>NC_092042.1:49335662-50535662 GCF_003086295.3 Arachis hypogaea | reverse complement strand
TACTCTGTCAAGCTAATGACATTAAAGAAGCGCCTGTTGGGAGGCAACCCAATGTTTTATAATTAACTATTTTCTTTTGTTATTTTATATTTTTGTAGGTTGATGATCATGAGAAGTCACAAAATTAATGAAAAAAGCAAAAACAGAATGAAAAACAGGAAGAAAAACAGCACACCCTGGAGGACGCACCCACTGGCGTTTAAACGCCAGTGAGGTTAGCTATTGGGCGTTTAACGCCCAGTCTGGCACCATTCTGGGCGTTTAACGCCAGAAAGGGGCACCAGACTGGCGTTAAACGCCAGAAATAGGCAAAAAGCTGGCGTTAAACGCCAGAAATGGGCACCAGCCCGGCGTTTAACGCCAGAAATGGCTAAAAATGTGATTTTGCTTGCCATTTGGTGCAGGGATGACTTTTTCTTGACACCTCAGGATCTGTGGACCCCACAGGATCCCCACCTACCCTACCACTCTCTCTCTTCTTCACCCATTCACCAATCACCTCCACACCTCTTCCCCAAAAACCCTTCACCTATCAAATCCCATCTTTCTCTTCACCACTCACATCCATCCTTCATAAAACCCCACCTACCTCACCATTCAAAATTCAAACCACTTTCCCACCCAAACCCACCCTCAAATGGCCGAACCCTACACTTCCCCTTCTCCTATATAAACCCTCCTTCACTCCTTCATTTTCACACAACATACACACCACTTCTCCCCTTCTTGGCCGAACACAAAGCCATTCCATTCTTTCTCATTTCTTCTTCTTCTACTTTCTTCTTCCTTCTTTTGCTCGAGGACGAGCAAACCTTTTAAGTTTGGTGTGGTAAAAGCATTGCTTTTTGTTTTTCCATAACCATTTATGGCATCCAAGGCCGGAAAAACCTCTAGAAAGATGAAAGGGAAGGCAAAAGCTTCTACCTCCGAGTCATGGGAGATGGAGAGATTCATCTCAAGGGTGCATCAAGACCACTTCTATGAAGTTGTGGCCTTGAAGAAGGTGATCCCCGAGGTCCCTTTTTCACTCAAAAAGGGTGAATATCCGGAGATCCGACATGAGATCCGAAGAAGAGGTTGGGAAGTTCTTACCAACCCCATTCAACAAGTCGGAATCTTGATGGTTCAAGAGTTCTATGCCAATGCATGGATCACCAAGAACCATGACCAAAGTGTGAACCCGAATCCAAAGAATTATCTTACTATGGTTCGGGGAAAATACTTGGATTTTAGTCCGGAAAGTGTGAGGGTGGCGTTCAACGTGCCTATGATGCAAGGAGATGAACATCCGTACACTAGAAGGGTCAACTTTGATCAAAGGTTGGACCAAGTCCTCACAATCATATGTGAAGAGGGCGCCCAATGGAAGAGAGATTCAAGAGGAAAGCCGGTTCAATTGAGAAGGCATGACCTCAAACCCGTGGCTAGAGGATGGTTGGAGTTCATCCAACGCTCAATCATTCCCACTAGCAACCGGTCTGAAGTTACCATAGACCGGGCTATCATGATTCATAGCATCATGATTGGAGAAGAAATAGAAGTTCATGAGGTTATAGCCCAAGAACTCTATAAGGTGGCGAACAAGTCCTCTACCTTGGCAAGGTTAGCCTTTCCTCATCTCATTTGTCACCTCTGTTATTCAGTTGGAGTTGACATAGAGGGAGACATCCCTATTGATGAGGACAAGCCCATCACCAAGAAGAGGATGGAGCACACAAGAGATCCCACTCATCATGAGATCTCTGAGATACCTCAAGGGATGCACTTTCCTCCACAAAACTATTGGGAGCAACTAAACACCTCCCTAGGAGAATTGAGTTCCAACATGGGACAACTAAGGGTGGAGCATCAAGAACACTCCATCATCCTCCATGAAATTAGAGAAGATCAAAGAATCATGAGAGAGGAGCAACAAAGACAAGGAAGAGACATTGAGGAGCTCAAGCACTCCATAGGATCTTCAAGAGGAAGAAAGAGCCGCCATCACTAAGGTGGACCCGTTCCTTGATTTCCTTGTTCTTTATTCTTCTATTTTTCGAATTTTAGTGCTTATGTTTGTCCATGTTTGTGTCTTGTGATCATTAGTGTCTTAGTGTCTATGCCTTAAAGTTATGAATGTCCTATGAATCCATCACCACTCTTAATAAAAACGTGCTTAATTGAAAAAGAAAAAGAATTGCATGAATTTTGAATTTTATAACAGTTTAATTATTTTGATGTGGTGGCATTACTTTTGTCTTCTGAATGTATGCTTAAACAGTGCATATGTATCTTGAATTTGTGGTTCATGAATGTTGGCTCTTGAAAGAATGATGAAAAAGGAGACATGTTACTGAGGATCTGAAAAATCATTACAATGATTCTTGAAAAAAAAAAGAAAAAAAAATCGAAAAAAAAAGAAGAGAAAAAGAAAAGAAAATGAAAAAAAAAGAGAGAAAAGAAAGAAATAAAGTTGTGATCCAAGGCAAAAAGAGTGTGCTTAAGAACCCTGGACACCTCTAATTGGGGACTCTAGCAAAGCTGAGTCACAATCTGAAAAGGTTCACCCAATTATGTGTCTGTGGCATGTATGTATCCGGTGGTAATACTAGAAGACAGAGTGCTTTGGGCCACAGCCAAGACTCAATAAGTAGCTATGTTCAAGAATCATCATACTTAACTAGGAGAATCAATAACACTATCTGGATTCTGAGTTCCTAAAGAAGTCAATCATTCTGAATTTCAAAGGATAGAGTGAGATGCCAAAACTATTCAGAGGCAAAAAGCTAAAAGCCCCGCTCATCTAATTAATACTGATCTTCATAGATGTTTTTGGAATTCATTGCATATTCTCTTCTTTTTATCTTATTTGATTATCAGTTGCTTGAGGACAAGCAACAATTTAAGTTTGGTGTTGTGATGAGCGGATAATTTATACGCTTTTTGGCATTGTTTTTAGTATGATCTAGTTAGTTTTTAGTATATTTTTATTAGTTTTTAGTTAAAATTCACTTTTCTGGACTTTACTATGAGTTTGTGTGTTTTTCTGTGATTTCAAGTATTTTCTGGCTGAAATTGAGGGACCTGAGCAAAAATCTGATTCAGAGACTGAAAAGGACTGCAGATGCTGTTGGATTCTGACCTCCCTGCACTCGAAGTGGATTTTCTGGAGCTACAGAAGCCCAATTGGCGCGCTCTCAACGGCGGTGGAAAGTAGACATCCTGGGCTTTCCAGCAATATATGATAGTCCATACTTTGCCCAAGATTTGATGGCCCAAATCGGCGTTCAAAATCACCCTCAGAATTCCCAGCGTTAAACGCTGGAACTGGCACCAAAATGGGAGTTAAACGCCCAAACTGGCATAAAAGCTGGCGTTTAACTCCAAGAAGAGTCTCTACACGAAAAATGCTTCATTGCTCAGCCCAAGCACACACCAAGTGGGCCCGGAAGTGGATTTTTATGTCATTTACTCATCTCTGTACACCCTAGGCTACTAGTTCTTTATATATAGGACCTTTTACTATTGTATTATCATCTTGGTTCTTCTGGCTCCCTCTCTGGGGCCGAAACCAATGATCACTCTTGTTCTTATGTATTTTCAACGGTGGAGCTTCTACACACCATAGATTAAGGTGTGGAGCTCTGCTGTACCTCGAGTATTAATGCAATTACTATTGTTCTTCCATTCAATTCCGCTTGTTCTTGTTCTAAGATATCACTTGTTCTTCAACTTGATGAATGTGATGATCCGTGACACTCATCATCATTCTCACCTATGAACGTGTGACTGACAACCACCTCCGTTCTACCTTCGATTGGGTGAATATCTCTTGGATTCCTGATTGCACGATGCATGGTTGATCGCCTGACAACTGAGTGCTCGTCTGACAAACGAGCCAACCATTCCGTGAGATCAGAGTCTTCGTGGTATAGGCTAGAACTGATGGCGGCATTCAAGAGAATCCGGAAGGTCTGACCTTGTCTGTGGTATTCTGAGTAGGATTCAAGGATTGAATGACTGTGACGTGCTTCAAACTCCTAGCAGGCGGGGCGTTAGTGACAGACGCAAAAGAATCGATGGATTCTATTCCGGCCTGACCGAGAACCGACAGATGATTACCCATGCTGTGACAGAGCATAGGCAGCGTTTTCACTGAGAGGATGGGAGGTAGCCATTGACAACGGTGAAACCCTACATAAGCTTGCCATGGAAAGGAGTAAGAAGGATTGGATGAAGACAGTAGGAAAGCAGAGAGACGGAAGGGAAGGCATCTTCATGCGCTTATCTGAAGTTCCTACCAATGAATTACATAAGTACCTCTATCTTTATCTTATTGTTTATTTTCGTTCATCACCATATCCATTTGAGTTTGCCTGACTAAGATTTACAAGATGACCATAGCTTGCTTCATACTAACAATCTCCGTGGGATCGACCCTTACTCGCGTAAGGTTTATTACTTGGACGACCCAATGCACTTGCTGGTTAGTTGTGCGAAGTTGTGTAATGCCATGGTACTGAGCTACCAAGTTTTTGGGGTTCATGACCGGGGATTATGAGAGTTGTGAAAAGTATTGTTCACAATTTCGCGCACCACAAACGCAAAAGAATCAATGGATTCTATTCCGACATGATCGAGAACCAACAGCTGATTAGCCGTGCTGTGACAGAGCATTTGGACCATTTTCACTGAGAGGATGGGAAGTAGCCATTGACAACGGTGACACTCTACATATAGCTTGCCATGGAAGGAGCCTTGCAAATTCTGAAAGTAAGAAAGCAGTATGTTGCAGAGATTCAGAGGACAAAGCATCTCCAAAACTCCAACATATTCTCCATTATTAAGTAACAATTATTTATTTTATGCTCTTTTATTTTTTGTAATTCAAACTGATAATTATAATTGATATCTTGACTAAGAATAATAAAATAACCATAGCTTGCTTCAAGCCAACAATCTCCGTGAGATTCGACCCTTACTCACGTAAGGTATTACTTGGACGACCCAGTGCACTTGCTGGTTAGTTGTGCGAGGTTGTAAGAAATCTTGATTTTGATATTGGCATTTCAATTTCGTGCACCAGTCCCTGATTATACCACACACCATCATAGGTCCAAGTAGAGGGGGGATTATATGTCACGTATCCCATCACCAAAACCCAGATTCTACTCAAGTGTGAGAAAGAATTTCAAGCATGGTTTTATGTTTCCTCTTCCAAGGTTTCCATAAAACCCAAATACATTCAATCTCTTTTCCAAGATAATTGAATGCTAGAATGATGAACGAAATCCCTTCTAGTAAATCAAGAGAGATGAATAGAAGAAGAAGAATAAAAATAATCAATCCATTGAAAAATAATAGAGCTCTCTTTCCCAATGGAAAGAGTTAGTGATTCATAACTAAAAGATATTTACAAAAGTAAGAAAGAAAAGAAAGGAAGCTGATGGTGAATAGAGAGGGTCCAAAGACTTCCCCCAATCCAGCATACCTAATTCTATGAAACTAAGGCCCTTATATAGGCTCTCCTAAATTACAAACTTAAATGAAATTAAAAGCAAATTACAATGAAATACAAAAAAAACTATTCTAGATGCTTCTTGTGGCCTTGATTGGTTGACAATTGTAGCTTGAATGAGAGTTGGAGTGGGCTTGATTGAAGGTTGAGGGCTGCAGGGAGAAGTTGGCGTGTGGTTCCAAGTGCCACTCCCACTTGATTTTGCCCTTTGGAGTATGACCCACTTTGCAATGTTGAAAGTATGGAGTTGGTTGGGCCTCAAAATGAATGTCTACTATAAATTATTATATATTGTTGGAAATCCTTGAATGTTATCTTTCCAACGCCTTTGAAATCAATTCATTTGGACCTCTGTAGCTCAAGTTATGCCCATTTGAAGGTGGATAGATCAGTCTGTCACGTAGCCCGGCGTGCCACGCCCACTTCTGGCGTGCCACGCCCCATATGTTGTGAAGCTGGCGTGCCACACCTTAAATGATGCTCTCTGGCCATTAGAACTGGCGTGCCACACCCAAAGCTTCAAGTGGCACGCCATAGTGAGATTCTTGTGCTGGCGTGCCACGCCTTCGATACCAAGTGGCACGCCCAGGTTTTGCAACGCTAAAATAATAGCCTTTTTCACCTTCATTTTTAATGTCCACCCTAGAGTGTTATATATTGTTGGAACGCTCTTGATGTCAGGTTTCCAACGCCACCAAGATCACATCATTTGGACCTCTACAACTCAAGTTATGTCCCTTTGAAGAAGAAGAGGTCAGACTGGTAACTCTGCAGTGACGTCTTTTGCTCTTTGTATTTTTGGGGTCAATATCTTCATCAATTCCAGTGTCCATCATAAAGTGTTATATATGGTTGAAACTCCCTGGATGTCTACTTTCTAATGGCACTGGAATCAACCCATTTGGAGTTGTGTAACTCAAGATATCTGCATTTGAATGAGAGGAGGTCAGGCTGGCATATGCCCCGGCGTGCCACGCCCACTTCTTGGCGTGCCACGCCCATAGTGGGGCTCAAAATCACTCCTCTGGAACTTAAGCCTGGCGTGCCACGCCAAAAAATACTAAGTGGCATGCTCTCTTTGACATCTTGGATTCACAAACTTGGCGTGCCACGCCCAGAGCTCCAAGTGGCACACCCATGTGAAATTCTTCAACCTTCTTTGCTGGAGTGTTGGCTTGGCGTGCCACGCCCAGAGCTCCAAGTGGCACGTCCAATTTTATTTGCTTGTTTTGTGCTCTTTTTTCTTCTTTTTCCACCTGAAATTTAACACAAACTATTTCAAAGCAATGTTCCATAATATATATCATTTGTTCCATGGAATTGCATTGATTCAATTGGATTGTGTTCTTTTTATGGTCCTTTTAGATAGGAAAAAGGGTACATGATGTGTAGTCATCACAACACCAAACTTAAATTTTGCTTGTCCTCAAGCAAACAAAGAATCATGCAATAGATTTTGACAAACAAAGGTGGAAAGAGTAGCAATATTTATTTTCATGGTTGACTAGTTTCTTATGCATGCTACAATCACAAAAGAGATTCGAATGATTGATGCTTCTATCTAGCTCATTTTATGAAATCTTTTTCTTTATGTTTCTTCCTTGAAACAAGCCTTTTCATTCTTTTCTTATCTTAGCTTCATGGGTGCTTTGCACCATGTGTTGAAAGCTACGACTCTAAATGCTTTGTTTTCAAGTATTACCACTTGATACATAAGCACCACAAGCATTTAATTAGAGGGCTCTTTATGCTCATTTATTTCTTTTCTTTATTCTCTAATCATTGATGCTCAGAGCCTTGAGCTTTAAGGGAGTGCTTTTGCACTTGAGCCTAGCCTTGACTCTAAGTGTTTTGTTTTCAATCTTTTTTCTTGATACATAAACACCACAAGTACTTAACAAATGAATTGTCATTGGTACTCAGAGCCTTTAGCTTTCTCATTCTTTCCCTTTTCTTTTCTTGCCTTATTTGCATTTGCTTCTTCAAGGTTTTCATGATTTCAAAAATTTCATAAAATGTCCTAGATGAAAACTTCAATTAAACAAATTCAAATGCAATTGAGCAACAATAATCATGCTAGCCTTCCAATACTTATATGCCCATGCTAAGTTCTTCTTTAATGACCTTGTTTGTTTATGATGATGAAACTATGTTGCTTTTGAACTCACAAAAATCAAGTTGGTAGTCATAATGTCATAGCACATGTTACAATTTCAGCAATCAAGCTATGCTTATTCACAACACACATGTATACAAAGGAAATAGAAGACAATCATGCAATCTAAATGTATTGGAAATAAGTAAGAGGAAAAGAAACTTTACCACCTTGTAGTTCATCTTCATTGTTGTTGTCACTTTCCTCCTATTCTTCCCCTTCCCACACCAAACTTAGAATGATTGCTTGTCCTCAAGCAACAAATAAAACAGTGGTGATGGGGTTTGATAGTTCATGAATGTCTTAGAACAATAAAATATGAGTAATACATATGGTTAAGCAAGCAAAATTAATGATAAAATGAAGGCACAAGAAGTAAACAGAGGCAATATGGTTGCATTAATAAGGGGTGTGCATGGTACATAGCATGAAAGATAAGTGGCAACACCAAACTTAGTGTGACACTTTCATTTTAGCATGATGCAAGTACCCAGTGAAGATTGAAAATCAAATTTGTTGCATGGAAACACCAAACTTAGAATGCAATCATATGCCAAATTATTGAAAATAAACAAAACAAAGAAAGGAAATATTACCTACGGTTGGGTTGCCTCCCAACAAGCGTTCTTTTAATGTCATTAGCTTGACATGTTGTTATCAACTTTCTTCCTCTTCTTCCAGTTGATTAATAGAAATGACCTCAGAGGAGTAGAGGAGAAGCTTGATGCCCCTTGTTTTGAGTGCCTCTTAGCAAGCTTTCTTTTGTTGTTAGCTTGATTTGCTTTGCTTGCTGGGGTAGGGGTCGGATTGTTTGTAGTTGACCTTCTCTTTTTCATGAATGTTATCCTTCTTATCTTGGTCACAATCCTTATTCCAGTGCTTTGGTTGATTGCCTTCACTTCTTTGTTTTCAACATTTGTGTGTTGTGGGATGGTTGGAGTATCCTCTTTATCAAGAACTTCTTGGAATGGTAGCTTTCTTAGTACAAAGATATCTTCTTCTTGCTTTACCAATTCTTCATTTTCACCCTCATTAAGCATTTCTCCACTCCTTAGACTGATGGCATGATATTCTTCCCCTGGCCAAGGGAAGACATTGGTTAGTTCATCAATAAAATGTTGTGCCAATTGTCTCATTTGCTCTTCTTGATTTCTCCTTGAGATTTTCATATCTTCAATCACCTCTTTTACATTTTGCCTTAAAAACTCATTGAGTTGGGCAATGAAGAGATATCTCCTGGAGAGTTCTTCTATTTCAAATTCTAGAAGATTTTGTGGAAGTGCATAGGTTGGACAATTACGGGATGATAGTCTTTGAATAATAGGGTATGCATCATTGAAATCCCAGCCAAAATTTCGGTAGTTATCATAATAATATGAACTATTTTGTGGCTCTGGGAGGTATTCCATTTTATTTGATTGCTCATATTCTATCATTCTTTGGTGATATTCCCAGCCACCATTAGGATAATGACTAGAATCATTTTGTGGTGGTGAGCAATATCCCATATGACATGATTGATCAAAATGTGAGGTAGACTCCATTTTTTCTTGCAAAATGCTCTGTTTCAAACAATAATCACCAAAAGAAATTGGAATCCCCATTGTCACATATGAAGGATTCTTAGTGAGGCAATAACACAAACACCTTAATAGCAAGAGAAAAATTAAAAGAAATTAAATGACAAAAATAAAAGAGAAAGGAAAAAATGTCTAATCTAGGTAATCAACCAACCGGTAGTTTGTTAATCACAATTAATCCCTGGCAACGACGCCATAAAACTTGATGACTCGAATTCACTACCCACACGTATATAGTGAATCCGTTCTTTTGGCAAGTGCACCAAAATTGTCGTCAAGTAATAACCCACAATGGAGTGGGATCGTATCCACAGAGATTAATTGGATTAAGCAAGCAATAGTTGATTAATTATCCTAGTTAGACTATTCATAATTGGGTGATAAGCAATAAGAAATGTAAATAACATAAAAGTAAATAAAAGCAATAAAGTGCAGGAAAGTAAATGGCAAGGAAAGTAAAGTACAAGAAAGTAAAGTGCTGAAAATGTAAAGTGCAGAAAATATAAATAACGATAAAGTAAATAAAAGAAAGAAAGATAAAATAAGCATTGGGATCAAGAGATATTGCATTCTCCGGATTAATTGATTTCATCTCGTCTTCAATCATGCAACTCATTGACCTCTTGGCAATCATGATTGATTGAGCCCAAATTTCTTGGTGACTCAATCTCTCAAATCTTGGTCAATAGCTAATTCATTGGTCTAATTGCTCATGAGAAGAGATGAAGAATGGTCCCTGATTATACCATACACCTTCATAGGTCCAAGTAGAGGGGGGATTATATGTCATATATCCCATCACCAAAACCCAGATTCTACTCAAGTGTGAGAAAGAATTTCAAGCATGGTTTTATGTTTCCTCTTCCAAGGTTCCCATAAAACCCAAATACATTCAATCTCTTTTCCAAGATAATTGAATGCTAGAATGAAGAACGAAATCCCTTCTAGTAAATCAAGAGAGATGAATAGAAGAAAAAGAATAAAAACAATCAATCCATTGAAAAATAATAGAGCTCTCTTTCCCAATGGAAAGAGTTAGTGATTCATAACTAAAAGATATTTACAAAAGTAAGAAAGAAAAGAAAGGAAGCTGATGGTGAACAGAGAGGGTCCGAAGACTTCCCCCAATCCAGCATACCTAATTCTATGAAACTAAGGCCCTTATATAGGCTCTCCTAAATTACAAACTTAAATGACATTAAAAGCAAATTACAATGAAATAAAAATAAACTATTCTAGATGCTTCTTGTGGCCTTGATTGGTTGACAATTGTAGCTTGAATGAGAGTTGGAGTGGGCTTGATTGAAGGTTGAGGGCTGCAGGGAGAAGTTGGCGTGTGGTTCCAAGTGCCACTCCCACTTGATTTTGCCCTTTGGAGTATGACCCACTTTGCAACGTTGAAAGTATGGAGTTGGTTGGGCCTTAAAATGAATGTCCACTATAAAGTATTATATATTGTTGGAAATCTCTGAATGTTAGCTTTCCAACGCCTTTGAAATCAATTCATTTGGACCTCTGTAGCTCAAGTTATGCCCATTTGAAGGTGGATAGATCAGTCTGTCACGTAGCCCGGCGTGCCACGCCCACTTCTGGCGTGCCGCGCCCCATTTGTTGTGAAGCTGGCGTGCCACGCCCAAAACTGGCGTGCCACGCCTTAAATGATGCTCTCTGGCCATTAGAACTGGCGTGCCACGCCCAAAGCTTCAAGTGGCACGCCATAGTGAGATTCTTGCGCTGGCGTGCCATGCCTTCAATACTAGCCTTCGATACCAAGTGGCACGCCCAGGTTTTGCAACGCTGAAATAATAGCCTTTTTTACCTCCGATTTTAACGTCCACCCTAAAGTGTTATATATCTTTGGAAAGCTCTTGATGTCAGCTTTCCAACGCCACCAAAATCACATCATTTGGACCTCTACAACTCAAGTTATGTCCCTTTGAAGAAGAAGAGGTCAGACTAGTAACTCTGCAGTGACGTCTTTTGCTCCCTATATTTTTGAGGTCAATATCTTCATCAATTCTAGTGTCCATCATAAAGTGTTATATATGGTTGAAAATCTCTGGATGTATACTTTTTAATGTCACTAGAATCAACCCATTTGGAGTTGTGTAACTCAAGATATTATCATTTGAATGAGAGGAGGTCAGGCTGGCATATGCCCCGGCCTGCCACGCCCATAGTGGGCTCAAAATCACTCCTCTGGAACTTAAGCCTGGCGTGCCACGCCAAAAAATACCAAGTGGCACGCCCTCTTTGACATCTTGGCTTCACATGGGCATGCAACGCCCAGAGCTCCAAGTGGCCCGCCCATGTGAAATTCTTCAACCTTCTTTGCTGGAATGTTGGCTTGGCGTGCCCCGCCCAGAGCTCCAAGTGGCACGTCCAATTTATTTGCTTGTTTTGTGCTCTTTTTGCTTCTTTTTCCACCTGAAATTTAACACAAACTATTTCAAAGCAATGTACCACAATATATATCATTTGTTCCATGAAATTGCATTGATTCAATAGGATTGTGTTCTTTTTATGGTCCTTTTAGATAGGAAAAAGGGTACATGATGCGTAGTCATCATTCATCTTGACATTCATAGTGTTATTGCATATTTTCTTTGTTTTGATCTTAATATTTCATGTTGTGAGTCATTTTTGTGTTTTTCTCTCTCATCATTAAAAATTCAAAAAAATCAAAAAATATCTTTTCCTTGTTTAACTCATAATTTTCGAAATCTTTGGGTTGACTTAGTCAAAAATTTTTAAAATAAAGTGTTTCTTGTTAGTCAAGTCAAGATTTCAATTTTAAAATCTTATCTTTTCAAAATCTTTTTCAAAAATCAAATCTTTTTCAATTTTTTTTTATTTTCGAAAATTTTTAAAATTGATTTTCAAAATCTTTTTTTTATTTTATTTCATAATTTTCGAAAACTTTACTGTAGAACCTATGCACAATTACTCAAGAGGGGGGGTGAATTGAGTATTGCAACAACAATGAATCTTTTTGCGAAAGTTAAAGACAATATACAAAAGTGTTATTGTACTAGTATTTTTCCAAGAGCTTAACTCAATTGCTAAGCATTTATAAGGAGCTTTTACTTTTCCAATAGACAGCAACTCAAATAAATTGATCAAGCTTTTCACCAATCGGACTTAAGCTACTCCTTAAGTACTTACGAAGCTACTTTTCGATCACAATTTATTTGCTCAAAGGTAAAAGACAATAATATTGAAGAGATGAGTTTGGAGAGATGCAAACGCTATTTAGAGTGGTTCGGCACAATCCTTGTCCTACGTCCACTTTCTTTCTCAATCGCAATTGAGAAGTTCCACTATTGCCAAGCTTCAAGGTGCTCGCGCAAAACCTTTTACAATCCGAGTCCTTAGTTTCTAACACCTCACGGTATATGATCACCACTCGTATACTAACCCACTCCACTTAGAGATACCTTCTCTAAGATTTGCCTTGAGTACTTAGTATACCTCTTTGGTATCCTCACCGACTATAGTGTTTATAACTCTTGACTCAACCTTGGAGATCACACTCCAATTTACAAAGTGTACAAGAAAACAATTCTCAAGAAATTGTTGAGATGAAATGAGTACTCTCTAGAAGAGTGTATGATTACAAGTTTAGCACTATTGAACCAATTGATATTTCTCTCTCAAATTGTGTATTATAACACCTTAAAAAAGTGTAGAATAAAAGAATATGAACAAGATAGTTTTTCAAAAATTCAAGTCAGTGAAATAAGGCTTCAATCCATCTATTTATAGATTCCCCAAACCTTAGAAACGTTGGGGAATTAATGGGATGGAGCCTTTATGTCAAAACTAGCCGTTTTTTATGTTTTTGAATTATTTGCATCGATGCATAACACTTTGCATCGATGCAAATGTGTCTTTGACGTTGAAATTTGAATTTTCAGCTAGATTGCATCGATGCAAACATCTTTGCATCGATGCAACAAGTCGTTGCATGCTTTGCATCGATGCAAGATGAGTGTGCATCGATGCAAACCTTAAAGAATGGCTTAAAATCACTTCAAAATACTTAGGATTGATCTCAAACTTGTTGGAGTCAATTCCTATGCTTTTGTACCTTTGAAAACAAGTTTTAAACCATTTGGCTAGCATCGAATTGCAAGATGTGCATATGATATGATAATCAAAACATTTTGTGAGTGTGTGTTGAGAGATTTAGCAATTGGTTCTTAACAAGAAGTTACCTAAGTCCTAAGACACTATACTTGTCTTCAAATGTTGTGGACTTGAGTTTCTTGTTGTTGTTGTGTTGCTTTCAACTCTTCATTCCTCAACGTTGAATTTTTGTTGATCTTTCAATCATGCTTGTTCATTCAAGTTGTTTGTTGGTTTGTCTTTCATGTCGTTTGTTGGTTTGTCATTCATCAAAACCTATGAATACAAACTTCACATACAAGCAACATGATTTACAATTTCCCCCTTTTTGATAATGACAAACCAATTTTGAGGATATGTATTTATAAATGATTTTGAAAGCAACAATAATGCACTTTGTTTTATAGAAAGCTTTGGAGAAGACTTCACAAAAAAATTTTGCAGGAGTTCCCCCTAAATATGTGCATTTGTTCCCTTAAAGGGCGTTTATCAAAGAAAACGATTTAGATATCAAAGTTTTTGCTTAGCGGAAGTCTTTTTGAAATCATTGTTTCGCAAACTTATTTCTTCTTTTCAAATCCTCAAACTTCTTCTTTTTCAAAAGTTCAAAACTGCAAATATCCTCAAACTTCTCTTCCCCCTTTTGACATTATCAAAAAGAAAGGAGTTTGAAATGTGTCATAGAAGCATGCATAAAACAATGAATTTTTTTAAGTTCAATTTCTCTATTAATCTCAAGGATGAGATATTCCCCCTTTCAAAAAGAATTTGATTTCCTCTTGTTATATATAACAAGCATGCATAATTCCCCCTAAAGAAGTGAAATATATCAATGCATGCACATTAACTTAAAATAGGGGTACCAAGCCTATTTTGAGTTATTCACCAAATAAGCATACAAGCATTAATCATTAAACAAAATTATGAAGGAAATATCAAAGTATTTAAACCATAATAGAAATCTTTAGCTTACTAGGAGTTAGTTTAACAATTCATATAATCAAATAAACATAAAGCAATAAAAAGTGAGTTGTGAGGTTGAAGATGATGAAAAAGTGGGGTTTTGTGGCTCAAAAATGCCAAATTCACGTGTTTTTGTGCAATTTGGTCGTGTTTGCATCGATCAAAGCTTGGTTGCATTGATGCAACATGCATCATTTTGCCCAAAGCCACCAAATTTTCATCCTTTGGTGGTTCTTTCTTCAATCCTTTGAGTTCCATCATGTATATACTCACTTAAACCATTATAAACTTCAATTTGTTGATCCTCCATTGTTTATAATCTTCAAATTCTTTAATCTACCTCAAGATTAATCACTCATTCATCAACTCATAAACCTACAAAACAATGGCTAATTGGATATCTCCAATGCTTAAGTTAGTAAGAGATACAAAAATAGCAATATAAATACAATGAATTCAAACAAATCATATTAGATTAGAATCCAAGATACCAAGTTC
Organism: Arachis hypogaea; assembly: GCF_003086295.3. Classification (NCBI taxonomy): domain Eukaryota; kingdom Viridiplantae; phylum Streptophyta; class Magnoliopsida; order Fabales; family Fabaceae; genus Arachis; species Arachis hypogaea. Next base: position 50,520,841 of record NC_092042.1, on the reverse strand, counting down.
ATTTCGGATGTTAAAAAAACTTTCTTTACATAAAGGTTTAGTGAAGATGTCCGCTAGTTGTTTACTAGTTTCGACAAATTCAATAACCACATCACCCTTTTCAACATGGTCTCTTATGAAGTGATGTCTAATCTCAATATGCTTGGTTCTTGAATGTTGAACCGGATTCTTGGTTAAATTTATTGCACTAGTATTATCACATTTGATAGGAATGTGATCAATCATGAGTCCATAGTCCATAAGTTGTTGTCTCATCCATAAAATTTGGGCGCAACAACTACCGGCGGCTACATACTCGGCTTCGGCGGTAGACAAGGCTACACTTACTTGTTTCTTACTATGCCATGAAACAAGAGAGTTTCCTAGCAAGTGACAAGTGCCGCTAGTGCTTTTCCTATCCAATTTGCAACCGGCAAAATCGGAATCGGAATAACCAATCAAATCACAAGTGGATCCTTTCGGATACCACAATCCAACATTTAATGTTCCTATGAGATACTTCATAATCATTTTTACCGCACTTAAGTGAGATTCCTTAGGATTAGCTTGGTATCTCGCACACATGCATACACTAAACATGATATCTGGCCTACTTGCCGTTAGATAAAGTAATGATCCTATCATGCCTCTATACTTCTTTACATCTATGCTTTTACCTTGTTCATCTTTGTCAAGGTAGCAAGTAGTGCTCATTGGTGTGTCCATTGCCTTAGCATTGTCCATTCCAAATCTTTTGAGCAATTCCTTGCAATATTTGGTTTGGCTAACGAAAGTTCCTTCTTTTCCTTGTTTGATTTGAAGACCAAGGAAGAAGTTGAGTTCGCCCATCATGGACATTTCAAATTCACTTTGCATGAGGTTTGAGAAAAACTTGCAAAGTGATTCGTTAGTTGAACCAAATATTATGTCATCGACGTAAACTTGTACCAAAAGGATATTTTTGTTTTCAATCAAGATAAATAAAGTTGTATCAACCTTCCCTCTTCTAAAACCCTTTTCTATTAAAAACTTGCTCAAACGTTCATACCAAGCTCTTGGAGCTTGTTTAAGACCATAAAGAGATTTCTTGAGTTTAAAAACATGATTAGGATTTTCATAATCCTCAAAACCGGGAGGTTGTTCAACATATACTTCTTCTTTAATGAAACCATTAAGAAAGGCACTCTTAACATCCATTTGATAAAGTTTGAAGTTATAAGAGGATGCAAAAGCAAGTAACATCCTAATTGCTTCTAATCTAGCTACGGGAGCATAAGTTTCGTCATAATCAATGCCTTCCTCTTGATTATAACCTTTAGCTACTAATCTAGCTTTGTTTCTAACAATTGTACCATTTTCATCGAGTTTATTTCTAAAAACCCATTTTGTTCCTACAATTGTTTGATTACTTGGTTTAGGCACCAATTCCCAAACGTCATTTCGTTTGAATTGGTTAAGCTCCTCTTGCATTGCCATAGTCCAATGTTCATCATCAATTGTGGACTCAATGGTAGATGGTTCAATTTGAGAAACAAAAGCACTATATGCAAATAAATTTCTAAAAGTGGATCGAGTTGTTACCCCTTTCGAAACATCACCAATGACGTTGTCCAGAGGATGATCCTTTGAAGTACGCCAATCCTTTGGAAGTGCATTTATTTGTGCTTGTGATGGTTCAATTTCTTCAACTTGAACACTATCCTTTGTTGAGCTTGTAGAGGCTTCATTTAAATCTTTTTCTTTGTCTTCACCATTCAAATTTAGTGAATCAAAGTTTTCTACATTTTCATCAAAATCTTTTCTAGCACAACAACGGTTAGTTTCATCAAAAGCGACATGAATACTTTCTTCCATAGTCATGATGCGTTTATTATATACTCTAAAAGCTTTGCTAGTTAAAGAGTAGCCTAAGAAGATTCCTTCATCAGCCTTAGCATCAAATTTGCCTAAGTTATCTTTTCCATTATTTAGAATAAAGCATTTACAACCAAAGACGTGAAGGTGGGAAATATTTGGCTTTCTTCCTTTGTACAATTCGTACGGTGTTTTCTTAAGAATAGGTCGAATGATAATCCTATTCATAACATAACATGCGGTACTAACCGCATCCGCCCAAAAGTACTTAGGAATATTAGCCTCATTGAGCATAGTTCTCCCCATTTCTTCTAAGTGACGATTTTTCCTTTCAACCACACCATTTTGTTGTGGTGTTCTAGGAGAGGAGAAATTATGCTCAATGCCATTTTCTTCACAAAAAGTTTCAAAAAGATTGTTTTCAAATTCTCCACCATGATCACTTCTAATAGATGATATATGCAAATTCTTTTCATTTTGAATAACTTTGGCTAATCTTTTGAATGCTCGAAATGCATCACTCTTGTTTGCTAGGAACAAGGTCCATGTAAATCGAGAGTAATCATCAACAATAACTAAAGCATAGTAATTGCCACCAAAGCTCATAGTCCTAGAAGGACCAAATAAATCCATGTGCAAAAGTTGTAATGGCCTTGTTGTTGAAACAATGTTTTTGGATTTAAAAGAGACCTTTACTTGTTTTCCCTTTTGACATGCGTCGCAAAGGACGTCTTTTTCAAAACGTAGCTTTGGTAAGCCAATTACTAACTCTTTAGAGACCAACTTGTTAAGATGGTCCATGTTAGCATGAGCTACTCTACGATGCCATAGCCAAGTTTCATCATTTTTACTAACAAGGCATTTCACATCATTTGAGGAAACTTCATTTAGATTAATCATGTATACATTGTCAACACGGTGCCCAATTAGCACAATTTCATTAGTGTCTTGCCTTTTTATCAAACAACATTTTGAATCAAAGGTGACTAAGTTTCCTTTGTCACAAAGTTGGCTAACACTAATGAGACTATGTTTGAGACCTTTGACAAGTATAACATTATCTATGGAGGTAGAAGGATTTTTACCAACTTTTCCAACGCCGATTACTTTGCCGGTGTTGTTGTCTCCATAGATCACGTTTCCTCCGTTTGTAGGCTCTATTGCGGTGAACTTTGATTCATCGCCGGTCATGTGTTTGGAGCATCCACTATCAACATACCAATTTGTATCCTTAGCTCCAACACGTACCTACAAAATAATTAAAATTGGGATTTAGGTACCCAAGTGAATTTGGGTCCTTGATGGTTAGTGTGAGCATAATGCCCATAAGGTGCCCATCTCGTATCTTGACTACGAAAGTTTATATGTTTAATTCTAGTAAAGCATACGGGTGCTATATGACCTACTTTATTACAATAATGACATATGACATTTGGATTATGCATCCTATGCATGTTTCTAAATGGTTTCCTAGGTTGTTTCCTAAATGCAACATCTTTTGATCTATATGCATTGTGATTATAATTTCTAAATGAAGCATGTTGAGGAAGATGTTTAAAGGCTTCATTCCTTTTAGGCATGCTTGCCTTTTGAGCTTGCGGTTGCCTAATAGGAGTTTTAGCATTTTTAAATTTTCCTTTTTCAAAACCTAAACCTTCCTTATTATGAACATGCTTTTGGTTTTTCAACATTTTATCTAAGTTCTTTGAAGATTTATTGAACTTAGCTAAAGTGTTCTTAAGATTTGTAATTTCATTTTCATGCATTTTGCAAGATTTGTATGGATCACTACTTGTGCTACACTTATCTTTTCCAAGATTGATATTCTCATTTTTCAACATCTCATTTTGTTTTAAAAGATCCATATTCTTTTTCTTTAGGAGAGAATAATCTTGGGTAAGTTTTGTGTACACCTCAAGTAAGGCATCATATTCATCTTGTAAATTAAAAGAAGTGGAGTTGTCATCACTAACCTTTTCTTCGCTTGCCATTAAGCAAAGATTTGCAACCTCGTCGTCATCGGAATCGGATTCATACTCGTTCTCCCATGATATATATGCTTTCTCCTTCTTCTTAAATTTCTTGTTCTTGTCCTCCTTTTGAAGTTTTGGACAATTGGGTTTGATGTGTCCAACTTCTCCACACTCATAGCATTTTGGTACCTTTGTTTTGCTCTTGAAGTTTTTCTTCATTGCAAACTTATTGAATCTTTTTAATAAGAGTGCAAATTCTTCATCTCCTTCTTCTTCATTATCATCACTCTCTTCTTGCAGTGATGTTGTTTTAAGGGCGAGACTTTTCTTCTTGCTTTCTTCACCTTTTTGTCTATTTAGCATAGTCATTTCATAGGTGAGAAGATTACCTCGTAGTTGATCAAATGTAAGTTGATCATAGAGTCTTCCTTCCACAATGGCGTTCACTTTGGAGTTCCATTTTGGTGTAAGGCTTGTAAGCACTTTGGTCACAATTTGTTTATCATTGTATTTTGTGCCAAGCATGCTTAGATTGTTGAAGATCTTGGAGAGTCTTTCAAGAGCTTCTTCAATGCTCTCTTCATCTTTCATTTTTAAATTTTCCCATTCATGAACCAACATAAATACCTTTGATTCTTTAACGTGGTCGGTTCCTTCGTAAGTGATTTGGAGTTTATCCCAAATCTCTTTAGCGGTTTCACATGTAGAGATCTTCATATAATCATGCTCGTTAAGTGCACAATGAATGAAGTTGATGGCTTTATCATTCATTGCCACTTTCTTCCAATCATCATCACTATATTCATCTTCTCCTTTCGATACTTGCTTTGAGACGGAGACTTCTCCTTCTTTAGCGCTTGTTGTCTTTGTTGGAATGTGATTTCCATTCTCAATCACTTTCCAAATTCTCACATCTTGAGAACGGATCCAAATTATCATCTTATTTTTCCAATAAGAGTAATTTGTTCCGCTAAAAAGAGGAGGTCTAGCGGTTGAGTTACCTTCGCTAGTGTTGTTGTTGTTAAAGCCTGTGCTTGCCATGATCTTTTCCCTTAAACGGTTAAGTCTTTCAAAGGATTAAGCTCTAATACCACTTGTAGAACCTATGCACAATTACTCAAGAGGGGGGGTGAATTGAGTATTGCAACAACAATGAATCTTTTTGCGAAAGTTAAAGACAATATACAAAAGTGTTATTGTACTAGTATTTTTCCAAGAGCTTAACTCAATTGCTAAGCATTTATAAGGAGCTTTTACTTTTCCAATAGACACCAACTCAAATAAATTGATCAAGCTTTTCACCAATCAGACGTAAGCTACTCCTTAAGTACTTACGAAGCTACTTTTCGATCACAATTTATTTGCTCAAAGGTAAAAGACAATAATATTGAAGAGATGAGTTTGGAGAGATGCAAACGCTATTTAGAGTGGTTCGGCACAATCCTTGTCCTACGTCCACTTTCTTTCTCAATCGCAATTGAGAAGTTCCACTATTGCCAAGCTTCAAGGTGCTCGCGCAAAACCTTTTACAATCCGAGTCCTTAGTTTCTAACACCTCACGGTATATGATCACCACTCGTATACTAACCCACTCCACTTAGAGATACCTTCTCTAAGATTTGCCTTGAGTACTTAGTATACCTCTTTGGTATCCTCACCGACTATAGTGTTTATAACTCTTGACTCAACCTTGGAGATCACACTCCAATTTACAAAGTGTACAAGAAAACAATTCTCAAGGAATTGTTGAGATGAAATGAGTACTCTCTAGAAGAGTGTATGATTACAGGTTTAGCACTATTGAACCAATTGATATTTCTCTCTCAAATTGTGTATTATAACACCTTAAAAAAGTGTAGAATAAAAGAATATGAACAAGATAGTTTTTCAAAAATTCAAGTCAGTGAAATAAGGCTTCAATCCATCTATTTATAGATTCCCCAAACCTTAGAAACGTTGGGGAATTAATGGGATGGAGCCTTTATGTCAAAACTAGCCGTTTTTTATGTTTTTGAATTATTTGCATCGATGCATAACACTTTGCATCGATGCAAATGTGTCTTTGACGCTGAAATTTGAATTTTCAGCTAGATTGCATCGATGCAAACATCTTTGCATCGATGCAACAAGTCGTTGCATGCTTTGCATCGATGCAAGATGAGTGTGCATCGATGCAAACCTTAAAGAATGGCTTAAAATCACTTCAAAATACTTAGGATTGATCTCAAACTTGTTGGAGTCAATTCCTATGCTTTTGTACCTTTGAAAACAAGTTTTAAACCATTTGGCTAGCATCGAATTGCAAGATGTGCATATGATATGATAATCAAAACATTTTGTGAGTGTGTGTTGAGAGATTTAGCAATTGGTTCTTAACAAGAAGTTACCTAAGTCCTAAAACACTATACTTGTCTTCAAATGTTGTGGACTTGAGTTTCTTGTTGTTGTTGTGTTGCTTTCAACTCTTCATTCCTCAACGTTGAATGTTGGTTGATCTTTCAATCATGCTTGTTCATTCAAGTTGTTTGTTGGTTTGTCTTTCATGTCGTTTGTTGGTTTGTCATTCATCAAAACCTATGAATACAAACTTCACATACAAGCAACATGATTTACATTTACTAACAATTAATGTGATTGATTCAAAAATTTGAAGTTTGTTACTTTCTTGTTAAGAAAGGTTCAATCTTTAAATTCTAGAATCATATCTTTTAGTTTCTTGTTAGTCAAGTAATCAATTTTAATTTTAAAAATCAAATCTTTTTAATTTCCTTTTCAAATATTTTTCAAAACAAATCTCAATCATATCTTTTCAATCATCTCTTTTTTCAAAATCAATTTCAAAAATCTTTTCTAACTCCTTATCTTTTCAAAATTGATTTTCAAATCTTTTTCAACTAACTAATTGACTTTTTGTTTGTTTTATTATTTCTTATCTTTTTCAAAACCACCTAACTACTTTCCTCTCTCTAATTTTCGAAAATCACCTCCCTCTTTTTTAAAAAATCTTTTTATTCAACTAATTGTTTTAAATTTTAATTTTATTCCTTTTTATAAATTCGAATTTTAACTTTAATTTAAAATAAAAACAAAAATATTTTTCTTTTATTTTAGTTAATTTTCGAAAACTCCTCTCTCTCATCTTTTTCTATTTATTTATTCATTTACTAACACTTCTCTTCATCTAAAAATTCGAACCCTCTCTTCCCCTTTTATGTTCGAATTTTTCTCCTCCTTCTTCTATTCTTTTCTTCTTCTACTCATATAAAGGAATCTCTATATTGTGACATAGAAGATTCCTCTTCTTTTCTGTTCTCTTCTTTTTCATATGAGCAGGAGCAAGGACAAGGATATTCTTGTTGAAACAGATCCTGAACCTGAAAGGACTCTGAAGAAGAAGCTAAGAGAAGCTAAAGCACAACAATCCAGAGAAAATCTTACAGAGAATCTCGAAAAAGAAGGAGACATGGCCGAACCCAACAATAATGCAAAGAGGATGCTTGGTGATTATACTACACCTACTTCCAATTTTTATGGAAGAAGCATCTCAATCCCGGCCATTGGAGCAAACAATTTTGAGCTGAAGCCTCAACTAGTTGCTCTAATGCAACAGAACTTCAGGTTTCATGGACTTCCATCAGAAGATCCCTATAAATTTTTAACTGAGTTCTTGTAGATCTGTGATACTGTTAAGACTAATGGAGTAGATCCTGAAGTCTACAGGCTCATGCTTTTTCCTTTTGCTGTAAGAGACAGGGCTAGAACATGGTTGGACTCACAACCTAAAGATAGCCTGGACTCTTGGGATAAGCTGGTCACGGCCTTCTTGGCCAAGTTCTTTCCTCTTCAAAAGCTGAGCAAGCTTAGAGTAGATGTTCAGACCTTCAAGCAAAAAGATGGTGAATCCCTCTATGAAGCTTGGGAAAGATACAAGCAGTTGACCAAAAAGTGTCATTTTGGCATGCTTTCAGAGTGGACCATTTTAGATATATTCTATGATGGTCTATTTGAGCTTTCTAAGATGTCACTGGACCATTCTACAGGTGGATCCATTCACCTAAAGAAAACGCCTGCAGAAGCTCAAGAACTCATTGACATGGTTGCAAATAACCAATTCATGTACATCTCTGAGAGAAATCCTGTGAGTAATGGGACGCCTCAGAGGAAGGGAGTTCTTGAAATTGATGCTCTGAATGCCATATTGGCTCAGAACAAAATGTTGACTCAGCAAGTCAACATGATTTCTCAGAGTCTGAATGGATGGCAAAATGCATCCAACAGTACTAAAGATGCATCTTCTGAAGAAGAAGCTTATGATCTTGAGAACCCTGCAATGGCAGAGGTGAATTACATGGGTGAACCCTATGGAAACACCTATAATTCCTCATGGAAAAATCATTCAACTTTCTCATGGAAGGATCAACAAAAGCCTCAACAAGGCTTTAATAATGGTGGAAGAAACAGGTTTAGCAATAGCAAGCCTTTCCCATCATCTTCTCATCAACAGACAGAGAATTCTGAGTAGAGCCCCTCTAGCTTACCAAATATAGTCTCTGATCTATCTAAGGCCATTTTAAGTTTCATGAATGAAATAAGGTCTTCCATTAGAAATTTGGAGGCACAAGTGGGTCAGCTAAGTAAAAAAATCACTGAAACTCCTTCTAGTACTCTCCCAAGAAATACATAAGAGAATCCAAAAAGAGAGTGCAAGGCCATTGATATAATCAAAATGGCCGAATCCAAAGAGGAAGGGGAGGACGTGAATCCCAATGAGGAAGACCTCATGGGACGTCCTCCAGACAAAAAGGAGTTTCTTATTGAGGACCTAAAGGAATCTGAAGCTCATATAGAGACCATAGAGATTCCATTAAAATTTCTTCTGCCATTCATGAGCTCTGAGAACTATTCTTCCTCTGAAGAGGATGAAGATGTAACTGAAGAGCAAGTTACTCAATATATAGGAGCCATCAAGAAGCTGAATGCCAAGTTGTTTGGTAATGAGACTTGGGAAGATGAACCTCACATGCTCATTAGTGAACTAAATACATGGGTTCAGCAAATTTTACCTCAAAAGAAACAAGATCCTGGTAAATTCTTAATACACTATACCATAGGTACCATGACCTTTGAGAAGGATCTGTGTGATTTGGGGTCAGGTATAAATCTTATGCCACTCTCTGTAATGGAGAAACTAGGGATCTTTGAGGTACAAGCTGCAAAAATCTCATTAGAGATGGCAGACAAGTCAATAAAACAAGCTTATGGATTGGTAGAGGACGTGTTAGTGAAGGTTAAAGGCCTTTACATCCCTGCTGATTTTATAATCTTAGACACTGGGAAGGATGAGAATGAATCCATCATTCTTGGAAAACCCTTCCTAGCCACAGCAGGAGCTGTGATTGATGTTGATAGAGGAGAGTTAGTCCTTCAATTTAATGGGGACTACCTTGTGTTTAAAGCTCAAGGATCTTCCTCTGCAACCATGGAGAGAACGCATGAAAAGCTTCTCTCAATACAGAGTCAAACAAAGCCCCCACAATCAAACTCTAAGTTTGGTGTTGGGAGGCCGCAACCAAACTCTACGTTTGGTGTTGAGAAGCCCCCACATTCAAACTCTAAGTTTGGTGTTGGGAGGCTCTTATCATGCTCTGAACATCTGTGAGGCTCCATGAGAGCTCACTGTCAAGCTATTGACATTAAAGAAGCGCTTATTGGGAGGTAACCCAATTTTTATTTATCTATATTTCTATTGTTCTTTTATGTTTTATTAGGTTTATGATCATGTGGAGTCACAAAATAATTGCAAAAATTAAAAATAGAATAAAAAACAGCAGAAGAAAAAGCACACCCTGGAGGAAGAGCTATCTGGCGTTTAAACGCCAGAAACAAGCATCTGTCTGGCGTTTAACACCAGAAACAGGCATTAAGCTGGCGTTTAACGCCAGAAAGAAGCATCAGGTTGGCGTTAAACGCTAGAAATAGGCTACATTTGGGCATTTAATGCCATAAACAAGTATCAGTCTGGTGTTAAACGCCAGGATTGCCTACAGAGGGCATTTTACACACCTAAAGGGTGCAGGGATGAGAAATTCTTGACACCTCAGGATCTCTGGACCCCACAGGATCACCTCAGGATCTGTGGATCCCACAGAATCCCTACCTACCTTCTCCCTCTCTCTCACACCTTTTCATAACACTCTTCCCCAAACATCATTCACCAATCACCTCAATCACTCTTTCCCATCACCTCTTCACCACTCACATCCATCCACTCTTCACCGTAAACCCCACCTACCTTCAAATTCAAAATCTCTTTCCCACCCAAACCCACCTAAATGACCAAACCCTAACCCCTCTCCCTCCACTATATAAACCCCTTCCTCCTTCTTTATTTTCACACAACACTACCCTATCTTCTTCCCCTTGGCCGAAACCTACACCTCTCTCCCTCTCCTCCATATCTTTTTCTTCTTTTTCTATTCTTTCTTCCTTTGCTCGAGGGCGAGCAACATTCTAAGTTCGGTGTGGTAAAAGCATAGCTTTTTTTGTTTTTCCATAACCATTTATGGCACCTAAGGCCGGAGAAACCTCTAAAAAGAGGAAAGGGAAGACAAATGCTTCCACTTCCGAGTCATGAGAGATGGAGAGATTCATCTCAAAGGTCCATCAAGACCACTTCCATGAAGTTGTGACCAAGAAGAAGGTGATCCCTGAGGTCCCTTTCATGCTCAAGAAAAATAAGTATCCGGAGATCTGACATAAGATCTAAAGAAGAGGTTGGGAAGTTCTTACCAACCCCATTCAACAAGTCAGAATCTTAATGGTTCAAGAGTTCTATGCAAACGCATGGATCACTAGGAACCATGATCAAAGCATGAACCCAAACCCAAAGAATTGGCTTACAATGGTTCGGGGAAAATGCTTAGATTTCAGTCCGGAGAACGTAAGGTTGGCATTCAACTTGCCTATGATGCAAGAAGACGCACACCCCTACACTAGAAGGGTCAACTTTGATCAAAGGTTGGACCAAGTCCTCATGAACATATGTGTGGAAGGAGCTCAATGGAAAAGAGACTCAAAAGGCAAGCCAGTTCAATTGAGAAGACTGGACCTTAAGCCTGTGGCTAGAGGATGGTTGAAGTTCATCCAACGCTCCATCATCCCTACTAGCAACCGATCTGAAGTGATTGTGGATCGGGCCATCATGATCCATAGCATCATGATTGGAGAAGAAGTAGAAGTTCATGAAGCCATCCCTCTAGAACTCTACAAAGTAGCCGAAAAGCCCTCTACCTTGGCAAGGCTAGCTTTTCCTCATCTCATTTGCCATCTATGCAACTTAGCTGGAGTTATCATAGAAGGAGACATCCTCATTGAAGAGGACAAATGGAGCAAACAAGAGAGTCCATTCATGGATCTCAAGAGACGCATGAGGAAGCTCATCATCAATAAATCCCTGAGATGCCTCAAGGGATGCATTTTCCTCCAAACAACTATTGGGAACAACTCAACACTTTTCTAGAAGGATTGAGTCATGACATGAACCAATTAAGGGTGGAACACCAAGAGCACTCCATCATTCTCAATGAGATTAGAGAAGATCAAATAGCTATGAGGGAGGAGCAACAAAGGCAAGGAAGAGACATAGAGGAGCTCAAGGACACCATTGGTCCTTCAAGAAGAAGGCGCCACCATCACTAAGGTGGACTCATTCCTTAACTTCCTTGTTCTTATCTCTCTATTTTTTGGTTTTTGAGCTTCATATTTGTCTATGTTTGTGTCTTTATTACATGATCATTAGTGTCTAGTGTCCATGTCTTAAGGCTATGAATAATTCCATGAATCCTTCACCTACCTAAAAAGAAAAATGTTTCTAATACAAAAGAATAAGAAGTACATGAGTCTCGAATTCATCCTTGAAGTTAGTTTAATTATATTGATGTGGTGATAATACTTTTTATTTTCTGAATGAATGCTTGAATAGTGCATATTTTTTATCTTGTTGTTTATGAATGTTAAAATTGTTGGCTCTTGAAAGAATGATAAAAAAGAGAAATATTATTGATGATCTGAAAAATAAAAAAAATTGATTCTTGAAGCAAGAAAAAGCAGTGAAGAACAAAGCTTTCGAAAAAAAAAAGAAAAAGAAAAAGCAAGCAGAAAAAGCCAATAGCCCTTAAAACCAAAAGGCAAGGGCAAAAAGGATCCAAGGCTTTGAGCATCAATGGATAGGAGGGCCCAAGGATCCATTCGGCCATGCCTGGACCATCACTTATGTATTTTCAACGATGGAGTTTCTACACACCATAGATTAAGGTGTGGAGCTCTACTGTTCCTCGAGTATTAATGCAACTACTATTATTCTTCTATTCAATTTAGCTTATTCTTATTCTAAGATATTCGCTGCACTTCAACATAATGAATGTGATGATCCATGACACTCATCATCACTCTTACCTATGAACGCGTGCCTGAAAACCACTTCCGTTCTACCTTAGATTGAGCGTGTATCTCTTGGATTCCTTAATCAGAATCTTCGTGGTATAAGCTAGAATATTGGCGGCCATTCCTAAGATCCAGAAAGTCTAAACCTTGTCTGTAGTATTCCGAGTAGGATCTGAGATGGGATGACTATGACGAGCTTCAAACTCGCGAGTGTTGGGTGTAGTGACAGACGCAAAAGGATCAATGGATCCTTTTCCGACATGATCGAGAACTGACAGATGATTAGCCGTGCGGTGACAACGCATTTGGACTATTTTCACTGAGAGGTAGCCATTGACGTCGGTGAAACCCGAACATACAGCTTGCCATGGAAAGGAGTAAGAATGATTGGATGAAAGCAGTAGGAAAGCAGAGATTCAGAAGGAACACAGTATCTTCATGCGCTTATCTGAAATTCCCACCAATGAATTACATAAGTATCTCTATTTCTATTTTATGCTTTATTTATCGTTATATTCAAAAACCATTATAACCATTATAATCCGCCTGACTGAGATTTGCAAGATGACCAAAGCTTGCTTTATACCAACAATCTCCGTGGGATCGACCTTTACTCACGTAAGGTTTATTACTTGGACGACCCAGTACACTTGCTGGTTAGTTGTGCGAAGTTGTGATAAAGTGTGATTCACGTTTGAGGGCTCCAAGTCTTTGGCGCCATTGTTGATGATCACAATTTTGTGCACCAAAGAGATCCCTGTTCTCTCTTAGGAGGGATGCCAAAAGAGCGTTTAGTACGTACAGTAGGCTGCAATTGACGAAAGTGTACTTATCCACTGTCTCCCTGACTTGCACCTTTTCAAGATCCTCTTCTGGCTCTGGCCTAGGTCATTTGTCTATCCTTGCATCCAGATCTACCACGAACACTCTGGTGGCATCGCAAGATTTTTTTTCGGAGGCTCAGGCTGGTGTGATCGTTGGCCACTACCACCTCCAAATTGCCGTAGATGGTTCCAACAGTGTTGTCGTCTGCCCAAACCTTCATGGTTAGGTATCTTGTGAATATTATCGTGTAGAAGTCATTGAGTGTCTTTCTCCCTAAAATGACATTATACGCAGTAGAATCTTTCAAGATAACAAAGTCTGCCATGACGGTTTGTCTCTTGACCCTGTTTCCTATGGTGATTGGGAGCTTGACCGCCCTATCTGACTTGATGAAGAAATCTCCCAGGCCCACCATCCCATTTCGGTGGGTGTGGAGGTCGAAGTCTTTGAGCCCGAATGTGTTGAAAGTGTTTCTGATGATCAGTTTCTTACGCGGTCTAGAATTTCACAAATAAGCTCTCATTGAAAGTATAGCTTCTAAACCCACAAAGAATCCTTTTGTGCAAAAGTTTTGGTTGTCACAAGTAACAAACCCCTAATAAAATTGATAACCGAAGTATTTAAACCTCGGGTTGTCTCTCAAGGAATTGTAGGGAGGTGTGCTTATAATTGGTTATGGAAAAGTGTGTTTTGGGGTTTTGGATAGGAAACAAGAAAAGTAAATTGCAAAAGGAATAAACTAATGACTAGAAAAGCTCTTGGCAAGGTATGAGAACTGGAAATCCTATCCTAGTTATTCTTATCAATTGTGATGAGAATTGTTCATTGCTCCCACTTAGTTAACCCTCAACGAATGAAGGAAAGTCAAGTGGACTAATCAATTTGATTCATCAAGTCCTAGTCAACTCCTTAAGGAAAGACTAGCTTTATTGGAATCCAAATCAATCAGCGACTTCCAATTATCAATCAACAAGGGAGTTTGATAACTCAAGTGTCACCAATTATTCAACCAAAACCAAGAACATAGAAGCCTACTCTAACATCCTTCTAAGCATTTTGTCAAGTATTTGGAGGGTATAACATAAAAATATAGAAAACTAGCTACGAATATTAAATCCAAACAACCAATTGCTAACATCAATCAATAACAAATAGTAGAAGAAGCAATAAATCTGAAATACCTCAAATTGTATTAAATACAAAATCAATCTAACATGAGAATTCATAAACTAAAGTAATTAACAAGGAAAATCAATAAACTATAATACCAAGACAAATAAAAGTAGAAGAGAAATCCTAAATCCTAAAACCTAAGAGAGAGGAGAGAGCCTCTCTCTCTAAAATCTACATCTAAAACCGAAATTTATGAATTATGAGAAATGAATGATGAATGAATGGATTCCCCCACTCTGTAGCCTCTAATATGTGTTTTATGGGCCAAAAACTGGGTCAAAAATAGTACAAAAATTGCTGGGGGCAATTTCTGATACGTCCAGCACGTGTCTCTGTCACGCGTACGCGTCGTCCAAGCATACATGTGGATTGAACTTTTGCCAGGTCACGCGTACGCATGATCCACGCATGTGCGTCGCCTAATAGCATGGCAACTATAGTAAATTATATATCGTTGCGAAGCCCTAGATGTTAGTTTTTTAACGCAACTAAAACCACCTCATTTGGATCTCTGTAGCTAAAGTTATGATCGATTGAGTGCAAAGAGGTCAGGGCTGATAGCTTTGTAGTTCCTTTAGCTTCTTGTATTCCTTCCACTTTTGCATGATTCCTTTCCATCCTCTAAGCCATTCCTGCCCTGTAATCTCTAAAAACACTTAACACACATATCAAGGCATTGAATGGTAGTAAGAGAGGTTTAAACATAGCAAAATTAAGGCCAAAGAAGCATGTTTTCAATCATAGCACAAAATCAGGAAGGAAAGTATAAAACATGCGAATTTTATGAATAAATGTGAGAATAGTGGATAAAATCCACTCAATTAAGTACAAGATGTACCACAAAATAGTGGTGCATCAAATCTCCCCACACTTAAACATTAGCATGTCCTCATGCTAAGCTCAAGAGAAACTATAAGAGTGAAGAGGAATGGTAGGATGTGTGAAATGCAACATATTTATATGAATGCAACTACATGCAAAATGTTTCTACTAACTTGGTTAAAAGTAAACAAATCCTTCAAGACAAACATAAATCAGATTCCACTAATTCAAATCATACAATAAAAGACAAGTAACTTGTAAGAAGGTAGCTCATGAAAGCAGGGAACATAGAATCAAGCATTGAACCCTCACAAGAAGTGTGTATACACTCTAATCTCTCAAGTGTCTAGGGTCAATCACTCTACTCTTCTCTAATCATGCTTTCTAAAACTTTGTTCTTCATCTAACCAATCAACAAGTATTTAGTATACCAATGCAAACATCATGAGGTCTTTTCAAGGTTGTAATGGGACTAAGGTAAAGGTGAGGATATATGTATGGCCAAGTGAGCTAAAATATGAATCTTTGATTAACCTAAGCTCTCACCTAACATACATACACACTCTATGTAACTCTAAAATCATGCCTAACTACCCAAAATTCCCACTTTTGCATTACATACTCATGTATCAAATTTTCTTTAATTTTATCACATATGCATTGATCGTTTATTAAACTTAACATTGGGGTAATTTTGTCCCCTTATTCACTTATTTTACTTAATTATTTTACTTAACATTGATCTTTTTTTTTTGAAAGCAAACATAACATATCAATGCACATGATTTTTTAATTTTTCTGGTCTCACATGAGTAAGTACCCAAATTCCCAATATTTTGTCAATGAAACACTGTATACTTTCATCAACCCAAGTTCCCACAGTTCCCCACACTTAATTGACACACAATCTCTAACTTAAGCTAACCAAAGATTTATTTGGGGTAATTAATTGTTTTTCCGCTTAAGGCTAGTGATGTGGTAAAATATAGAATAGATGGGGATTAAAAGGCTCAATATGGCAAACAAAGGTGAATGAAAGGGTATGCTATTTGGGATAAGTGAGCTAACAACAAATGATGGCCTCAATCATATGCAAGCATGTAAATACACTAAACAATGGATATATAAAATGGAACAAAATATAGATTACAATCATGGAGAAGAAAACACACAAGAATAAAAATTTATGGCTAAATAATGTAAACAATATAATTAAGCTCAAGTCTCACAGCTTGTGTGTTCTTAGCTATAAACTATGTTCCAAATACAAGCTTCAAACAAGTTTAATACAAATTTTTAATTTAAATTAGTGAAATATTGTAAAAAGGGTCTTGAAAAGAAACTCATTACTTTAACCAAGCAGTGGTAAAATATGCACAAAAATCAAACAAACATGCAATCAAACATGCAAATGCAATAATAAACTACAAAGAAAATTAAACAATGGTGTTGAAAAGAAGGTAACTAACCACCGGAAGTCGGTATCGACCTCCCCACACTTAAAGATTACACCATCCTCGGTGCATGCAGAGATATATAAGTGGGCGGGTTTCTCCAACTGATGCCTTTCTCAAAAGATCGTGCAGCGGACTTGTTTATTGCTTTAGTTAGAAATTTTTCCTTTTCCCTCTTGGTGGCCATCCTGAAAGAAGAGAAAAAGGAAGGGAAAGAACCCACAAGCAAATATATGAAAAGAAATAAAATATATGTGGGTTAATACCAAATAATAAGGGTCTCAATTACATGGTAGCTAAAACAAGTGGTGCACGAAATTGTAATGCCAATATCAAAATCAAGATTTCTTACAACCTCGCACAACTAACCAGCAAGTGCACTGGGTCGTCCAAGTAATATCTTACGTGAGTAAGGGTCGAATCCCACAGAGATTGTTGGCTTGAAGCAAGCTATGGTTTTTTTATTATTCTTAGTCAGGATATCAATTATAATTATCAGTTTGAATTACGAAAAATAAAAGAGCATAAAATAAATAATTGTTACTTAATAATGGAGAATATGTTGGAGTTTTGGAGATGCTTTGTCCTCTGAATCTCTGCAACATACTGCTTTCTTACTTTCAGAATTTGCAAGGCTCCTTCCATGGCAAGCTATATGTAGGGTGTCACCGTTGTCAATGGCTACTTCCAATCCTCTCAGTGAAAACGGTCCAAATGCTCTGTCACAGCACGGGTAATCAGCTGTTGGTTCTCGATCATGTCGGAATAGAATCCATTGATTCTTTTGCGTTTGTCGTCATGCCCGACACTCGCGAGTTTGAAGCTCGTCACAGTCATCCAATCCCAGAATCCTACTCGGAATACCACAAACAAGGTTTAGACTTTTCGGATTCTCATGAATGCCGCCATCAATTCCAGCTTATACCACGAAGATTCTGATTAAGGAATCTAAGAGATACTCATTTAATCTGATGTAGAACGGTGGTGGTTGTCAGGCACACGTTCATGGGGTGAGGAAGGTGATGAGTGTCATGGATCATCACCTCCTTCGTAGTGAAGCGTGAATGAACATCTTAGATAGGAACAAGCATATTTGAATGGGAAACAGAAATAATTGCATTAATTCATCGAGACGCTGCAGAGCTCCTCAACCCCAACAATGGGGTTTAGAGACTCATGCTGCCAAAAGGTACAAATTTCAGATCTAAAAATGCCATGAGATACAAAATAAGTCTCTAAAAGTTGTTTAAATACTAAACTAGTAACTAGGTTTACAGAAAATGAGTAAACTAAGATAATTGGTGCAGAAATCCACTTCTGGGACCCACTTGGTGTGTGCTGGGGCTGAGACTTGAGCTTCTCACGTGCCTGGGCTGTTTCTGGAGTTGAACGCCAGGTTGTAACGTGTTTTTGGCGTCGAACTCCAACTTGTAACCTGTTTTTGGCGTTGGACGCCAGACTACAGCATGGAACTGGCATTGAACGCCAGTTACGTCATCTATATTCGCGCAAAGTATGGACTATTATATATTGCTGGAAAGCCCTAGATGTGTACTTTCCAATCCAATTGAGAGCGCGCCAATTGGACTCCTGTAGCTCCCAAAAATCCATTCCGAGTACAGGAAGGTCAGAATCCAACAGCATCAGCAGTCCTTTTTCAGCCTGAATCAGATTTTTGCTCAGCTCCCTCAATTTCAGCTAGAAAATACCTGAAATCACAGAAAAACACACAAACTCATAGTAAAGTCTAGAAATATGATTTTTGCTTAAAAACTAATAAAAATATACTAAAAACTAACTAAAACATACTAAAATCTACATGAAATTACCTCCAAAAAGCGTATAAAATATCCGCTCATCACAACACCAAACTTAAACTGTTGCTTATCCCCAAGCAACTAGATAAATAAAATAGAATAAAAAGAAATTAAGAAATAATAATATCTCAGAGTTTCAAGTGAAGCTCAGATTCTAATTAGGTGAGCGGGGCTAGTAGCTTTTTGCTTCTGAACAGTTTTGGCATCTCACTTTATCCTTTAAATTTCAGAATGATTGGCATCCATAGGAACTCAGAATTCAGATAGTATTATTGATTCTCCTAGTTTAGTATGTTAATTCTTGAACACAGCTACTTTATGAGTCTTGGCCGTGGCCCTAAGCACTTTGTTTTCCAGTATTACCACCGGATACATAAATGCCATAGACACATAACTGGGTGAACCTTTTCAGATTGTAACTTAGCTTTGCCAAAATCCCCGATTAGAGGTGTCTAGAGTTCTTAAGCACACTCTTTTGCTTTGGATCACGACTTTAATCACTCAGTCTCAAGTTTTTCACTTGGACCTGCATGCCACAAGCACATGGTTAGGGACAGCTTGATTTAGCCACTTAGGCATAGATTTATTTCCTTGGGCCCTCCTATCCATTGATGCTCAAAGCCTTGGAACCTTTTCACCCTTGCCTTTTGGTTTAAAAGGGCTATTGGCTTTTTCTACCTCTTTTGCTTCTTTCCCCCCTTTTTTTTCTTTTTTTCTTCTTTTTTTTCACTGCTTTTTCTTGCTTCAAGAATCAATTTCATGATTTTTCAGATCAGCAATAATATTTCTCTTATTCATCATTCTTTCAGGAGCCAACAATTTTAACATTCATAAAATTCAATATAAAAAATATGCAATGTTCAAGCATTCATTCAGAAGACAAAAAGTATTGCCACCACATATAAATAATTAGAATTTTCCTTATTAAAAACTCAAAAAAATTTATTGCCTCTTTATTCTAAAAATCTACTATTTTATTCATGTTTGATGATAATGAGAAAAATAAATTATAGCTTAATTGGAGATAAAATCAAAATAGAGATATTAATTACTACTACTAATATATAACTTCTAAGGTAAATTCATAATAAGAACAATTATCACAGAGTTAAGGCAAAGATTAGGACTCAACAACCTTTATTTTAGGAAGTGGATGTTCCTCTAGTCTGTGGGGTGCTTGGTCCTTCAAGAGATAATTTCTGACGCTTTAGTTCTTTCAAGTTACATCCTTGCTCTTCCTGTTCCCATAGGTGCCATGATCATGATGAGTTTTAGCTCAGTGATCATGGCAAATCACACCAAACTTAGAGGTTTGCTTGTCCTCAAGCAAAAGAAAGGAAAGGAGTGGAATAGAAGGAGAGGCAATTTCGAAATTCAAAAGATATGATAAGTTGAAAAAGATTTGAAAAAGAGTTGGATTGGATTGGAAAAAGATTTGTGTTTATGGATGAAGATACATTTGATATATTTTTTTTAAAAAGGATTTTAGAAATTAGGATTAAAATTTTTGGAATTGAAGGATGAGAGTTTGTAATATGTTTATGCAAGAAATCATGAATTGAAACATAAAAAATTAAAAAATTGAAGTAAAAATGAATTTACCTCCTCCCCACCATCCTGGCGTTAAACGCCCAAATGCTGCATGTTTTGGGCGTTTAACGCCCCTGTGCAGCTTCTCCTGGGCGTTCAACGCCCAGCTGTTGCTTCTTTCTGGCATTGAACGCCAGGAAGTCCTTTGTCATTGGGCATTTTTCTGAACGCCCAGGACGCTGCAAATCTAGCGTTGAACGCCCAGAAGGTGCTTCTTTCTGGCATTCAATGCCCAGAAGATGCTCCTTTCTGGCGTTTAACGCCCAGATGACTATCCTTACTGGCGTTGAACGCCCAGTAGGTGCTTCTTTTGGGTGTTCAATGCCCAAAACAACTTTTACTGGCTTTTTCGCACCAGTGAGCTTTCTTTTTTACTGTTTTATCCTCTGATTCCTTCTGTAACTCTGTGAACTCAAGCAGTTGCTATTTTACCTTGAAGATACTTGACATATACCTGTAAAAATTAATTAATTAACAAATAAGCTTTGTAAATGGCTGGGTTACCTCCCAGCAAGCGCTTCTTTATTGTCTTTAGCTGGACTATTACTGAGCTTTATTTAAGTCTCAGTTTTGAGCATTCTTGCTCAAAATTACTTTCAAGATAATGTTTGACTCTCTGTCCATTAACAATGAACTTTTTGTTAGAATCATTATCTTGGAGCTCTACGTATCCATATGGTGACACACTTGTAATCACATATGGTCCTCTCCACCGGGATTTCAATTTTCCAGGGAATAATCTAAGCCTAGAAGTAAATAGCAGAAGTTTCTGCCCTGGCTCAAAAACTCTGGATGACAATTTCTTATCATGCCATCTTTTTGCTTTCTCTTTGTAAATTTTTGCATTCTTGAAAGCATTGAGTCTAAATTTCTATAGCTCATTTAACTGGAGCAATCGTTTTTCTCTAGCTAACTTGGCATCAAGGTTCAGGAATCTGGTTGCCCAGTAGGCCTTATGTTCCAGTTCCACTGGCAAGTGACATGCCTTTCCATACACAAGCTGGTATGGAGAGGTCCCTATAGGGGTCTTGAATGCTGTTCTGTATGCCCACAGAGCATCATCCAAGCTTCTTTCCCAATCCCTTCTACGATTAATTACAGTCCATTCCATGATTCTTTTGAGTTCTCTATTTGAGACTTCAGCTTGCCCATTTGTCTGTGGGTGATATGGAGTGGCCACCCTGTGGCTAACTCCATAACGAACCAAAGCAGAGTAAAGCTGTTTATTGCAGAAATGAGTGCCCCCATCACTGATTAATACTCTAGGGGTACCAAATCTGCTGAAGATGTGTTTCTGGAGGAATTTTAACACTGTCTTAGTATCATTAGTGGGTGTTGCAATAGCTTCCACCCATTTGGATACATAATCCACTGCCACCAGAATATAAGTGTTTGAGTATGATGGTGGGAAAGGTCCCATGAAGTCAATACCCCATAGATCAAACAACTCAATCTCCAAGATCCCTTGTTGAGGCATGGCATAACTGTGAGGCAGATTACCAGATCTTTGGCAACTGTCACAATTAAGTACAAACACTCGGTAATCTTTATAAAGAGTAGGCCAGTAGAAGCCACATTGGAGGACTCTTGTGGCTGTTCGCTCACTTCCAAAATGTCCTCCATACTGTGATCCATGGCAGTGCCAGAGGATCTTCTGTGCTTCTTCTTTAGGCACACATCTACGGATTACTCTGTCTGCACATCTCTTGAAAAGATATGGTTCATCCCAAAGATAGTACTTTGCATCTGTGATCAATTGTTTTGATTGCTGCCTACTGTACTCTTTGGGTAGGAATCTCATTGCCTTGTAGTTTGCAATGTCTGCAAACCATGGCACTTCCTGGATGGCAAAGAGTTGCTCATCTGGAAAGTTTTCAGAGATCTCAGTAAGAGGGAGGGACGCCCCTTCTACTGGTCCTATTCGGGACAGGTGATCTGCTACTTGGTTCTCTGTCCCTTTTCTGTCTCTTATTTCTATATCAAACTCTTGCAGAAGCAACACCCATCTTATGAGTCTGGGTTTTGAATCCTGCTTTGTGAGTAGATAGTTAAGCGCAGCATGGTCAGTGTACACAATCACTTTTAATCCCACTAAATAGGATCTGAACTTGTCAATGGAGTAGACCACTGCAAGTAGCTCTTTTTCTGTGGTTGTGTAGTTCTTCTGTGCGTCATTTAAAATGCGACTGGCATAGTAAATGACGTGCAGAAGCTTGTCATGCCTCTGTCCCAACACTGCTCCAATGGCATGGTCACTGGCATCACACATCAATTCAAATGGTAATATCCAATTTGGTGCAGAGATGATTGGTGTTGTGACCAATTTAGCTTTCAGAGTCTCAAATGCCTGCAGACACTCCTTATCAAAGATAAATGGTGTGTCAGTAGCTAGCAGATTACTTAGAGGTTTGGCAATTTTTGAGAAATCCTTTATAAACCTCCTATAAAATCCTGCATGCCCCAGAAAGCTTCTGATTGCCTTAACGTTGGCAGGTGGTGGTAATTTTTCAATTACCTCTACCTTAGCTTGATCCACCTCTATTCCCTTGTTCGAAATTTTGTGCCCAAGGACAATTCCTTCAGTCACCATAAAGTGACATTTTTCCCAGTTTAAAACCAGGTTAGTCTCTTGGCACCTTTTTAGAACAAGTGCTAGATGGTCAAGACAGGAGCTGAATGAGTCTCTAAATACTGAAAAGTCATCCATGAAGACTTCCAGAAATTTTTCCACCATATCAGAGAAAATTGAGAGCATGCACCTTTGAAAGGTCGCAGGTGCATTGCACAAGCCAAATGGCATCCTTTTGTATGCAAATACTCCAGATGGATATGTGAATGCTGTTTTCTCTTGATCCTGGGGATCTACTATAATTTGATTATAACCTGAATATCCATCCAGGAAGCAGTAGTATTCATGACCTGCTAGTCTTTCCAGCATCTGGTCTATGAATGGTAAAGGAAAATGATCCTTTCTGGTGGCTGTATTGAGCCTTCTATAATCAATACACATACGCCACCCTGTAACTGTTCTTGTAGGAACCAGTTCATTTTTTTCATTAGGAACCACTGTCATGCCACCTTTCTTAGGGACAACTTAGACAGGGCTTACCCAGGGGCTATCAGAAATAGGATAAATAATCCCAGCCTCTAGTAATTTAGTGACCTCCTTCTGCACCACCTCCTTCATGGTTGGGTTCAGCCACTTTTGTGGTTGAACCACTGGCCTAGCGTCACCTTCTAATAGGATTTTGTGCATGCATCTGGCTGGGCTAATGCCCTTAAGATCACTAATGGACCACCCAAGAACTGTCTTGTGCGTCCTTAGCACTTGAATTAGTGCTTCCTCTTCCTGTGACTCTAAGGTAGAGCTTATGATTACAGGAAAGGTATCACCTTCTCCCAGAAATGCATATTTCAGGGATGGTAGTAATGGTTTGAGCTCAGGTTTAGGAGGTTTCTCCTCTTCCTGAGGGATTTTCAGAGGTTCTATTATTCTCTCTGATTCCTCCAGATTAGGCTGAACATCATTAAAGATATCCTCTAGCTCTGATTCAAGACTCTCAGTTATATTGACCTCTTTTACTAGAGAGTCAATAATATCAATGCTCATGCAGTCATTTGGGGTGTCTAGATACTGCATAGCTTTGACAACATTCAACTTGAACTCATCTTCATTGACTCTTAGGGTTACTTCCCCTTTTTGGACGTCAATAAGGGTTCGGCCAGTTGCTAGGAAAGGTCTTCCTAGAATGAGAGTTGCACTCTTGTGCTCCTCCATTTCCAGCACCACAAAGTCAGTAGGAAAGGAAAATGGCCCAACCTTGACAATCATGTCTTCAATCACGCCTGATGGGTATTTAATGGAGCCATCAGCAAGTTGGAGACATATCCGGGTTGGTTTGACTTCTTCAGTCAAACCAAGCTTTGTGATAATAGATGCAGGTATTAGGTTGATACTTGCCCCAAGATCACATAGAGCTTGCTTGGTACAAGTACCCTCTAATGTGCATGGTATCATAAAGCTTCCGGGATCCTTAAGCTTTTCAGGTAAGCTTTTCAGGATAACTGCACTGCATTCTTCAGTGAGATAAAATTTTTCAGTTTTCCTCCAATCCTTCTTATGACTTAAGATCTCTTTCATGAACTTAGCATAAGAGGGTATTTGCTCAAGTGCCTCTACAAACAGAATCTTTATTTCAAGAGTCCTGAGATAGTCTGCAAAGCGGGCAAATTGCTTATCCTGTTCTGCTTGGCGGAGTTTCTGAGGATAAGGCATTTTGGCTTTGTATTCCTCAACCTTAGTTGCTGTAGGTTTATTGTCTACAGATGTGGGTTGAGAAGCCTTTTTAGAAGGGTTATTATCAGCACTTGTATGTGTTTGATATCCCACTGGCAATTGAATGCCAGGGTGGAAGCTAGAGTGGCATTAGACGCCAACTCCTCACCTGTTTCTGGTGTCTGAACGCCAGAACTGTGCTTCCTTTGGGCGCTCAACGCCAATTCCTTGCTTGTTTCTGGCGTTGAACGCCAGGACTGAGCACGGTTTGGGCGTTCAGTGCCAGCATTATTCCTCTCTGGGCTCTGATTGTCCTCAGATGGATTTTGGGTAGCAGTTTGTTCATTTCTTGGCTTCCTGCTGCCTTGAAGTGAGGTATTTAATGTTTTTTCACTTCTTAATTGAACTGCTTGGCATTCTTTTTTTATCTATTTTGATAACTGCTGTTCTGTTTGCTTCAACTGTACTTCCATATTCATATTAGCCATTTTTGTTTCTTGTAATATTTCCTTGAATTCAGCTAACTGTTTTGTTAGAAAATCTAATTGCTGATTGAATTCAGTAGCTTGATCTGCAGGACTGAGTTCAACAGTCACTGTTTTAGCCTATTCTTTCATGGAAGGTTCACTGCTTAGGTACAGGTGCTGATTTCTGGCAACTGTATCAATGAGCTCTTGAGCTTCTTCAATTGTCTTTCTCATGTGGATAGATCCACCAGCTGAGTGGTCTAGAGAAGTCTGAGCTCTTTCTGTAAGCCCATAATAGAAGATGTCTAACTGCACCCACTCTAAAAACATTTCAGAGGGGCATTTTCTTAACATCTCTCTGTATCTCTCCCAGGCATCATAAAGGGATTCATTATCTCCTTGTTTGAAGCCTTGGATGCTCAGCCTTAGCCGTGTCATCCGTTTTGGAGGAAAATAGTGATTCAGGAATTTTTCTGACAGCTGTTTCCATGTCTTTATGCTGTCCTTAGGTTGGTTATTTAACCACCTCTTAGCTTGGTCTTTTACAGCAAATGGAAACAGTAATAATCTGTAGACATCCTGATCTACTTCCTTATCATGTACTGTGTCAGCAATTTGTAAAAATTGTGCCAGAAACTCTTTAGGTTCTTCCTGTGGAAGACCGGAATACTGGCAACTTTGCTGCACCATGATAATGAGTTGAGGATTCAACTCAAAAATATTGACTCCGATGGAGGGTATACAGATACTACTCCCATATGAAGCAGTAGTGGGGTTAGCATATAACCCCAGAGTCCTTCTGGACTGTTCATTTTCATTTAGGTCCATGATGGAGAAAGGGAGATGACTTGGATTTATTTTATTTATTAAAAATTTTGATATAATAAAATAAAATAAAATAAAATAAAGACGACAATAAAAATAAAATAAAAAAAGAATTTAAAAATATTTTATGAAGATTTTCGAAAAAGTGAGGAGAGAGAAAGTGGTTAGGATATTTTGAAAAAGATAAGAAATAAACAAAAAGTTAATTAGTTAGTTGAAAAAGATTTGAAAATCAACTTTTGAAAAGATAAGAAGATAAGATGATATTTTGAAATCAAATTTTTTAAAAAGATATGATTTAAAAAGATATGATATAAAAGATATGAGAAAAAGATATGATTAAAAAAAAGATTTAATCTTTAAAATTAAAATTAATTACTTGACTAACAAGAAACTAAAAGATATGATTCTAGAATTTAAAGATTGAACCTTTCTTAACAAGAAAGTAACAAACTTCAAAATTTTTGAATCAATCACATTACTTGTTAGCTAAATTTTCGAAAATTTGAAATAAAATTAAGAAAAAGATTTTGAAAAATATTTTTAAATAATTTTCGAAAATAATAAAAAGAAAAAGAAAAAAATTGATTTTGAAAAAGATTTTGAAAAGATAAGATTTTTTTAAAATTGAAATCTTGACTTGACTTACAAGAAACAACTAATTTTTTTTTTAAATTTAAAATCTTAAAAGGGATAATATTTGAAAAATTTTGAAATTGAAATTTTAATTTTTATAAAAAAATTCAAAAATATAGCATAAAAATAGTTAGAAAAGATATTTTTTTGAATTTTGAATTTTTTTGATGAAAGAGAAAAATACACAAAAGACACAAGACTCAAAATTTTTAGATCTAATGCTCCTTGTTTTCGAAAATTTTGGAGGAAAAACACCAAGGAACACCAAACTTAAAAATTTTAAGATCAAAACATAAAGAAGACTCAAGAACACTTTGAAAATTCACAAGAACACCAAGAACAAAAGAAAGAACACCAAACTTAAAATTTTTGGGAAAACTAAAATAAATTTTCGAAAATTATAAAAAGATTAACAAGAAAATACCAAACTTAAAGTTTGGCACAAAAATTAATCAAAGAAAAATTATTTTTGAAAAAGTTTTAAAAGGAAGATACCCAATTGCCAAGAACATAAGCCAACGCTCTAGCCAACTTAGCTATAAATGTAACGTGTTTTAAAGATGTATTATTTTTATAGATAAAAATAAATTTTTTTTTGAAAACTAATGTTTTGAAAAAGCACAAGAAAAACAAGAAAAGACACAGAGCAAGACAAACCAAAGATCAAACAAGAAAAATTGACAAGAACAATTTGAAGATCAAGGAAAAACATAGAACACTAATTCGAAAATTTTAAACGAAAAATATAAAATATGTAATTGACACCAAACTTAGAATAAGACACTAATTCATGAAAAATTAAAAATTAATAAGGACAAGTAATATTTTCAAAAAAATTTTGAAGAGAAATTAAAGGACTCAAATTTAATGACTCTATAGCATCAATACTATATTCCTAATCTAAGCAACAAAATAAACCTTTAGTTGTTCAAACTCAAACAATCCCCGGCAACGGCGCCAAAAACTTGGTGCACGAAATTGTAATGCCAATATCAAAATCAAGATTTCTTACAACCTCGCACAACTAACCAGCAAGTGCACTAGGTCGTCCAAGTAATACCTTATGTGAGTAAGGGTCGAATCCCATGGAGATTGTTGGCTTCAAGCAAGCTATGGTTATTTTATTATTCTTAGACAGGATATCAATTATAATTATCAGTTTAAATTACGAAAAATAAAAGAGTATAAAATAAATAATTGTTACTTAATAATAGAGAATATGTTGGAGTTTTAGAGATGCTTTGTCCTCTGAATCTCTGCAACATACTGCTTTCTTACTTTCAGAATTTGCAAGGCTCCTTCCATGGCAAGCTATATGTAGGGTGTCACCGTTGTCAATGGCTACTTCCCATCCTCTCAGTGAAAACGGTCCAAATGCTCTGTCATAGCACGGCTAATCAGCTGTTGGTTCTCGATCATGTCGGAATAGAATCCATTGATTCTTTTGCGTTTGTCATCATGCCCAACACTCGCGAGTTTAAAGCTCGTCACAGTCATCCAATCCCAGAATCGTACTCGGAATACCACAGACAAAGTTTAGACTTTCCGGATTCTCATGAATGTTGCCATCAATTCCAGCTTATACCACGAAGATTCTGATTAAGGAATCTAAGAGATACTCATTCAATCTGATGTAGAACGGTGGTGGTTGTCAGGCACACGTTCATGGGGTGAGGAAGGTGATGAGTGTCATGGATCATCACCTCCTTCATAGTGAAGCGCGAATGAACATCTTAGATAGGAACAAGTATGTTTGAATGGGAAACAGAAATAATTGCATTAGTTCATCGAGATGCTGCAGAGCTCCTCACCCCCAACAATGGGGTTTAGAGACTCATGCTGCCAAAAGGTACAAATTTCAGATCTAAAAATTTCATGAGATACAAAATAAATCTCTGAAAGTTGTTTAAATACTAAACTAGTAACCTAGGTTTACAGAAAATGAGTAAACTAAGATAATTGGTGCAGAAATCCACTTCTGGGGCCCACTTGGTGTGTGCTGGGGCTGAGACTTAAGCTTCTCACGTGCCTGGGCTATTTTTGGAGTTGAACGCCAGGTTGTAACGTGTTTTTGGCAGCAAACTCCAACTTGTAACCTGTTTCTGGCGTTGGACGCCAGACTGCAGCATGGAACTGGCGTTGAACGCCAGTTTACGTCATCTATCTTCGCGCAAAGTATGTACTATTATATATTGCTGGAAAGCCCTGGATGTCTACTTTTCAAACCGATTGAGAGCACACCAATTGAACTCTTGTAGCTCCAAAAAATCCATTCCGAGTGCAGGGAGGTCAGAATCCAACAGCATCAGCAGTCCTTTTTCAGCCTGAATCAGAATTTTGCTCAGCTCCCTCAATTTCAGCTAGAAAATATCTGAAATCACAGAAAAATACACAAAATCATAGTAAAGTCCAGAAATATGATTTTTGCTTAAAAACTAATAAAAATCTACTAAAAACTAACTAAAACATACTAAAATCTACATGAAATTACCCCCAAAAAGCATATAAAATATCCGCTCATCAACAAGTAAGTGAGAAAAACAACAGAAGCACAGAGCATGTCAACTAAATAGCAAACAAGTCAAGAAGCACCCAAAGTAATGCAAGAAATATGTAACAATTGAGTAAGAAATATGCAACTTTCTGCCCCTTTTTTTTATATGCTGAATGCAGGTGATGATGCAAAACCTATGAATGGACACTAATAAAATTAAGAAAAGAAAGGAACGATCATATCATAGTGGGTTGTCTCCCACCTAGTACTTTTAGTTAAAGTCCTTAAGTTGGACATTTGGTGAGCTCCTTGTCAGGGCGGCTTATGCTTAAACTCTTCCAAGAATCCCCACCAATGCTTGCAACTCCAATAGCCTCCGGGATCCCAAACTAGGCGCATAAAGCCTTCAAGAAAATTGAAGCAAGTGACAAGACCCCAAGATTGTTGATTGCTGGATGGAATTTCGGGGTCCCAAACCTTGATTTTGCACCCTTCTTTGTGTTCATCATTATTGCTCCAACCGGGTGGCAAGCAATTTGAATTCTCACTAAGGCATCCAAACAGCTTCCTAGACCCATTCATTCGAGCTCTACACCAACCCTTGCATTTAGATTTTGAGCTCCTAACCACAATAAACCTAGGATTATGTTGCCAACCACTAACCATTTCCCTCTTACTCTTAAAGCTACAAAGAGCTCTAAGCTGACCATCTGTCTCAAGTAAACCATATTCAAGTGGGAAAGTAAAGGTCAAGGATAGGAGTTTTACCCACTTGAATGTTGTATTTGGCTTTGGGGGAGAGGTCTCTAATAGCTTTGGCAAGGTGATTTCAAGCTCCATTCCTTTGTGCTCTCCCTTGGCAACTTCTACCTCTTTGCAAGCTTTTTCAATTTCAACCTCTTTCTCTTGGTAGCTTTCTTCCAATTCAATTTCTTCTTCATTGCTTGCCAAGGGCATGGGAGGTTGTGCTTCTTCTTCTTTAATCGCCATGTCCAGTCTAGTGGGAGAGGATTCGATTGTAGGTAAGAATTCATCAATGGTTGAATCCATCTCATGATCAACCTCTTCAAAGTCTTCAACCATGATATGCTTTGGAGGTTGTACACCCTCTTCAGCATCAATTTCAAATGTCTTGGAAGGAGGCTCTAGGACTCGACCTTCCCATGGAGGTTCTACATCTCCTAAGTTCTCAACCACTTCCTCTTTATCTATTGCGGCTTTGTCCAGTTGTTTTAGCATAAAATCGTACTCCTCCTTGATGATTTTCTTTCTATGACAACTCCCTTCAACTACTCCTTCATATTTAAGGGTCTCTCCTACCTCCACATTTTGGGCCTCCTCTTACTCCCTGGTGCATGAAAATTACACCCACACTATGTAATTTCGCACAACTAACCAGCAAGTGCACTGGGTCATCCAAGTAATACCTTACATGAGTAAGGGTTGATCCCACAGGGATTGTTGGCTTGAAGCAAGCTATGGTTATCTTATTATTCTTAGTCAGGATACCAATAGGGTTCTTTAGTTTCAATTGTAAAAAGTGAAAGAGCATGAAATGAGTAATTGTTACGCAGTAATGGAGAATGTGTTAGAGTTTTGGAGATGCTTTGTCTTCTGAATTTCTGCTTCCCCCTGTCTTCTTCTTCACGCACGCAAGGTTCCTCCTATAGCAAGCTGTGTGTTGGTGGATCACCGTTGTCAATGGCTACCATCCATCCTCTCAGTGAAAATGGTCCAAATGCGCTATTACCGCACGGCTAATCATCTGTCGGTTCTCGATCATGTCGGAATAGGATCCATTGATCCTTTTGCGTCTGTCACTATGCCCAACACTCGTGAGTTTGAAGCTTATCACAGTCATCCAATCCCTGAATCCTACTCAGAATACCACAGACAAGGTTTAGACTTTCCGGATTCTCAAGGATGCTGCCAATGGATTCTAGCTTATACCATGAAGACTCTAATTAAGGAATCCAAGAAATACTCATTCAATCGAAGGTAGAACGGAGGTGGTTGTCAGGCACGCGTTCATAGATTGAGAATGGTGATGAGTGTCACGGATCATCACCTTCATCATGGTTAAGTAGGAATGAGCATCTTAGAGAGAAACAAGCGTGTTTGAATAGAAAATAAAAATAATTATATTAATTCATCAAGACGCTGCAGAGCTCCTCACCCCTAACAATGGAGTTTAGAGACTCATGCCATCAAAAAGTACAAAGTTCAGATCTAAAATATCATGAGGTACAAAATAAATCTCTAAAAGTTGTTTAAATACTAAGCTAGTAACCTAGGTTTACAAAAAATGAGTAAACTGAGATAGATAGTGCAGAAATCTACTTCTGGGGCCCACTTGGTGTGTGCTGGGGCTGAGACTTGAGCTTTTCATGTGCCTGGGCTGTTTCTGGAGTTAAACGTCAGGTTGTAACCTATTTTGGGTGTTTAACTCCAATTTGCAACCTGTTTCTGGCGTTTAACGCCAGAATGCAACATGAAACTGGCGTTAAACGCCACTTTACATCGTTTAACCTCAAGCAAAGTATGAACTATTATATATTGCTGGAAAGCCCTGGATGTCTAATTTCCAACCCAATTAAGAGTGCGCCAATTGGACTTCTGTAGCTCCAAAAAATCCATTCTGAATGCAGGGAGGTCAGAATCCAACAACATCAGCAATCCTTTTTCAGCCTGAATCAAAATTTTGCTCAGCTCCCTCAATTTCAGCCAGAAAATACCTGAAATCACAGAAAAACACACAAACTCATTGTAAAGTCCATAAATATTAATTTTTCCTAAAAACTTATAAAAATATACTAAAAAATAACTAAAACATACTAAAAACTATATGAAATTACCCCCAAAAAGCATATAAAATATCTGCTCATCACAACACCAAACTTAAATTGTTGCTTATCCCCAAGCAACTAGATAAATAAAATAGGATAAAAAGAAATCAAGAAGCAATAATATCTCAGAGTTTTAAGTGAAGCTCATATTCTAATTAGATGAGCGGGACTAGTAGCTTTTTGCTTCCGAACAGTTTTGGCATCTCACTTTATCCTTTGAAATTCAGAATGATTGGCATCCATAGGAATTCAGAATTCAGATAGTATTATTGATTCTCCTAGTTTAGTATGTTGATTCTTGAACACAGCTACTTTATAAGTCTTGGCCGTGGCCCTAAACACTTTGTTTTCCAGTATTACCACCGGATACATAAATGCCACAGACACATAACTGGGTGAACCTTTTCAGATTGTGACTTAGCTTTGCTAAAGTCCCCAATTAGAGTTGTCTAGAGTTCTTAAGCACACTCTTTTTTCTTTGGATCATGACTTTAACCACTTAGTCTCAAGCTTTTCACTTGGACCTGCATGCCACAAGCACTTGGTTAGGGACAGCTTGATTTAGCCGCTTAAGCCTGGATTTATTTCCTTGGGCCCTCCTATCCATTAATGCTCAAAGCCTTGGATCCTCTTTACCCTTGCCTTTTGGTTTTAAGAGTTATTGGCTTTTTCTTCTTGCTTTTTCTTTTTCTTTCTTTTTTTCGCATTTTTTCACTGCTTTTTCTTGCTTCAAGAATCAATTTCATGATTTTTCAGATTATCAATAACGTTTCTCTTGTTCGTCATTCTTTTAAGAGCCAACAATTTTAACATTCATAAAATTCAATATAAAAATAAGCACTTTTCAGGCATTCATTCAGAAGACAAAAAGTATTGCCACCACATATAAATAATTAGAATTTTCCTTATTAAAAACTCGAAAAAATATTGCCTCCTTATTCTAAAAATCTGCTATTTTATTCATATTTGATGATGATGAGAAAAATAAATTATAGCTTAATTGGAGATAAAATCAAAATAGAGATACTAATTACTAATAATCAGATAGGTTCCTAAAATAAAAGTTATCACAGATTTAAGTTTAAGATTAGGACTCAACAACCTTTAGTTTGGGAGATGATGGGTGCTCCTTCAACCTGTGGGGCGTCTGTTCTTCAAGAGACAGTTTCTGGCGCTTTAGCTCCTGTATCTCCGGATATTCGTCTTCTTTTAGATCGAATTTAACTTCCGGGATCACTGATCTCAGACCCATTATTTTGTGGTAATGGTCTGCATGTTCTTTGGTTAAGAACTTCTCTTGATTGCAAAGTGGTTTTGGAATATTCTCTTTCTTGCCTCTTGAAGTAGTTTATTTTCCCTTAGGTGCCATGATTATGATGAGTTTTAGCTCAATGATCACGGAAAAATACACCAAACTTAGAGGTTTGCTTATTTTCAAGTAAAAGAAAGGAAAGGAGAGGGATAGAAGGAGAGCCAATTTCGAATTGTGGAGGAAAAGAGGGAGGTCGAACGTGGATTTAAAGGGAAGGGGGTGGGTTTTTGAAAATTTTGAAAAAGATAAGATAGAAGATATGATTTGTAAAAGATAAGTATGATAGGAAAAAGATGTAATTTAAAATTGAAAAGTTAAGAAAGATATTTGAAAAAGATAAATCTAAATTTTAAAAAGAAGATATGATGAGTTTAAAAAGATTTTAGAAGAATTTAAAAAGATTTGAAAAGAATTCAAAAAGATAATTGAGTTTTGAAAAAGGTTTGAAAATATTTTGAAAAAAATTAAGAAACATGTTTAGGATTAAAAATTTTTGGAATTGAAGTTGAAAGATGAGAGTTTGTAACATGTTTATGCAAGAAATCATGAATTGAAACATGAAAAATGGAAAAAATTTGAAGTGAAAAACGAATTTACCTCCTCCCCACAATCCTGGCGTTAAATGCCCAAACGCTGCATGTTTTGGGGTTTATCGCCCATTTGTAGCTTCTCCTGGGCGTTTAACGCCCAGCTGTAGCATCTGGCTGGCGTTAAACGCCAGAAAATCCTTTATCAATGGGCGTTTTTTTGAACACCAAAGATGCTGCCAACCTGGCATTAAACGCCTAGAAGTTGCTTCTTTCTGGCATTTAACGCCCAGATGGCTATCTCTATTGGCATTAAACACCCAGTACATGCTTCTTTTGGGCGTTTAACGCCCAAAGCACCTCTTACTGGCTTTTTTGCACCAGTGAGCTTCTTTTTGCTGTTTTATCCTCTTAATCCTTCTGTAACTCTGTGAACTCATGCAATTGCTATTTTACCTTGAAGATAATTAGTATGAACCTGTAAAATTCAATTAATTAACAAAATTGTTGGGTTGCCTCCCAGCAAGCGCTTCTTTATTGTCTTTAGCTGGACTATTACTGAGCTTTAATCAAGTCTCAGTTTTGAGCATTCTTGCTCAAAATTACTTTCAAGATAATGTTTGACTCTCTCTCCATTAATAATGAACTTTTTGTTAGAATCATTATCCTGAAGCTCTACGTATCCATATGGTGACACACTTGTAATCACATATGGACCTCTCCACCGGGATTTCAATTTCCCGGGTGGTAGCGCGAAATTGTGAACAATACTTTTCACAACTCTCATAATCCCCGGTCATGAACCCCAAAAACTTGGTGTTCAATACCATGGCATTAACACAACTTCGCACAACTAACCAGCAAGTGCACTGGGTCGTCCAAGTAATAAACCTTACGCGAGTAAGGGTCGATCCCACGGAGATTGTTAGTATGAAGCAAGCTATGGTCATCTTATAAATCTTAGTCAGGCAGACTCAAATGGATATGGTGATGAACGAAATTAACATAAAGATAAAGATAGAGGTACTTATGTAATTCATTGGTAGGAACTTCAGATAAGCGCATGAAGATGCCTTCCCTTCCGTCTCTCTGCTTTCCTACTGTCTTCATCCAATCCTTCTTACTCCTTTCCATGGCAAGCTTATGTAGGGTTTCACCGTTGTCAGTGGCTACCTCCCATCCTCTCAGTGAAAATGTTCCTATGCTCTGTCACAGCATATGGCTAATCAGCTGTCGGTTCTCGGTCAGGCCGGAATAGAATCCAGCGATTCTTTTGCGTCTGTCACTAACGCCCCGCCTGCTAGGAGTTTGAAGCACGTCACAGTCATTCAATCATCGAATCCTACTCAGAATACCACAGACAAGGTTAGACCTTCCGGATTCTCTTGAATGCCGCCATCAGTTCTAGCCTATACCACGAAGACTCTGATCTCACGGAATGGTTGGCTCGGTTGTCAGGCGAGCACTCGGTTGTCAGGCGATCAACCATGCATCGTGCAATCAGGAATCCAAGAGATATTCACCCAATCTAAGGTAGAACGGAGGTGGTTGTCAGTCACACGTTCATAGGTGAGAATGATGATGAGTGTCACGGATCATCACATTCATCAAGTTGAAGAACAAGTGATATCTTAGAACAAGAACAAGCGGAATTGAATGGAAGAACAATAGTAATTGCATTAATACTCGAGGTACAGCAGAGCTCCACACCTTAATCTATGGTGTGTAGAAGCTCCACCGTTGAAAATACATAAGAACAAGGTCTAGGCATGGCCGAATGGCCAGCCTCCCAATGATCTAAGATAGCATAAAAATGAAGATAGCTACCAAAGTCTGCAAATACAATAGTAAAAGGTCCTACTTATAGAGAACTAGTAGCCTAAGGTTTACAGAAATGAGTAAATGACATAAAAATCCACTTCCGGGCCCACTTGGTGTGTGCTTGGGCTGAGCAATGAAGCATTTTCGTGTAGAGACTCTTCTTGGAGTTAAACGCCAGCTTTTATGCCAGTTTGGGCGTTTAACTCCCATTTGGGTGCCAGTTCCGGCGTTTAACGCTGGAAATCTTGAAGGTGACTTTGAACGCCGGTTTGGGCCATCAAATCTTGGGCAAAGTATGGACTATCATATATTGCTGGAAAGCCCAGGATGTCTACTTTCCAACGCCGTTGAGAGCGCGCCAATTGGGCTTCTGTAGCTCCAGAAAATCCACTTCGAGTGCAGGGAGGTCAGAATCCAACAGCATCTGCAGTCCTTTTTAGTCTCTGAATCAGATTTTTGCTCAGGTCCCTCAATTTCAGCCAGAAAATACCTGAAATCACAGAAAAACACAGAAACTCATAGTAAAGTCCAGAAAAGTGAATTTTAACTAAAAACTAATGAAAATATACTAAAAACTAACTAGATCATACTAAAAACATACTAAAAACAATGTCAAAAAGCGTACAAATTATCCGCTCATCACAACACCAAACTTAAATTGTTGCTTGTCCTCAAGCAACTGAAAATCAAATAAGATAAAAAGAAGAGAATATGCAATGAATTCAAAAACATCTATGAAGATCAGTATTAATTAGATGAGCGGGGCTTTTAGCTTTTTGCCTCTGAACAGTTTTGGCATCTCACTCTATCCTTTGAAATTCAGAATGATTGGCTTCTTTAGGAACTTAGAATCTAGATAGTGTTATTGATTCTCCTAGTTAAGTATGATGATTCTTGAACATAGCTACTTATTAAGTCTTGGCTGTGGCCCAAAGCACTCTGTCTTCCAGTATTACCACCGGATACATACATGCCACAGACACATAATTGGGTGAACCTTTTCGGATTATGACTCAGCTTTGCTAAAGTCCCCAATTAGAGGTGTCCAGGGTTCTTAAGCACACTCTTATTGCCTTGGATCACAACTTTATTTTTTTTTCTTTTCTCTCTTTTTTTCGATTTCTTTTCTTTTTCTCTTTTTTTTCGATTTTTTTTTTCATTGCTTTTTCTTGCTTCAAGAATCATTGTAATGATTTTTCAGATCCTCAGTAACATGTCTCCTTTTTCATCATTCTTTCAAGAGCCAACATTCATGAACCACAAATTCAAGATACATATGCACTGTTTAAGCATACATTCAGAAAACAAAAATATTGCCACCACATCAAAATAATTAAACTGTTATAAAATTCAAAATTCATGCAATTCTTTCCTTTTCAATTTAAGCACGTTTTTATTCAAGAAAGGTGATGGATTCATAGGACATTCATAACTTTAAGACATAGACACTAAGACACTAATGATCACAAGACACAAACATGGACAAACATAAGCACTAAAATTCGAAAAACAGAAGAATAAAGAACAAGAAAATCAAGGAACGGGTCCACCTTAGTGATGGCGGCTCTTTCTTCCTCTTGAAGATCCTATGGAGTGCTTGAGCTCCTCAATGTCTCTTCCTTGTCTTTGTTGCTCCTCTCTCATGATTCTTTGATCTTCTCTAATTTCATGGAGGATGATGGAGTGTTCTTGATGCTCCACCCTTAGTTGTCCCATGTTGGAACTCAATTCTCCTAGGGAGGTGTTTAGTTGCTCCCAATAGTTTTGTGGAGGAAAGTGCATCCCTTGAGGTATCTCAGGGATCTCATGATGAGTGGGGTCTCTTGTGTGCTCCATCCTCTTCTTAGTGATGGGCTTGTCCTCATCAATAGGGGTGTCTCCCTCTATGTCAACTCCAACTGAATAACAGAGGTGACAAATGAGATGAGGGAAGGCTAACCTTGCCAAGGTAGAGGACTTGTCCGCCACCTTATAGAGTTCTTGGGCTATAACCTCATGAACTTCTATTTCTTCTCCAATCATGATGCTATGAATCATGATAGCCCGGTCTATGGTAAATTCGGACCGGTTGCTAGTGGGAATGATTGAGCGTTGTATAAACTCTAACCATCCTCTAGCCACGGGTTTGAGGTCGTGCCTTCTCAATTGAACCGGCTTCCCTCTTGAATCTCTCTTCCATTGGGCGCCCTCTTCACATATAATTGTGAGGACTTGGTCCAACCTTTGATCAAAGTTGACCCTTCTAGTGTAAGGATGTTCATCTCCTTGCATCATAGGCAAGTTGAATGCCACCCTCACACTTTCCGGACTAAAATCCAAGTATTTCCCCCGAACCATAGTAAGATAATTCTTTGGATCCGGGTTCACACTTTGATCATGGTTCTTGGTGATCCATGCATTGGCATAGAACTCTTGAACCATCAAGATTCCGACTTGTTGAATGGGGTTGGTAAGAACTTCCCAACCTCTTCTTCGGATCTCATGTCGGATCTCCGGATATTCACCCTTTTTGAGTGAAAAAGGGACCTCAGGGATCACCTTCTTCAAGGCCACAACTTCATAGAAGTGGTCTTGATGCACCCTTGAAATGAATCTTTCCATCTCCCATGACTCAGAGGTGGAAGCTTTTGCCTTCCCTTTCCTCTTTCTAGAGGTTTCTCC
Organism: Arachis hypogaea; assembly: GCF_003086295.3. Lineage (NCBI taxonomy): Eukaryota > Viridiplantae > Streptophyta > Magnoliopsida > Fabales > Fabaceae > Arachis > Arachis hypogaea. The sequence continues at coordinate 50,483,047 of NC_092042.1, read as the reverse complement.
GGCCTTGGATGCCATAAATGGTTATGGAAAAATAAAAAGCAATGCTTTTACCACACCAAACTTAAAATGTTTGCTCGTCCTCGAGCAAAAGAAGAAAGAAGAGAGTAGAAGAAGAAGAAATGAGGAAGAAGGGAATGGCTTTTGTTTTCGGCCAAGAAGGGGAGAAGTGGTGTGTATGTTGTGTGAAAATGAAGGAGTGAAGGAGGGTTTATATAGGAGAGGCAAAGGGTAGGTTTCGGTCACTTGAGGGTGGGTTTGGGTGGGAAAGTGGTTTGAATTTGAATGGTGAGGTAGGTGGGGTTTTATGAAGGATGGATGTGAGTGGTGAAGAGAAAGATGGGATTTGATAGGTGAAGGGTTTTTGGGGAAAAGGTGTTGAGGTGATTGGTGAATGGGTGAAGAAGAGAGAGAGAGTGGTAGGGTAGGTGGGGATCCTGTGGGGTCCACAGATCCTGAGGTGTCAAGGAAAAGTCATCCCTGCACCAAATGGCAAACAAAATCACGTTTTTAGCCATTTCTGGCGTTAAACGCCGGGCTGGTGCCCATTTCTGGCGTTTAACGCCAGCTCCTTGCCCCTTTCTGGCGTTTAACGCCAGTCTGGTGCCCCTTTCTGGCGTTAAACGCCCAGAATGGTGCCAGACTGGGCGTTAAACGCCCAACAGCTAACCTTACTGGCGTTTAAACGCCAGTAGGTGCGTCCTCCAGGGTGTGCTGTTTTTCTTCCTGTTTTTCATTCTGTTTTTGCTTTTTTCATTGATTTTGTGACTTCTCATGATCATCAACCTAAAAAAAAGAGAAAATAACAAAATAAAATAGATAAAATATAACATTGGGTTGCCTCCCAACAAGCGCTTCTTTAATGTCAGTAGCTTGACAGAGGACTCTCATGGAGCCTCACAGATACTCAGAGCCATGTTGGAACCTCCCAACACCAAACTTAGAGTTTGAATGTGGGGGTTCAACACCAAACTTAGAGTTTGGTTGTGGCCTCCCAACACCAAACTTAGAGTTTGGCTGTGGGGGCTCTGTTTGGCTCTGCTTTGAGAGAAGCTCTGCATGCTTCCTCTCCGTGATGACAGAGGGGTATCCTTGAGCCTTAAACACCAAGGATTCTTCATTCACTTGAATGACCAATTCTCCTCTATCAACATCAATCACAGCCTTTGCTGTGGCTAGGAAGGGTCTGCCAAGGATGATGGATTCATCCATGCACTTCCCAGTCTCTAGGACTATGAAATCAGTAGGGATGTGATGGTCTCCAATCTTTACCAGAACATCCTCTACAAGTCCATGGGCTTGTTTTCTTGAATTGTCTGCCATCTCTAATGAGATTTTTGTAGCTTGCACCTCAAAGATCCCTAACTTCTCCATTACAGAGAGAGGCATGAGGTTTACACTTGACCCTAAGTCACACAAGGCCTTCTTGAAGGTCATGGTGCCTATGGTACAAGGTATTGAAAACTTCCCAGGGTCCTGTCTCTTTTGAGGCAGTTTCTGCCTAGACAAGTCATCCAGTTCCTTGGTGAGCAAAGGGGATTCATCCTCCCAAGTCTCATTTCCAAATAACTTGTCATTTAGCTTCATGATTGCTCCAAGGTATTTAGCAACTTGCTCTTCAGTGACATACTCATCCTCTTCAGAGGAAGAATACTCATCAGAGCTCATGAATGGCAGAAGTAAGTCCAGTGGAATCTCTATGGTCTCAGTTTGAACCTCAGATTCCCAAGGTTCCTCATTGGGGAACTCATTGGAGGCCAGTGGACGTCCATTGAGGTCTTTCTCAGTGGCGTTCACTGCCTCTTCTTCCTCCCAAAATTCGGCCATGTTGATGGCCTTGCACTCTCCTTTTGGATTTTCTTCTGTATTGCTTGGAAGAGTACTAGGAGGGAGTTCAGTAATTTTCTTGCTCAGCTGACCCACTTGTGCCTCCAAATTTCTAATGGAGGATCTTGTTTCAGTCATGAAACTTTGAGTGATTTTGATCAGATCAGAGACCATGGTTGCTAAGTCAGAGTTATTCTGCTTAGAACTCTCTGTCTGTTGCTGAGAAGATGATGGAAAAGGCTTGCTATTGCTAAACCTGTTTCTTCCACCATTATTGTTGTTGAAACCTTGTTGAGGTCTCTGTTGATCCTTCCATGAAAAATTTGGATGATTTCTCCATGAAGGATTATAGGTGTTTCCATAGGGTTCTCCCATGTAATTCACCTCTTCCATTGAAGGGTTCTCAGGATCATAAGCTTCTTCCTCAGATGAAGCTTCCTTAGTACTGCTTGGTGCATTTTGCATTCCAGAAAGACTTTGAGAAATCATATTGACTTGTTGGGTCAATATTTTGTTCTGAGCCAATATGGCATTCAGAGTGTCAATCTCAAGAACTCCTTTCTTCTGACTAGTCCCATTGTTTACAGGATTTCTTTCAGAAGTGTACATGAATTGGTTATTTGCAACCATTTCAATTAGTTCTTGAGCTTCTGTAGGCGTCTTCTTCAGATGAAGAGATCCTCCAGCAGAGCTATCCAAAGACAATTTGGATGGTTCAGAGAGACCATCATAGAAAATACCTATGATACTCCATTCAGAAAGCATATCAGAAGGACACTTTCTGATTAATTGTTTGTATCTTTCCCAAGCTTCATAGAGGGATTCTCCTTCCTTCTGTCTGAAGGTTTGGACTTCCACTCTAAGCTTACTCAATTTTTGAGGTGGAAAGAACTTTGCCAAGAAGGCATTGACTAGCTTTTCCCAAGAGTCCAGGCTTTCTTTAGGTTGTGAGTCCAACCATGTCCTAGCTCTGTCTCTTACAGCAAAAGGGAATAGCATAAGTCTGTAGACCTCAGGGTCAACCCCATTAGTCTTGACAGTGTCACAGATTTGCAAGAATTCAGCTAAAAACTGATGAGGATCTTCCAATGGAAGTCCATGGAACTTGCAATTTTGTTGCATTAGAGAAACTAATTGAGGCTTAAGCTCAAAGTTGTTTGCTCTAATGGCAGGGATAGAGATGCTTCTCCCATAGAAGTCGGGAGTAGGTGCAGTAAAGTCACCCAGCACCTTCCTTGCATTGTTGGCATTGTTGTTTTCGGCTGCCATGTGTTCTTCTTCTTTGAAGAATTCGGTCAGGTCCTCTAAAGAGAGTTGTGTTTTGCCTTCTCTTAACTTTCTCTTCAAAGTCCTTTCAGGTTCAGGATCAGCCTCAACAAGAATGTTTTTGTCTTTGCTCCTGCTCATAAGAAAGAGAAGAGAACAAGAAATGTGGAATCCTCTATGTCACAGTATAGAGATTCCTTGAAGTGTCAGAGGAAAAGAAGAGTAGAAGACAGAAGTAGAAAATTCGAACTTATCAAAGAAGATGGAGTTCGAATTTTGCATTAAGGGATAGTGTTGGTCCATAAATAGAAGGATGTGAAAAGGAGGGAAGTAATTTTCGAAAATTAAGTAAAAGATTTTGAAAACATTTTTGAAAACAATACTTGATTTTCGAAAATGAAAGTGGAAAAGAAATCAAGTGATTTTTGAAAAAGATTTTAAAATAAGAAATCAAAAAGGTTTGATTGAAAACTATTTTGAAAAAGATGTGGTTAAGAAAATATGATTGGTTTTAAAAAAATGTGATTGAGAAGATATGATTTGAAAAACATTTTTTTAAAAGATTTGATTTTGAAAAATAAAAGCTTGACTAACAAGAAAAGATATGATTCAAACATTAAACCTTTCTCAACAGAAAAGGCAACATACTTGAAATGTTGAATCAAATCATTAATTGATAGTAAGTATCTTTGAAAATGGAAAGAAATTGATTTTGAAAAAGATTTGATTGAAAAATTGATTTGAAAAATATTTGATTTTGAAAAGATTTTGAAAACTGAAAAAAATTGATTTGAAAACAAAATCTTCCCTTCTAGCCATCCTGGCGTTAAACGCCCAGAATGGTGCACATTCTGGCGTTTAACGCCCAAAACTATACCTTTTTGGGCGTTAAACGCCCAACCAGGTACCCTGGCTGGCGTTTAAACGCCAGTCTGTCCTTCTTCACTGGGCGTTTTGAACGCCCAGCTTTTCTGTGTAATTCCTCTGCTGTATGTTCTGAATCTTCAATTCTCTGTAGTATTGACTTGAGAAGACATAAATAAAAAATATTTTTGGATTTTTAATAATAAGGAAAAATCAAAATGCAACAAGAATCAAATAACAATGCATGCAAAACACCAAACTTAGCAGTTTGTATACTGCTGACACTAATGAGAATGCATATGAGACACACAAAACACTCAAGTCAAGAGAATTTAAAGATTAGAGTAAGAAATCATCAAGAACACCTTGAAGATCCTTAAGACACATGAATGAATGCATGCAACTGACACCAAACTTAAGATGAGACACTAGACTCAAACAAGAAATTTTTGGATTTTATGATTTTGTAAATTTTTTTGTGTTTTTCGAAAATTAAGTGGAAGAAGAAATTAAAGGTATCAAAATTCTCAATGAGAATCCCAGGAATCAGTGCAATGCTAGTCTAAGACTCCGGTCCAGGAATTAGACATGGCTTCGCAGCCAGCCAAGCTTTCAAAGAAAGCTTCGGTCCAAAACTCTAGACATGGCCAATGGCCAGCCAAGCCTTAGCAGATCACTGCTCCAAAAGCAAGATTGATAAAAATCAACAAGCTCTTGTGATGATAAGTTGAAACCTCGGTCCAATGAAATTAGACATGGCTTCTCAGCCAGCCAGACTTCAACAAATCATCATGAAACTCTAGAATTCCTCTTCAAGAATTTCGAAAAAAAATAAATACCTAATCTAAGCAACAAGATGAACCGTCAGTTGTCCAAACTGAACAATCCCCGGCAACGGCGCCAAAACCTTGGTAGCGCGAAATTGTGAACAATACTTTTCACAACTCTCATAATCCCCGGTCATGAACCCCAAAAACTTGGTGTTCAATACCATGGCATTAACACAACTTCGCACAACTAACCAGCAAGTGCACTGGGTCGTCCAAGTAATAAACCTTACGCGAGTAAGGGTCGATCCCACGGAGATTGTTAGTATGAAGCAAGCTATGGTCATCTTATAAATCTTAGTCAGGCAGACTCAAATGGATATGGTGATGAACGAAATTAACATAAAGATAAAGATAGAGGTACTTATGTAATTCATTGGTAGGAACTTCAGATAAGCGCATGAAGATGCCTTCCCTTCTGTCTCTCTACTTTCCTACTGTCTTCATCCAATCCTTCTTACTCCTTTCCATGGCAATCTTATGTAGGGTTTCACCGTTGTCAGTGGCTACCTCCCATCCTCTCAGTGAAAATGTTCCTATGCTCTGTCACAGCATATGGCTAATCAGCTGTCGGTTCTCGGTCAGGCCGGAATAGAATCCAGCGATTCTTTTGCGTCTGTCACTAATGCCCCGCCTGCTAGGAGTTTGAAGCACGTCACAGTCATTCAATCATCGAATCCTACTCAGAATACCACAGACAAGGTTAGACCTTCCGGATTCTCTTGAATGCCGCCATCAGTTCTAGCCTATACCACGAAGACTCTGATCTCACGGAATGGTTGGCTCGGTTGTCAGGCGAGCACTCGGTTGTCAGGCGATCAACCATGCATCGTGCAATCAGGAATCCAAGAGATATTCACCCAATCGAAGGTAGAACGGAGGTGGTTGTCAGTCACACGTTCATAGGTGAGAATGATGATGAGTGTCACGGATCATCACATTCATCAAGTTGAAGAACAAGTGATATCTTAGAACAAGAACAAGCGGAATTGAATGGAAGAACAATAGTAATTGCATTAATACTCAAGGTACAGCAGAGCTCCACACCTTAATCTATGGTGTGTAGAAGCTCCACCGTTGAAAATACATAAGAACAAGGTCTAGGCATGGCCGAATGGCCAGCCTCCCAATGATCTAAGATAGCATAAAAATGAAGATAGCTACCAAAGTCTGCAAATACAATAGTAAAAGGTCCTACTTATAGAGAACTAGTAGCCTAAGGTTTACAGAAATGAGTAAATGACATAAAAATCCACTTCCGGGCCCACTTGGTGTGTGCTTGGGCTGAGCAATGAAGCATTTTCGTGTAGAGACTCTTCTTGGAGTTAAACGCCAGCTTTTATGCCAGTTTGGGCGTTTAACTCCCATTTGGGTGCCAGTTCCGGCGTTTAACGCTAGAAATCTTGAAGGTGACTTTGAACGCCGGTTTGGGCCATCAAATCTTGGGCAAAGTATGGACTATCATATATTGCTGGAAAGCCCAGGATGTCTACTTTTCAACGCCGTTGAGAGCGCGCCAATTGGGCTTCTGTAGCTCCAGAAAATCCACTTCGAGTGCAGGGAGGTCAGAATCCAACAGCATCTGCAGTCCTTTTTAGTCTCTGAATCAGATTTTTGCTCAGGTCCCTCAATTTCAGCCAGAAAATACCTGAAATCACAGAAAAATACACAAACTCATAGTAAAGTCCAGAAAAGTGAATTTTAACTAAAAACTAATGAAAATATACTAAAAACTAACTAGATCATACTAAAAACATACTAAAAACAATGCCAAAAAGCGTACAAATTATCCGCTCATCACCGGGGAATAATCTGATCCTAGAATTAAACAGTAGAACTTTCTGCCCTGGCTCAAAGATTCTGGATGACAGTTTCTTATCATGCCATCTTTTTGCTTTCTCTTTGTAAATTTTTGCATTTTCTAAAGCATTGAGTCTGAATTCCTCTAGCTCATTTAACTGGAGCAATCGTTTTTCTCCAGCTAACTTGGCATCAAGGTTTAGGAATCTGGTTGCCCAGTAGGCCTTATATTTCAGTTCCACTGGCAAGTGACAGGCTTTTCCATACACAAGCTGGTATGGAGAGGTCCCTATAGAAGTCTTGAATGTTGTTCTGTATGCCCACAAAGCATCATCCAAGCTTCTTGCCCAATCCTTTCTACGGTTAATCACAGTCCGTTCCAGGATTCTTTTAAGTTCTCTATTAGAGACTTCAGCTTGCCCATTTGTCTGTGGATGATATGGAGTTGCCACCCTGTGGCTGACTCCATATCGAACCATAGCAAAGTAAAGCTGTTTATTGCAGAAATGAGCACCCCCATTACTGATTAGTACTATAGGGACACCAAATCTGCTGAAGATATGTTTCTGGAGGAATTTCAGCACTATCTTAGTATCATTAGTGGGTGTTGCAATAGCTTCCACCTATTTGGATATATAATCCACTGCCACCAGAATATAAGTGTTTGAGTATGATGGTGGGAAAGGCCCCATGAAGTCAATATCCCATACATCAAACAACTCAATCTCCAAGATCCCTTGTTGAGGCATGGCATAACTATGAGGCAGATTGCCAGATCTTTGGCAACTGTCACAATTAAGTACAAACTCTCGGGAGTCTTTATGGAGAGTAGGCCAATAGAAGCCACATTGGAGGACTCTTGTGGCTGTTCGCTCACTTCCAAAATGTCCTCCATATTGTGATCCATGGCAATGCCATAGGATCTTCTGTGCTTCTTCTTTAGGCACACATCTATGGATTACTCCGTCTGCACATCTCTTGAAGAGATATGGTTCATCCCAAAGATAGTACTTTGCATCTGTGATCAATTTCTTTGATTGATGCCTACGATACTCTTTGGGTATGAATCTCACAGCTTTGTAGTTTGTAATGTCTGCAAACCATGGTACTTCCTGAATGTCAAAGAGATACTCATCTGAAATGTTTTCAGAGATATCAGTAAGAGGGAGGGGCCCCTTCTACTGGTTCTATTCGGGACAGGTGATCTGCTACTTGGTTCTCTGTCCCTTTTCTGTCTCTTATTTCTATATCAAACTCTTGCAGAAGCAACACCCATCTTATGAGTCTGGGTTTTGAATCCTGCTTTGTGAGTAGATATTTAAGAGTAGCATGGTCAGTGTACACAATCACTTTTGATCCTACTAAATAAGATCTGAACTTGTCAGTGGCATAAACCACTACAGGTAACTCTTTTTCTGTGGTTGTGCAGTTCTTCTGTGCGTCATTTAGAACATGACTGGCATAACAAATGACGTTGATGAGCGGATAATTTATACGCTTTTTGGCATTGTTTTTAGTATGTTTTTGGTATAATCTAGTTAGTTTTTAGTATATTTTTATTAGTTTTTAGTTAAAATTCACTTTTCTGGACTTTACTATGAGTTTGTGTGTTTTTCTGTTATTTCAGGTATTTTCTGGCTGAAATTGAGGGTTCTGAGCAAAAATCTGATTCAGAGACTGAAAAGGACTGCAGATGCTGTTGGATTCTGACCTCCCTGCACTCGAAGTGAATTTTCTGGAGCTACAGAAGCCCAATTGGCGCGCTCTCAACGGCGTTGGAAAGTAGACATCCTCGGCTTTCCAGCAATATATGATAGTCTATACTTTGCCCAAGATTTGATGGCCCAAACCGGCATGGCAAATCAGCCTCAGAAATTCCAGCGTTTAACGCTGGAACTGGCATAAAACTTGGAGTTAAACGCCCAAACTGGCATAAATGCTGGCGTTTAACTCCAGAAAAGGTCTCTACACGAAAATGCTTCATTGCTCAGCCCAAGCACACACCAAGTGGACCCAGAAGTGGATTTTTACGTCATTTACTCATTTCTGTATACCCTAGGTTACTAGTTTACTATTTATAGGATCTTTTGACATTGTATCTGGACCTCATGATACTTTACACGTTTTCTTTGTGTATCTTCCACGGCATGAGTCTCTAAACCCCATGGTTGGGGGTGAGGAGCTCTGCTGTGTCTTGATGAATTAATGCAATTACTACTGTTTCTCATTCAATCATGCTTGCTTCCATTCTAAGATAATACTTGTTCTTAACCCGGATGAATGCGATGATCTGTGACAATCATCATCATTCTCAACTATGAACGTGTGCCTGACAACCACCTCCGTTCTACCTTAGATTAAGTAGTTATCTCTTGGATTCTTTAACCGGAATCTTCGTGGTATAAGCTAGAACTGATGGCGGCATTCAAGAGAATCCGGAAGGTCTAAACCTTGTCTGTGGTATTCTGAGTAGGATTCAATGACTGGATAACTGTGACGTGCTTCAAACTCCTAGCAGGTGGGGCGTTAGTGACAGACGCAAAAGAATCATTGGATTCTATTCCGGCCTGAACGAGAACCGACAGATGATTAGCCATGCTGTGACAGAGCATAGAAACATTTTCACTGAGAGGATGGGAGGTAGCCATTGACAACGGTGAAACCCTACATACAGCTTGCCATGGAAGGAGCCTTGCGTGTTTGAAGAAGAAGACAGTAGGAAAGCAGAGATTCAGAAGATGGAGCATCTCCAAAACCTCAACCTATTCCCCATTACTGCAAAACAAGTAACCATTTCATGTTCTTTTGCTTTTCACAATCAATCCTGATAATTTCTGATATCCTAACTAAGATTTACAAGATAACCATAGCTTGCTTCAAGCCGACAATCTCTGTGGGATCGACCCTTGCTCACGCAAGGTATTACTTGGACGACCCAGTGCACTTGCTGGTTAGTTGTGCGGAGTTGCAAAGGTGTGATTGCAATTTCGTGCACCAAGTTTTTGGCGCCGTTGCCGGGGATTGTTGAGTTTGGAAAACTGATGGCTTATCTTGTTGCTTAGATTAGGACTGTTTTGTTTTGTTGGTTTAGAGTCTTTTAGTTGAGTCTAGTTTCATATTTTAAGTTTGGTGTCAATTGCATGCTTTTGTTTTTCTTTTAATTTTCGAATTTGCATGTTCTTAGTCCCTTTTTGATTCATAAAAATTCTAAGTTTGGTGTCCTCTTTGTGTTTTTCCCTTAAAAATTTTCGAAAATTAGTGTGTGATTTTCTAAAAATTTTAAGTTTGGTGTCTTTTTGTTGTTTTTCTCTTTCCTCTTTTCAAAAATCAAATCTTTTTTATAAAAAATTTTTCAATCATATCTTTTTAATTGCTCTTTTCAAAATCTTTTTAATTAACTAATTGATTCAGTTCTCAATTTGCTTTGATCTTATTTTCTTTTTGATTTTCGAATTTTTATCTTAATTTCCTTTTATTTTATTTTATCTTTTTCGTTTAATTCAAAAAAAAAATAAATATATCTATTTGCAATCCATTATGGATCTAAGTGGAACTGATCAGTCCAAAAGGACTCTGGGGTCATATGCTAACCCCATTACAGCTGCATATGGGAGTAGCATATGTACACCTCCCATCAAAGCAAGCAGCTTTGAGCTAAATCCTCAACTCATTATCATAGTGCAGCAAAATTGCCAGTATTCCGGTCTTCCACAGGAAGAACCTACTGAGTTTCTGGCATAATTCTTACAAATTGCTGACACAGTACATGATAAAGAGGTGGATCAGGATGTCTACAGACTATTACTGTTTCCATTTGCTGTAAAAGATCAAGCTAAAAGGTGGTTGAATAACCAACCTACAGCAAGCATAAAGACATGGAAACAGTTATCAGACAAATTCCTGAATCACTTTTACCCTCCAAAGAGGATGACACAGTTAAGGCTGGACATCCAAGGCTTTAAACAAGAGGATAATGAATCCCTTTATAATGCCTGGGAGAGGTATAGAGGTATGCTAAGAAAATGCCCCTCTGAAATGTTTTCAGAGTGGGTACAGTTAGACATCTTCTACTATGGGCTCACAGAAAAAGCTCAGATGTCTTTAGACCACTCAGCTGGTGGATCTATCCACATGAGGAAGACAATTGAAGAGGCTCAAGAGCTTATAGACACTGTTGCTAGAAATCAATATTTGTACTCTAGCAATGAGCTCTCGCCAAAAGAGGAAGTCATGACAGTAGTCACTGACCCTAATCCTCAAGAACAGATGATTGAGCTTAATCAACAATTGCTCCGGATGACAGAACAGTTAGCAGAATTTAAAGAGATGCTCTATGAAACTAAAGTTGCTAACAAGAACATAGAACTGCAGTTGAATCAAGCAAAACAACAAATATCCAAACAGATAACAGAGGAATGTCAAGCAGTTCAACTGAGGAGTGGGAAGACACTGAATAACACTGCTCAGAAGAGCAAAAAGCCAAACAGGGAACAATTGACAGATGACAACCAAACCACTATGCAAAATCCCTCTGAGGACAGTAAGAGCCCAGAGAGGAATGTTATTGGCGTTCAAACGCCAGAAAGGGAAGGAAAGCTGGCGTTGAACGCCCATTCCTTGCCCAGTTCTGGCGTTCAAACGCCAGAAAAGGGGGAAAAGTTGGCGTTAAACGCCCATTTTCCACCCAATCCTGGTGTTCATACGCCAAGGGATGATCAAACACCTGAAAGTGCTGACAGTAATCCCTCTAACAAGGCTTCTTCAACCACTTCTGTAAGGAATAAACCTGCAGCATCTAAGGTTGAAGAATATAAAGCCAAGATGCCTTATCCTCAAAAACTCCGCCAAGCGGAACAGGATAAGCAATTTGCCCGCTTTGCAGACTATCTAAGGACTCTTGAAATAAAGATTCCGTTTGCAGAGGCACTTGAGCAAATACCTTCTTATGCTAAGTTCATGAAAGAAATCTTAAGTCATAAGAAGGATTGGAGAGAAACTGAAAAAGTATTTCTCACTGAAGAATGCAGTGCAGTCATTTTAAAAAGCTTACCAGAAAAGCTTCAAGATCCAGGAAGCTTTATGATACCATGCACATTAGAAGGTGCTTGCACCAAGACAGCCCTATGTGATCTTGGAGCAAGCATCAATCTAATACCTGCATCCACTATCAGAAAGCTTGGGTTGACTGGAGAAGTCAAACCAACCCGGATATGCCTCCAACTTGCTGATGGCTCCATTAAATATCCATCAGGCATAATAGAGGATATGATTGTCAAGGTTGGGCCATTCGCCTTTCCAACTGACTTTGTGGTGCTAGAAATGGAGGAGCACAAGAGTGCAACTCTCATTCTAGGAAGACCTTTCCTGGCAACTGGACGAACTCTCATTGATGTACAAAAAGGGGAAGTGACCCTGAGAGTCAATGAGGATGAGTTCAAGTTGAATGTTGTAAAAGCTATGCAGCATCCAGACACACCAAATGACTGCATGGGCGCTGACATTATTGACTCTCTGGTAGAAGAGATCAATATGACTGAAAGCCTAGAATCAGAGCTTGAGGACATCTTCAAAGATGCTCAACCTGATCAAGAAGAATCAGTGGAAACAAAGGAATTTTCGAAAATTCCTCAGGAGGGGGATAAGCCTCCCAAACCTGAACTCAAACCACTACCACCATCCCTGAAGTATGCGTTTCTGGGAGAGGGTGACACTTTTCCAGTGATTATAAGCTCTGCTTTAAATCCACAGGAGGAGGAAGAACTGATTCAAGTGCTAAGGACACACAAGACAGCTCTTGGGTGGTCCATAAGTGATCTCAAGGGCATTAGCCCAGCTAGATGCATGCACAAAATCCTGTTGGAGGATAATGCCAAACCAGTGGTCCAACCACAGAGGAGGCTAAATCCAGCCATGAAGGAGGTGGTGCAGAAAGAGGTCACTAAATTACTAGAGGCTGGGATTATTTATCCTATTTCTGATAGCCCCTGGGTGAGCCCTGTCCAAGTTGTCCCCAAAAAGGGAGGCATGACAGTGGTTCATAATGAAAAAAATGAACTGGTTCCTACAAGAACAGTCACAGGGTGGCGTATGTGTATTGACTATAGAAGGCTCAATACAGCCACCAGAAAGGATCATTTTCCTTTACCGTTCATAGACCAAATGCTAGAAAGACTAGCTGGTCATGACTATTACTGCTTTTTGGATGGCTATTCAGGCTACAACCAAATTGCAGTAGATCCTCAGGACCAAGAGAAAACAGCATTCACTTGCCCTTCTGGCGTGTTTGCCTACAGGAGGATGCCTTTTGGTCTGTGCAATGCACCTGCAACCTTTCAGAGGTGCATGCTCTCTATCTTCTCAGATATGGTAGAGAAATTTCTGGAAGTCTTCATGGATGACTTTTCAGTATATGGAGATTCATTTAGCTCCTGTCTTAATCACCTAGCACTTGTCCTGAAAAGATGCCAAGAGACTAACCTGGTTTTAAACTGGGAGAAATGTCACTTTATCGTGACTGAAGGAATTGTCCTTGGGCACAAAATTTCAAGCAAGGGAATAGAGGTGGATAAGGCAAAGGTAGAGGTAATTGAAAAATTACCACCACCTGCCAATGTTAAGGCAATCAGAAGCTTTCTGGGGCATGCAGGATTCTACAGAAGGTTTATAAAGGATTTTTCGAAAATTGCAAAACCTCTGAGTAACCTGTTAGCTGCTGACACACCATTTGTGTTTGACACACAGTGTCTGCAGGCATTTGAGACCCTGAAAACTAAGCTGGTCACAGCACCAGTCATCTCTGCACCAGATTGGACATTGCCATTTGAATTAATGTGTGATGCCAGTGACCATGCCATTGGTGCAGTGTTGGGACAGAGGCATAACAAGCTTCTACACGTCATTTATTATGCTAGCCGTGTTCTAAATGACGCACAGAAGAACTACACAACCACAGAAAAAGAGTTACTTGCAGTGGTTTATGCCATTGACAAGTTTAGATCCTATCTAGTGGGATCCAAGGTGGTTGTGTACACTGACCATGCTGCTCTTAAATACTTACTCACAAAGCAGGATTCAAAACCCAGGCTTATCAGATGGGTGTTGCTTCTGCAAGAGTTTGATATAGAAATAAGGGACAAAAAAGGGACAGAGAACCAAGTAGCTGACCATCTGTCCCGGATAGAACCAGTAGCTGGGGCGTCCCTCCCTTCTACTGAGATCTCTGAGACTTTCCCAGATGAGCAACTCTTTGCCATTCAGGAAGCTCCATGGTTTGCAGATATTGCAAATTATAAAGCTGTGAGGTTCATACCCAAGGAGTACAGCAGCGTGCAAAGAAAGAAATTAATTTCAGATGCCAAGTACTACCTCTGGGATGAACCATATCTCTTTAAGAGATGTGCTGACGGAGTGATCCGCAAATGTGTACCCAGAGAAGAAGCACAAAGGATCCTATGGCATTGCCATGGATCACAATATGGAGGACATTTTGGAAGTGAGCGAACAGCCACTAAAGTCCTCCAATGTGGCTTCTACTGGCCTACTCTCTATAAAGATTCCCGAGAGTTTGTGCGTAACTGTGACAGTTGCCAGAGAGCTGGTAACTTGCCTCACGGATATGCCATGCCTCAACAAGGGATATTAGAGATAGAGTTGTTTGATGTATGGGGCATTGACTTCATGGGACCATTCCCACCATCATACTCAAACACTTATATTCTGGTGGCAGTGGACTATGTATCTAAGTGGGTAGAAGCAATTGCTACACCCACTAATGATACCAAGACCGTGCTAAAATTCCTCCAGAAACACATCTTCAGCAGGTTTGGTGTTCCCAGAGTACTAATCAGTGACGGGGGCACCCATTTCTGCAATAGACAGCTATACTCTGCTATGGTTAGATATGGAATTAGCCACAAAGTGGCAACTCCGTATCATCCACAGACAAATGGGCAAGCTGAGGTCTCTAACAGAGAGCTAAAAAGAATCCTGGAACGGACTGTGATAGCCCGAAGAAAGGATTGGGCAAAGAGCTTGGATGATGCTCTGTGGGCATACAGAACAGCATTCAAGACCCCTATAGGAACCTCTCCATACCAACTGGTGTATGGGAAGGCTTGTCATCTGCCCGTGGAACTGGAACATAAAGCCTACTGGGCAACCAGATTCCTAAACATGGATGCACAGTTAGCTGGTGAAAAAAGATTACTCCAGCTAAATGAGCTAGAGGAGTTCAGACTCAATGCCTTTGAAAATGCAAAAATTTATAAGGAAAAGGCAAAGAAGTGGCATGACAAGAAGTTGTCAACCAGAGTCTTTGAGCCAGGACAAAAAGTTCTGCTCTTCAACTCCAGGCTCAGACTGTTTCCAGGAAAACTCAAATCCCGGTGGAGGGGTCCGTATGTGATTACAGGAGTTTCACCATATGGATATGTTGAGCTTCAGGATATTGATTCTGACAAAAAGTTCATTGTTAATGGACAGAGAATCAAACATTATCTTGAAGGCAATTTTGAGCAGGAATGCTCAAAACTGAGACTTGAGTGATTCTCAGTGAAGGTCCAGCTAAAGACAGTAAAGAAGCGCTTGCTGGGAGGCAACCCAGTCATTAGGAAGTTGTATGAATTGTTCTTACAGAGGCAAGCATCAAAAATGAAGGAATTCACAGAGTTACAGAAGGATTCAGCTCAAAAAGCAGAGAAAAAGAGCTTACTGGCGAAAAAACGCCAGTAAGGGGCACTTTGGGCGTTAAACGCCAGAATGGGTACCATTCTGGGCGTTTAATGCCAGGAATGGTACCATTTTGGGCGTTAAACGCCAGAATGGGCACCATTCTGGGCGTTTAACGCCAGGTGTGCAGCATCTTGGGCGTTCAGAAAAACGCCCAGTGAGGAAGGAATTCTGGCGTTTAACGCCAGCCAGGGCACCTGGCTGGGCGTTAAACGCCCAAAAGGGGCATCAAATGGGCGTTAAACGCCAGAATGGGTGCCATTCTGGGCGTTTAACGCCAGAAAGGTGGGGGGACCACAATTTTGTTTTCAAATCAAATTTTTTCAAACTTTCCTTTTCTCACCCATATTTTTCTACAAAAACACATTTCAATCTCTCATCATTCACTTTCAAATTTTCAAAAATCTAAAATCACTCTTCAAATCTCTCAAATCATTCTCAAATTTTGTTCAAAAAAATCACCCTTTATTCAATTTCTTCCCATATCTTCTCAAATCTCCTTTCAAATTTCTCTTTTTTTGAAAACTCCCCTCCCCACCTTATAAATACACGTTTGGATCCCTCTTTCCACCACACCATTCGAATTTTCTCTTCCTCTCTCTCTCTTCTTTCTTTTTTTTTTTGCTTGAGGACAAGCAAACCTCTAAGTTTGGTGTGCTTTTCCGTGATCACTAAGTGATAAGCGGATAATTTATACGCTTTTTGGCATTGTTTTTAGTATGTTTTTAGTATGATCTAGTTAGTTTTTAGTATATTTTTATTAGTTTTTAGTTAAAATTCACTTTTCTAGATTTTACTATGAGTTTGTGTGTTTTTCTGTGATTTCAGGTATTTTCTGGCTGAAATTGAGGGACCTGAGCAAAAATCTGATTCAGAGACTGAAAAGGACTGCAGATGCTGTTGGATTCTGACCTCCCTGCACTCGAAGTGGATTTTCTGGAGCTACAGAAGCCCAATTGGCGCGCTCTCAACGGCGTTGGAAAGTATACATCCTGGGCTTTCCAGCAATATATGATAGTCCATACTTTGCCCAAGATTTGATGGCCCAAACCGGCGTTCAAAGTCACCCTCAGAATTCCCAGCGTTAAACGCCGGAACTGGCACCAAAATGGGAGTTAAACGCCCAAACTGGCATAAAAGCTGGCGTTTAACTCCAAGAAGAGTCTCTACACGAAAAATGCTTCATTGCTCAGCCCAAGCACACACCAAGTGGGCCCGGAAGTGGATTTTTATGTCATTTACTCATTTCTGTAAACCTTAGGCTACTAGTTCTCTATAAGTAGGACCTTTTACTATTGTATTTTCATCTTCGGACATCTAGTTCTTAGATCAGATCTTGGTTCTTCTGGCTCCCTCTCTGGGGCCGAAACCAATGATCACTCTTGTTCTTATGTATTTTCAACGGTGGAGCTTCTACACACCATAGATTAAGGTGTGGAGCTCTGCTGTACCTCGAGTATTAATGCAATTACTATTGTTCTTCCATTCAATTCCGCTTGTTCTTGTTCTAAGATATCACTTGTTCTTCAACTTGATGAATGTGATGATCCGTGACACTCATCATCATTCTCACCTATGAACGTGTGACTGACAACCACCTCCGTTCTACCTTCGATTGGGTGAATATCTCTTGGATTCCTGATTGCACGATGCATGGTTGATCGCCTGACAACCGAGTGCTCGCCTGACAACCGAGCCAACCATTCCGTGAGATCAGAGTCTTCGTGGTATAGGCTAGAACTGATGGCGGCATTCAAGAGAATCCGGAAGGTCTAACCTTGTCTGTGGTATTCTGAGTAGGATTCAATGATTGAATGACTGTGACGTGCTTCAAACTCCTAGCAGGCGGGGCGTTAGTGACAGACGCAAAAGAATCGATGGATTCTATTCCGGCCTGACCGAGAACCGACAGCTGATTACCCCATGCTGTGACAGAGCATAGGCAAACGTTTTCACTGAGAGGATGGGAGGTAGCCATTGACAACGGTGAAACCCTACATAAGCTTGCCATGGAAAGGAGTAAGAAGGATTGGATGAAGACAGTAGGAAAGCAGAGAGACGGAAGGGAAGGCATCTTCATGCGCTTATTTGAAGTTCCTACCAATGAATTACATAAGTACCTCTATCTTTATCTTATTGTTTATTTTCGTTCATCACCATATCCATTTGAGTTTGCCTGACTAAGATTTACAAGATGACCATAGCTTGCTTCATACTAACAATCTCCGTGGGATCGACCCTTACTCGCGTAAGGTTTATTACTTGGACGACCCAGTGCACTTGCTGGTTAGTTGTGCGAAGTTGTGTAATGCCATGGTACTGAGCTACCAAGTTTTTGGGGTTCATGACCGGGGATTATGAGAGTTGTGAAAAGTATTGTTCACAATTTCGCGCACCATTAAGCCAAGAGTCATCAAAATCATGGCTCCTAAGGGAAAACAAACCAATTTAAGAGGAAAGAAAGAGAACAATCCAAAGAATCTTTGGAATCAAGAGAAGTTCTTAACCAAAGAACATGAAGACCATTATCACAAGATAATGGGTCTGAGGTCAGTGATCCCGGAAGTTAAATTTGATCTGAAGAAGATGAATATCCGGGGATCCAAGAGCAAATTCGAAACAGAGGATGGGAAGTTCTAACCAATCCTGAAATAAAGGTTGGAAGGAACATGGTTCAGGAATTCTACTCAAATCTGTGGTTAACAGATAAGTAGAGAATGACTGGAACTGCTTACCATACCTACAGAACTATGGTCAGAGGGAAAGTTATGTACTTCCATCTGGACAAAATAAGAGAAATCTTCAAACTACCTCAACTGCAAGATGATCCTGAATCCTTTAATAGGAGGATGGTGAGAGCAGATAAAGGATTGGATCAAGTTCTAGAGGACATATGCCTCCCTGGAACTAAGTGGATAACCAATTCAAAGGGTGTCCCAAACCAACTCAAGAGGGGAGACCTCAAACCAATTGCAAGAGGTTGGCTAGACTTTATTGGGCGTTCCATATTGCCCACTAGCAACCGTTCTGAGGTTACCATCAAGAGAGCAGTGATGATTCATTGCATTATGCTTGGAAAAGAAGTGGAGGTTCATCATGTGATTGCTTGTGAGATCTACACAATTGCAAATAAGAATTCCACTGAAGCCAAATTGGCTTACCCAAGCTTGATCTCCTTGCTCTGTAAAGAGGCTGGGGTGAAGATGGGAGTAGATGAGTTCATACCCATTGAACACCCAATCACCAAGAAGTCAATGGAAGGACAAATGCAAGACAACTCTATCAAGAGGAGGGCGCAGGAATTCCTCCCTGAATTCCCAAGAATTGACTACTGGACCAGCCTAGAAGCATCTATCACCAAGTTGCAAGAGACTATGGAGCAACTGAAGGAAGAACAGCAGAATCAGAACTGCATGCTCTGCAAATTGCTGAAGGAACAAGAGAAGCAGGGGCGTGAACTCCAAGAGTTGAAATGCCAAAAGCTCTCCTCTCAAGCTGAGGGAGCATCCACTTCTCAAAATCAAGGTTGTTGAGTCCTAACTCTGTGAAAACCTCTATCATTAGGAGCCTATGTTTTTGCGTTTTCTTTTTCTTTTGTTTTGTTTTCTATTTTTATTTATTTTCTAGTCTCATCTTATATTGATCTTTGAGTCTTGTTCTTGATTCATAGTTAATGAAAGTGAAATTTTATGCCTTAAAGATATGAATGTCCTATGAATCCATCACCTCTCTTAAATGAAAAATGCTTTAATCACAAAAGAACAAGAAGTGCAGGATTTCGAAATTTATCCTTGAAACTAGTTGAATTAGCTTGATGTGGTGATAATACTTTTTGTTTTCTGAATGAATGCTTGAACAGTGCATATGTCTTTTGAATTTGTTGTTTTGAGAATGTTAAAATTGTTGGCTCTTGAAAGAATGAGGAAAAAGAGAGCTGTTATTGAGGATCTAAAAAATCATTAGATTGATTCTTGAAGCAAGAAAAAGCAGTGGATACAAAAAAAAAAGAGAGAGAAAGAAAGAAAAAAAAAGTTGTGATCCAAGGCAAAGAAGAGTGTGCTTAAGAACCCTGGACACCTCCAATTGGGGACTCTAGCAAAGCTGGGTCACAATCTGAAAAGGTTCACCCAATTATGTGTCTGTGGCATGTATGTATCCGGTGGTAATACTGGAAGACAGAGTGCTTTGGGCCACAGCCAAGACTCATACACTGGCTATGTTCAAGAATCATTATACTCAACTAAGAGAATCAATAACACTATCTGAGTTCTGAGTTCTTATAGATGCCAATCATTCTGAACTTCAAGGGATAGAGTGAGGTGCCAAAACTGTTCGGAGGCAAAAAGCTACTAGTCCCGCTCATCTAATTGGAGCTATGTTTCTTTGATATTTTGAAGTCTATAGTATATTCTCTTCTTTTTATCCTATTTTGATTTTCAGTTGCTTGGGGACAAGCAACAATTTAAGTTTGGTGTTGTGATGAGCGGATAATTTATACGCTTTTTGGCATTGTTTTTAGTATGTTTTTGGTATAATCTAGTTAGTTTTTAGTATATTTTTATTAGTTTTTAGTTAAAATTCACTTTTCTGGACTTTACTATGAGTTTGTGTGTTTTTCTGTTATTTCAGGTATTTTCTGGCTGAAATTGAGGGTTCTGAGCAAAAATCTAATTCAGAGACTGAAAAGGACTGCAGATGCTGTTGGATTCTGACCTCCCTGCACTCGAAGTGGATTTTCTGGAGCTACAAAAGCCCAATTGGCGCGCTCTCAACGGCGTTGGAAATTAGACATCCTGGGCTTTCCAGCAATATATGATAGTCCATACTTTGCCCAAGATTTGATGGCCCAAACCGGCGTGGCAAATCAGCCTCAGAAATTCCAGCGTTTAACGCTGGAACTGGCATAAAACTTGGAGTTAAACGCCTAAACTGGCATAAAAGCTGGCGTTTAACTCCAGAAAAGGTCTCTACACGAAAATGCTTCATTGCTCAGCCCAAGCACACACCAAGTGGACCCAGAAGTGGATTTTTACGTCATTTACTCATTTCTGTATACCCTAGGTTACTAGTTTAGTATTTATAGGATCTTTTGACATTGTATCTGGACCTCATGATACTTTACACGTTTTCTTTGTGTATCTTCCACGGCATGAGTCTCTAAACCCCATGATTGGGGGTGAGGAGCTCTGCTGTGTCTTGATGAATTAATGCAATTACTACTGTTTCTCATTCAATCATGCTTGCTTCCATTCTAAGATAATACTTGTTCTTAACCCGGATGAATGCGATGATCTGTGACAATCATCATCATTCTCAACTATGAACGTGTGCCTGACAACCACCTCCGTTCTACCTTAGATTAAGTAGTTATCTCTTGGATTCTTTAACCGGAATCTTCGTGGTATAAGCTAGAACTGATGGCGGCATTCAAGAGAATCCGGAAGGTCTAAACCTTGTCTGTGGTATTCTGAGTAGGATTCAATGACTGGATGACTGTGACGTGCTTCAAACTCCTAGCAGGCGGGGCGTTAGTGACAGACGCAAAAGAATCATTGGATTCTATTCCGGCCTGAACGAGAACCGACAGATGATTAGCCATGCTGTGACAGAGCATAGGAACATTTTCACTGAGAGGATGGGAGGTAGCCATTGACAACGGTGAAACCCTACATACAGCTTGCCATGGAAGGAGCCTTGCGTGTTTGAAGAAGAAGACAGTAGGAAAGCAGAGATTCAGAAGATGGAGCATCTCCAAAACCTCAACCTATTCCCCATTACTGCAAAACAAGTAACCATTTCATGTTCTTTTGCTTTTCACAATCAATCCTGATAATTTCTGATATCCTAACTAAGATTTACAAGATAACCATAGCTTGCTTCAAGCCGACAATCTCCGTGGGATCGACCCTTGCTCACGCAAGGTATTACTTGGACGACCCAGTGCACTTGCTGGTTAGTTGTGCGGAGTTGCAAAGGTGTGATTGCAATTTCGTGCACCAGACGTGTAGAAGCTTGTCATGCCTTTGTCCCAACACTGCACCAATGGCATGGTCACTGGCATCACACATTAATTCAAATGGTAATGTCCAGTCTGGTACAGAGATGACTAGTGTTGTGACCAGCTTAGCTTTCAGAGTCTCAAATGTCTGCAGACACTCCTTATCAAAGATAAATGGCGTGTCAGCAGCTAGCAGATTACTCAAAGGTTTAGTGATTTTTGAAAAATCTTTTATAAACCTCCTATAGAATCCTGCATGCCCCAGAAAGCTTCTGATTGCCTTAACATTGGCAGGTGGTGGTAATTTTTCAATTACCTCTACCTTAGCTTGATCCACCTCTATTCCCTTGTTCGAAATTTTGTGCCCAAGGACAATTCCTTCAGTCACCATAAAGTGACATTTTTCCCAGTTTAAAATTAGGTTAGTCTCTTGGCACCTCTTTAGAACAAGTGCTAGATGGTCAAGACAGGAGCTGAATGAGTCTCCAAATATTGAAAAGTCATCCATGAAGACTTCCAAAAATTTTTCCACCATATCAGAGAAAATAGAGAGCATGCACCTTTGAAAGGTTGCAGGTGTATTACACAGACCAAATGACATCCTTCTTTATGCAAATACTCCGGATGAAGATGTGAATGCTTTTTTCTCTTGATCCTGGTGATCTACTGCAATTTGATTATAACCTGAATATCCATCCAGGAAGTAGTAGTATTCATGACCTGCTAGTCTTTCTAGCATCTGGTCTATGAATGGTAAAGGAAAATGATCCTTTCTGGTAGCTGTATTGAGCCTTCTGTAATCAATACACATACGCCACCCTATAACTGTTCTTGTGGGAACCAGTTCATTTTTTTCATTATGAACCACTGTCATGCCACCCTTCTTAGGGACGACTTGGACAGGGCTCACCCAGGGGCTATCAGAAATAAGATAAATAATCCCAGCCTCTAGTAATTTAGTGACCTTCTTCTGCACCACCTCCTTTACGGCTGGATTCAGCCGCCTCTGTGGTTGAACCACTGGCTTAGTGTCATCCTCCAATAGGATCTTGTGCATGCATCTGGCTGGTCTAATGCCCCTAAGATCACTGATGGACCACCCAAGAGTTGTCTTGTGTGTCCTCAGCACTTGAATTAGTGCTTCCTCTTTCTGTGGCTCTAAGGTAGAGCTTATAATTACAGGAAAAGTGTCACCTTCTCCCAGAAATGTATATTTCAGGGATGGTGGTAATGGTTTGAGCTCAGGTTTAGGAGGTTTCTCCTCTTCCTGAGGGATTTTCAGAGGTTCTATTATTCTCTCTAGTTCCTCCAGATCAGGCTAAACATCTTTAAAGATAGCCTCTAGCTCTGACTCGATACTCTCAGCCATATTGACTTCTTCCACCAGAGAGTCAATAATATCAACGCTCATGCAGTCGTCTGGGATGTCTGGATGCTGCATAGCTTTGACAACATTCAACTTAAACTCATCCTCATTGACTCTCACGGTTAATTCCCCTTCTTGGATGTCAATGAGGGTTCATCCAGTTGCTAGGAAAGGTCTTCCTAGAATGAGAGTTGCACTCTTGTGCTCCTCCATTTCCAGCACCACAAAGTCAGTGGGAAAGGCAAATGACCCAACCTTGACAATCATATCTTCAGTCACGCCTAATGGGTATTTAATGGAGCCATCAGCAAGTTGGAGACATATCCGGGTTGGTTTGACTTCTTCAGTCAAACCAAGCTTTCTGATAGTAGATGCAGGTATTAGGTTGATACTTGCCTCAGGATCACATAGAGCTTTCTTGGTACAAGTACCCTCTAATGTGCATGGTATCATAAAGCTTCCAAGATCTTTAAGCTTTTTTGGTAAGCTTTTTAGAATGACTGCACTGCATTCTTCAGTAAGCAAAACTTTTTCAGTTTCTCTCCAGTCCTTCTTATGACTCAAGATCTCTTTCATGAACCTAGCATAACAGGATATTTGCTCATGTGCCTCTGCAAATAGAATCTTTATTTCAAGAGTCTTGAGATAGTCTGCAAAGCGGGCAAATTACTTATCCTACTCCGCTTGGCGGAGTTTTTGAGGATAAGGCATCTTGGCTTTGTATTCCTCAACCTTAGTTGATGCAGGTTTATTTTCTACAGAGGTGGTTGGGAAAGCCTTCTTAGAAGGGTTGCTATCAGCACTTGTATGTGTCTGATCCCCCACTGGCGTTTGAATGCCAAGGGTGGAAGTTGGAGTGGCATTAGACGCCAACTCCTTACCTGTTTCTGGCGTCTGAACGCCAGAACTGAGCTTCCTTTAGGTGTTCAATGCCAATTCCTTGCCTGTTTCTGGCGTTTGAACGCTAGAACTGAGTATGGGTTGGGCATTTGACGCCAATTCTCCACCCTTTTCTGGCGTTTGAGTGCCAGAGTTATTCCTCTCTGGGCTCTTACTATCTTCAGAGGGATTTTGGGTAGCAGTTTGTTCATTTCTTGGCTTCTTGCTGCCTTGAAGTGAGGTATTTAATGTCTTCCCACTTCTTAATTGAACTGCTTGGCATTCTTCTGTTATTTATTTTGATAACTGATGTTCTGTTTGCTTCAACTGTACTTTGATATTCATATTAGCCAGTCTTGTGTCTTGCAATATTTCCTTGAATTCGGCTAGCTGTTTTGTTAGAAAATCTAATTGATGATTGAATTCAGTAACTTGTTCTGCAGGACTGAGTTCAGTAGTTACTGTTTTAGCCTCTTCTTTCATGGAAGGTTCACTACTTAGGTACAGATGCTAATTTCTGGCAACTGTATCAATGAGCTCTTGAGCTTCTTCAATTGTCTTTCTCTTGTGTATAGATCCACCAGCTGAGTGGTATAGAGAAATCTGAGCTTTCTCTGTAAGCCCATAATAGAAGATGTCTAACTGCACCCACTCCGAAAACATTTCAGAGGGGTATTTTCTTAGCATCTCTCTGTATCTCTCCCAGGCATCATAAAGAGATTCATCATCTCCTTGTTTAAAGCCTTGGATGTTCAGCCTTAGTTGTGTCATCCGTTTTGGAGGGAAGTATTGATTCAGGAATTTTTCTGACAGCTGTTTCCATGTCCTTATGCTAGCCTTAGGTTGGTTATTTAACCACCTCTTAGCTTGGTCTTTCACAGCAAATGGAAATAGTAATAATCTGTAGACATCCTGATCTACTTCTTTATCATGTACTGTGTCAGCAATTTGTAAAAACTGTGCCAGAAACTCTGTAGGTTCTTCCTGTGGAAGACCGAAATACTGGCAACTTTGCTGCACCATGATAATAAGCTGAGGATTCAACTCAAAACTACTAACTCCGATGAAGGGTATACATATACTACTCCCATATGAAGCAGTAGTGGGGTTAGCATATGACCCTAGAGTCCTTCTGGACTGTTCATTTCTACTTAGGTCCATAATGGAGAAAGGGAAATGATGTGGATTTATTTTATTTATTTTATTATATAAGAAAAATAATTTTTGAAATAATAAAATAAAATAAAATAAAAACTAAAATAAAAAAAAGATTTTGAAAATATTTTATGAAGATTTTCGAAAAAGTGAGGAGAGAGAAAGTGGTTAGGATATTTTTGAAAAAGATGTGATTTTTTTTAAAATCTTAAAAGGATAAGATTTTGAAAAATTTTTGAAATTGAAATCTGAATTTTTATGAAAATTTTCGAAATATTTACTAAAAAATAGTTAGAAAAGATATTTTTTATTTTTGAATTTTATTATGAAAGAGAGAAACACACAAAAGACACAAGACTTAAAATTTTTAAATCTAATGCTCCTTGTTTTTGAAAATTTTGGAGGGAAAACACCAAGGCACACAAAACTTAAAAATTTTAAGATCAAAACACGAAGAAGACTTAAGAACACCTTGAAGACTCACAGGAACAATAAGAACAAAAGAAAGAACACCAAACTTAAAATTTTTGGAAAACCAAAATAAATTTTCGAAAATTAAAGAAAATTAACAAGAGAACACCAAACTTAAAGTTTGGCACAAGATTTAATCAAAGAAAAAATATTTTTGAAAAAGTTTTAAAAGGAAGATACCCAATTGCCAAGAACATAAGCCAACGCTCTAGCCAACTGAGCTATAAATTCAACGTGTTTTAAAAAGGTATTTAATAAATAAAAATTTTTTGAAAACTAAAAATTTGAAAAAGCACAAGAAAAATAAGAAAAGACACAAAACAAGACAAACCAAAGATCAAACAAGAATAATTTGAAGATCAAGAAAAAACAAAGAACATGCAATTCGAAAATTGAAAGACAAAGAAAAGCATGCAATTGACACCAAACTTAAAACATGACACTAAACTCACAGAAAAACTAAAAATAAAAAAATAATATTTTTGAAAAAAATTTTTGAAAAGAAAATAAAAAACTCTCACCCAAAAGACAAAATTTTCCTAATCTAAGCAACAAGATTCACCGTCAGTTGTTCAAACTCAAACAATCCCCGGCAACGGCGCCAAAACTTGGTACACAAAAATTACACCCACACTATGTAATTCCGCACAACTAACCAACAAGTGCACTGGATCGTCCAAGTAATACCTTACGTAAGTAAAGGTCGATCCCACGGAGATTGTTGGCTTGAAGCAAGCTATGGTTATCTTATTATTCTTAGTCAGGATACCAATAGGGTTCTTTAGTTTCAATTGTAAAAAGTGAAAGAGCATGAAATGAGTAATTGTTACGCAGTAATGGAGAATGTGTTGGAGTTTTGGAGATGCTTTGTCTTCTGAATTTCTGCTTTCCCCTGTCTTCTTTTTCACGCACGTAAGGTTCCTCCTATGGCAAGCTGTGTGTTGGTGGATCACCATTGTTAATAGCTACCATCCGTCCTCTCAATGAAAATGGTCTAAATGCGCTATTACCACACGGCTAATCATCTGTCAGTTCTCAATCATGCAGAATAGGATCCCTTGATCATTTTGTGTCTGTCACTACGCCCAACACTCGTGAGTTTGAAGCTCATCACAGTCATCCAATCCCTAAATCCTACTCATAATACCACATACAAGGTTTAGACTTTCCAGATTCTCAAGGATGCTGCCAGTGGATTCTAGCTTATACCATGAAGACTCTAATTAAGGAATCCAAGAGATACTCAATCAATCGAAGGTAGAATAGAGGTGGTTGTCAGGCACGCGTTCATAGATTGAGAATGGTGATGAGTGTCATGGATCATCACCTTCATCATGGTTAAGTACGAATGAACATCTTAGAGAGAAACAAGCGTGTTTGAATAGAAAACAGAAATAATTGCATTAATTCATCGAGACGTTGCAGAGCTCCTCACCCCCAACAATGGAGTTTAGAGACTCATGCCGTCAAAAAGTACAAAGTTCAGATCTAAAATGTCATGAGGTACAAAATAAATCTCTAAAAGTTGTTTAAATACTAAGCTAGTAACCTAGGTTTACAGAAAATGAGTAAACTGAGATAGATAGTGCAAAAATCCACTTCTGGGGCCCACTTGGTGTGTGTTGGGGCTGAGACTTGAGCTTTTCACGTGCCTGGGCTGTTTCTGGAGTTAAACGTCAGGTTGTAACCTGTTTTGGGCGTTTAACTCCAATTTGCAACCTGTTTCTAGCATTTAACGCCAGAATGCAACATGAAACTAGTGTTAAATGCCAGTTTACGTCGTTTATCCTCGAGCAAAGCATGGATTATTATATATTGCTGGAAAGCCCTGGATGTCTACTTTCCAACCCAATTGAGAGTACGCTAATTGATTACCTGTAGCTCCAAAAAATCTATTCCGAGTGTAGAGAGGTCAGAATCTAACAACATCAGCAGTCCTTTTTCAGCCTGAATCAGATTTTTGCTCAGCTCTCTCAATTTCAACCAGAAAATACCTGAAATCACAGAAAAATACACAAACTCATAGTAAAGTCCAGAAATATGAATTTTGCCTAAAAACGAATAAAATTATACTAAAAAGTAACTAAAACATACTAAAAACTATATGAAATTACCCCCAAAAAGCGTATAAAATATCCACTCATCACTCCCCTGGAAATAAGGCCGCATGTATCCGATCTATTGCGATTGCGTCCCTAAGATGATCCCTTTTCTCTTGTTCCATGTCCATAGTATAATTGGGATCATCGTGCTCTTGGATTGATGGATGTGGGTGCTCTTCCATAGAGGGTGGTGGTGTGCTAAAGCTTGAGGGTTGAATATTGGAGGTAGAGGGTTGGTTCATGCGGGATATAAGATTTTGGAATGTAGAGATGAGACCAATGATATTGGAGATGCGTGTGTTGTTATCCAATGGAGGTTGGGATGGATAGGAGGATTTGTTTGTTGGGAGAAAGAGCTCATAGTACGGAGGTGGTTCTTCTTGATAAGGATATGGAGATGGTGAATATTGAGGTGGTGGTTCTGGGTGTGGTTCATATGGTGGTTAGTGTGGTGGATAAGGATTCGGGTCATATGGAGGTGAATGGTGGAAAGGGGCTTGTGAGTATGGTAGTTCAAAGCTATGTTGAGGAGGGGCTTCATAGGAATATGGTGGGGCTTGTTGGTAACTACAAGGGGGTCGACCATAACTATTGTCTTGGTATGCATCACGGAATGGTTGTTGGTTATAGCGCATTGGAGGGGGTTGTTTCCAAGAGGGTTGATCAAATTCTTGTGGCTCCTCCCATCTTTGATTGTCCCAACCTTGATGTACGTTCTTATTATAGCTTCCATTCCCTACAACAACATTGGAACCAAACTCATAGCGACAGGGGTGAGAATTCATAGTAGCTAATAAAAATTTTAAAAACAAAAACAAACAAATAAGCAAAAAGCAATTATTTACAATAACCAATAATAAGGCACACGTTTGCAATTCCCCAGCAACGGCGCCATTTTGACGATCGGTTTCTTACGCGGTCTAGAATTTCACAAATAAGCTCTCGTTGGAAGTATAGCTTCTAAACCCACAAAGAATCCTTTCGTGGAAAAGTTTTGGTTGTGATCTCAATAGCGCCAACAACTTGCTACGCACAATTATAATCTCAAGTCTTTTTCACAACTTCGCACAACTAACCAGCAAGAGCACTGGGTCGTCCAAGTAATAAACCTTACGTGAGTAAGGGTCGATCCCACGGAGATTGTCGGCTTGAAGCAAGCTATGGTCATCTTGTAAATCTCAGTCAGGCGGATTCAAATGGTTATAGAGTTTTGATAATAAAAAGATAAATAAACATAAAATAAAGATAGAGATACTTATGTAATTCATTGGTGGGATCACCGTTGTCAATGGCTACCGTCCATCCTCTCAGTGAAAATGGTCCAGCTACGGGTTACGTAGGGCTAATCATCTATCGATTCTCACTCGTGTTGGAATAGGATCCATTGATCCTTTTGCATCTGTCACTAGTCATGAGTTTGAAACTCGTCATAGTCATCCCATCACAGATCCTACTTGGAATACCACAGACAAGGTTTAGACTTTTCGGATCTCAAGAATGCTGCTAATTGATTCTAGCTTATACCACGAAGACTCTGATCTCAAGAAATTGAAAGCTCTGTTGTCAGGAGAGGCAATCGAACACATGGATCAGGAATCCAAGAGATATACATTCAAGCTTGTTTTCATGTAGAACGAAGTGGTTGTCAGGCACGCGTTCATAGGTTGAGAATTATGATGAGTGTCACATAATCATCACATTCAACATGTTCTTGGGTACGAATGAATATCTTAGAATAAGAATAAGCTTGAATTAAATAGAAGAACAATAGTACTTTGTATTAATACTCGAGGAACAGCAGAGCTCCACACCTTAATCTATGGTGTCTAGAAACTCCACCGTTGAAAACACATAAGTGATAATGATGTTCATTGGCTTCGGCCCCAGAGGGGGAACCAGAATAACCAAGACCAAGGTCTAAGGACTAAACGTCCAAAGATGTTCCAAAAGATCTATCATATCAATACAATAGTAAAAAGTCCTATTTATACTAAACTAGTTACTAGGGTTACAGAAATAAGTAAATGATGCAGAAATGCACTTCCGGGCCCACTTGGTGTGTGCTTGGGCTGAGCATTGAAGCTTTCATGTGTAGAGACTTTTCTTGGAGTTAAACGCCAGTTTTTATGCCAGTTTGGGCGTTTAACTCCAGCTTCTATCCTGTTTCTGGCGTTTAACTCCAGAATAGGGCAGGAAGTTGGCATTTGAACGCAAGTTTGCATCGTCAAAACTCGAGAAAAGTATGGATTATTATATATTGCTGGAAATCCCTGAATGTCTAGTTTTATCCGCAATTGAGAGAGCGCCATTTGGGTTTTTGTAGCTCTAAAAAATCCATTTTGAGTGCAGAGAGGTCAGAATCCAACAGCATCAGCAGTCGTTTTTCAACCTCTGAATCAGATTTTTGCTCAGGTCCCTCAATTTCAGCCAGAAAATACCTAAAATCACAGAAAAACACACAAACTCATAGTAAAGTCCAGAAATGTGAATTTTGTTTAAAAACTAATAAAAATATATCAAAAATTAGCTAGATCCTACTAAAAACTATCTAAAAACAATGCCAAAAAACGTATAAATTATCCTCTCATCACACCACCAAACTTAAATTGTTACTTGTCCCCAAGCAACTGAAAGCAAATAGGATAAAAAGAAGAGAATATACAATGAATCTCACAATATCAGTGAAACTTAGTCCCAATTAGATGAGTGGGGCTAGTAGCTTTTTGCTTCTGAACAGTTTTAGCGTCTCACTTTATCCTTTAAAATTTAAAATGATTGGCATCTATAGGAACTCAGAATTTTAGATAGTGTTATTGATTCTCCTAGTTCAGTTTGTTGATTCTTGAACACAGCTACTTTATGAGTCTTGGTCGTGGCCCTAAGCACTTTATTTTCTAGTATTACCACCGGATACATAAATGCCACAGACATATAACTGGGTGAACCTTTTCAGATTGTGACTCAGCTTTGCTAAAGTCCCCAGTTAGAGGTGTCCAGAGTTTTTAAGCACACTCTTTTTGCTTTGGATCACAACTTTAACCACTCAGTCTCAAGCTTTTCACTTGGACCTTCATGCCACAAGCACATGATTAGGGACAGCTTGATTTACCCGCTTAGGCCAGGATTTTATTTCTTTAGGCCCTCCTATCCATTAATGCTCAAAGCCTTGGATCCTCTTTACCCTTGCCTTTTGGTTTAAAAGGTTATTGGATTTTTCTGCTTGCTTTTTCTTTTTCTTTCTTTTTCTTTTTCGCCATTTTTTCTTTCTTTTTTTCGCAACCTTTGTTATTCACTGCTTTTTCTTGCTTCAAGAATCAATTTCATGATTTTTCATATTATCAATAACATTTCTCTTTGTTCATCATTCTTTCAAGAGCCAACAATTTCAACATTCATAAACTTTACTATAAAAAATATGCATTGTTCAAGCATTCATTTAGAAAAACAAAAAGTATTGCCACCACATCAAAATAATTAAACTAATTTCAAGATAAAATTTGAAATCCAAGTACTTCTTGTTCTTTTGTAATTAGGCACATTTTTCATTTAAGAGAGGTGAAGGATTCATGGAATTATTCATAACTTTAAGACATAGACACTAGACACTAATGATCATGTAATGAAGACACAAACATAGACAAACATAAAGCATCAAATTCGAAAAACAGAAAAATAAGAACAAGGAAATTAAAGAACGGGCCCACCTTAGTGATGGCGGCTAGTTCTTCCTCTTGAAGATCCAATGGAATGCCTGAGCTCCTCTATATCTCTTCCTTGCCTTTGTTGCTCCTCCCTCATAGCTCTTTGATCTTCTCTAATCTCCTAGAGAATGATGGAGTGCTCTTGGTGCTCCACCCTTAGTTAGTCTATGTTGTAACTCAAGCTTTCCAAAGAAGTGTTGAGTTGCTCCCAATAATTATGTGGAGGAAAATGCATCGCTTGAGGCATCTCAGGGATTTCTTGATGAGGAATTTCCTCATGCTCTTGTTGAGGTCCATGAGTGGGCTCTCTTGTTTGCTCCATCCTTTTCTTAGAGATGGGATTGTCCTCTTCAATAAGGATGTCTCCTTCTATGTCAATCCCAGCTGAATTGTATAGGTGACAAATGAGATGAGGAAAGGCTAACCTTGTTAATGTGGAGGACTTATCTGCCACCTTGTAGAGATCTAGAGGTATGATCTCATGAACTTCCACTTCCTCCCAAATCATGATACCATGGATCATGATGGCCCGATCCACAGTTACTTCGGATCGGTTGCTAGTAGGAATGATAGAGCGTTGGATGAACTCCAACCATCCTCTAGCCACGGGTTTAAGGTCCGGTTTTCTCAATTGAACCGGCTTGCCTCTTGAGTCTCTTTTCCATTGAGCTCCTTCTACACATATGTCCATGAGGACTTGGTCCAACCTTTGATCAAAGTTGACCCTTCTAGTGTAGGGGCGTGCATTTTCTTTCATCATTGGCAAGTTGAACGCCAACCTTACATTTTCTGGACTGAAATCTAAGTATTTCCCCCGAACTATTGTAAGCCAATTCTTTGGATTCGGGTTCACACTTTGATCATGGTTCCTAGTGATCCATGCATTGGCATAGAACTCTTGAACCATTAAGATTCTGACTTGTTGAATGGGGTTGGTGAGAACTTCCCAACCTCTTCTTCGGATTTCATGTCGGATCTCCGGATACTTATTCTTCTTGAGCATGAAAGGAACCTCAGGGATTACTTTCTTCTTGGCCACAACTTCATAGTAGTAGTCTTGATGGACCTTTGAGATGAATCTCTCCATCTCCCATGACTCGGAGGTAAAAGCTTTTGCCTTCCCTTTCCTCTTTCTAGAGATTTTTCCGGCCTTAAGTGCCATAAATGGTTATGGAAAAACAAAAAGCAATGCTTTTACCACACCAAACTTAAAAGGTTTGCTCGTCCTCAAGCAAAAGAAGAAAGAAAGAAGGAGAAGAAGAAGAAAATGGAGGAGATGGAGGGAGAGATAGGTTCGGCCAAGGGGGTAAGAGAAGGTTTGTGATGTGTGAAAATGAAGGAGTGAAGAGGGGTATTTATAGGGAAAGAGAGAGTGGCCGAATGGAATTGGGTGGGTTTGGGAGGAAAAATTGTTTGAATTTGAAAAGTGAGGTAGGTGGTGTTTTTAGGGAAGAGGGATGGAGGTGACTGGTGAAGAGAATATAGGGAAGAGAATAGGATTTGATAGGTGATTGGTGTTTGGGGTAGAGTGTTATAGAGATGTGTGAAGGGGAGAGAGAGAGGTGGGGTAGGTGGGGATCTTGTGGGGCCCACAGATCCTGAGGGGTCAAGGACTTCTCATCCTTGCTCCATTTAGGCATGCAAAAATGCCCTTAGAGTGCAATTCTGGCGTTTAACACCAGACTACTGTCTATTTCTGGCATTAAACGCCAGCTTTTATACCTTTCCTGGTGTTTAACGTCAAGCTGTTGCTTGTTTCTGGCGTTTAACGCCAACTTGGTGCTCTGTTCTGGCACTAAACGCCAGTCTGGTGCCCATTTCTGGCGTTAAACGCCCAGAATGGTGCTAGACTGGGCGTTTAACGCCCATTCTGCTACTCTTACTGGCGTTTAAACGCCAGTAAGCTTATCCTCCAAGGTGTGCTATTTTTAATGATGTCTTTGAATTTACTTTGATTTTTGCAGTTATTTTTGTGACTCCACATGATCATCAACCTAAAAATTTTTTTGAAATAACATAGATAAATAAAAATTGGGTTGCCTCCCAATAAGCTCTTTTTTAATGTCAATAGCTTGACAGTGGGCTCTCATGGAGCCTCACAGATAATCAAAGCATGGTTGTGGCCTCTCAACACCAAACATAGAGTTTGGTTGTGGCCTCTCAACACCAAACTTAGAGTTTAGTTGTGGCCTCCCAACACCAAACTTAGAGTTTGAATGTGGGGCTTTGTTTGACTCTATATTGAGAGAAGCTTTTCATGCTTCCTCTCCATGTGTATAGAAGGAGAACCTTGAGTCTTGAATACAAGGTAGTCCTCATTCAATTGAAGGACCAAATCTCCTCTGTCAACATCAATCACAGCTTTTGGTGTGGCTAGGAAAGGTTTGCCAAGGATGATGGATTCATCCTCATCCTTTCCAGTGTCTAGGATTGTGAAATCAGTAGGGATGTAAAGACCTTCAACCTTCACTAGCACGTCCTCTACTAGTCCATAAGCCTTTTTCATGGATTTGTCTGCTATCTCTAGTGAGATTCTTACAGCTTGAACCTCAAAGATTCCCAGTTTCTCCATAATAGAGAGTGGCATGAGGTTTATGCCTGAACCCAAGTCACACTGAGCCTTCTCAAAGGTTATGGTGCCTATGGTACAAGGTATTAAGAACCTTCCGGGATCCTCTTTCTTTTGAGGTAATGTCTGCCTAATCAAGTTATTCAATTCATTGGTGAGCAAGGGGGATTCATCCTCCCAAGTCTCATTACCAAATAACTTGACATTCAGCTTCATGATTGCTCCAAGGTACTTAGCAACTTGCTCTTCAGTAATATCTTTATCCTCTTCAAAGGCGAAATACTCATCAGAGCTCATGAATGGCAGAAGTAGGTTCAATGGAATCTCTATGGTCTCTAGATGAGCCTCAAATTCCTTAGGTTCTTCAAATGGGAACTCCTTTTTGTCCAGAGGACGTCCCATGAGGTCTTCCTCACTGGGATTCACGTCCTCCTCCTCCTCTCTAGGTTTGGCCACACCAAGTAAGGTTATGGCCTTGCACTCTCTTTTTGGATTCTATTCTGTATTGCTTGGGAGAGTACTAGGAGGAGTTTCAGTGACTCTTTTACTCAGCTGGCCCACTTGTGCCTATAAATTTCTAATGGAGGACCTTGTTTCATTCATGAAACTTAGAGTGGCCTTAGATAGATCAGAGACTATGTTTGCTAAGCTAGAAGAGCTCTGCTCAGAATTCTCTGTCTGTTGCTGAGAAGATAATGGAAAAGGCTTGCTATTGCTAAACCTGTTTCTTCCACCATTATTAAAGCCCTTGTTGAGGCTTTTGTTGATCCTTCCATGAGAAATTTGGATGATTTCTCCATGAGGGATTATAGGTGTTTCCATAGGGTTTACCCATGTAATTCACCTCTGCCATTGCAGGGTTCTCAGGATCATAAGCTTCCTCTTCAGAAGATGCTTCTTTAGTACTGTTGGATGCATTTTGCAAACCATTCGGACTCTGAGAAATCATATTGACTTGCTAAGTCAACATTTTGTTCTGAGCCAATATGGCATTCAGAGCATCAATTTCAAGAACTCTCTTCCTCTGAGGCGTCCCATTACTCACAAGATTCCTTTCAGAGATGTACATGAACTGGTTATTTACAACCATTTCAATGAGTTCCTAAGCTTTTGCAGGTGTTTTCTTCAGGTGAATAGATCCACCTGCAGAATGGTCCAATGACATCTTAGATAATTCAGACAGACCATCATAGAATATATCCAGGATGGTCCATTCTGAGAGCATGTTAGAAGGACACTTTTTGGTCAGTTACTTGTATCTTTCCCAAGCTTCATAGAGGGATTCACCTTATTTCTGCCTGAAGGTTTGAACATCCACTCTAAGCTTGCTCAGCTTTTGAGGAGGAAAGAATTTGGCTAAGAAAGTCGTGACCAGCTTATCCCAAGAGTTCAGGCTATCTCTAGGCTGAGAGTCCAACCATATTCTAGCTCTGTCTCTTACAGCAAAAGGGAAAAGCATAAGCTTGTAGACCTCGGGATCAACTCCATTGGTCTTAACAGTATCACAGTTCTGCAAGAATTCAGTTAAGAACTGAAAAGGATCTTCTGATGGAAGTCCATGAAACTTGCAATTCTGTTGCATCAGAGAAACTAATTGAGGATTTAGCTCAAAATTGTTTGCTCCAATGGTAGGGATTGAGATGCTTCTTCCATAGAGGTTAGAATTTGGTGCAGTGAAGTCATCAAGCATCTTCCTTGAATTGTTGTTGGGTTCGGCCATTACTTCTTTTTCGAGATTCTCTGTAAGGTTTTCTCTGGATTGTTATACTTTAGCCTCTCTTAGCTTCTTCTTTAGGTTCAGGGTCAGCTTCAACAAGAATGTCCTTGTCCTTGCTCCTGCTCATATAAAAAAGAAGAGGACAGAAAAGAAGAAGAATCCTCTATATCACAGTATAGAGATTCCTTTATGTGAGTTGAAGAAGAAAAGAATAGAAGAATGATGTAAAGAGAAGAGATGAAGAATTCGAACACAGAGAGGGAGAGAGGGTTCAAATTATAAGAAGAAGAGAAGAGTGTTAGTGATTAAATAAATAAATAGAAAGAGATGAGAGAGAGAGTTTTCGAAAATAATTAAAAAGAAAAGGAAAATATTTTTGTTTTTATTTTAAAATTTTGTTAGAGTTCGAAAATTAAGAAAAGGAATAAAATTAAAAGTTAAAATAATTAGTTAGTTAAAAAGAATTTTGAAAAAGAAGTTAATGATTTTAAAAAATGAGAGAGAGAAAAGTAGTTAGGTGGTTTTGAAAAAGATAATAATTTTAAAATCAAACAAAAAGTTAAGTAGTTAATTGAAAAAGATTTGAAAATTAATTTTGGAAAGATAAGAAGTTAGAAAAGATTTTGAAATTGAAAAAGATATGATTTGAAAAAGATATGTTTGAAAAGATATGATTAAAAAGATATGATTGAAATTTATTTTGAAAAAGATTTGAAAAGGAAATTTAGAAAGATTTGATTTTGAAAATTAAAGTTAATGACTTGAATAACAAGAAACTAAAAGATATGATTCTAGAATTTAAAGGGTGAAGCTTTCTTAACAAGAAAGTAACAAACTTGAAAATTTTGAATCAATCACATTAATTGTTAGTAAAGTTTTTTGGAAATTTAAAATGAAATTAAGAAAAAGATTTTGAAAAACAATTTTTAAAATTTTCGAAAAACATGAAAGAAAAGATGAAAAAGGTTTGATTTTTGAAAAAGTTTTGAAAAGATAGGATTTTTGAAATTGAACTCTTGACTTGACTAAAAAGAAACAACTTATTTTAAAATTTTTTGACTAAGTCAACCCAAAGATTTCGAAATTTATGAGTGAAATAAGGAAAATATATTTTTATTTTTGAATTTTAATGTGGAAAGAGAAAAATAACAAAATGACTCAAGACATAAAAATTTTGGATTAAAATAAATGATGCATGCAAGAACACTATGAATGTCATGATGAACACCAAGAACACTTTGAAGATCATGATGAACATCAATAACTTATTTTTGAAAAATTTTCAAGAAAAGAAAAACATGCAAGACACCAAACTTAGATATATTTCATGTTTAGACACTATGAATTTAAAAATGCATATGAAAAATAACAAAAGACACAAAACAAGAAAATATGAAGATCAAACAAGAAGACTTGTCAAGAACAACTTGAAGATCATGAAGAATGCAATGCATGAATTTTTCGAAAAATGCACAAATTTTAAAAACATGCAATTGACACCAAACTTAAAAATTGACACTAGATTCAAACAAGAAACACAAAATATTTTTGTTTTTTATGATTTTATTAAATATATTTTTTTTTGGATTTTTCAAAAATTAATTTTGGAAAAACGAAAAAGAAGAAAAATTTTGAAAGATTTTTGAAAACTTTTTGAAAACAAAATAAAGATTGAAATAAGAAGAAAATTACCAAATTTGAGCAACAAGATGAACCGTCAGTTGTCCAAACTCGAACAATCCCCGGAAACGGCGCCAAAAACTTGGTGCATGAAATTGTGATCTCAATGGTGCCAACAACTTGGTACGCACAATTGTAATCTCAACTCTTTTTCACAACTTCGCACAACTAACCAGCAAGTGCACTAGGTCGTCCAAGTAATAAACCTTACATGAGTAAGGGTCGATCCCACGGAGATTGTCGGCTTGAAGCAAGTTATGGTCATCTTGTAAATCTCAGTCAGGTGGATTCAAATGGTTATAGAGTTTTGATAATTAAAAGATAAAGAAACATAAAATAAAGATAGAGATACTTATGTAATTCATTGGTGGAAATTTCAGATAAGCGTATGGAGATGCATTATTCCTTCTAAATCTCTGCTTTCCTACTGTCTTTATTCAATCATTCATACTTCTTTCCATGGCAAGCTATATATAGGGGGATCACCATTGTCAATGGCTACCGTCCATCCTCTTAGTGAAAATGGTCCAGCTACGGGTTATGTAGGGCTAATCATCTGTCGGTTCTCACTCGTGTTGGAATAGGATCCATTGATCCTTTTGCGTCTGTCACTATGCCCAACAGTCATGAGTTTAAAGCTCGTCACAGTCATCCCATCCCAGATCCTACTCGGAATACCACAGACAAGGTTTAGACTTTCCAGATCTTAAGAATGCTGCCAATTGATTCTAGCTTATTCCACGAAGACTCTGATCTCAAGGAATTGAAAGCTCTGTTGTCATGAGAGGCAATCGAACGCATGCATCAGGAATCCAAGAGATATACATTCAAGCTTGTTTTCATGTAGAATGGAGTGGTTGTTAGGCACGCGTTCATAGGTTGAGAATTGTGATGAGCGTCACATAATCATCATATTCATCATGTTCTTGAGTACGAATGAATATCTTAGAATAAGAATAAGCTTGAATTGAATAGAAGAACAATAGTACTTTGTATTAATACTCGAGGAACAATAGAGTTCCACACCTTAATCTATGGTATGTAGAAACTCCTCCGTTGAAAACACATAAGTGATAATGATGTTCATTGGCTTCGGCCCCAGAAGGGGAACCAGAATAACCAAGACCAAGGTCTAAGGACTAAACATCCAAAGATGTTCCAGAAGATCTATCATATCATTACAATAGTAAGAAGTCCTATTTATACTAAACTAGTTACTAGGGTTACAGAAATGAGTAAATGATGCAGAAATCCACTTCCGGGCCCACTTGGTGTGTGCTTGGGCTGAGCATTGAAGCTTTCATATGTAGAGACTTTTCTTGGAGTTAAATGCCAGTTTTTATGCCAGTTTGGGCGTTTAACTCCAGCTTCTATCCTGTTTCTGGCGTTTAACTCCAGAATAGGGCAGGAAGTTAGCGTTTGAACGCCAGTTTGCATCGTCAAAACTCGAGCAAAGTATAGACTATTATATATTGCTGGAAAGCCCTGGATGTCTAGTTTCCAACGCAATTAAGAGCGCACCATTTGAATTTATTTAGCTCCAAAAAATTTATTTTGAGTGCAGGGAGGTCAGAATCCAACAGCATCAGCAGTCCTTTTTCAGCCTCTGAATCAGATTTTTGCTCAGGTCCCTCAATTTCAGCCAGAAAATACCTGAAATTATAGAAAAACACACAAACTCATAGTAAAGTCCAAAAATGTGAATTTTTCTTAAAAACTAATAAAAATATACCAAAAAATAGCTAGATCCTACTAAAAACTATCTAAAAATAATGCTAAAAAGTGTATAAATTATCCGCTCATCAGTATCCGTGACATTAAGGGCCGGAGGTAGCGTGGTGTGGGATTTAGAATTCCCACAGCTTAACCGGCAAGTGCACTGTGTCATCCAAGTAATACCTCAGGTGAGTGAGGGTCGATCCCACGAGGATTGTCGGACTAAGCAACAATGGTTATCCAATCGACTTAGTCAGACGAACAAAAAAGGGTTGTTGATGGTTGAAAGCGCATAAAATAGTTGATTCAGGTGGGTTTCGTGAAAATAGATTAAGTGAAAAATAATGGTTAAGATGAGAGATTCGGGGTGAGTAAATCTGTGAGAAAAAACACTTCTATTAATGGCAGATAAGCAATACAAGAACTAATGATGAGAAATAGAGGTGGAGAACAAGTGTTGAGACCTCCACTAATGTCACACGAGGATGAATGAACTTTGTTTAAAGTGGACAGGGGTTGGTTAATGGTTGTCAAGTGTTTTGGGGGAACACCAGAACGCCAGTTTTTACTCGTGAAGGTGGTGAATGAAATGAAGAACAATGAAAGAAAATTTTGGGTAGAGGAAAAGATGGATTTTTTAGCTTATCAGCTTTAGAAGTCAGAAAGATCTAGAAGAAGGTGAAGGTGAAAGTGAAAAGTAGTGAAAGTGGAGAAGAAGATGATCGTAATGGTAATGATGCTTTACAGAGGTGGCTTGAGGTCCTTTTTATAGTGTAAAATCATGATGAAGAAGAAATCTATTGTCCAATGGTTTTTAATCTGATATTTGGTTTACTTGCATTTTCCAAAATATCTTTAGGTGTTCCTGTCACCTCAAGTCTTGTCAACTGAAAAGGTAGGAAGTTGATTCCCACACGTTAAACCAAAGCTCCTGACATGTGACATTAGTGAAGGGACATCTAGTTTGGTTTTCTTTTAACTAGATGACACCTTTACACTCTAAATCCAACAAATCCACTTCCACCAATATAGTTCCCACTGAAGAAAAATTCAACTCCTCAAGGTGTTGTTTTGGGTTCCATCCTTTTAGTCCAATACCTTTAGGAGGAACTTAACTCTTTTTTGACCATGTTTGTAGGTCATTATAAAAATTAATTATGTACAAAAAAATGTTTATATTTTTAGTACACAATCAACAGTAGACAAGAAAATAAAGAAAGCAATTAAAAGGTTTGGTGTGAAAACTATGAGAGAAAATAGTTAAGGCTTTGGATATGTTTACTTTCCCGAATTAAAAGTTTTTACCAACTATTTCACAATACATGATTCATTCCATGGCAAACTGTAATTGACTAAACCCTAATCTCTTAGTGATTTAGCCTCTTCTAACCTTTATTAGCTGCCACTCTCATGGTCACTTGATTCCAATTAGAGGGTTAAGTTCAAAACTAGTTTATGGCTACAAAAATCCTAATGACCCAAGCTAACAGGATTATATGTCACATATCCCAATTAGTTCATGTAATTAGCAATTTAGGAGAAATTTATTTTCAAGCTAGATAACTCTCTCGAGAATCACAAGAACTCATGTACAAAAAGGTTCATACTCTCGTTCCACCCAGATTCATAAGATTAAGAACGAAAACAATCCTTAAAATTGAATCAATACATTAATTAAAATA
This sequence comes from Arachis hypogaea, assembly GCF_003086295.3. Taxonomy (NCBI): domain Eukaryota; kingdom Viridiplantae; phylum Streptophyta; class Magnoliopsida; order Fabales; family Fabaceae; genus Arachis; species Arachis hypogaea. The sequence goes on along the minus strand of NC_092042.1, from coordinate 50,442,703 downwards.
GAAAAGCATTAGTTCTAATCCATAGAAATAAATAGAACTCCTAACCTTAATAAAAGAGGTTTAGTTACTCATGACTTACAGAGAAACTAGGGTTCTGAAAAGTAAAACGTGTGAAAGAGAGAGGATCCGAGATGATCTTTTTCCTTTTATACTAACCTAATTTGATTTGGAAACAAAATAAAATAATAAAACCTAAAAATAAAAGATATTGTTTGTAAATAAAAATTACAAAAAGAAAATGAAATATAACTAATAAATGATCAATCCACTTGAGATGCCAAAAGAGGGGAAATTCGGTCAAGCTTGCTGGCGCTAAACGTTGGCTAGGCGTTTAGTGCCCTAGAGGGGCAGCACGTTGCTGGCTTATGTCCCTTACTGGCGTTAAACGCCAGTAGGGCATTTAGCGCCTAGGGGGAGGGGGTGCTGCCAGCTTTTTTTCTTTTTGCTTCAAACTCTACCAAATTGCTCCGAATTTCGGCTGAAATCATAAAAATACCAAAACAACTCAAAATAGCATCCAAAGAAGATTTTTTTGCACTAAAATCAAGTAAAACTAAATAAAATCTAACTAAAAATAACTAGAGAATGATAAGAAAAAGGGTACAAGATGCTCACGCATTATAGCACAAGCAGAATTTTCAAAACAGGTCGTATCATCGCGCGGGTCCTTGATAAGCGAGTTTGGGGTCCGCCCATTGTTGGGCCACCCGGTCCGGAGCCCAGGCACGGAATAATATCTTTCATCACGTCGAAGATCTCATATCTCACTCCCTTCATAGTTGTAATAGAAGAAGATATGCATTATTCTATTATGGTTCTTTGAACAAATATACATATGGCTCTAAAATAATAGAAACGAGAACTTGATCGATTCTTTTATTTTCTTCATGTTTTTAAAGGAAAAGTTCAACAACCAAAATAAAAAAATAACAATAAAACTAGGAATTTTTTTTCTAAAATAAAAAATATTATTTTCAAATACAAATTATTTTAACTTTTAATACCAGGATATGTTTTTTTTTCTTGTAATTTTAGGCAAGTTCGCCACACTGTTGGCGAATTCCATTATTTTTATAGAGTTCGTCGTACCTCCTGGTGAACTTCATAATTTATTTGAAGTTCACCGCACCCCAGCGAACTTCACCTTAAATTCGCCAAATAAAAGCATGGCTGGAGGAAAATCGAGCTCAATACCAATATTTCATTCTTCTCATTGGTTCTCATATTGTTATTGTTTCTCTAGAATGTCTACAAATCCGTTGTTATCCATTCATTATGATGGTGAAATAGTGTATGGCTTTTAAGTCTAGACAACCAATAATTACGTACATGGCACTAAAAATCAACAATCTAACAATGTTGAAGAATTTGATATTGCATTCCATTGGACAACAACACACCAAAAGAGTGAAATTTACTAAAGATATTTGACCAATGTAGACGACACTTTGTTTTATAAAAGGTATATTACAGTTGTCTTTGTTATTTAGTTATTGTTTTTATTAGACCATAGTTTTGAAATTTTTTTTGTTGTTGTTTTAAATAAGGTATCAGTTACGTGATAATGAGGATATACGTCTAATAAGGTCATGGCACAACCGATGGACAAATGTCCATCTATTGGAATTATTTCTGTTTCTAGTTGGTTAGGTGGACGAGGATCATCTGCAGATAATGTGGATGATAGTCTGTTAAGTGGAGCTGTTAGAAGAAATATTATAAGGACGATAGTTAATCTAAATATGCCACCTGAAGGTAGCTAAGAGGGATCAAACGTTGACCTTCTAGTCCTTTCTAATGCTGACATGATATAAGATAATGATAAAAGTCATGAGGGTTCTGCTATCAGGAATCCGATGATGGATCCCTATGACCCTATGAAGACAAATTCAAACTAATTGTCTACCTTACATCTTAATCAATTTATAAACTTACTAACATGTAAACTAACTAAAAATTAACTAATAAGTTACTCTAACTAATATAATAGACCATTTCTTCTTGTAATTTCTTGTACTTTCATGTACCTAGATTCTCTAATTAATTCTATCATTTTCTACCAGTGGCACACAATCTTTGGTGGTTCCCAAACCACAGTTTGACTTTTTTAACTCGAAGTCGCTGCCAACTACAATAGGTAATGCTACTGTAAATTTAGGAACTTTAATTTAGGAAAAGTAAAATATAAATTAGAAGAGAATATAATATTAAAGAATAACATTATTACTTAATGAAAATAACATGGTTCTTCTCCTTAAATAAAATTTATTATAGTCGGTCGCCGCCAAATATGATAGGTAGTGCTATTGTGAATTTGAGAACTTTATTTACAAAAAGGTAAAATATAGATAAAAAAATATAACATTAAAGAATAACATGATTCTTCTTTTTAAATAAAATTTATTATGATCTTTATTAAAAATTTAAATATATTTTGCCCCTCTTTTTAATTAACCCTTTATTAGTGGTCCTTATTGGTCTTTATTGCTAATTCTTCCTAAATTTTAATGTCATGTTGGAGATAATTCACAATTAGAAAAATTAACTTTTAATGTCAATTCACAATTTTAGTTAAATATTTTTTAGTTAGAATTACAAAGCTTATATCGTTATATTTCTATTTAACAGACAAACTTTTTTTTTGTTTATATTTGCAAAATAATCAAACATTTTATTAACAAGTTTCTAAACCATTTTTTATTTTAATATGTGATTACATAAATAAAAAATTAATTATTTAGGAACTTATTAATAAAATATTTGGCTATTTTGCAAATATAAATTAAAGGGTTTGTCGTCAAAATAGATAAAATAGATATATAATGATGTAGATTTTATAATTTTAAAAGGTAAATTGCTAAAATTATCTCCAATTTTTTAAGAGGCTAACATCTTTGATAACAATAAAAATATTTTTAAAATATTATCAAATTTGATAAAAATAATAAAAAAATATTATCTTTTATAAAAGACAAATAATTTTATATTTGACAACTACTTATAAATTTGAATCAAATTTTATTAGAATATTCAGATAATTATTTAAAAATATATAAAAAATCAAATAAAAATTCGATCTTTAAATTTATTTTTATTTTTTTCTTGGCTATTAGTATTAACAAAAATAAATCCTAAAAAAATATATATTTGACGTAAAATCATCAAATTTTTTAATAATAAAATATCTCATTTTTTAATTATGTTTATAAAAATTCATATCAAAATTTAATTTTTAAGATATTTTTAAAATGTATTTATCGTTGAATATTTTTATCGTATTTTAAATTATTTTAAAGATATTTTTATTATTAATAAAAATAGTAATGTTTTTATCTTATTTATAAAAATATTTTTAAATTTTATTATTGATAAAAATATTTTTAAATAATTTAAAAAAATACAAAAAAATACTCAATTGTAAAAAAAGAAAATAAAAAATTAATAAAAAATATGAAGTAACTCACTTGTCACAGACACCAAAAGAAGTTCTATTTATTGTATCACTATTTTTCGTAAAGGTAGAATATTTTTATCCATAATGAAATTTTGGAACATTTTTATTGGCTAAAAATTAATTCAGCCGCATTTTTTGTGGTCTAGTTCTAGTGTTTGAAAATCACAGCCGTGGTCGCTCACCAAGCTCGCTTACTCACGCTGCTCACCTCCCTCTCCATTCTCTCCTAGCCGTCCCTCACCTCGCGGACTCGCCTCTCTGGTCTCCGGTCTCTGCTCACCTCGCCATCCCCCACTGCTTGCTTCTCTCCGATCTCTGCTCACCTCGCCGCCCCTCACCATCTCTCTCGTAAGCTCTTCTCGGTTCCTTGCTCACTCCTTGCTGCTGCAGTGCTTCTTCAGTTTTTTTTTTCCGTGTTAAATTTTTATTATTTATTTGTTATGTTAAAACATAAACTAAACTCAAATTATTTATAATTGATTGATTGCGCAGTGAGAGTGCAGTCCAGTAGAACAAAAACAGATAGATATAATGATGACGTTGCAGCACTACTCCATTTTCTCTCCCATTAATCCACCAGTCACCAAACACAGAAACCCACTTTTGCAACACCACCAGCACCACCACCACCAACACTTCCCAAAGTCCAATACCCTCTTCACGTTCAGAATCTCTTCAATTGGCACTGCTCCATTCTTCCAGGACATTGCTGAGATTGCTCAAAACAAGGTTCCTCCATTTTCCTGATTTATTCTTTATATTTTTGCCTCATAAATGCTAATCATGATTTTCTCTTGATACTCTATGAGATTCATGATATTTGTCACGTTAGTCATTTATACATCGGTTAAAGAATCCAAAATCAAGAAAGGTTTACCGAATTGTTTATTACATTGTCCTTATTTAATAACCCTGACTAGTTTATAGCGTAAATGTGTATTGTTTATTATTCTGACCATTATGCGAAGGGTAAAAGAGAAAATAGTCAACAAATTTGACATAAGAGACACGAGAACTAGAAATATATTGAACTATATATAATCTTTTTCTAAAGTGAGGAGGGAGTAGTTTTTAAGCAACCCCACTTCTTTGTTGCTAAATTGGTTTTTCTTTTTTTTTTTTTGGGGGGGCTAAGGTTCTGATTGCAGCTGGTGCTTCAGTGATGATTGGGCAGCTTTCTAAGCCATTTAGTTCTGTGTTGCTGTATGGCAAGGACTTTGATATCAAGGCTATTATTCAGGCTGGAGGATTCCCATCATCGCACTCTTCTGTATGGACTTTGTAAAATCCCGTAAAATCAGTTAAACCTGTTTCCACCTTTGAGATTCTGTTTCTCAAAATGTTGTTTGCATTTTCCTGTGGATAGGCAACAATGGCTTGTGCAACATTCCTTGGCCTTGAGAGGTAATTATATATATATATATAGCAATTTGGTTCAAGTCAATTTTAAATTCTCTATGTAACCTCTTTAAGTACAAGGTTTGTTATATTGGAATAATTCATCTTGTGTTATTTCCAAATGCAGAGGATTCTCTGATCCCATTTTTGGTTTCACAGTTGTGTATGCTGGTCTCATTATGTATGATGCTCAGGTACGATACTATTTTATGTTATTTTCTTCAGTCTGAGTGTTTCTATCATGTAAATGTATTGTTTTTAAGTCCTTTTGAAGTTTTAACCAAGTTTGAAACTTTGAATTAGATCACACTTAAGTGCACGTTTATTCGACAAATTCCATGGGGATTGGTGGTCTATAAACTCTCACAAGATTAATGAGGAGTCTTAGACAGGATTGACCAATGAGATCTAAATATGTTAAGTTCCGTTGCTGCAGGATTGTCTCTAATGAAGTTTACCCATTATCATAGTGTTCAATAGGAACAAATCAAATTTGAATTTCTACTTATAGATAGTGTTTTAGTAATAACATATGATGGTTTTGTCTCATAACAAGCTTAGGGATGGGAAAATAAAGGAAGAGAAACAACAAGGAATTTAACATGTAGACCTAAGTTATTTTGTCAACAATTGAACAGAGAAAAAAAGGGTCAAATATGCACTTATAGTTAGAATACTTTGATCAATTAACATTTTATCTTTCTTGTATCTATCAAATTATACAACAACAACAAGGCTTCATCGCACTAGGTGGAGTCAGCTTATCTATCAAATTATAGATTTGAGAGTTTCCTACTATCACTGCTAATCTATGAATTTGCCTTTCGGGTTGAAACTTGTTTGCTAAATTTGGAATGTGTAGTAAAAATAATGGAACTTTCTAGTAGTACTAGATGTCCGATTACTAGGCTTCTCAATCTAGTTTGTAGAGGTTATAACCCTGCGGCTAGGGAAAAACTAACTCTTTTGAATAGTTGTCTGTGAAAGGTGATTATTTGGGTATGCAAGTGAATAATATAGTAGTACCCAAATAGATGCAGTTTTGGAGGCTGGGACTTGAATCATGACCACATCAGAAGGAACTAGAATATCTTTCTTTTTAGAGTAACTTACAATACCATCATCTGCGATGGTTAGGCAATATCATACAGGACAATATCGATTTGTAATAGTATACACTGCTCTTTGCAGGGTTGGTCATGTGACACTCAGCAACAACAACAACAACAAAGCCTTGTCCCACTAAGTGGGGTCGGCACTCTTCCAAATATGACATTGATCTTGCCTCCCTTACAACAATGAGCCTATTAGCTGGACACTGTTAATAAAGTGTCATTAGATTTCCATTTTCTTTCTGTTAAGTATCTAAGGAAAGTGGGAAACTACACCTTAAAAGCTAGCTGTTAAGGGGGAAGAACCACTCTCCTTATATACAACATCAAGCATCCCATACTACTCGAGGTGGGACTTTGAGCACCCATAATACCTGAGTCCCTAACACTTTCCAACATTCAGTTGATTATATTGCTTAAGCAGTTATTGGTTTAAATAGTCTCAAGTTCAAGTCTTGTGAATGTAGACACTGGTGCTTAGAAAATTCTAACTCAACAGCAAGCTAACTTGGCTTGAGCTAGTTGGAGTTCAATGTGCATGCCTTCATCATAATTCTTCAGTTACCTGTTTTATTTACTTCACCTGATTCAGCCTGGGCAATGAAATGAAATTTTAGTTTCAGTAGGTTCTAAGAAAGAGAGCAAAGGATTTTTCCACTGAGAAAATTGTGGTAAGACATTATAAAGAAGATTGCTAAAACGCATACTTCAAAATCTCACTTGTTATGCTCTGGGTAGACAAGTATTTTCCATTCCATTTGCTCATATCACAACCATCCATTGCAATCAAAGAGTGATTTTTCAGTAATTATCTTAAAACGATTTGATGGACAGAACATTAGTCTGAACTGTACCTTTAAGTTATATTTCTAGGCATGTCCTGTAATACTTGACTGCGTGAGCTTTTTTTTTAATTTTAAATAATAATAATAATAATAATAATAATAATAATAATAAGTCTTGGATATTTTTCGACTTCAGTATTAGGAGCTATAGAAAATACAAAAATTTTCTCATTTGGGACAAAAAGTTTGTGTCTGATCGTGTCTCCACAACAAAATATGTTCTGTGAACAGTCTATACATTACTGTCGTTGGATCCTGTATAATGAATTTAGGCCAATACTCATACATTTTCAAAGTATATACATAGCATACATATCAAAGGCTATTTGATGATGATATGTTTTGTTTAAAAAAAAAGTGGTGGGACCCACATGATTCCTCACTCATTTCCTCCCTATGTATACTATGTAGTGTTGACCTAAATTTAACTGCTGTTACATGTGAAATTTTATAATCTGCAAAATCCTTCCTTGGTTGATTTTGTTTCATTTATTGACCCTTATAACTTACAATATGGTATGTGGCTTATATGATTTTGTAGGGTGTAAGAAGAGAAGTTGGAATTCATGCAAGGACACTTAACAAACTACTGCGCTACATTCACATTAACAACTCTATACGTTCCAAAGATAATAATGATGGTTTAATCAACTTCAAACCAGGTTTTGAAAAGCCCATTTTATCCCAAGATGCCACTTCCTTCGACTCAAAACAGAGAAATAATAATAATAATAATAATAATAATAATAATAATAATAATTTAAGCCTATTAGTTAAGCAAGGAAGCAAAACATGGCAAACTGAAGGTGAGAAACTATCCTCAACAGAAACAGAAGAAATCAGAAAATTGTTGGTTTCTGATGGCTTATTCCCATTGAAAGAATCCGTTGGCCATACTGAGGTTGAAGTCATAGCTGGTGCATTGCTAGGGATTATAGTTGGTTTGGCTGTTTATAATTTCATGTAAACTATTGATATTTTGTGAATTATATTTCATATATATTATATTATGTTACATCAAATAGATTAAATTGAAATTGAAAAATCAGAATGACTTTGATAGATGAGTCAGCCTTTTGAAGTTTTTATTTAGAGCATATTTGGTTTGGTCCCAAAATTACGGGTCAAGAACTATTCTAGTTTTCAATATTTTTGTTGAAAGGAAAAATCTTTCAACGTGTTTTTTAAATTGTCTTTAATGTTATAATAAATTTTTAGAATAATGCTTCTATTAACAAATGTTAATTTTTAGATGAATTTATCTATGATAAAAATAATAATGACCCAATTAAAAAAATTCACTCCACCCTAGCACCCAGCTTCACCCTATCTCATCCCCCATCCAACCCCCACCACCGTATTTCATCCCCCGTCCAACCTTCACCACCATTTTTATTGGCGAAACTTTATCCATTATTTAATTTCTTTAGTTGTAATTGTTTCTTCAATTACTTTATTGAAGTTGATCTATTTTAAAATAAGTTGAAAATATTTGAGACACTAGTTCTAAATAAAAAACAAAAGTTTAGAGTTGCGCTTATTTTTCATTGTACTTGATACAAGAGTTATGATGTTGGTCTAAAAACACCTTGGTTTGGGTTCTCTTGACTAAAAAAATGAAAAACAAGTGTTATCAATCTTCTGAAAAATTAGAATGATAGAGTCATTTGTTTTGTTGATGGCCACACATTGGTTAGCGTAAAAAAGAATTCTATAACTTTGATAATAACATCGACTAATCCTTATTAGTCTTTGAGTTAAATCATTCACTAAAAGCTTCTATAACTTTGATAATAAAATTGACTAATCCTTATTAGTCTGTGAATTAAATCATTCACTAAAAGCACATTGGAGATAAGGCAAAAATTATTCTTACCCACATTACCAATACTAGAAATTTTTGTTTGGGTTTTGTTGGAAAACTTCACCAAGCCACTGTTTTTCGGTCTGAGATTATTAAAGTACTTCTTTTCTCTAGTTATGTGCCTCAAATATTTCCTATCCATGAATCACTTTTGCCTTTTGGATGTTTGAGACTTTAGACGCAGTTGCATTTTGAGTTATCCCAGAAAAAATTTATGAGAAGTCATCCCAAGATATCAAAAGAAAAAGATTCCACATGTGATTATTGTGAAAAAAAAAAAAAAAAGACCAAGATCTCTTTTAAGAATATTAATACTGTGAATACGTCTAGGCTATTGAGCTATTCATCTTGATGTATTCGGTGCTACCTGAACAACAAATCTAAATGGTAGAAGATATGCCTTTGTAATTAATTTTTATTATTCTAGATTTACATGGGTTATTTTCTTAGTTCATAAAGATGAGACTTTTGAAAAATTTGTTCAATTTGCTAAGAAAGCCTATAATCACCATGTGCTTACAATCTTTGCCATTAAATTTGATCATGGTGGTAAGTTTGTAAACTCGAATTTTGAAAAACTTTGTAAATAGCTTGGCATTTATATATCCGAGCATCTCTATTCTCAAAATTTCTCAACAAAATATGATAGTCGAAAGGATAAATAGAAGTTTACAAGAAATAACAAGAACAATGCTTTTAGGATCTGATTTACCAAAAACATTCTAGGGGTGAGGCAATAAATACAACTTGCCATATTCAAATAGAGTCTTTATAAGACCTATCCTGAAACTTAAACCCAACATTTCTTCTTTCCATATATTCGGATAACGTTGTTTTATCATTAACAAAGGGGACAAGCTCACAAGGTTTGATCCCAAATTCGACAATAAGGTATTCTCAGGTTATTCACAGGTTTGCAAGGTATACAGAGTATACAATGAGAAAATTTTGTACATAGAAGACACGATATATCTGAAGTTATAATACCTTAACTTTTAGCACCTCATGATCGTAACAAAAGTAAGGCGTTACTAATCTAATTCCTTTTATTATCTATTTAATATTGAGCCTTTACGCGTAAATCTATCGATGGTTTTACTAAAATTTATAACTTCTCTAACAAGAACAAACAACCACATATCTACGTACTTAATATTGATAATATATTGTAGTATTACATACAAAAGCAATTACAGAACCTACCCCTAAAACTCTAACTAGCAAGTTGAGGAGAAAATAAATTCTAACAACTCAACTCGTAAACATATTCCTCTGTGCTCCTGCAGCTTCACAATAAACATTCATACCTGTAGCTGAAAAGGGTGGAAATAAGGGGTAAGAACTGGGGAGTTCTTAGTAGGGTCGGGGTTAGAAGTTAAGTTCATTATCCAAATTTAAAACTCTTATTTTCCTTATAAAAATTTCACGCAAAATGACATTTCATATATTTCACCGCTTATTAAGAAACCATTTTAACTAAAGCCTACTGCTGGTCCTTCCAATCACGGCTTTTGCCCCAAATCAAATCAACTCGGTTTCTGGTCCAAATTAAATCAACTCGGCCTACGGCCCAAACCAACACGAATCACAATCAAAACTCAATCACAAAACAGAATCAATCATAGGCACAAACAATGCAAGACAAACACAAATCAGAAGGCAATTACAGAACATAGAATCCATCACAAGCACACACAATCATAAAAACATAGTCACAACAAGTATGTGAAAACAAGTATGATGCATGTCTAGTCCTATACCGGCCATAAGCTCATGTGCCAGTTTGTTGCCCGATTCTCGACACTAGTCCTGAGATAAGCGTTTTGTACCGCCGTCCTTATCTCAGCCAACGTCCCCTCCATGAGCGTTATGCATCACCGTCCTCATGGGAGAGCCTTCCTTTTGGTCTCCAGTGAGCGTTACGCATCGCCGTCCTCACTGAGTCGTCCTTATAGTGTCAAGTGAGCGTTATGTATCGTTGTCCCCATTAGACATTTGGCATTAAGGTCCAAACAACATTCAATTTTTTTTCAATCTTTGCTCTCTACTCTACTGCGGTAGAGAATCCTTTAATTAATACATTCTTTCATTCCTACTCTCTGCTCTCATGTGGTAGAGGTTCTTTAGATTCTTTTAATTCTTTTGTTCTTGGTTATTTATTAAATTATATTTTCACTTAACTCAGCGACCTTTGTCTGAGTTTGGCTTCCAGTGTCTTAACCTCTGTAAGCAACATCTGTCTTACAGGTGCGACTCTCTTGAGCCGATGTATGTATTGATAACCTTTGTAAGCAACCTCTGTCTTACAGGTGCGACCATCCCCTGAAGTGGCAGATGTATCTCTGGAAAGCAAATCTCAATGGGCTCACCACCATATCTTTACTTATCTCATTTTATTTTCGTTATTTCTTTTTTTTTTCTTTTCTTTCTTATCATTTCACAATATAATTTATGTTCATATTATTCTCTCGCCTTTCCCTAAGTGTCTTATAGAAAAGAATTATAAAGTACTTTAATTAAGTTTGCATTTTCTAAAACTTTTAAGATCACTCTATTTACTCTTTTCTGACTTATAATAATACTAATAATATCTCTACTAATTAATATTCGTAATAAAATATTAACAATAATATAAATTTAATAATTTAAATGATAAATAAGTAATATGAATATTTTCTTAAAACTTAGTTTATAAAATCTTATTTTTAAACATTTATTAATTACTTTCTAAATCACGAACTTTTTAATATTCTATTTTTTTAAACTTAATATTTTATAAAATTATTTTTGAAACCCTTACTTATTTTCATATTTATAAAAATAATCTTGAATTTTTATAAAATATCTATTTTTACCCTCGTATTTTATTTATTATTCAAAATACCCAGAATCTTATATAATTATAAACTGTACCTCGATTTTTTTATATACAAATACAATATTACCCTTCAAAAATAAAATGTAATTACTAATCTTTTTTATATACCAAAACTGAAATTCTTAACCCTTTTCTTTCAAAATATTAATCGTAATTTAATCTATTTTTGAGTCTTTCGATTACCGATTTTTCTTAGTTTTTAATTTAATCTTTCAACTACCAAATCTCATGAATTTCCTCAAAAAATATCATATCACAACAATCCCAAAATCATTAAAAGAATCACAGCTGAACTAACAAATCACAAGTAACAATAATGATTCAACATAAACTCATTCAAACTCAAACAATAATCAACCAAATCAACATTCACTTATCAAATTCACATTTAATTATTATAAAGTTACCAAAACCCTACTTCTGTATAAAATCAAAATAACGAAAACTTCGAAAAAGTATTTTTATCGAGCTGTTGAAGAAGAAAACGTCAGAAATCGTTTGTACCTCCTAAAACTCCAATTAGCCGAACTCAAATCATCTGTGTCTCCTAAAATTTCAATTGGCCGAACTCAAAGAAAGAAGGAGTTACGTCACCGCCAACTTCTACTGAACAAAAATAACACTAATATGTAAAAAAAAAAATACGTCAAATTAAAATTTTTTATTGGAGTTCCGAATCACAAGAAACCGAACACCGAAAATTAGAAGTTCCATGGTTTCTCGTTATCTCTCTCTCTTGGCGATCTTTCTTTTCTTTCTTCTTTGGATTCGGTGGTTCATTAACGAAAGATGATGATAGTGATTAAGAAAGTTCACAGGTGTCATGTTAGTTGTATATATATACATTTGTATTCATGCCATGTTTTCAATTTGTTTTCCTTTGGCTATATATAACCACGTTTCAATCACACACACACAAATATATATATATATATATATATATATATATATATATATATATATATATATATATATATAACATTAACTTGAGGAACCACAATCATATAGTATTATAATATTAATATTATAATACTAGATATATACTTTATTTAATATAAAAGGAATTATATTTTTTATTATTATAATATTTAAAAATTACGTACCCTTATTATATAATATTCATACAATTGTAGTGTTATTGATCAGATCATTAGAAAGAAGATGACATCTCCATCTTATTTGCTCTTTATTTCTTGTTTATCAGACACCAAAAAAAAAATACGATTACTTTTATTACATTCAGAGATAAATTTTACTATTTATATATACCAAAACTCTAATTTTAATTATCAAAATATCACATTTAATAAAATTACATATATAATAATCTTAAATAATTTAAATTTTAATAATCATAAAATTTTATTTAATTATTTTTTTTAAAAATAAATTTCTTAAAAACAAAATCTCAATATAATATTATTACTCATTGTTAGAAAATCATTAGAATCAGTTTAGATCAATTAGTATCGTCTATATTTATATAGTATATCTGTATATTAATTATAGGATTCTATGTCTTTATCACTTTGATTTATCTAGCACCTATAAATACCCCTTGTATATTGTACCTTTGATCACACTCAATAATACACTTTTCAGATTACTCTCTCAATCTCTTGTTTCTAACATGGCATCAAGAGCCTAAAGTTTTTTTTTCAATGAAATTCTGTTCATAACCTCCTTGTTTTTCTCTTCCGACAATGCCTCTTCGCTCTTGATTTTCGATCTGTTTTCGACGCTTTTGTTCGTCACCTCCGGCATCATCGTGTTCTTCGTTTCATCAGCTTTTCAACGCCGCCGAGATCGCCGCCAGAAACCCCCGGACGCGCCCTCACGCGCCGCCGGAACTTTGCTACCCACCTCTATTGTTTCATTCCAGAAGCTTCAGCAACCGTTGATCTTGGTGCCGATCACACGCTCCTGGTGCTGCCACATGTCGCAACGAAGCCATTCTTGGTATCCACCGACCCGCGCATGCGTGTCTCTCTCGCTCCTCTCAGGTGCCACCACGTGTCATCGTCTCGCTGACGTGGCGATGACGTAACTGCTGACGTGGCAGACAAGCGAGACTCTCCCTAAGGTTTTTTAGTGAACTCTTTCTGATTCCGTACCCTATTTTCTCATTTTCTGCCCCGAATTTGCAGTTTCTTCTCCTTTTTGCTATTCTTTCTATTACTATGGAAAAATCGGATGTCTTTCAACCTATCCCTATTATCCTTAATGGCTCCAACTATGCACATTGGGTTGAAGCTATACGAAGATTTCTTAAAGGGCGAAAATTATGGCGATATGTGACTGGTGATATTGCCTGTCCTGTTAAGCCAACTGTGACTGACAAATCCAAAGATGGTGCCTCCAAATCCAAGGAGGATGCTGAGAAGGATTATGTAGAGAAATCAGAAGATTGGGATAGTAAAAATCATCAGATTATCACTTGGTTCTGAACCACTTCTACTCCTGGCATTCATTTACAGTTTGGGCGTTTTGAAACTTCTAGAGAGGTATGGGATCATTTGGCAAAATGTTCCACTATTTCTGATCTCTCTCATCAGTACCAACTGCTTAAGAAACTTCATAGCCTTAAGCAAGAATGTGACCAAGCAGTTTCTGATTTTCTTGCTCAGATGGAGATTATTTCGGATCCGTTGACCTCTTGTGAGCCTGTTCTTAAAGATCTCACTGATGCTAAGGCATATGAGGATTATCGGAATCAGACACGTCTCATCTAGTTTCTCATGGCACTTACTGATGACTTTGAGCCGGTCAGGGCTTCTCTTCTTCATCAGAATCCCTTGCCTAGTCTTGAAGATGCTCTTCCTCGTCTTAAGTTTGAAGAAACGCGCTTGGGATTGCTTCATTCTAAAAGTGAAACTATCTTTGCTGCTACCGATAGAAAGGAAAAATCTGTCGAAACTGTAACCGGCCTGGGCATTCCTTCTCCGACTGTTCTTCTATTGAATGTCGTAAGTGCAAACAAAAAGGCCACATTGGCTCCATTTTCCCGAAACTGTTCTGCCATTATTGTAAGCTCTCAGGTCACTGGATTGCTACCTGTCCTACTCGACCACCACGTTCAGATCAGAACAAGTATCAACCTCGTCCCAACAACTCTCCGCATGTACCTACCGCTACTGCTGCTGCTGCTACTGAGTCCACCTCTTCTACATCTCTCAACACACCTTCTGTCTCTCCATCAGATATTGAATCCCTTCTTAAGCAACTTCTCTCTTTTTCTGGTAATACCCCCACTACTCTTTCCACCCCTCCAGGTAATTCTAAATGGTATTTTGATTCTGGTTGTTTCAATCACATGTCTCCTTTGCATCATCTTTTTCCGTCATTGTCTCCCACTACAAATGCACCTTATGTCAACACTGCTAATGGTTCCCTCTTGCATGCAACACATCACGGGATTATTTCACAGTCCAATATTCATCTTTCTGATGCTTATTTTATTCCAAAATTGAATTTTAATCTTATCTCCGTCGGTCAACTTGTTGAACTCAGTTTTGATGTCACTTTTTCTATATCTGGTTGTCGTGTGCAGGATTGTCAGATGGGAAAGATCATCGGGACTGGCTGTAAGGTCAGACACTTATTTGAGCTTGAGAACCTTCATGTTCCCTCTACAAATCTCTGTGCTGCTTCCTCTCCATCTACTCTTCACTTGTGGCACCGTCGTCTTGCCCATAACTCCTTAGGAAAATTACGTCCTCTTATATCTACGGGTGTTTCTTGTCGCACTGCAAAACAACCTGCCTTATCCTTTAATAATAATTCCTCTATTTCAGGCTCTCCTTGTCGCGGTTAAAAAATAGTCTCTCAGTCAGATGGATGTGAAGAATGCATTTCTTAATGGGATTTGAAAAAGAAAGTCTATATGAAACCACCTCCGGGATATCCTTGTCCTTCTAGTAAGGTTTGTCTCCTTTGCAAGGCACTTTATAGACTTAAGCAAGCTCCTCGTGAATGGTTTGACAAGTTCAGCACTACTATATGCAGTCTTTGTTTTACTTCTAGTCCTCATGAGAATGCCCTTTTCATTCGTAAAAGCGAACGTGGAGTTGTTCTTTTACTTTTGTATGTTGATGACATGATCATTACTGGAGATGATGTTGATGGTATCTCTGATCTCAAGGCCTCACTTTACCGTACCTTTGAGATGAAAGATCTTGGTTCTCTCAGCTATTTTCTTGGTCTCGAGATCATCTCCACAGATGATGGCATCTATCTCTCTCAGGCTAAGTATGCTTCAGATCTTCTTGCTCGCGCTGGGATTACAGATAGTCGCACTGAGTCTACTCCTATTGAGCCTAATGTTCGATTTACCCCTATGGATGGCACTGTTTTGGATAATCTGATTCTCTATCGACAGTTAGTTGGAGGTCTCATCTACCTGACTGTCACCCGACCAGACATTGCTTATTCAGTTCATGTCCTCAGCCAATTCTTGTCAGTTTCTCGTACTACTCACTATGCGGCATTTCT
The DNA here is from genome assembly GCF_003086295.3 of Arachis hypogaea. Lineage (NCBI taxonomy): Eukaryota > Viridiplantae > Streptophyta > Magnoliopsida > Fabales > Fabaceae > Arachis > Arachis hypogaea. Next base: position 50,426,661 of record NC_092042.1, on the reverse strand, counting down.
TCGCATTCTTTGCTACGTCAAAGGCACTCTATTTCATGGTCTTTGTTTTTTTGTCCATTCCTCTTTGACCCTTCAGGCATACTCTGATGCTGATTGGGCTGGTGATCCCACTAATCGTCATTCTACTACTGGTTACTGTTTGTTCCTTGGCGACGCTCTCATTTCTTGGTGAGCTAAGAAGCAAACATTCACTGCTCGTTCAAGCACAGAAGCTGAGTACCGTGCCCTCGCTGACACCACTGCTAAGGTTATCTCGATTCGTTGGCTTCTCGAAGATCTAGGTGCTCCTCAGTCGTCCCCTACCGATGTTTTTTGTGATAACCGCAGTGATATTCAGATTGCCCATAATGATGTGTTTCATGAACGCACCAAACATATTGAGATTGATTGTCACTTTGTTCGGCAACGTATCCTTATTGATTGGTGGACGAAATTGTGATCACTACAACTTCACACAACTAACCAGCAAGTGTACTGGGTCGTCCAAGTAATAAACCTTACGCGAGTAAGGGTCGATCCCACAGAGATTGTTGGTATGAAGCAAGCTATGGTCACCTTGTAAATCTTAGTCAGGCAAACTCAAATGGTTATGGATGATGGATAAAACATAAAGATAAAGATAGAGATACTTATGTAATTCATTGGTAGGAATTTCAGATAAGCGTATGAAGATGCTTGGTCCCTTCCGTCTCTCTACTTTCCTACTGTCTTCATCCAATCCTTCTTACTCCTTTCCATGGCAAGCTGTATGCAAGGGTTTCACCGTTGTCAGTGGCTACCTCCCATCCTCTCAGTGAAAATGTTCAACGCACCCTGTCACGGCACGGCTATTCATCTGTCAGTTCTCAATCAGGTCGGAATAGAATCCAGTGATTCTTTTGCGTCTGTCACTAACGCCCAGCCTTCAGGAGTTTGAAGCTCGTCACAGTCATTCAATCATTGAATCCTACTCAGAATATCACAGACAAGGTTTAGACCTTCCGGATTCTCTTGAATGCCGCCATCAGTTCTAGCATATACCACGAAGATTCCGGTTAAAGAATCCAAGAGATATCCACCCAATCTAAGGTAGAACGGAGGTGGTTGTCAGGCACGCGTTCGTAGGTGAGAATGATGATGAGTATCACGGATCATCACATTCATCAAGTTGAAGAACAAGTGATATCTTAGAACAAGAACAAGCGGAATTGAATAGAAGAACAATAGTAATTGCATTAATACTCGAGGTACAGCAGAGCTCCACACCTTAATCTATGGTGTGTAGAAACTCCACCGTTGAAAATACATAAGAACAAGGTCTAGGCATGGCCAAATGGCCAGCCTCCCAAAGAGGGTTCAATCATAAAAACATGATCAAAAGATGAAAATAGAATAGTAAAAGGTCCTACTTATAGAGAACTAGTAGCCTAGGGTTTACAAAGATGAGTAAATGACATAAAAATCCACTTCCGGGCCCACTTGGTGTGTGCTTGGGCTGAGCATTGAAGCATTTTCGTGTAGAGACTCTTCTTGGAGTTAAACGCCAGCTTTGGTGCCAGTTTGGGCGTTTAACGCTGGGAATTCTGATGGTGACTTTGAACGCCGGTTTGGGCCATCAAATCTTGGGCAAAGTATGGACTATCATATATTGCTGGAAGGCCCAGGATGTCTACTTTCCAACGCTGTTGAGAGCGCGCCAATTGGGTCTCTGTAGCTCCAGAAAATCCACTTCGAGTGCAGGGAGGTCAGAATCCAACAGCATCTGCAGTCCTTTTCAGTCTCTGAATCAGATTTTTGCTCAGGTCCCTCAATTTCAGCCAGAAAATACTTGAAATCACAGAAAAACACACAAACTCATAGTAAAGTCCAGAAAAGTGAATTTTAACTAAAAACTAATAAAAATATACTAAAAACTAACTAGAACATACTAAAAACATACTAAAAATAATGCCAAAAAGCGTACAAATTATCCGCTCATCATTGATGCTGTTCGTCTCATTGCTGTTGGAACACTGGAGCAGATTGCTGATATCTTCACGAAAACTCATCACCCGACTTGTTTCTGGACTTTGTTATCCAAACTCAAGTTGGTATCCTTAGCTCCCACTTGAGTTTAAGGGGGGAGATGTTAGAGAATTATTAGAATCAATTTAGATCAATTAGTATCATCTATATTTATATAGTAGATCTGTATATTAATTGTAGGACTCTATGCCTTTATTACTTTGATTCATCTAGCACCTATAAATACCTCTTGTATATTGTAACTTTGATCACACTCAATAATACACTTTTCAGATTACTCTCCCAGTCTCTTATTTTTAACACTCATAAATAACTAATTATTTAATTTTTAAAAATTTGGGATGTTACAGAAGTTTAATAAGCTCAAAAAAGACCTTAAAAAAATTTGAGTGAGATTAAAAATGAACTAAACAATGTAAGAATTTTAGAACCATTGCAGCTCTATTATCTAAATTCTACATTGACAAACCTTAGAAGGACTCTTCACCTCAAAATCTTACAAGCTCTTCAACTCAAGTAACTGAGAAAGAAAAAAAAAAGAGGAAATAAAAGAACTTAAGAGACCTAGAACTATAAGGATGTGCTAGATTTTAAAGCTATGTAAAGGAATTTACTCCTTGGAGAGACATATGAAGGAGTTCAAACTAGATCCTCCTTTAGAAACATGTTTCTAAAGCTCTCAAGGAACCATATTGAATTATAGTGATGGAAGAAAAACTTGAGCATTTTGAGAAAAATCAAGTTTAACACCTAGTTTGTAGACTCAAAGAAAAATTCGTCATTGGAATTAAGTAGAAGTTCAAGAACAAGCTTAATGAAGCCGAGAAGATTGTCAAAAATAGGCAAGATTAGTACTCAAAAGCTATGATCCAAAATAAGGGGTTAATTATGTGAAGCCAACCTTCTTAAGTAACTTCATATTTAAAGACAGGAAGTCTCCAAATCATGTGCTAAAACTGATAAAAGTACTAAATAGTCTCAAATAAGTTCTAAGAGCTTTCTATGATCGTCTGAGTTCCTTCTAAACTTAGAACAACTTAGAGAGAGGCATTCATGACACAATTTTATTCACTATTTTTAAAGATAATAAACTTCTAGTTGTCTTAATCTACATTGATGGCATCATCTTTTGAGTAACTCAGAATTAATTACGTAAACACTGTGTTGATCATGAAAAGTGAATTTGAGCTAAACATGATGGGAGAATTGAAATTCTTTCTTAGACTTCAGTTTAAACAAACTGAGAAAGGAATATACACTTATCAATAGAAGTACTGTAAGAAACTTCTGAAGAAGTTCAGTATGTAAGATATTAAGTCTATCATAACTCCCTTACATCTTTCTCAGATGATTGATTCTTATGAGAGTGGAGAAAGTGACTCTGAGACCATATACAAAGGAATGATTGGATCGTATATCAAAATTAGTGTTGATATCTATTCAAGATTTCAATTTAATCCTAAGTAGTCTCTTATAAAAAAGATTCTAAAGTACTTGTACTACCAATCTTGGTCTGTGGTATGAGAAAAACTCAGTAATTGTTGCAATTGGTTACTTTTTTGCCAACTTTGCTAAAGATCTACTTGATAGAAAGAGCACAAGTGAAAGTTTTTGCTTCTTTAGAAAGTGTCTTATTACTCAGGAGAGTAACAAAAAGATATTGTGCCTTTGTAGATAGATGAAGAAGAATACATACATGACTAAGAAGCATTTGGATATGCAATTGTATAAAAGTGAAAATTATTTAAAAATAAAGTAATAAATAACACAAGCTTTTATAAAGGTAAATTTTTTTGAAACGGGCGTTAACCACGTATACTTGTTTCTTTTACTTTTGTGGCATTTTTTTTCTTATTGAGGACCATGTGGTTTGGTTCTCTCCATATATCCAGTATTTTTCAGAGGATATGTAACATCCTACTACATAGAGTTTTACGCTTAAGTCGTAGAACAGAGGTAGTGTGGTGTTATGGACCTCTAATCATAAAATATTTACATATAATAGTGGAAAGATTTAATATACTAGGAGCTTTGAAAAATGGGTAAAACAAAATCGCAAAATAGAAAGCGCAATGCTCAAGAAATAGAATTACTTGCGTGCTAAGAAACCTAAAAGTTAAGGATAAGAATAAGCGAAAGAGTCATAAGAGCACCAAGAATACAGTGAAACTAGCTACTAACTCAGCCTGCGAAGCCAAGGCTATCCAGAGAATATTTACATATATACATAAGTATCCCAAATACCCAAAATACAGAAATAGGACCCTAGCTCTCCTATAACCTCTATGAGGAACAAAATAATCAAGTTTCTTGGAGAGCAAGTTAAGTACACATATATATACAAACTGAGAAACAAAATAACCCAGGGACTACTCCGCTTCAGGGAATCCAGACACCTAGCGAGGAACCTCTCGACCTGCATATGAAAATAACAACACAGTGTGGGGGTGAGAACCGGAGATTCTCAGCATGGTAAAGATGCCACGCATATAATATATAAGGTTTTGGGAATGCCATAGACAATCCTAGAACTCCAACATACAATTATAAAACTTAAACTCTAAGCAGAAGCCATAAAAAGGGGTAGATGACCTAGATATCCTAAACTTACTTACCTTAAGCCTAACACCTAACCATTCCACACTATCCTCCACACCTCCATTCAAGGATTCAGCAGAGACAAACAACCAAACAATTTCATGCACAAGTAGGAAGCAGATAGTACAGATAACAAGTATAACAAGTAGCAGGATATATGTTCAGTTAGGCAATCCCAAGTAATGCACAGCAGACAAACAAACAAGATGCATATGATGCATGCCTATCCTGTGGCTGATGAGGCTCATCTGTCGGTTATCCAGCCAACCCAACAAGTTCAAAAACTTTAGACTGTCCCTCATCGCGCATCCCCATGAATCTATACATAGATTTCATATTCATTCATCATTTAATCATTCATTCATAAATCATTCGATGGGGGATATCCATTCCCGAGAATTTATACGTGCGCGGTCACCCTTATGATGTAGGGTCAACAGAGTGTCGAGTTTCAACCTGGAACACGTGGTAGCAAGCCACGGTTCTGTTACCTAGGAAAACTCGTATCTCAGATATCATGAATTCATAAGCCATTCAATATTCATAATCATTATATAATCATTCATCAAAGCCATGGCATCATATCTTCATTTAACATCTATATCTCCTTCGTATAACGCATCATTTTTACCTCTTACTTCATCCCCAAGTTACCTTAAATTCCTATCTTCTGCTAATTACTAAGCTTACTAGTAAAATCTAAGGTTAACAGGGCAAAAATAGGGTTTTAGGGGTTCAAAACCATGTTTAGATCATAAAAACATATGTGCTAGAAAACAAAGTGTGTGTGTACGCACACATGTGTGCGTGCGCATGGATGCGTGCGTGCGCACACCAACAGAAAGCATGTTCTGGTGTGTGCATGTGCACAGGGGCGTGTGTCCGCACATTTTCTGAAAAACATCAGGTGTGCGTGCACACAAAGGCGTGCGTACGCACAAATAGCCTTTTGCTACTGTTGGGTGTGTGCATGGGCACACACCAGAATTTCTGGTTCTGCTGCAACTATCAGAATTTCAGTTTTTAGCACCAGATTTTCGGCGTCCATAACTTCCTCTACAGAATTTGGTTTTCCACAAACCTTATATCATTTTCAAGCTTATAAAACATTCTTTCATTTGAAACAAACCGCATTTCCATCCAAAATTTGAGGAGCAAGTTATGGACTACCAAAGTTCATCAAAAATCAGTTTTAACCAAATTATACCAAACCCCCATTTTTACCAAATTCACATACCATTACCCACAAAACCTGCACATTTGCAACATAATAAATCCCTTTTCATTAACACCAACTACCAACATATTAATGCTCATACCAACCCACAAAACTCATACATTATTCCAAAATCCACCATTCCAACCATAAGCTACAACTTAAAAATTCATTAACTCAAATCCTTAATTCATTAATAACAAACTATCAATCACCATTAACCAATCAACAAGCAACAAACCACAAAATTTCATTATCATGTATCAACAACATCTTCAACTCACCATCATTAATTCCAACAACTCATATTCATTAATTCCAATAATTCATATTCATTAATTCTAATAACTTATATTCATTAATTTCAACACCAACATCCACATTGTCAAGTGCCCAACACCAAATTATTCATCAACATCACATAAACTAATCATTTAACACATTTCACTATTTCAGCTTATCCTATAATTCCCTAGCCTAAGTATTCACAGAGCCTTACATATTAAATGCGCAAAACTTAAACTATACATTGGCTGATTACTATGTTTGGTCCAAGACAGCCACACTAGTCACATACACAGTCCCTCAAACTTGAAAAATCAACCAAAATCTTAGCACCGATTATCCACCAAGCCTTTAAGTGTCCACAATGCCAAGTTCCAATTACAACACACCACCTAATACAAATATACAACACATACATATACCCAATTTAATATCTAATACACCAATTCAGATTCTTAGATAGGGTTTCGGTCTTTTTACCTTACCCACGCACAGAGCAACTTAAACCCGATAAGCTCCGCAAGCTAAAACAAACCTAAAACATCAAATTAGGCAAAGTCTCATCACAAGGGCTCAATTTCACAAATAGAAAGGGGGTTGAGAATTTGAATAGATCTGAGGCTTACCTGTGAAACTGATCCGATGAAAATGTAGAGCTCGACGCGCTGGACGCGTGGCCACAAACGGTGCGGCGATCGGAGTTCAAACGGAAAAGTTATGGTGGATTAAAGGGTTGATGAGGGTTTGGAGGCCTCCTCTTCCCCTTGCTGTATTCAGCATGCTCCTTAGCTGAATGGGGAAGAAGATGGCTCTGCAACTTTTAAGTTATTGGTCCGGTTGGACCCACGGGCTTGGTTTTGGGCCTGGTTTAATCAGTTCGACCCATTTGGTCTAATTTTTGGCCAAATTTTTTGAAATTAGTGCTAAAATTCTCATTTTAAAGAGTTCTATCCTATTTTGATATTAAATTTATATTTTTAATTTTTCAAATTAAAATTCAGTTTATTAACTAATTATTTTACTGATTTTAGCAGAATTTACAGGATAGACAGGAGAAAGATGTTTTGGATTTGTTTTCTTAGATGTTCCCACACATTTGTTATTGTTAGGTTTTTGTAAAGAGGGATAGGAGTTGTAATTATAAAATATATACTTGTATATTACTAGTATAAACTCTTTTTGTAAATAAAAAATATTATGATGATGCAAATATATTTTTGTATGATGTATAAAAAATTTTCTTCTATTTTAAGTTTCGTTTTTAAAGACTCCTACATATTATAGTTATATATAGATAAGTTATTATAATAGTCTTGTTATGAGAGTGATGTAACTAAAAGTATGACATTCTAATAACATTCTAATAATAAAGATGTTAACTAAAATGTATATGAGATTCATAACATCTTTTTCATTTTTTATAAAAGAACAAACTCTTCCAAAAAATCATACAGCAGATGTCTGAGAAATATTTTAAAGATCTTCATGAAAATTTATAAGATTATGTTATATAATTAATTTGTATAGAGTGTGCAATTTAATAAAACTATCACATTTATCATCAACACCAACTTAAGCAATTGTGAACTAATTCTCGTCAACCTAACTTAGGCAAAATTGTATACTTTATTTAGAGAAAATAAAATCACACTTAATACGTCAGAAAATAAAATTTCAAAAGTTTAAGTGAAAATAATTATGTATAATTATAATATAATTTATATAATTTACATTTAGTATAATTAATATTAAATTAAATATTATTTTTTTAATAATATAATCATATAAATTCTTACTATTAATTGATTCAAAACATTAATACATACATTTTGATTTTAATAATATATAAATATTATCTTTCTCATAATAATATATTAATATCTACATTCATTAAACAATATTAGTTATTATTAATATTATACAATATATTAATATACGTAAAGTATTATGTAGAACACGCATTTAAATATATTATTTTTCTTATACATGTTTATTATTATTGGCAAAAAAATATTATTATTTTAAATAATTTAATTTTAAATTATTGATGGAGTAAAATTAAATTATATCAAAAGTATATGACATATTATCAGATTAGTAGTCTTTTTTACTAAATTATTTGGATATATTACTAATAAAATAGATTTATAAACAATAGTAAAAAATAAAATTAAAAATTAATAAATTACATATCTAAATTAAATATACTTAACTAATAAAATGAGAATAACTTTTAAATTTTTTAAAACTAATAAACTAATCCAATCCTAATATTAGCATTAAGTTATTTAAATAATATCTGTGGTATTCAATTTTAAACTTTAAATACATATACATTAGAATTATTTTCATAATGACAACTAAGAAAAATAGTTTGGCCAAATTAAATTTGTAGAATCCATGGAAATTCATATCATCTTCTTTTTAAATAAGTTTTGTAAGATTCAGAAAATTTACTAGCCAATTATATAATTAAAAATTGAATTAAGAAGATTTGAGAACGCTGAGCCAGGTTAAAAATTTAAAATTTAAAATTTAAAATGTACAAATAAAAATTGAACTTAAAAAATTACTTGAAATACAAAAACATAATTAATTATAAAAAAATGCGTACTGACGTTATAATTAATTGTACACGTTTAGGTTTGTCCAGTACTACGTATGAGAGTAATAGAAATGTAAAAGTAACAACAAAATATTTAAAACACAAACTAAAACACTTATCTTTAAAATTTTGGTCCTAGGTAGGACCAATGAGCAAAAAGACAAAAATGCCCCTCATTTACCTTGACCAAAACGTGATTCCATTCTTCATTTTACTCATTTTCCACCCAAGAAAGAAAGGGCATGAGAGTGAGAGAGAGAAGAGAAATTCCAAACCAAAATACTATTCACCTTGAACTTCAAATCCATTTTTCTCACAAATCAGAGTTTTGATTGACGATCCGTTTGTGGCTACACGTTCCTCTCATATCCCTCTACGTTTCTATCCCACTTATGCGATAAATAATTGTGAGAACTCGCTATATTTTTCTTTTTTCCACGATTTTTATGTTTTTGGGTGGTGAGGTTTTGAGTTTATGATTTTGATGTTTTAGGAAAAATTCGAGCTTAAATTCTAGCGGGATTTTAACCCATGTTCATATGGAATAAGGTAAGAAAACTCTGTTCTCCTATTTTTTTTCTAATTTGTATGAAATCCTAGTATGAATAATGTGAAATTTGAATGAAATTAGATTGAGTATAGTTGGTTAAAGCTTGGATTAGTGAGGAATTGAGTGAAACTTGGATTGGTAAGAATTGATTGAGGATTAGGTTAGCATAGAGAAAGGTTCAAGAAGTTGGAACCGCCCTTAACTAAGGTACGGATTTTGATTTTCGGTAATCACTATATAATGCTATATGAAAACCTAGGCTAGTTGATCTTAAGATATTGTTAAATTGATGTTGATGATGATGATAATTTAGTATGAATGTATGATTTTGTATAATATTGGATGTTGAAAGAAAATGGCAGGAGACCTTGAATGATTGAGTTCCTCTTGTTTAGTATATATTGGTGTTATGTTCAATTTATTGAAAATTAAAGTTATTTATGATAAATATGTGAAATTAAATTTAGGAAGACTGATTGTTGTTTGTTTGGATACTTGTATGAAGATAAGCTTTAAGAATGAGATAAAATTGAGTGTTTGATGAGTTGTAGAGAGAAATGTGAGTATGGATGAGGATTTGGGTATTGATTTGAAAAGAAAAGGTTTTTAAGAAGTGCCAATTTTAAATGTTGCAAAAAATGTGTAATTAGGAAGTTTTGGTCAACTTCGACGGAGCATAACTTGGCGCTCAAAACTTGGAAATTAATGAAACTTGTGTCGAAATAAAATTGGGGATGTCTATTTTATTGTTTCAAAGAACGGAGTCAAAAAGAATTTCGTACTAAAAGTTATGATGTTTTGAATTTTGGTGGTTAAAATTAAATTCTGCAGATTTTGTAGTAAAGGTAGCAAAATTGGGTTCTAAGTGTATGCACCTATGCTGTGTATGTGATCATCAATAATGGCTCTTTGGTATGTGCATCTGTTAACTCAGCACTTTCTTTCCACAACTTCGCTCAACTAACCAGCAAGTGTACTGGGTCGTCCAAGTAATAAACCTTACGTGAGTAAGGGTCGATCCCACAGAAATTGTTGGTATGAAACAAGCTATGGTCACCTTGTAAATCTCAGTCAAGCGGATAATAATTGATTATGGAATTTTGAAAATCAAATAATAATAAATAAACATAAAATAAAGATAAAGTTACTCATGTAATCCAATGGTGGGAATTTCGGATAGGTGTATGGAGGTGCTGTGTTCCTTCTGAATCTCTGCTTCCCTACTTCTTCCTTCTAGTTTTTCATCATTATTTTCTATGGCAAGCTGTATATAGGGCATCACTGTTGTCAATGGCTATATCCCATCCTCTCAGTGAAAAAGGTCCAAATGCTCTGTCACAGAACGGCTAATCATCTGTCGGTTCTCAATCAGGTTGGAATAGAATCCAGTGATTCTTTTGCGTCTATCACTAACGCCCAGCCTTCAGGAGTTTGAAGCTCGTCATAGTCATTCAATCCCAGAATCCTACTCGAAATACCACAGACAAGGTTAGACTTTCCGGATTCCCATGAATGTCGCCATCAATTCTAGCTTATACCACGAAGATTCTGATTAAGGAATCCAAGAGATATGCGCCCGGTCTAAGGTAGAATGGAACTGGTTGTCAATCATGCGCGTTCATAGGTGAGAATGATGATGAGTGTCACGGATCATCACATTCATCAAGTTGAAGTGCAACGAATATCTTAGAACAGGAATAAATCAAATTGGATAGAAGATAGTTGTAATTGCATTGAAACTTGAGGTACAGCAAAGCTCCACACCCTTAATCTTTGGTATGTAGAAACTCCATGATGCGGCGGAAATTGGTGAATTAAAAATTATTAAAATATATGCATTACAAGTATAGTTCTTAACTCACCAGAATTCCACTTATCAATTTAGAAAGGTGTCACAGAAATTTAAATTTTAAATACTGGGAGTATGAATCCCAGATCGTCTCCCAACGAGTTGCAGAAAAGTGTGCTATTTTATTAATCAGATGTTTTCAAAAAATTTGAGTTGAGTAAACAGGAAATAAAATTGGAGAATTTGAATAATGTAAATAAAAGCCTTGATTTGGAGTTGATTAGTTGGAAGTCCCTCTGTTGTTGGATTACTATCTAGATTAATTGATAATAAAAGGTTATCTTGTTTAGTTATCTCTTACTAGATAAGGGAAAGTTAAACAAGTTGGGATGCTCTTCCCGTTCACAAGTTGCAATCTACTTAATTAAAAGGGATTGGTGTTAGTGACTAGAGGGCAAGCCAACAATAACCCAATTACAATCTTTCTTTCAAGCCTTCCAACTCAATTGGTTCCTTTCAATCAACTCCCCATCAAGTTAGGGAACTACTCGCTCATTGTGAATGTAAAATTCATAACATATGAAAAGGAATTAAAGAAAGACATTGTAAATAAAATCAAAATAATCAAATTAAAATAAAAGTAATCCTTGTATTAAATAAATCCTAATAATATTCCAATGGTAAAATTAACAAAGCAAAGGACATGGAAGAGTAAAGCCAAGTAAAGAAAACGAACTAGAATGATGAAGTCTTGATGAGGTAATAACTCTTCTCAATATCCCAATGCAAAAAGTGATAGAAAAATAAAATCCTAAAAACTATCAATGTGTAGAGAGAAAAACCTAGAGGAGGAGTAAAAACTAGATCTAAAACTAAAACTGTGTGGAATGAATGTTCTCCCTGGTTTCTGTATGTTCTCTGGCTCTAGTCTGCTGTTCTGGGCCGAGAACTGGGTCAAAATAGGGCCCAAAATTGCTCCCAACGGAATCTGCAGATTTTGCAGATCGCGCACGTCACGCGATCGCGTCGTCCATGCGGACGCGTCGTTCACGTTTTTCCATACCACGCGTTCGCGTCGTCCATGCCTCCGCATCACTTGTGCTTTTCCATTCCGCGCGGTCGCGTGAGCCATGCGGCCGCGTCATTGCGATTTCTCCTCTTTCGCGCGAACGCGTGAGCCATGCGGCCGCATCACTTCTCGTTGGTTATCTCCTCAATTTCTTGTGTTCCTTCCATTTTTGCTAGCTTCCTTTCCAATCTCCAACTCATCCATGCCCTATAAAGCCTGAAACACTTAACACACAGATCACGACATCGAATGGGATAAAGGAGAACTAAAATGCATAATAAAAAAGTCTCTAGGAAGCAGTTTTCAACCATGTAATAATTTCAAGAAGGAAATATAAATGCATGCTAAATTAATGAATAAGTGGGTAAGGATCATGATAAAACCACATAATTAAACACAATATAAACAATAAAATAGTAGTTTATCAACCTCCCCACACTTAGACATTAGCATGTCCTCATGCTTAATTGAAGGAGATAAGATAAATAAGTATGAACATGTAGAAACTCATGCAATGCAATGCAACCTATATATATGAATGAAACTATATGATTCTTGCCCACTTGATCAAAAGTAAATAAGCTCTTCAATACAATTACAAATCAAATTCCACTAATTTTATCATTATACAGTAAGACAGATAAAAGTGCAAGAAGATAGCTCATGAAAGCAGGGAACATGGAAATTCAAGCATTGAACCCTCACTGATGATGTATGTACGCTCTAATCTCTCTAGTGTATAGGGTAATCACTCTATCCTTCTCTAATCATGCTCTTTAACTTTTGTTTTCTCCTAACCAATCAACAACAGTTAATATGCAAATGCAGACATCATGAGGTCTTTTCAAGGTTGTAATGGGGCCAAGGTAAGGGTAGGGATACATATATGGTTAAGTGAGCTTATAAATTGAATCTTTAATTAACCCAGCTTTAACCCAACCTATATATTTTATATAACTTTAGAATTTATACATAGCTACCCAGAATTCCCTTTTACATTCCATACTCATGTATCAATTTTATCATATGTGCATTGATCTTTGAATTTTTTTTTTATTCAGCTTTGGGGTGATTTTGTCCCCTTATTTATTTATTAATTTTTTTTATAAAAATAAAAGTAGTTTTCATATCCTAAATCAAAATAAACATAGCTTATCAATGCACATAGATTTTTAATTCTTATAGCTTCACATGAGTAGGTATCCAAATTCCCATTGTATTATCATGACATATTCCCTTAATAACTTTTGTTCCCACAAATTCCCATACTTAACTAGCATACACAATTCTATCTTAAGCTAACCAAAGATTCAATTTGGGATATACAATTATTTTTCCGCTTAAGGTTAGTAATGTGGTAAAATATAGAACAAATGGGATTTAAAGGCTCAAAGTGGTTAACAAAGGTAATTAAAAAGGGTAGGCTTAATTTGGATAAGTGAGTTTAAACAAATAATGGCCTTAATCACATGCAAGCATATAAACATAATAACTATTGGATATATAGGATGAAACAAAATATATATTACAATTATAGAGAAGTAAACACACAAGAATAAAATAATTATGGTTAAATAATGTAACCATGCATAAAGGCTCAAATTTTCACAGGTTGTGTGTTCTTTAGCTCAAAAATCATGTTCCAAATACAGCTTCAAGCAAATTTATCATAAAAGTTTTGATTAAAATTAGTGAAATTTTGTTCCAAAGATATCTTTTTAGAAGAAACTTATTGTCTTTTCAATCAAGTAGAACATGCATGCAACTAACCTATTACTATGCAATTTATTCTATTCTATAAAAGAAAGAAAATCTAACTAAAATATCCTAATTTATTGGTGCTAGGGAAGAGAAATTACCTCCGGAAGTCAGGTATTGACCGACCTCCCCACACTTAAGGCTTTGCACCGTCCTCGGTGCCATCTGTCAGGAACAAGGGCGGGCTGGTGGCAGTGTCTCCACAGTCGTGGCCGTCATGGCTCCCTGTGCTGGTGAAGGAAGTGGAGTCCGGGGTGTCTGAGTCTCTGCAATCTCCTCTAAGCAGCTCCCTGAGGTGTTTGAATCGGTGTTGATTGCGGCGCTCTTGGAGCTTTGCTTTCTTTTCATGTTGGTCCAACCACTTCAGTATTTGATGTAGCAGTTGACTAGTAGATGGTGGAGGAGCTGCAACATCCTCTGTGGACTGGCTGGTAGTGGCAAGTTGTGGCCTGAGATATCTCCTATTAGGGACATACTGATCATCCCGTGGAAGAATGGCTTTGGTGTCTCCAGCTCTGTAGGATACTCCGGCTGCTGAGATAAGATCAGAGACCAATGCGGGGAAAGGTAGGTTGCCCGCGATCTGCACATGTTCCACAGCATTCCGGATATGTCGTGGTAAATTGAGAGGCTGGTCTGTGAGAATGCACCATAGTAGACGGCCATGTCCGCGTTGAAGGAGGACTCATGAGTGATCGAGAAGACATAATGGGACATAATCTGTGCCCAAACATGAGCCTCTAAGGTAAGTGCGGAAGCCGAGATTCCCTTAGGACCGGAACGATGGTATCCGAAGATCCATTTGCTGCCAGGGTGAGCAATAACTCTGAGAACAATGTCCTAGTCAAAAGTGTATGCCTGGCGCTTGGTTGCGGCTTTCTGAAAGGCGTCCAATCCTTCTGGAGCAGGTGGGAGATCTAAGGCTTGCTGTATGGCCTCTTCTGTAATGGGGACTTGCTTCTGGCGTAAATAGACGGACTGCAGAGTTGGCAGGTGGAAGTTGGAGTAGAACTCAACAACCCAAGAAAGATTAACCTATCGTGGCTGTCTCTGTAAAAATCCCCAATGTCTTTGTGCAATTTGTGGCTCAACAAATTCAGCGATACGAGGCGGAAGGATAAGAAGGTGTTCATTGTTGTAATTTCGAACTGCCAGAATTGGGAACATCTGCTCACAATAGCGATTTGGGAATCGTGCAGTGTCCTTGGTTGGGAAGGCTCGTTCCTTTTCATCAACCTTGATAATCCTTTTAATTCTCTTTGTTGAGGGCTTGACTGCAGTTGAAGAAGGTTCTGCCACTAATGCTCTCTTCGTACCTTTCCTTGCTGTGGGTTTAGGGGTAGCTTTCTCTTTGCCTTTCTTGGTGGCCATTCTGAAAAAAGGGAAGAGAAAGTAAGTTAGATCCAAAGAATCAAAGCAAGGAAGGAGATGGAGTGAGAAATAAACAGTGCACGGTAAAGATGAATGAAATAAACACATGGTCATGACAACATGTGAAAAGATCATTAAAAGAAATAGGATAGGTGCATAAAAAGGTAAGTAGATGCAAGATGATTATTGGCATGCTGGCAAGGGCATGAGTAGCAGAGATCAAGCATCACTTCATAACAAACTAACATGTTTGTATTGGCAATTAAATTGAATTAATAAAATAGTAAAGGAAATTTGTGAAAAACATGCATTGAGTAGTAGAATAGGATAATGTAGAAAAGTGCATGATGTCATATGGGCTTTTTCACAAACACATAGCATGCATGCTAAATAAGTCATAGAAAGTATTAAAGTAAACATGTAAGCAATCTTTTTATGAAAATAAGATATAATTGCCAAACAATTTGCAACAATCCACAAGCAAATAATGAGGAATGATGACTCAAATAAATTTTCTAGCACCATGTAAAAAGGAAAGAAGAAGAAAGAAAATATGGATAATGAAAAGAAAAAGAAAAGAAAAGAAAATAACATAGAAAATAAGAAGAATGATAGAAAAGGAAGGAGGGAAGAAGAAAATAAAACCTTGTTAATGGATGTGAGAGAGAGAGAGTGAAAGGTGAGATAGAAGGAAAAAGGGAGAAGGAAGAAATAAGGAGGGAAAAGAAAAATTAGGATTTGGAGGAGAGAAAGATAAGAGATTTTGGCAGTTGTGGTTGAGCTGTGCGGCGCAAGTGACGCGGCCGCGTGGGGCACGCGTTCGCGTGATTGCGCTTTAGTTCAGTTGACGCGGTCGCCTCGGCCACGCGATCGCGTGACCCATATTGTGCTTCTGGCGCGAGGGCAGCCTCGTGCCTGCACAACTCTCTGTTCAAATTGATATATTTGCTAAAATTGGGGTGACGCGATTGCGTGGGGCATGCGATTGCGTGAGTGGGCTTTAGAAGGGATGATGCGGACGCGTCAGCGACGCAGTCGCGTGATAGGGGTGGTGCGTCCAGCACCACTATCGCACAATATTTCATTGTGCACCCCTTTTACGTCGGAAATCAGAGCACGCGGTCGGGTGGGAGGCCAGGAATCCCACGTGACACGGACGCGTCAGCGACGCGGTCGCGTGGGACAATTTGTGCCATTGGCACGCCTCCAGCCACGCACCAGCGAAACTCTCTGTTCATTTTTTATTTTCTCACTTCTCCTTGCGACGGGGACGCATCGCGCGACGCTTTTTTTTATGCAGATGCAGATGCATGAAAGTACTGAGAAAGAGAAGAGTTATTAGATGGAAAAACTAAGAAGAAAAGAACGATCATACCATGGTGGGTTGTCTCCCACCTAGCACTTTGCTTTAACGTCCGTAAGTTGGACGCTCCATTAGCTCAATCTTCTGACATGTGGGAGTCTTCCAAGAGGAAGATCTCAAGTTCCTTATTTTTCTGTATCTTCTCGCCATGGTACAGCTTCAGACATTGTCCATTAACTTTGATAAGTTCAGAGCTTGAAGGGTGGCTGAGGTGATAAACTCTGTATGGTTCGGCCTTCTCTACTCTGTATGGAACTTCCCATCTTGATCTCAACTTGCCTGGCATAAGCCTCAGTCGAGATTTGTAAAGGAGAACTAAATCCCCAGGCTGGAACTCCTTTTTCTTGATGTGCTGATCATGTACAACCTTCATCTTCTCCTTGTATATTCTTGAGTTCTCATAAGCTTCTAGGCGAAGGCTCTCCAGTTCTTGCAGTTGCAACTTCCTTTCAGCTCCAGCTTACTCAATTCCCATGTTGCACTACTTGACTGCCCAAAAGGCTCTGTGCTCTACTTCAACTGGGGGATGACAAGCTTTTCCATAAACTAAGCGGAAAGGGCTCATCCCAATGGGTGTTTTATATGCTGTCCTATATGCCCATAGTACATCTTGTAGCCTGGTGCTCCAGTCTTTTCTATGAGGTTTGACTATCTTCTGCAAGATACGCTTTATCTCTCTGTTTGACACCTCGGCTTGCCCATTGGTTTGAGGATGGTATGCTGTTGCAACCTTATGAATTATCCCATGCTTCTTTATCAATCCTGTTAGTCTCCTGTTACAAAAATGGGTGCCTTGGTCGCTCACGATTGCTCGTGGTGATCCAAAGCGGCAAATAATATGGTTTCTCACAAAGGAAACAACAGTCTTAGAATCATCAGTGCAGGAAGGAATTTCTTCCACCCATTTGGAAACATAATCCACAGCTAACAATATATAAAAATGACCATTAGAATTTGGGAATGGACCCATGAAGTCAATGCCCCAAACATCAAAAATTTCACAGAAAAGCATAATTTGTTGAGGCATCTCATCCCTCCTAGATATATTACCAAATTTTTGGCATGGAAGACAAGATTTACAAAACTCAGCAGTGTCTCTAAAAAGAGTAGGCCACTAGAATCCACAGTCTAAGATCTTTCTAGTTGTTCTTTGAGGGCCAAAATGTCCTCCACTCTCAGATAAGTGACAGGCCTATAAAATGGACTGGAATTTTGATTGAGGCACACAACGTCTAATTACCTGATCAGCGCCACATCTCAACAAATATGGGTCATCCCATATATAATATTTAGACTCACTTTTCAGCTTGTCTCTTTGATGCTTAGAAAAGTGTGGAGAAAATGTGCGGCTAACTAGATAATTAGCTACAGGTGCGTACCAAGGGATTGATTCAGATACTGCTTGCAGGTTATCCAGTGGGAAATTATCATCCATAGGAGTAGAATCATCCTTAATATGCTCAAGGCGACTCAAGTGGTCTGCCACTAGATTCTGGTTACCACTCCTATCCTTTATTTCTAAATCAAATTCTTGTAATAGCAGTATCCAACGTATGAGCCTTGGTTTGGACTCCTTTTTAGCTAATAGATACTTTAAAGCTGCATGGTCCGAATACACTACTACTCTAGTACCAAGTAAATAAGCTCGGAATTTATCCAGAGCAAAAATAATAGCAAGAAGCTCTTTCTCAATAGTAGTATAATTGGACTGGGCAGCGTCTAAAGTCTTAGACGCATAAGCAATAACAAAAGGATCCTTACCTTCACGCTGAGCCAGCGCTGCTCCTACTGCATGGTTGGAAGCATCGCACATGATTTCAAACGGCTGGCTCGAGTCTGGTCCTCTCACAATTGGAGCTTGAGTCAGGTTGGTCTTCAGCTTATCAAACGCTTGCTTACAATCCTCACTGAACTCGAACTCAATATTCTTCTGCAGTAATCTGGATAAGGGAAGTGCTACCTTACTGAAGTCCTTAATAAATCTCCTGTAAAAACCTACATGGCCAAGGAACGAACAGACTTCCCTCACAGAGGAGGGGTAAGGTAAAGTAGAAATAACATTCACCTTTGCTGGGTCTACAGAAATGCCAGTATTAGATACAACATGTCCCAGTACAATCCCTTGTTTTACCATAAAGTGAGATTTTTCAAAATTTAATACAAGGTTTGTATTGACACATCTATCTAATACTCTAGATAATCCATCTAAGCAAAGGCTAAAAGAATCACCATAAACGCTAAAATCATCCATAAAAACCTCCATACAGTCCTCAATAAGATCAGAGAAAAGACTCATCATGCACCTCTGGAAAGTAGCTGGTGCATTGCACAGGCCAAAGGGCATTCTCTTGTAAGCATAAGTCCCAAAAGGACATGTAAAAGTAGTCTTTTCCTGATCTTCAGGAGCTATATGAATCTGAAAATAACTTGTGTAACCATCTAGAAAGCAGTAATGTGATTTACCTGATAGGCGATCCAGCATTTGATCAATGAATGGAAGTGGGTAGTGATCCTTGCGAGTAGCTTGGTTGAGACGCCTGTAATCAATGCAGACTCTCCAAGCATTCTGTACTCTGGTTGCTATGAGCTCTCCATGCTCATTCTTCACTGTAGTGACTCCAGACTTCTTGGGCACCACTTGTACTGGGCTAACCCATTCACTGTCTGAAATGGGATAGATGATACCTGCTTCCAATAGTCTGGTCACTTCCTTTTTGACAACTTCCAAAATAGTGGGATTCAGTCTTCTTTGGGGTTGGCGGACAGGTCTTGCTCCTTCCTCTAAAAATATTCTATGCTCACATACTTGAGGGTTGATGCTTACTATGTCTGCCAAACTCTACCCAATTGCTTTCTTGTGCTTCCTCAGCACACTAAGTAACTGCTCTTCCTATTCAGGAGTGAGGTCCTGTGCAATAATAACTGGAAACTTCTGTCCATCTTCAAGATAAGCGTATTTGAGATGTGGAGGGAGAGGTTTCAACTCTATCTTCTGGTCATGGGCAGGCTCTGGATTGTCTGGAGCTTGTGAAAATGCCGAAGTATCTTTATTGTCAGTTAATAGAGTCCCCACACTTGGACTTTGTTCTGTGTACTTTTCTTCCAACTCTTCCTGGTGAATTTTAACTACAGTTTCATCTATGATATCACATTGGAAGATAGAATGATCTTCTGGAGGGTTGTTCGTGACTCTATTCAAATTGAAGATTACTATTCGGCCATCTATTTCAAAAGAATATGTTCCTGAAAAAGCATCTAATTTGAATCTTGATGTCTTTAGGAATGGTCTGCCAAGTAGGATTGATGATGGCTTATCTGAGTCATTATTGGGAATCTCCAAGATATAGAAATCAGTGGGAAATGTGAGCCCTTTAATATTCACCAAAACATCTTCAGCAACTCCAGCTACTGTAATAATGCTTTTATCTGCCAACACAAAACGAGCTGCCGACATTTTTAAGGGAGAGAGCCTTAAAACATCATATACAGATAAGGGCATTATACTAACACATGCTCCTAAATCACACATGCAGTCATAAATTACTACACCACCAATAATACAACTAACTATACAAGGACCTGGGTCACTACATTTTTCAGGTAAATTTTCCATTAAAGCAGATATAGAGCTTCCTAAGGGAATAGTTTCTAATTCATTAATTTTGTCTTTATGTATGCACAAATCTTTTAGAAACTTTGCATATTTAGGTACCTGTTGAATGTCATCAAAAAGGGGAACAATTACCTCAACCTTTTTGAAGATTTCTACCATTTTGGAGTCAGGTTCCAACTGCTTCCTGGGCTTCCTTGCAAGTTGTGGAAATGGCATGGGGGTGGTGTTTTCTGCAGTGTTTGCACCTTTTGGTGCTTCCTCCTGTGGTTGAGCTTCTTCTTTCTCAGTTATGTCCTGTATGTCTTCTTCCTCTTCAACATCTTCTACTTCTACTACCTCTTCAGCTGAGGCGTGTTTTGGTGGGCTTGGATCCTCCGGACTTCTCTCCTGCAGTGTGGTTCCAGACCTTAGGGTGATGGCATTAATACCACCCTTTGGGTTGGGTAATGGTTGAGAGGGGAGTCCACCAGAGCTTGAGGACTGGTTGTTGGAATTGTTCATTGATCCAATCTGTGAGACAAGAGTTTGTAAAGTAGAAGTCAAAACATTCATATTATTCTCCAAAGCCTGTTGTCTCCGATCCATGGCTTGTAGTAATTCATCATTAGGAGATGAAGAGGGGCAAGTGGTCTGAGAAGTCTGTTGAGAGGCTTGTGGTTGTCTTAAATGAGGTGCTCTGTAGGACTGAGTCTGATTCTGCTGCTTGAAATTGTTATTGTTATTCCACCTCTGATTTCCATTGTTATCTCTGCCTCCTCTGTTAGAATTGTCCCTCCAACCCTGGTTAGAATTGTCTTTCCAGCCTTGGTTAGAGTTATCCTGCCATCCTTGGTTATAGTTGCCACCTTGATTGTACCCTTGATTGGGGCGGTCATGAAAGTTGTGAGTGGCTGCTACAGTGTTGTCTCTGGTTGGAGCTGCGAACACTCATCGGTATAGTGACTGTAATCTGCACAGATTCCGCACACTCTTTGTGGAACTAACTGCTGGCTGTGCTGCGGTGGAGAAGGCTGAACTTGCTGAAGTTGTTGTTGATTCAGTTGTATCTGCTTCAGCAAGTTAGTTAATTCACATAGACTCTGGGCTATAGCAGTAGTCTCTGTATTAGTGGATACCTCCGCAACAGCTCTTGACTGACTTTGTCTCTGCCTATGATTCCTAGTAGAGTCAGCTAAATATCTGATCAATTGCCATGCTTCGTCCGTAGTCTTGTACTTTTTCATAGAACCATTGCAAGCACCTTCCAGTGTGGTCCTATCTTGAGATCTCAAACCCTGTATAAAGTAACTGAGCAAAACTATCTTGTCAATCATATGATGGGGACATGCATCTCGAAGTGTATTGAAGCGTTCCAAGTATTCATAGAGGGTCTCAGATTCATCCTGAACGATCATAGACATGTCCTTCCTCAGCTTATCGGCAACTTCAGCTGGAAAGAATTTACCCAGAAATTCTCTCCTAAGTGTATCCCAGTTGGAAACAGTTTTTCTAGGTTGAGTGTAGTACCACTCTCTTGCCTTTCCCTCCAGAGAAAACGGGAAGGCTTTCAATAGAATAGAGATTTCATTAGCGCCATCACGCTTAACAGTAGAACAAGCGGTCTGAAAATCCCTAAGATGCTTGATAGGCTCTTGAGCAGGTAAGCCATGAAATTTGGGCATCAAGTTGAGTAGCGAAGACTTTATTTCAAAATCTACAGCTACTACCGGGTGGTGTGCCTGGAATGGTTGGAGCGTAAAATCAGGGGCTCCTTCCTCCTGGATAGTGACTCTTCTGGGTGCTGCCATGTCTCCTGCATGTAAATGAACTGGATCAGTAGAAAGGGGATTTGTTTCTTCCTTAAATGACGGTTCAGGTTCGTCCTCAAAGAGGAGTCGCCTACGCCTAGCTCGCCTTATATGTGAAAGAGTTCTTTCAATTTCAGGGTCAAATGCTGGCAAGCTTGGATCAGGAAGCGAACGCGTCATTTAACGAAAGAAACGTACAGTTCATAGTGATAGAATGAAAAGAAAAAAATTGCAATAAAAATAAATACCAATCAATAAATTAACACACTGTTGCAACTCTCCGGCAACGGCGCCAAAAATTGGTGCGGCGGAAATTGGTGAATTAAAAATTATTAAAATATATGCGTTGCAAGTATAGTTCTTAACTCACCAGAATTCCACTTATCAATTTAGAAAGGTGTCACAAAAATTTAAATTTTAAATACTGGGAGTATGAATCCCATGTCGTCTCCCAACGAGTTACAGAAAAGTGTACTATTTTATTAATCAGATGTTTTCAAAAAGGTTTGAGTTCAGTAAACAAGAAATAAAATTGGAGAATTTGAATAATGTAAATAAAAGCCTTCATTGGGAGTTGATTAGTTGGAAGTCCCACTGTTGTTGGATTACTCTCTAGATTAATTGATAATAAAAGGTTATCCTATTTAGTTATCTCTTACTAGGTAAGGGAAAGTTAAACAATTTGGGATGCTCTGCCCATTCACAAGTTGCAATCCACTTAATTAAAAGGGATTGGTGTTAGTGACTAAAGGGCAAGCCAACAATAACCCAATTACAATCTTTCTTTCAAGTCTTCCAACTCAATTGGTTCCTTTCAATCAACTCCCCATCGTTGAGGTAGAGGACGTTGAAGAAGAGGATGCAGTACAAGGAGCAGTTGAAGAAGAAGCAGCCCCACTAAGGACTGAAACACCAAAGAACAGAAGCTATAGGAGGCACCATTCCCATCCCATTTTCACACCTTGCTTGGAACCCCAGAAAGTAGATGGTGCTAGACCCCCAAAATGGTAGAAATATTCAAAAAGGTTGAGGTAACCATTCCACTTTTTGATGTTATTCACCAGGTACCTAAGTATGCTAAGTTTCTAAAAGATTTGTGCATGCATAAAGATAAAATAAATGACTTAGAAACTATTCCTCTAGGTAGCTCTATTTCTGCTTTAATGGGTGCCATACCGAAAAAATGTGGGGATCCGGGTCCATGCATGGTTACTTGTGTTATTAATTGTGTACAATTTTCTGACTGCATATGTGATTTATGCACGTATGTGAGTATTATGCCATTATCTGTATATGATGCTTTGAGGCTCCCTCCCTTAAAAAGGTTAGCAGCACATTTTATTTTGGTAGATAAAAGCATCATCTCAGTGGCTGGAATTGCTAAGGACGTACTGGTGAGCATTAAGGGGCTTACATTTCCTATTGACCTCGATGTCCCCTAGTGAATCAGGAAGACTATCATCCATCCTGCTTGGAAGGCCATTTCTGAAGACTTCAAGATTCAAATTGGATGCCTTCTCAGGAACTTACTCTTTTGAGATAGATGGCAGAATAGTGAGCTTCAACCTGGATGAAGCTATGAAGCACCCACCGGAAGATCATTCCATCTTCCAATGTGACATTATTGATGAGACTGTGGCTGAAGTTCACAAGAAGAGGTGGAAGAGACACTTATGGAGCACGAGGCAAGTGTGGGGATACCCCCTGAGCTTACTGAAGATACCTCGCCACCACAACTGGCTCCAGATGATCAAGAACCTAGCCACGAGCAAAAAATGGAGTTAAAGCCCCTTCCACTCCACCTCAAGTATGCTTACCTTGAGGATAATTAGAAACTCCCAGTTATCATTGCAAGGGAACTCACTTTCCAACAAGAGGAGCAACTGCTTAGTGTGCTAAGAAGATACAAGAAGGCAATTGGGTGGAGCTTGGCGGATATAGTAGGCATCAGCCCTCAAGTCTGTGAGCACCGGATATTTTTAGAAGAGCGGGCAAGGCCTGTTCGTCAACCTCAAAGACGGTTGAACCCCACCATCTTAAAAGTGGTCAAGAAGGAAGTAACCAGGCTGCTTGAAGCTGACATCATCTATCTAATCTCGGATAGTGAATAGGTCAGCCCAGTACAGGTGGTTCCAAAGAAATCTAGAGTCACAATAGTGAAGAATGAGCATGGAGAGCTCATTGCAACTAGAGTGCAGAATGCCTGGAGGGTATGTATTGATTACAGGCGTCTCAACCAAGCTACCCGTAAGGATCATTATCCCCTGCCCTTTATCGATCAGATGCTTGATCACCTATCAGGTAAATCACACTACTATTTTCTAGATGGTTACACTGGCTATTTTCAGATTCATATAGCTCCTGAGGATCAGGAGAAAACTACTTTTACATATCCCTTTGGAAGGTATGCGTATAAGAGAATGCCTTTTGGCTTATGTAATGCACCGGCAATGTTCCAAAGATGCATGATAAGTATTTTTTCAAATCTTCTTGAGAACTGTATGGAGGTTTTTATGGATGACTTTAGTGTGTATGGTGATTCTTTTGGCCTTTGCTTGGATAGTTTAGCTAGAGTATTAGACAAGTGTGTTAGTTCAAACCTTGTACTAAATTTTGAAAAATGTCATTTTATGGTCCAACAAGGTATTGTTCTAGGACATGTTGTTTCTAACACTGGTATTTCAGTTGATCCAGCAAAGGTAGATGTTATTTCGGGTTTACCTTACCCCTCCTCCGTTTGGGAAGTTCGCTCATTTCTTGGTCACACAGGTTTCTACCGGCGATTATCAAGGACCTCAGTAAGGTAGCACTGCCTTTATCCCGCCTACTGCAGAAGGGTGTTGAGTTCGAGCTGAATGCAGACTGCAAGGAGGCGTTTGATGAGCTGAAGACTGCCCTGACTCAAGCCCCTATTGTGAGAGGACTTAACTGGAGTCAACCATTTAAGATAATGTGTGACACCTCTAACTACGCAGTAGGAGCAGCGCTGTCTCAGTGCGAAGGTAAGGACCCCTTTTATTATTGCCTATGCATCCAAGACCTTAGACGCTGCTCAGTCTAATTACACCACCACTGAAAATGAGCTTTTGGCTATTGTTTTTGCTCTGGAAAAATTCTGAGCCTGCTTACTTGGTACTAAGGTGGTAGTGTACTCAGACCATGCAACTTTAAAATATCTATTAGCTAAGAAAGAGTCCAAACCAAGGCTCATACGTTGGATATTGTT
Organism: Arachis hypogaea; assembly: GCF_003086295.3. Lineage (NCBI taxonomy): Eukaryota > Viridiplantae > Streptophyta > Magnoliopsida > Fabales > Fabaceae > Arachis > Arachis hypogaea. Next base: position 50,401,427 of record NC_092042.1, on the reverse strand, counting down.
GTTGCAAGAATTTGATTTAGAAATTAAGGATATGAGTGGTTCACAGAATTTAGTGGCGGACCTAGAGCACATTGAGGATGACTCCACTCCTATCAATGATGCTTTTCCATTTGATAGCTTGCACGCAATATCTGAAGTAGTTCCTTGGTACGCACCTATAGCTAACTACCTTGTCAGTCGCACCTTCCCTCTTGATTTTACTAAACATCAGAAGGACAAGCTTAAAAGCGAGTCCAAATATTATATATGGCATGACCCATATTTATAGAGATGTGGTGCTGACCAGGTAATTAGAAGGTGTGTGCCTCAATAAGAATTCCAGTCCATTTTAGGGGCCTGCCACTCTTTTGAGAGTGTTGGACACTTTGGCTCTCAAAGAACAGCTAGAAAAATTTTAGACTGTGGATTCTGGTGGCCCACACTGTTTAAGGATGCTACTACTTTTTGTGAATCGTGTTCACCCTGCCAGAGGTTTGGAACTATATCCAAGAGGGATGAGATGCCCCAACAACCTGTGTTGTTTTGTGAAATTTTTTTATGTCTGGGGGATTGACTTCGTGGGTCAATTTCCAAACCCTAATGGTTTCTTATATGTATTGTTAGCTGTAGATTATGTTTCTAAATAGGTGGAAGCAATTCCTACCCGTACTGATGATGCTAACACATTTGTCTCCTTTGTTCAATATAATATTATCTGTCGCTTTGGATTACCACGAGCAATCGTGAGTGATCAAGGCACTCACTTCTGTAACAGGAGATTGCAGGTCTACTAAAGAAACATGGAATTGTCCATAAGGTGGCCACAACTTACTGACAATGACCAAGAGCATAGGTTTGGATTTTCACACTAAAAATAGGGTTGACGTTGCAAGTATAGTCCAAATCCAACCATTGATTATCAATCAAATTATAATCCTAAAGAAGTCACAATTCAAACCAAATGTAAACTAAGAGTATTTCGACTCTCGGGTCATTCTCCCTAGGAACTTGTGACAACAAGTGCATACAATTTTGGTTGTGGAAAGCAATGGGTGTTTTCAATGAAGAAGTAAGCAATAAAGGAATTAAAGAACAAGGCAAAATTGCAATTAATAAACTAATAAAGGAATAAAAGAACTATATATGCAATATAAACAAGTAAGACTATAAAGTGATGAAAATGTTATTTAAGACAAATGCATATGGTTAAAGCAAATTGATGATACATGAATGTGCACTCATTTTCCAATTTTTTTTCTTTTTCAATACATACCCAATACAATCTTCTTCATTCACTACCAATGTTTCCCAAAAGTTCCCCCACACTTTAATGAAACACACTGTTCAACCTAAGCTAATCAAAGATGCAATTCAAGGTAATTCATGGTTTTTTGCTTAGGGTTGTGATGTGCTAACAATTAGAACAAATGGGATTAAGAGGCTCAAAAGGGGTTAACAAAGGTAGATGCAAGGGTAAGTCCATATGGGTGAGTGAGTTTAATACAAAGATGGCCTCAATCATGCTAAATGCATTCAAAACATCAAACTTTGGAAATAAAGAATCAAGCAAAACCAAGATTACAATCATAGAAGGAGCATAGCACACAATGAACAAAAATAGTGGTTAAAATGTGTAACCACTCATTAAGGCTCAACAACTCACAAGGTTGCTTTGTTCTATCTCTCTTCTATGTTCCATAAAAAATCGTTCAAGCAAGTTTTAAAAACAATTATCCAAATCAATTCAATAGAATGCCCTTGAAACAAAATTCTTGAAAATTCTTTTGTTGTTTTTCACCAAAGTTATTTCCTATATATGTATGTATGTATGTTGTAATGGATGCAATTTCAAAATCTTTCCTAGTTCTATTCCTAATTTTTAACGTTGCAAAAATTAACATGAATAATTAGGACAAAATTGAACTAGGTGCTATACTATTCACATCATCCAATCACAACTTCTATCTTTAAGCTATATATCATGCAAAAGATGCAAGATGCAATAGATATAAACTATGACTAAAATGCACTGCAAAAATAAAAAACACTCCAAATATCTACAAGAAACATAATAAAAGAAAACAAAAGTAAAGTGCAAACCCCCCTCGAAGATGCCGATCCTACCTCACACTTAAATGATGTACAGTTTTCCGTGCATGCACATGATCCATGGGTGAAGGACTATGAGGCTCCACCCTCAGTTGTTGGGCTCCAGGGGTTCCAGGTTGTTATATAAACAAATGATCAACAGTTGAGGAAAAGTAAGATATGTGTGTTGTGATGAAAGGCAATGTGTGGTATTCTAAGTGTGCGCACAACTTAGAACACACACACACTGGCCAGGTAAAAACAGAAATCACACAAGCAAAAGAAAAAGCATGTGTCCATCAATTAGGTGGCCTAGGTTGCACATAAAGAATTAAAACTTAAGGGAAAAGCAATCTTAGGTAACCACAAAACTAAATTGAGTATTTGTCATTGGTTATTGAAATTGTGCAAGTGAAAGTGCAAGATTGATATAAAATAGCACAATAAACAACAACCAATCCACCAATGAAAAGAAAATCACTTTTTCATCATGAACATTAAGAAAGAGTCACATGGTAAAGATACTTGTTACAAAAAGTGATAAGCTTGATAAAAATCAGGTTAAGTCACTCAAACAAATGCAAGGCATTAATAAGGAGCAAGTACCGGTCATGTGATGAATTTAATATGAAAATCATGATGAACAAGTAATTTCAACTCAAAAAACTTAGTTCAATGCACCTACATATTTTGTCCTAGTGGTACAATCAAAACATGAATATTCAAACCCAATAGGTACTAGTAAATTAAGGCAAAGTATAAGTGCATTGATGAAATTCAATCAACAAGTAACCCTATCAACATCAAGCAAACACTTGCAGTTTATTCAATTAGAAACAACTAAAGTAAAACTGATATAATAAATAAAATGAAAATGAAATGCAAAGGAAACTAAGTAAAGCAAGTATAGAAACATGGAAAAAGTAAGAAAAGAGAGGGATGGAAGGGGTGGAAGTGCTTTAGGGCTTAATTGGAAGAGATATAAAAATTTTACCCAAAACAGCACTTGTGTGTACGCACAGGTACGTGTGCGTATGCACACAAGGTTAAACAAGGGAGGGTGCGCGCTCACACAAGGTGTGCGAGTGCTCCAAATAGAGAGGGAAACAAGACGTGTGCGTACGCACAAACGTGTGCGTACGCACAAGCGTGTGCGTACACACAGGACACTCTTTCTCTTTCTTTTTTTGTGTAGGCAAATATCATGTGTGCGTGCACACATAGGTACATGCACGCACACAGGAATGAAAGGGGTTGGGGTTCACGTGCACAGGCTGTGCCAACACTCCCACCAGAAGGGATGCAAGTTGGAGTGCGGACGCACAAGCCTGAGCGGCCGCACAGAGAGCGCGAAAAGAAGGTTGCGTGCGTACGCACAACCGCATGCGCACGCACAAAGTGCAAGAACATAAGGATGCGCGAGCACAAGGCGTGCGAGCGCTCCAAGCAGAGGGCATATATACGAGTGTGCATCCGCACAGGTCAGTGCACACGCACAGGACACAGAAAATAGAAGTTGCGTGCGCACGCACTAGCACAGATGCCCAATTTTCCAAAAAAATTTTTTCTTTCAAAATCTAATACCCTCAAACTTAGTGATGTGGCGAAAATTGGCGAGTTAAGAAATTATTATAAGATATACGTTGCAAGTACAATCCTTAACTAGCCGAAAATCCGCTTATCAATTTAGAAGGGTTGTCACAATATTGAAATTAAAATACTGGGAGTATGAATCCCAGGTCATCTCCCAACGAGTTGCAGAAAGATGTGCTATTTTATTAATCATGTATTTTCAAAAATGGTTGAGTTGATAAACAGGAAATTAAATCAGAGAAATTAGATAATTTAACTAAAAGCCTTGACTGGGAGTAGATTAGTTGGAAGCCCTATTCTTGTTGAAGTACTCTCAAGATTAATTGATAATTGAAGGTTGCTCTGCTTAGTTATCCTTTGCTAGGTAAAGGAAAGTCAAGCAAGTTGGAAAGGTATTTCTAGTCACAAGTCCTAATCCTCTCCCTTGGGAAGGGCTAGTGTCAATGACTAGAGGGTGATCCAACAATAAACCCAACTACAATTTCTCTCTTGAGTAATTCAACTCAAGGTTTCCTTTCAATCATCTCCCAATCAAGTTATGGAACTACTCACTCATCATAATTATAGACTGCACAGAATCAATGGGGAAAATAAAAGAAGACATAATAAAAATAATGAAAGGAATTAATTAAAAATAAAAATAGTTCTATATTAATAACTTGTGAAAATAATCCAATGTCAACTCTGGAGGAATTAAGAATATGGAAGAATAAATGAAAAGTAAATAAAAAACTATAGTGACTAGTATCGGAGGTAGACTCTTCTCAAAAGCTAAAGCCAAAAGTCTTCAAATCCTAATTTATGAATGTCCAAGTGAGAAAACCTAGGGGAGGAGTAAATTCAGATCTAAAAACTAAAAATTATGTGGAATGAATGTTGTTTTCGTCTCTGCATGTTCCCTGGCTCTAATCTGTGTTTTTGGGCCAAAACCTGGGTTAAAATCCGGCCCAGAAACTCTGCCAGCAACTTCTGAAATTCTGCAGATCGCGCACGTCGCGCGGCCGCGTCATCCACGCGTTCATGTCACTCAGTGTTTCTCGTACTACACGTGCGCGTTGTCCACGTATTCACATCATTCGTGCAGCTTCCAATCTGCGCGGTTGCGTCAAGCACGCGAGTGCGTCATGTGATTTCTTCCGTTTCGCGCGGTCGCGTAATCCATGCGACCGCGTGACTTCTCGCTGGTCATCCCCTCAATTCTTTGTGTTCCTTCATTTTTTGCATGCTTCCTCTACATTCCTTATGCCATTCCTGCCCTATGAAGTCTGAAACACTTAACACACAGATCACGGCATCGAATGGTACAAAGGAAGATAAAAATATATAACTAAAAGATCTTTAGGAAGCAAGTTATCAATCATAGAATATTTTTAGGAAGGAATTGTAAATACATGCAAATCATATGAATATATGGGCAAAGACTTGATAAAACACAATATGAATCATAAAATAGTGGTTTATCAACCTCCCCACACTTAAACATTAGCATGTCCTCATGCTAAGTTGAAGGAGATGAATATGAATGAGTAGGAACATGTAAGACTCATGCAATGCAACCTATATACATATGAATGCAACTATATGATTTTGTCTACATGATTAAAAATAGATAAGTTCTCTAAGACAAAACATGGGGCAGATTTCACTAATTCAATTCATATTGTAAAAGCAGATAAATTTATAAGAAGATAGCTTGTGAAAGCAGGGAATATAGGACTGAGCATTGAACCCTTACTGTTGGTGCATGTGCACTCTAATCAACTCTAGTATATGGGGTAATCACTCTATCCTTCTCTAATCATGCTTTCAAAATGGGGCTAAGGTAAAGGTGAGGATACACATATGGCTAAGTAAGCTTGTACATTAAATCTTTAATTAACCTAAGCTCTCACCTAACATACATATATTCTATATAAATTTAATATTCATCTTAGCTACCCAAAATCTCCTTTTCACATTCCATATTCATGTATCAACCTTTATTGTAATTTTTATCACATGTGCATTGATTATTAACTTTGATTTATTATTGGAGTGATTTTGTCCCCTTATTCACTAAAGTAAAGAATTTTTTTTGTATAGCTTATCAATGCACATAGATTTGTAATTTCCTTTTATGGTTTCACATGAATAGGTACCCAAATTCCCTTTATTCTATTATGATATATTTTCTATTGCCCTTTATTCCCATAATTTTCCCATACTCAGTTAACACACAAAGTCTATCTTAAGCTAACCAAAGATTCAATTAGGATTTTCAATTGTTTTCCGCTTAAGGCTAGTAATGTGGTACAATATAGAACGAATGGGGTTAAAAACAGCTCAAAGTAGTTAACAAAGGTAATTAAAAAGGGTTGGCTTATTTGGGATATGTGAGCTAAACAAACAATGGCCTCAATCATATGCAGGCATATAACACATTAATATTGGACATATAGGATAAAACAAAATTCAAATTACAATAATAGAGAAGTAAACACACAGGAAAGAAAAAAAATGTTTATGGTTAAATAGTGTAACCATGTATTTAAGCTCAAGGTCTCACGGGTTGTGTGTTCTTTTAGCTCAAAAATCCTATTCCAATTTCAACTTCAAACAAATTTAACATAAATGTTTTAATTTAAATTAGTGAAATTTTCAAAATTATATGGTCTTAAAAGAAACTTATTGTCTTTTCAATCAGGTAGAACATGCATGCAATTAACCTACTAATATACAATCTATCCTATACTAAAGAAGAAAGAAATTGGTGTTAGGGGAAAAGAATTACCTCCGGAGGTCAGGTACTAACCGACCTCCCCACACTTAAGGTTTTACACCGTCTTCGGTGCCATCTGTCAGGAACAATGGTGGGCTGGTGGCAGTATCTCCACAATCGGGATTGTCATGGCTCCCTGTGCTGGTAAAGAAAGTGGAGTCCGGAGTGCCTGGGTCCTCTTCAGGTTTGTGGTTGCCTGTGAGTAGCTCCTTTAGGTATTTGAATTGGCAGTGGTTGCAGCGCTTTCGGAGCTTTACTTTCTGATCTTGTTAGTCCAACCTCTTCAGTATTTGATGCAGCAGCTGACTCGTAGATGGTGGAGGAACAACAGCATCTTCTGTGGACTGGCTGGTAGTGGCAAGTGGTGGCCTGAGATATCTCCCGTTAGGGACGTACTGATCATCCCGTGGAAGTATGGCTTTGGTGTCCCCAGCTCTGTAGGATACTCCAGCTGCTGAGACAAGATCTGAGACCAAGGCGGGGAAAGGAAGGTTGCCCGCGATTTGCACGTGTCCCATAGCATTCCGGATGTGTCTCGGTAAATTCAGAGGCTGGTCTGTGAGGATGGACCATAGTAGAACGGCCATGTCTGCGGTGAAGGAGGACTCATGAGTGCTCGGGAAGACGTAATGGGACATAATCTGTGCCCATACGTGAGCCTCTAAGGTAAGTACAGAAGCCGAGATTCCCTTAGGATAGGAACGATGGTATCCGAAGATCCATTTGCTGCCAGGTGGTGCGATAACTCTGAGAACAGCGTCCCAGTTAAATTTGAAAGCCTGGCATTTTAGGGCGGCTTCTTGAAATACGTCTAATCCTTCTGGAGCAGGGGGAAGATCTAAGGCACGCTGAATGGCCTCTTCTGTAATGGGGACTTGCTTCTGACAGATGTAAACAGACTGTAGGGTCGACAGGTAGAAGTTGGAGTAGAACTCAACTACCCAAGAAAGATTAACCTGTCATGGCTGTCTCTGTAGGAATCCCCAATGTCTTTGTGCAATTTGCGGCTCAACAAATTCGGCAATACGCGGTGGAAGGATAAGAAGGTGTTCATTATTGTAATTCCGAGCTGCCAGAATTGGGAACATCTGCTCACAGTAACGATTGGGAAATCGTGCAGTGTCCTTTGCTGGGAAGGCTTTCATCAACCTTTATAATCCTTTTAATTCTTTTTGTTGAGGGCTTGACTGCAGTTGAAGAAGGCTCTGCCACTAATGCTCTTTTTGCTCCTTTCCTTGCTGTAGATTTGGGGGTAGCTTTCTCTTTGCCTTTCTTGGTGGCCATCCTGAAAGGAAACGAGGAAAGACATTAGCATTTCAAGGGTTATAGCAAAGAAAAGAATAGAAAGGTGGTAATCAATGCACAGGAATGGATAATGATGTGAACACATGGTCATGACTACATGTGGCAAATCAACAATGGAAATATAGCAAGTGCATGTGGTGACAATTAAATGCAAGGTGTTTATTGGCATGCCGGCAAGGGCATGAGTAGTATAGATCAAGCATTCAATGTCCAATTTAGATTACTAAGTCTTTCAAACTAATAATAAGTTTGTAATAACGATTATATATAATTAATAAAATATAAAAAGGATTTTGTGAAAAGGAGGCATTTAGAGTAGTAGATTTAAAAGGAATCTAAAAGTAGTGCAAAATACCATATGGCCGTTTTCACAAACACATAGCATGCATGTTAAATAAGGTATGGGAAATATTAGGTTGAACATGCAAGTAACCCTTAGAAAATAATATATAATTGTTAAATAAGTCCTAAACAATCCATAAGCAACATTAAAAAAATAATGATCCAAATAAAATTCCAACACCAATAGAAGGGAGAAGAAAAAGAAAAAGAAAACATGGATAGGGAAAGTAGAAGAGAAAGAAAAAGAAAACATGAGAATAAAAAGAAGAAAGAAAAAGTAAGGAGGGAAGAAGAGAGAAGAAAAACCTTGATAATGGTGGTGGGAGAGAGGGGGTAGAAGAGAGAAAGAAGGGAGGAAGAAGGAAGAGGGGAGAAAGAAATAAGATTGAGGGGGAAAGAAAAGATAAAACAGTCTGGCAGATTTGAATGAGTTGAGCGGCGCAAACGACGCGGACGCGTGGGGCACGCGGTCGCGTGGAAAGCCCTTAAGTGAGATGACGCGGACGCGTCGGTCACGCGGACGCGTGACATGATTCGCGCTAGTGACGTGAGGGCAGCTTCGCGCTCGCACAACTCTCTGTTTAAATGATCTTTTGCCAAAATTTAGGGTGACACGATTGCGTGGATGGCCTACTGGAGAAAACGGAACGGACGCGTGGGGCACGCGTTCGTGTGGCAGGGCTTGTGCGACTAGCACGAATGCAGCCCAAGTCCAGCTCAACTTTCGGCCATTCACCCTTGTTACGTCGAATTGCAAAGCCACGCAGTCGCGTGATCAACGCGGATGCGTGGGGAGGACAATTTACAAATGACACGGTTGCGTCATCCACGCGGTCGCGTGGATCAAATTGTGCCAAAGGCACGCCTCCAGTCACATTTCGGCACAACTCTTTGTCCAATTTTCTTTTCTTTCGAATGCACATGCGATGCGGACGCATCGGGGACGCTGGTGCGTCGCGTGCAGTTTCTCTCCTTTTTTTATAAAAATGCAGTATGCAGATGAGGTGCAAGATATAGCCAGTAGTACAGAGAAGAGTTATAGATGAGGGAAGATAATGAGAAGAAGAGGAACGATCATACCATGGTGGGTTGTCTCCCACCTAGCACTTTGCTTTAACTTCCTTAAGTTGGACGCTCCATTAGCTCAGTTTTCTGTGCGAGTGGATCCTCCAAGACGAAGATATCTAACTCCTTGTTTTTTGTCACCTTGTCACCATGGTAGAGCTTCAAATGATGTCCATTAACATTGATGAGTTCAGAGCTTGAAGGGTGACTTTGGTGAAAAACTACGTACGGCTCAGCCTTCTCGACTCTATATGGACCTTCCCACTTTGATTGCAGCTTGCCTAGCATGAGCCTCAGTCTAGAGTTGTAAAGGAGGACTAAATCCCTAGGTTGGAACTCTTTCTTCTTGATGTGTTGATCATGTACAACTTTCATCTTTTCCTTGTACAGCCTTGAGTTCTCATAAGCTTCTAGGCGAAGGCTTTCCAATTCTTGCAGTTGCAACTTCCTTTCAGCTCCAGGTTTCTCAAATCCCATGTTGCACTCCTTTACTGCCCAAAAGGCTTTGTGCTCTACCTCAACTGGAAGATGACAGGCTTTTCCATAAACTAAGCGAAAAGGACTCATCTCAATGGGTGTCTTGTATGCTGTTCTGTATGCCCAGAGTGCATCTTGTAGCCAGGTGCTCCAGTCTCTTCTATGAGGTTTGACTATCTTCTGCAATATGTATTTTATCTCTCTGTTAGACACCTCGGCTTGCCCATTAGTCTGAGGATGGTAGGCTGTTGCTACTTTATGAATGATCCCATGCTTCTTCAGTAATCCTGTTAGTCTCCTGTTACAAAAATGGGTGCCTTGATCACTCACGATTGCTCGTGGTGATCCAAAGCGACAAATAATGTGGTTTTTAACAAAGGAAACAATGGTCTTAACATCATCAGTGCGGGTAGGAATTGCTTCCATCCATTTAGAAACATAATCTACAGCTAACAGTATATAAAGGTGGCCATTAGAATTTGGAAATGGACCCATGAAGTCAATGCCCCAAACATCAAAAATTTCACAGAAAAGCATAATTTGTTGAGGCATTTCATCCCTCTGGGATATATTACCAAACCTTTGGCATGGGGGACAAGATTTACAAAATTCAGCAGCATCTTTAAAAAGGGTAGGCCACCAGAATCCACAGTCTAAGATTTTTCTAGCTGTTCTTTGAGGGCCAAAATGTCCTCCACTCTCAGATGCGTGACAGGCCTCTAAAATGGACTAGAATTCTGATTAAGGCACACACCTTCTAATTACTTGGTCAGCGCCACATCTCCATAAATATGGGTCATCCCATATATAATATTTAGACTCGCTTTTCAGCTTGTCTCTTTGGTGCTTAGTAACGTTTGGAGGAAAAGTGCGGCTAACTAGATAATTAGCGACAGGTGCATACCAAGGGACTACCTCAGATATTGCTTGTAGGTTATCAAATGGAAAATTATCAGCTATAGGAGTGGAGTCATCTTTAATGTGCTCAAGGTGACTCAAGTGGTCTGCCACTAGATTCTGGTTACCACTCTTATCCTTTATTTCTAAATCAAATTTTTGTAGTAGCAGTATCCAACGTATAAGCCTTAGTTTGGATTTCTTTTTAGCTAATAGATACTTTAGAGCTGCGTGGTCTAAATACACTACTACTTTAGCACCAAGTAAATAGGCTCGGAATTTATCCAGATCAAAAACAATAGCAAGAAGCTCTTTCTCAGTAGTAGTGTAGTTAGACTGAGCAGTGTCTAGAGTCTTAGACGCATAAGCAATGACAAAAGGATCTTTACCTTCATGTTGAGCTAGCACTGCTCCTACTGCATGGTTGGAAGCATCGCACATGATTTCGAATGGCTGGCTCCAGTCAGGTCCTCTCACAATTGGATCTCGAGTCAGGGTGGTCTTCAGCTTATCAAACGCTTGTTTGCAATCCTCGCTGAACTTGAACTCGATATCTTTCTGCAGTAACCTGGATAGGAGAAGTGCTACCTTACTAAAGTCCTTAATGAATCTCTGGTAAAAACCTGCATGGCCAAGGAACAAACGGACTTCCCTCACAGAGGAGGGGTAAGGCAAACTAGAAATAACATCCACCTTTGTTAGATCTACAGAAATGCCAGTATTAGACACAACATGTCCTAGTACAATCCCTTGTCTTACCATAAAGTGACATTTTTCAAAATTCAATACAAGGTTTGTACTGGCACATCTATCTAGTACTCTAGATAAACTATCCAAGCAAAGGCTAAAGGAAACACCATAAATGCTAAAATCATCCATAAAAACCTCCATACAGTCCTCAAGAAGGTCAGAGAAAAGACTCATCATGCACCTTTGGAAAGTAGCTGGTGCATTGCACAAGCCAAAGGGCATTCTCTTATAGGCATAAGTCCCAAAAGGACATGTAAAAGTATTCTTTTCCTGATCTTCAGGGGCTATATGAATCTGAAAATAGCCTGTGTAACCATCTAAAAAGCAATAATGTGATTTACCTGACAGGCGATCCAACATTTAATCAATGAATGGAAGAGGGTAGTGATCCTTACGAGTGGCTTGGTTGAGACGCTTGTAATCAATGCAGACCCTCCAGGCATTCTGTACTCTGGTTGCTATGTGTTCTCCATGCTCATTCTTCACTGTAGTGACTCCAGACTTCTTGGGCACCACTTGTACTGGGCTTACCCATTCACTGTCTGAGATGGGGTAGATGATATTTGCCTCTAGTAGTCTGGTCACTTCCTTCTTGACAACCTCTAAGATAGTGGGGTTCAGTCTTCTTTGGGGTTGACGAACGGGTCTTGCTCCCTCTTCTAAAAATATTATGTGCTCACAAACTTGAGGTTTGACGCCTACTATGTCTGCCAAACTCCACCCAATTGCCTTCTTGTGCCTCCTCGGCACACTAAGTAACTGCTCTTCCTATTGAGAAGTGAAGTCCCGTGCAATGATAACTGGAAACTTCTGCTTGTCCTCGAGATAAGCATATTTAAGGTATGGAGGGAGGGGTTTCAATTCTAATTTTTGCTCATGGTCAGGCTCTGGATTGTCTGGAGCTGGTGGCAGTGGTAAAGTACTTTCATTGTCCTCAAAAAGTGTCCCCACATTTGGACCTTGTCCTATGTACTTCTCTTCAAACTCTTCCTGGTGAACTTCAGCTACTGTTTCATCTATGATGTCACACTGGAGGATAGAATGATCTTCTGGAGGGTTCTTCATAACTCCATTCAGATTGAAGCTTACTACTCGGCCGTCTATCTCAAAAGAGTACGTTCCTGAAAAAGCATCCAGTTTGAACTTCGAGGTCTTCAAGAAAGGTCTTCCGAGTAGGATTGATGATGGCTTCTCTGAGCTAGTCATTTTGGGGCATCTCCATGATATAAAAATCAATGGGAAATGTGAGCCTTTTAATACCCACTAATACATCTTCAGCAACTCCAGCCATTGTAATAATGCTTTTATCTGCTAACACAAAACGAGCTGCCGACCTTTTTAAGGGAGGGAGCCTCAAAACATCGTATATAGACAAAGGCATTATACTAACACATGCTCCTAAATCACACATGCAGTCAGAAAATATCACACCTCCAATGGTACAGTTAACCATGCATGGGCCTGGGTCACTATATTTTTCAGGTATATTTCCCATTAAAGCAAATATAGAACTACCTAAGGGAATAGTTTCTAATTCATTAATTTTGTCTTTATGTATGAATAAGTCCTTTAGAAACTTTGTGTATTTAGGTACCTGTTGAATAACATCAAAAAGGGGAATAATTACCTCAACCTTTTTGAATATTTCTACCATTTTGGGATCAGGTTCCAACTGCTTCCTGGGCTTCCTTGCAAGTTGTGGAAATTGAATAGGAATGGCGTTTTCTACAGTATCTGCGCCCTTTGGTGCTTCTTCCTGTGATTGAGCTTCTTATTTTCTAGCCATGTCCTGTATCTCCTTTTCCTCCTCAACATCTTCTATTTCCACTACCTCTTCAGCTGATACGTGTTCTGGTGGGTTTGGCTCTTCCTGATTCCTCTCTTGCAATGTGGTTCTGGACCTTAGGGTGATGGCATTAATGCCACCCTTTGGATTGGGTAATGGTTGAGAGGGGAGTCCACCAGAGCTTGAAGACTGGTTGTTGGAGTTGTTCAATGATCCAATTTGTGAGACAAGGGCTTGCAAAGTAAAGTTCAGACCATTCAAAGTAGAAGTGAGGCTATTTTCCATGGCCTGTTGTCTCCGATCAATAGATTGCAGTAACTCATCATTAGGAGATGAAGAGGGGTAAGTGATTTGAGGGGGCTGCTGAGATGCTTGAGGTTGTCTTAGATGAGGTGCTCTGTAGGCCTGATTCTGATTCTGCTGCCTGAAGTTATTATTGTTATTCCACCTCTGATTTTCATTATTATCTTTGCCTCCTCTATTATGATTGTCCCTCCAACCCTGGTTAGAATTATCTCTCCAGCCTTGGTTGGAGTTATCCTGCCATCCATGGTTGTAGCTGCCACCTTGATTGTATCCTAGATTGAGGCGGTCATAGAAGTTGTGAGTGGCTGCCACAGTGTGGTCTTCTGGTTGGAGTTGCAGACACTCATCAGTATAATGACTGTAATCTGCACAGATTTCGCATACTCTTTATGGAACCAACTGTTGGCTGTGCTGTGATGGAGAAAGCTGAACTTGCTGAGCTTGTTGTTGACTTAGTTGCATCTGCTTCAGTAAGTTGGTCATTTCACATAAGCTCTGAGTTATAGCAGCAGTCTCTTTGCTAGTGAATACCTCTGCAATGGCTCTTGACCGACTTTGTTTCTGCCTGTGATTCCTAGTAGATTCAGCTAAGTCGCTGATCAATTGCCATGCTTCTTCTGTAGTCTTGTACTTTTTCATAGACCCATTGATAGCACCTTCCAATATGGTCCTATCTTGAGATTTCATGCCCTGTGTAAAGTAGCCGAGCAACACTATCTTGTCAATCATATGGTGGGGACATGCTTCTAGAATATTATTGAAGCGTTCCAAGTATTCATAGAGAGTCTCAGATTTATCCTGAACGATCATGGACATGTCTTTCCTCAATTTATCGGCAACCTTAGCTGGAAAGAATTTCTCCAAAAATTATCTTTTAAGCGTATCCCAGTTGGAAACAGTTGTTCCAGGTTGAGTGTAGTATCACTCTCTTGCCTTTCCCTCAAGAGAGAATGGGAAGGCTTTTAACAGAATAGAAGTTTCGTCAGTGCCATCACGCTTAACAGTAGAACAAGCAGTTTGAAAATCCTTAAGGTGCATGATAGGCTCTTGAGCAGGTAAGCCATGAAACTTGGGCATCAAGTTGAGTAGTGAAGACTTTATTTTGAAATCCACAGCCACTACTGGGTGGTGTGCCTGGAATAGTTGTAGTGTAAAATCAGGGGCTCCTTCCTCCTGGATAGTGACTCTCCTAGGTGCTGCCATGTCACCTGCACGTAAATCAACTGGATCAGTAGAAAGGGAGCTTGTTTCTTCCTTAGATGACATTTCAGGTTCGTCCTTAGAGAGGACTAGCCGACGCCGAGCTTGCCTTATACGTGAAATAGTTTTTTCAATCTCAGGGTCAAATACTGGCAAGCTTGGATCAGGAAGTGAACGCGTCATTTAACGAAAGAAACGTGCAGCTCATAGTAATAAAATAAAAAGAAAAATTGCAATTAAATAAACTCCAATCAATAAATTAGCACACTGTTTCAACTCCCCGGCAACGGCGCCAAAAATTGACGTGGTGAAAATTGGCGAGTTAAGAAATTATTATAAGATATACATTGCAAGTACAGTCCTTAACCAGCCGAAAATCTGCTTATCAATTTAGAAGGGTTGTCACAATATTGAAATTAAAATACTACGAGTATGAATCCCAGGTCGTCTCCCAACGAGTTGCAGAAAGATGTGTTATTTTATTAATCAGGTATTCAAAAATGGTTGAGTTGATAAACAGGAAATTAAATCAGAGAAATTAGATAATTTAACTAAAAGCCTTGACTGGGAGTAGATTAGTTGGAAGCCCTATTCTTGTTGAAGTACTCTCAAGATTAATTGATAATTGAAGGTTGCTCTGCTTAGTTATCCTTTACTAGGTAAAGGAAAGTCAAGCAAGTTGGAAAGCTATTTCTAGTCACAAGTCCTAATCCTCTCCCTTGGGAAGGGCTAGTATCAATGACTAGAGGGTGATCCAATAATAAACCCAACTACAATTTCTCTCTTAAGTAATTCAACTCAAGGTTTCCTTTCAATCATCTTCCAATCAAGTTATGGAACTACTCACTCATCATAATTATAGACTTCACAGAATCAATGGGGAAAATAAAAGAAGACATAATAAAAATAATGAAAGGGATTAGTTAAAAATAAAAATAGTTCTATATTAATAACTTGTGAAAATAATCCAATGTCAACTCTGGAGGAATTAAGAATATGGAAGAATAAATGAAAAGTAAATAAAAAACTATAATGACTAGTACCAGAGGTAGACTCTTCTCAAAAGCTAAAGCCAAAAGTCTTCAAATCCTAATTTATGAATGTCCAAGTGAGAAAACCTAAGGAGGAGTAAATTTAGATCTAAAAACTAAAAATTATAAGGAATGAATGTTGTTTCGTCTCTGCATGTTTCCTGGCTCTAATCTGTGTTTCTGGGCCAAAAACTGGGTTAAAATCCGGCCCAAAAATTCTGCCAGCGACTTCTGAAATTCTGCATATCGCGCATGTCGCGTGGCCGCGTCGTCCACGCATTCACGTCACTCAGTGTTTCTCGCACCACGCGTGCACGTCGTCCACGCATTCGTGTCGTTCGTGCAGCTTCCAATCCACGCGGTTGCGTCAGGCACGCGAGTGCGTCATGTGATTTCTTCCGTTTTGCGCGGTCGCGTCATCCATGCGACCGCGTGACTTCTCGCTGGTCATCCCCTTAATTCTTTGTGTTCATTCCATTTTTGCATGCTTCCTCTACATTCCTTACGCCATTCCTGCCCTATGAAGCCTGAAACACTTAACACACAGATCACGGCATCGAATGGTACAAAGGAAGATAAAAATATATAACTAAAAGATCTTTAGGAAGCAAGTTATCAATCATAGAATATTTTTAGGAAGGAATTGTAAATACATGCAAATCATATGAATAAGTGGACAAAGACTTGATAAAACCACACAATCAAACATAATATGAATCATAAAATAGTGGTTTATCACTTAGCTTAACCAAAATTCAACCCCAAACATTCAAAAACTCAAACATTCATGATCCATATACAAAACTAACCTATCTACTAAAAAATTAAACTAATCCTAAACTAACTAAGACAAGAAAACATGCAAGAAATCAAGGCTATAAACAAAGAGAAAGGTTAAGAAAGATGTTACCATGGTGGGGTGTCTCCCACCTAGCACTTTGGTTTATAGTCCTTAAGTTGGACTTGTTGAGGAGACTTTTGCTAGGGTGGCTTGTATTTCCACTCTTCCTTGAATCTCCATCCAAGCTTGCACTTCAAGGCTCCTCCGGGATCCCATATTCTAGTTTCCCATTCTCCTTCTTGCGGATCTCTATGCTCCAAGCTGGATGGACAAGTTTCCAATTGACCCTTGAAGCAACCCAACATTTTCCAAAAATCACCCAATTGTGTTCTACACCCCGCTTGAACTCCAACTCTTGAATTGACTTTCTTGAAAAGCCTTAGACTCATTTGGCAACCAACACTCCTTTCTCCACCATGTACCAACCCAAGAAGGACCTTGAGTTGGTCATCCGTCTCCAAGATTGCATATTGGTGGGGGCCAATGAAGCTCATAGGTGAAATTGCCACCCACTCAATATGTTCTTGTACCGGAATTGCTTCCTCACCAACTTCCTCTTCCCCATCACTCAAGTCATAACAAGGAGGTTGTGAGAAGTCTACCTCCATGTCTCTCTCAAACTCAAGGGGAAGAGGCTCATTAAGATCATTAAGGGGATTGACCAAGGAGGACAAAAAATCATTAATGATGGAATCCTCCTTTTGATCAATCTCCCTCAATTCTCCCCTTCTCTCCTCCAATTCAAATACTTCACCTTCTTCCTCTTGTTCATGCTCCAACTCTTCCTCTTTTCCTAGTGGCTCCATGTTCTCCTCTTCACTACAAGCTTTAGTTGATCCTTCATATTCCTCAAGAAGAATGCCTTGATCGGATGAGCGTAGGAGGATTAAGCGGTTTACCGCTTCACCTATGGTAGCCATGAAGTGCCCTTATGTCCTTCGGAATCCTTCTTTCTCTTGGAGAAAGGCTTGAAGGTCTTGATGGTCTTAGGTCAAGGGTGGGAAAGCTTCACATTGGGGTGAAGAATGAGGTTCATAGATTGGGAGAAGGGTTGTATATGTGGGAGGTAACTCATGTTGATAAGTGTTTGGAGGTGGTATGTAAGAATGTGGTTGTTGGTATTGGTGTGGTGTTTGAAAATGTGGTAATTGAGGGTTATGTTGAGGGTATGAGTCATAGGCATATGGTGGTGAAGGTGTATAGTAATAGTGGAATCCACCATATCCTTGGGTTGGGTATGTACATTGGGAAGGGTATGGTTCATTGAAATATAGAGGAGGTTGCTCCTTCCAAAAGTGATGCTCCAATCCCTTGATGCAATCCAAAATTTAGGTTATCAAGCCCTACAAAATAAGCACAACCAAACACCAAACCAAGAGGGTGATAACTCATAGAGGAAATAGAAAATAAAAACTAAAGACATCAAGTAACATAAGAAACAAAATCCTAATTAATAGCAAAAACAAGCAAATAACTCAAAAAGTATCTATTCACACTATTCACATATTTACAACAACCAAAATATAGCACTCATGACGCAAGCTCCCTGGCAACGGAGCCAAAATTTGACAATGACCAAAAGCATAGGTTTGAATTTTCACACTAAAAATAGGGTTGACGTTGCAAGTATAGTCCAAACCCAACCATTGATCATCAATCAAATTATAATACTAAAGATGTCACAATTCAAACGAAATGTAAACCGAGAGTATTTCGACTCCTGGATCATTCTCCCTAGGAACTAGTGACAACAAGTGCATACAATTTTGGTTGTGGAAAGCAAGGGGTGTTTTCAATGAAGAAGTAAGCAATAAAGGAATTAAAGAACAAGGCCAAATTGCAATTAATAAACTAATAAAGGAATAAAAGAACTATATATGTAATATAAACAAGTAAGACTATAAAGTGATGAAAATGTTATTTAAAACATAAATGAAACCTTGACTTGGGATGAGTTATGGAATCCCTTCCTTGCCATAACCACAACTATGATAATTATGATGGATTAATCTCACTAAGTCAACCCTTAACATCGAAGGATAAGTCAAGTGAGCATAATTGTTATTAATCTACAAATCCTAGCTAACTTACTAATTACCTTAGTAAAAAGCTAGCATTAGTAGAAACAATAAAACTAACAACCCAAGAATTATCACTAAATGTTGGACATTATGGCTCTAGTAATCCATATACTCATTTTCCCCAAGCCAAAGGGTGGAAATTATCCCATAACTAAAATTGGCATTTCATCAAACACCTAATGGGCATAATCATAAAACATGGAAAAATTGGTAGATTAATGAAAGCTATGAACCATAAATGATCAAAAGCAATAAAAATAACTCAAACAAACATATAAAAGCCATTAAACATCAAATTAAACAACTAGAAGTCCAAAATTGCAAACCTATATATAAATTGACAAGAGAAGTGAAAATAAAGGAAAGTGTAGAACAAGTGATATATTAAAAGAGAGAATTAAAGAAATACTTACAATGCAATTGCTATAATCCAAAATCAAACTTGAAGTATAAAATGCTACAAACTCTAATTAAGAATCCTAAGAGAGAATTTCCTAATCTACACTACTCCTACTCCTACTATGTGTTTTTTCTATTCTACGATGGCTCCTTTCATATGGCATGAAGTTCCCTTCATATAGCACTTGATTTCAGCATCTAAGCCTTCCAAAATTGGGCCAAAGGCCCCCAAAATCGCGCAACACATGTTTCATTAACAAAATCACGTGTAGGGACTTGTGCAGACGCACAGATGTGTGCGTCCGCACACTTAGCTAAAACTCCTCCTGTGCGTACGCACAGGCACTTGTGCGCACGCACACGTCGCTGTGTGTGCTTTTCCTTATTTTCTTCATGTGTTCTCCCTTGTACATGCTTCCTTCCACTTTTGGCCATCCATTCTTGCCTCTAAGGCCTGAAATCACTCAACAAACATGTCATGGCATCGAATGGAATAAAAGTGGAATCAAGATAACTCATTTAGGCACAAAAACGCATGTTTTTACATTTAGGCTCATTTTAGGGACAAAACACAAAAGTATGCTATTTTGGTGTATAAGTGAGAGTTTATGTGATGAAATCCATCCAATTAAAGCTAAAATATATCGTCAAATATGGACTCATCACTTACCACCCCCAGACTAATGGACAAGCTGAGGTGTCAAACAGAGAGATCAAGCATATCTTGGAGAAGGTCGTCAAGCCTCTTAGGAAAGGCTGGAGCACTAGGCTTGCAGATGCACTCTGGCCATATTGGACTACGTATAAGACACCCATCAGAATGAGTCCCTTCTGCCTAGTCTACGGAAAGGCTTGTCACCTCCCAGTAGAGGTAGAACACAAGACTTTCTGGGCAGTGCATGAGTGCAACATGGGATTCGAGAAAGCGGGGGCCGAGAGGAAGCTGCAACTACAAGAAAAGGAGTGCCTTCGCGTAGAAGCATATGAGAACTCCAGGCTATACAAAGAGAAGGTGAGGGCTGTGCATGACAAGAACATCAAGCGGCGAGAGTTCTGACCTGGGGATCTGGTTCTGCTCTATAACTCCAGGCTGAGACTCATGCCAGGCAAGCTGAGATCTAGATGGGAAGGTCCCTACAGAGTGGAAAAGGTCGAACCGTACGGTGTTTTCCACTTGAGCCACCCTTCCAACCCTAGTGTCCTCAAGGTCAATGGTCACCGCTTGAAGCTCTACCA
Source organism: Arachis hypogaea (assembly GCF_003086295.3). NCBI lineage: Eukaryota > Viridiplantae > Streptophyta > Magnoliopsida > Fabales > Fabaceae > Arachis > Arachis hypogaea. The sequence continues at coordinate 50,381,293 of NC_092042.1, read as the reverse complement.
CGGTGAGCAGATGAAGGACAACAAGGAGCTGGAGATCTTCCTCTTGGAAGATCTACCAGCAGAAGAAGACTGAGCTTATGGACCGTCCAACTTAAGGACGTAAAAGCAAAGTGCTAGGTAGGAGACAACCCACCATGGTATGATCATTCCTCTTCATTCCTAATTCCATTTCATTTTGTTTTTCCTAGTGTTTATAATTTCTGCATATTCATCTGCATTCTGCATAAAAAAGGGGGAGTGTTCGACGTGCAAGCGTCGCTGACACGTACGCGTGTGCATATATTCGCAACACCAAGGAAGTAAATAGCGAGTTGGGCAGGAGTGGAGCTGGAAGTGTGCTTTGCACACTAGCAAGCCCACACCAACACGTACGTAACGCGTGTGCGTCGCTTTTGTTGTTCGCTAACCACGCGTAAGCGTCTATGACGCGTGCGCGTAACCCCGGAAATTGACGTAAATAGGCGTTCTTCTCGAAAGTTGTGCTGGCTTGGGGCTGGAATTGTGCTAGGAGCGCAATTTTCATCACACGTACGTGTCCTTGACGTGTGCACATCATTTTCACTACATGGTGAACCACACGTGATTGTGCCTAACGCACACGCGTCAAATGCAAATTTGGCCCTAAGCGCAGAACGAACAGAGAGTTGTGCAGGTGCAGTGATGCCTTCGTGCCATTCGCCAATCCATATCACGTGTTCGCATCCTCGACGCCTACGCGTCACTTGTCCTTAGCACAACCAACGTGTACTCGGGCAGTACGCGTATGCGTCGCATGCGTCGCACAATTAAACCAGAACGCCACCAGATTTCACTTTCCCCTTCCCCCAATCCTAATTTCTTCCTTCTTCCTTCTTTCTTCTTCTCTCCTCTTCTTCTTCTTCTATCTTTTCTATCTTCTTCTTCTTCTTCTCCTCTTACTTCTTTCCCACTCACATCCTCCATTATCTCTCTCTTTTCATCTTCTTCTCAAGGTTCTTTCTTCCTCTCTTCTTTCTTCCATTCTTACTATTTATCTATTCTTTTTTCATTCTTTCAATTGGCGTTAGAATTTAAATATGTGATTGTTTTCTTCTATTTTTTTGCTTGTGGAGATATTAGGGAATGATTTGACAATTGATATTCATTTTTGGGTTGCATGCATGTTTGTCTTTCTTACTTTCCATAACATATTTTACATGCATACCAAGTGTTTGTGAAAAAGCCCTTATGGCACTATGAATTCTTAATTATTCTATTCTTCTACTCTACTACCTGTTTCTCACAAAACCTTTACAATCTTTTATTGATTGAATATAATTATCAATACAAACATGATTGTTAGCTTGTTACATTTGATAATCAAATTAAGCTATTAATACTTGATCTATGCTACTCATGCTTTTGTCGACATGATAATAAACATCTTGCATCTAATTGTCTTAATTCATCATGCTATATTTTCGTTGATGTTCTAATTACATGGAGTCACGACCATGTGTTGACAACATTCTTCTTTACCTTGGCATTGATTATCACTTGGCTTTTTCTCCTCCCAGGTCTAGCTGTTTGATCTCATGTCCCTTTCTTTTCTCCCTTTTCAGGATGGCCACCATGAAGGGTAAAGAGAAAGCCTCTAACAAGCCACCGACAAGGAAAGAAACGAAAAGAGCACCAACTGCGGAACCATCCTCAACATCAGTCAAACCCTCTACAAAGCGAGTCAAGAGGATCATCAAGGTCGATGAAACTGAGAAAGCCTTTCCCACAAGGGACACTGCGCGGTTCACTAACCACTATTGTAAGCGGATGTTCCCAATTCTGGCTTAGCAGAACTACAACAATAAGCACCTACTCATCCTCCCTACCCACATTATTGGTCTTGTAGAGCCCCACATTGAGCGCAGACAATGAGGATTCCTACGGAGGCAGCCACGGCAGGTCAACCTCTCATGGGTAGTTGAATTCTACTCCAATTTTCACATACCAATCCTGCAGCCTGTCTATGTCCGTCAGAAGCAAGTCCCTATATCTGAAGGGGCCATTCAGCGAGCTTTAGATCTCCCCCCTACTCCAGAAGGATTGGACGCATACCAAGAAGCCTCTGTCAAGCGCCAGACATACCAATTTGACTGGGACGACGTTCTCAGAGTTATAGCACAACCTGGCAGCAGTTGGATCTATGGATACCATCGATGCCGACCTAAGGGCATATTAGCTTTAACACTTACCTTGGAGGCTCGAGTGTGGGCACAAATCATGTCCCACTATGCCTTTCTGAGCACTCACGAGTCCTCCTTCACTGCGGACATGGCTGTTCTCATATGGTGTATCCTTACAGACCAGCCTCTCAACTTACTGAGATATCTCCAGCACGCCATGTGACATGTACAGATTGCGAGCAACCTACCTTTTCCTGCCTTGGTTTCAGATCTAGTCTCAGCAGCCGGCGTTTCCTATAGAGCTGGGGACACCAAGGCTATGATCCATCTGGATGATCAGTTTGTTCCGAGTGGGAAGTACATCAGACCCCCGACAGCCACTGCAAGCCGGACTGAAGACCCAACCAGCAGCATTCCCTCTCATTCCATACCATAAGCACCTTCAACACATCAGCTGCTCCTTCAAATACTTCAGAAGTTAGACCGACAAGACCGGCGAGCAAAGCAAATGGAGCGTCGTAACAAGCACCGATTTAACTACCTCAAGGAGCTGATTATTAGCAACCATCCACCTCAAGAAAAGCCAGATACTCTGGACTCCATTTCAACTACCAGCACTGGGAGCCATGACGACCCCGACTGTGTAAATGCTGTCACCAGCTCCTTTTGTTTCTGACTGATGGCACCGAGGACAGTGCCAAACTATAAGTGTGGGGAGGTCGGTCAGTACCTAACTTCCGGAGGTAATTGCTTTTCCTTAACACCAATAGGTTAGTTTTCTTTTGTTAGATAGGATAGATTGTATAGTAATAAGTGTTTGCATGTATGTTCTACTTGGCTGAAAAATAATAAGTTTCTTTTCAAGACCTTATTTTTTAAAATTTCACTAATTCAGATTAAAATTCTAGGTTAAACTTGTTTGAAGATTGTAATTTGGAACATGGATTAGAGCTAGAACACACAACCCAGTGAGATTTTGAGCCTAATTGTTTGGTTACATTATTGAACCATAATATTTTATTCTTGTGTGTTTGCTTCTTTATAATTGCAATCTTTGCTTTGTTCCATTCTATATATCCATTGTTTAGTGTATTTTCATGCTTATATGTGATTGAGGCCGTCATTTATTATTAGCTCACTTATCCCAAATGGCCTACCATCTCCATTTACCTTTGTTTACCACTTTGAGCCTTTTAATCCCCATTTTTTCTATATATTACCACATCACTAGCCTTAAGCGGAAAAATAATTAATTACCCCAATTGAATCTTTGGTTAGCTTAAGATAGAGATTGTGTATCAACTAAGTGTGGGAAATTGTGGGAAACCTGGGTTAATAGGAATGTGTTGTGTTTTCACTTTATTTAAATATAGGAAATTTGGGTGCCTACTCATATGAAACCAGAAAACCCATATGCATTGAAATGTTATGTTTATTTTTTATAAAAAAAAAGAGATTTAGGGGAATGAAAGCACCCCAATGTTAAGTTCAATAAAAAGATCAATGCATGTGAGGTAAAATAGAAGAATATTTAAATACATGAGTGGGTGAAAAACACAAAAGTGAGACTATGGGTAGTTAGGCATGATTTTAGAAGCATAGGGAATGTGTGAACGTTAGGTGAGAACTTAGGTTAATCAAGGATTCAATTCTTAGCTCACTTGGCCATACATGTATCCTCACCCTTACCTAAGCCACATTACAACCTTGAAAAAGACCTCATGATGTTTGCATGTGTGCACTAAATTTTTGTCGATTGGTTAGATGAAGAACAAAGTTTTTGAAAGCATGACTAGAGAAGATGTGAGTGAATTAATCCTAGACACTTGAGAGAGTTAGAGTGACATACACTACCAGTGAGGGTTCAATGCTTGATTCTATGTTCCCTGCTTTCATGAGCTATCTTCTTACAAGTTACTTGTCTTTATTGTATGATTTGAATTAGTGGAATCTGATTTATATTTGTCTTGAAGAACTTGTTTATTTCCAACCAAGTAGATAGAAACATCTTAGCATATAGTTGCATTCATACATAGGTTGCATTTTATGAGTCTTACTTTCCCCTATTCATTCTTTTTGTCTCCTTGAGCTTAGCATGAGGACATGCTAATGTTTAAGTGTGGGGAGATTGATAAACCACTATCTTATGGCTTATCTTGTGCTCAATTGAGTAGTTTTTATCAAGTCTATGCACACTTATTCATACAAATTGCATGATTTTACAATTCCTTCCTAATTTTGTTCTATGATTGAAAACTTGCTTCCTAAACCTTTAAATTATGTATTTTTAATGTCCTTCTATACCATTCGATGCCGTGATCTGTGCGTTAAGTGTTTTCAGGCTTTATAGGGCATAAATGGCTTAAAGGATGAAGAGGAAGCTTGCATAAATAGAAGGAGTATAAGAATTGAAGGAGATAACCAGCGAGGAGCGACGCATGCGCGTACCTGACGCGTGCGCGTGAATTGGAGTTCGCACAGCGACGCGTGCGCGTGCCTGACGCGTACGCGTGACACGCGAGGATGACCAGCAACGCGTATGCGTGACTGACGCGTACGCGTGACATGTGCCACATGCAGAAAACGCAGAAAACTCAGGGGGCAATTTTGGGCTGAGTTTCGACCCAGTTTTCGGCCCAAAAACACAGACTAGACACAGGGAACAAGCAGAGATTCAACACACATTCTCATTCGCACAGTTTAATTTTAGTTTTTTTGAATCTTGGGGGAGAAAACACTACTTCCTCCAGGGTTCCTCATAGTCATACCTTTTTTTAAGTTCTACATTTTGGATTGGATAATTGTGAAGAGTTATTACCTCCGTGAAGTTTAAGCATTACAGTTTGTTTTCTAATCACTTTTCCTTTTTATTTACCATTCACATCATTCATAGCTACTTATGGATATTACTGACTTTGGGATCTATTAATACAAAGAACACCTTTTTCCATTTAATTTTATTGTTTGTTTATTGCTTTCAATTAATTTGATTATTATGTTTTCTTTCTACCCCTTGAATATGTATGTGACATTGGCATCCACGTCAATGGAGTAGACTCCCAAATTGACTTAGGAGTGGATTAAAAGGAGACCCTTGAGTTGGGATACTCAAACATTGATTGGTGATTGGAAGTTGTTGGCTGGCTCTCTAGTTACTAACGCTAATGGGAGAGGATTAGGACTTATGAATAGAAGTTGGCTCAATACTTGACTTTCCCTTATTTGTTAAGGGTTAACTAAGTAGAACAACAACCAATTATTATTAATCTTGGGGAAACCAACAATGATAGAACTTCCGATTAATCTCCTCCTAGTCGAGGCTTTTTATCATAATTAAATAAATCTCTCACTCATTTTCCTGCTCTAATTTTATTCTCAACTCCAGAATCTCTCAGAAATCCCCTGATCAATAAATAGCACACTCTCTTAGCAACTCGTTGGGAGACGACCTAGGATTCACATTCCCAGTACTTTATTCTTAAATTGTGACAAACCCCTTTCTAAATTGATACGCAGAATCTTCATTGATTAAGAGCTATACTCACAACGTCAGTTCATTATAAATTTTTAATCGGTAATTTTCCACACGTTAGTGCAGCAAGGGCATGACGAGTCTTGAGTTAGGTGATGCCTTTTTTGTTCGGCATTAGTTTGAATGGCTTGGCGAGCAGCGAGCCAGAGAAAAAAGCGAGTTCGTTCGGGATCCTTCCTGCTGCAAACCAAATTAAAGAGCCAATTGGGATTGCTAGGAGTGTCTGAATGGCTTGATAAGATGAGGCTAAATGCTCCATCTGGTGAGGTGCCCACTGATGAGCGGATAATTTATATGCTTTTTGGCATTGTTTTTACATAGTTTTTAGTATGTTTTAGTTACTTTTTATTATATTTTTATTAGTTTTATGCAAAAATTACATTTCTGGACTTTACTGAGTTTGTGTGTTTTTCTGTAATTTCTGGTATTTTCTGACTGAAGTTGAGGGACCTGAGCAAAAATTTGATTCAGAGGCTGAGAAAGGACTGCAAACGCTGTTGGATTCTGACCTCCCTACACTCAAATGCGTTTTTCTAGAGCTACAGAAATCCAATTGGCACGTTCTCAATTGGGCTAGAAAGCTAACATCTTGGGCTTTCCAGAAATGTATAATAATTCATACTTTGCCCGAGATTTGATGGCCTAAACTATCGTTAAAATGCCCACCAGAGACCCTTATCTGGCGTAAAACGCCAGAACTGGCACCAGAATGGGAGTTAAACGACCAAACTGGCATCCAAGCTGGTGTTTAACTCCAGAAATGGCCTATGCACGTGTAAAGCTCAATGCTCAGCCCAAGCACATACCAAGTGGGTCCCGAAAGTGGATTTCTGCACTATCTGCACTTAGTTACTTATTTTTTGTAATCCTTAGTAACTAGTTTAGTATAAATAGCACTTTTGACTATTGTATTTCATCTTTTTGGAAGACTTTTATGCGATTTTTCATATTCGGGGTCGCTGGGCATCCGGCCATGCCTAAACCTTTTTCTCTTATGTATTTTCCAACGGTGGAGTTTCTACACCTCACAGATTAAGGTGCGGAGCTCTACTGTTCTTCATGAATTAATGCATGTACTATTGTTTCTCTTTCAATTCATGCTTACTTCTTCTCCAAGATATACTCTCGTACTTAATTCAGTTAAGTCAGAATGAAGGGGTGACCCGTGACAATCACCCACTATCTTCATTACTTGCTTAGCCAAGATCCGCGTGCTTGACAACCACAAGCGATCTACATGATGCTCAACGTAGTCCTTGGATGATAGCTGGAGTATAGTCTCTTGGGTCTCTGATCCACGGATCTAACTTGTCTCTCCTGACAACAGAGTATTCAAATCCGTGAGATTAGAACCTTCGTGGTTTAGGCTAGAACCAATTGGCCGCATTCATGAGATCCGAAAACTCTAAACCTTATCTGTGGTATTCCGAGTAGGATCTGGGATGGGATGACTGTGACGAGTGTCAAACTCATGAATTTTGGGCGCAGTGACAATGTGCAAAAGGATAGAGATATCCTATTCTGACACAAGTGAGAACCGACAGATGATTAGCCATGCGGTAGCTGTGCCTGGTATTTTTCATCCGAGACGAGAAATCCGACAGTTGATTAGTCGTACAGAAACTGTAGCTGGACTATTTTCACTGAGAGGATGGATGGTAGCCATTGACAACGGTGATCCACCAACATATAGCTTGCCATGGAAGGGAGCACGCATGATTGGATGAAGACAATAGGAAAGCAGAGGTTTAGAAGCAACAAAGCATCTCCAAACACTTATCTAAAATTCCCACCAATTAATTACATAAGTATCTTTATTTTAATTTGCGTTTTATTTATCTTTCAATTATCAAAACTCATAACCAATTGAATCCGCCTGACTAAGATTTACAGGATGACCATAGCTTGCTTCAAGTCGGCAATCTCCGTGGGATCGACCCTTACTCGCGTAAGGTTTTATTACTTGGACGACCCAGTGTACTTGCTGGTTAGTTGTACCGGAGTTGTGAAAAAGTGTGATCACAATTCCGTGCACCAAGTTTTTGGTGTCGTTGTCGGGAATTGTTCAAGTTTGGACAACTGACGGTTCATCTTGTTGCTTAGATTAGGTAACCTTCTTTCTTGTTTCAACCTTTATTTTCTTTTCAAAAAGTCTTTTAAAAAAATTTAATAAAATCATAAAACCAAAAAAATTTGTGTTTCTTGTTTGAGTCTAGTGTCAAATTTTAAGTTTGGTGTCAACTGCATATTTTTTTTAATTTTTCTTAGATTTTTGAAAATTCATGCACTGTGTTCTTCTTTGATCTTCAAGTTGTTCTTGATGATTTTCCTTGTTTGATCTTTAATTTTTCTTGTTTTGTGTCTTTTATTGTTTTTCTGGTGCATTTTTGAATTGTTAGTGTCCCTAGTACAAAAGTTTTTAAGTTTGGTGTCTTGCATGTCTTTCTTTTCTTAAAAATGTTTCAAAAATATGCTCTTGATGTTCATCATGATCTTCAAAGTGTTCTTGGTGTTCATCTTGACATTCAAAGTGTTCTTGCATGCATTATTTGTTTTGATCTTAATTTTTTATGTTTTGTTTCATATTGTTATTTTTCTCTCTCATTAAAATTCAAAAGTAAAAAAATATCTTTTCCTTATTCTTCTCATAATTTTTGAAATTTTGAGTTGACTTGGTCAAAAATTTTTAAAATTTAATTGTTTTTTGTTAACCAAGTCAAAATTTCAATTTAGAAAATTTATTTTTCAAATCTTTTTCAAAAATCAATTCCTTTTAATTTTTTTATTTTATGATTTTTGAATTTCATTTTTAAAATTTTTCAAAATATTTTTCATTTTTCTTTTAATGTTTTTGAAAATTTTAAAACTAATTTTTTCAAAATATTTTTCTTAATTTTATTTCATATTTTCAAAAATCCTAGCTAACAATTAATGTTTTGATTCAAAAATTTCAAGTTCGTTACTTTCTTATTAAGAAAGGTTCAATCGTTGAATTCTAGAATCATATCTTTTAGTTTCTTGTTAGTCAAGTCATCAACTTTAATTTTAAAAATCAAATCTTTTTAATTTTTTTTCAATTCTTTTTCAAAATAAATTTCAATCATATCTTTTTAAAATTTTAATTTCAAAATCTTTTTCTAACTTTTTATCTTTTCAAAATTTATTTTCAAATCTTTTTCAACTAACTACTTTTCCACTTCTAATTTTCGAAAATCACTAACCACTTTTTCAAAAATCTTTTTAATTAACTAATTGTTTTAAATTTTAATTTAATTTTATTTCTCTTTCAAATTTTCGAAACTAACTTAATTAATTAAATAAAAATAAAAACGTTTTTCTTTTCCCTCTTTTAAAATTCAAATACTTTCTCTCTCATCTCCTTTTATTTATTTAATTGCTAAACTTCTCTTTTACTCATAATTGAACCCCTCTCTCTCCTCTCTGTTCGAATTACTCATCTCCTCTCTCTTCTCATTCTTCTATTATTCTATTCTTATACTCACATAAAGGAATCTCTATACTGTGACATAAAGGATTCCACTACTCTCTTTGTTCTCTTCTTTTTTATATGAGTAGGAACAAGGATAAGGATATTCTTGTTGAAGCTGATCCTGAACCTGAAAGGACTCTGAAGAGGAAGCTAAGAGAAGCTAAAGCACAACACTCTGGAGAGGACCTTACAGAAAATCTCGAAAAAGAGGCAAACATGGCAGCCGAACCTGAGAACAATGGTCGAGATGCAAGGAAGATGCTTGGTGACTTTACTGCACCAACTTCCAACTTCTATGGAAGAAGCATCTCAATTCCTGCAATTGGAGCAAACAACTTTGAGCTTAAGCCTCAATTAGTTTCTCTAATGCAGTAGAATTGCAAGTTTCATGGACTTCCATTGGAAGATCCTCATCAGTTCTTAACTGAATTCTTGCAAATCCGTGACACTTTTAAGACCAATGGGGTTGATCCCGAGGTCTACAGACTTATGCTTTTCCCATTTTCTGTAAGAGACAGAGCTAGGATATGGTTGGACTCACAACCTAGGAAAAGCCTAAACTCTTGGGAAAAGTTGGTCAATGCTTTCTTGGGCAAATTCTTTCCACCTCAAAAGATGAGCAAGCTTAGAGTGGAAATCCAAACCTTCAGACAGAAAGAAAGTGAATCCCTCTATGAAGCTTGGGAAAGATACAAGCAATTGATCAGAAGGTGTCCTTCTGACATGCTTTTAGAATGGAGCATCTTATGTATATTCTATGATGGTCTGTCTGAATTGTCCAAGATGTCATTAGACCACTCTGCTGGTGGATCTCTTCATCTAAAGAAAATGCTTGCAGAAGCCCAGGAACTCATTGAGATGGTTGCAAATAACCAGTTCATGTACACTTCTGAATGAAATCCTGTGAATAATGGGATGACTCAGAAGAAATGAGTTCTTGAGATTGATACTCTGAATGCCATATTGGCTTAGAATAAAATATTGACTCAGTAAGTCTATGATTTCTCAGAATCTGACTGGATTACAAGCTGCATCGTACTAAAGAAGCCTCATCTGAAGGAGAAGGTTATGACCCTGAGAATCCTGCAATGGAAGAGGTGAAGTACATGGGAGAATTCTATGAAAACACCTATAATCCTTCATGGAGGAATCATCCAAATTTCTCATAGAAGGATCAACAGAAGCCTCAACAAGGCTTCAATAATAATAATGGTGGGAGAAATAGGTTTGGCAATAGCAAGCCTTTTCCATCATCTTCTCAGCAACAGACAAAAAATTCTAAGCAGAGCCTTCCTAGCTTAGCAACCATAGTCTCTTATCTATCTAAGGCCACTCTCAGTTTCATGATTGAAACAAGGTCCTCCATCAGAAATTTAGAGGCACAAGTGGGTCAGTTGAGTAAAAGAGTTAGTGAAACTCCTCCTAGTACTCTCCCAAGCAATACAGAAGAGAATCCAATGAGAGAGTGTAAAACCATCAATATAACCAAAATGGCCGAACCTATAGAGGAGGAAGAGGCAGTGATTTCCAATGAGGAAGAACTCAATGGACGTCCACTGACCACTAAGAAGTTCCCTAATGAGGAACCAAAAGAATCTGAGGCTATATAGAGACCATAGAGATTCCACTAAACTTACTATTACCATTCATGAGCTCTAATTAGCATTCTTCCTCTGAAGAGGATGAAGACATTGCTGAAGAGCAAGTTACTCAATACCTAAGAGCAATCATGAAGCTAAATGCCAAGTTATTTGATAATGAGACTTGGGAGGATGAATCCCCATTGCTCACCAATGAACTGAATGCCTTGGTTCAGCAAACATTACCTCAGAAGAAACCGGATCTCAGAAGGTTCTTAATACCTTGTACCATAGGCACCATGACCTTTGAGAAGGCTCTATGTGACCTGGGGTCAGGTATAAACCTCATGCCACTCTTTGTAATGGATAAACTAGGGATCTTTGAAGTACAAGCTGTAAGAATCTCACTAGAGATGGCAGACAAATCAATAAAATAGGCTTATGGACTTGTAGAGGATGTCTTGGTAAAGGTTGAAGGCCTTTACATCCCTGCTGACTTCATAATCCTAGACACTAGGAAGAATAAGGATGAATCCATCATCCTTGGAAGACCCTTCCTAGCCATAACAAGGGCTGTGATTGATGTGGACAGAGGAGAGTTAGTCCTTCTATTGAATGCGGACTACCTTGTGTTTAAGGCTCAAGAATCTTCTTCTGTAAACATGGAGAAAAAGCATGAAAAGCTTCATCCAATTCTCTCCATACAGAGTCAAGCAGGGTCCACACACTCAAACTCTAAGTTTGGTGTTGGGAGGCTATAATCATGCTCTGAGTATCTGTGAAGCTCTGTAAGAGCTTACTGTCAAGCTATTGACATTAAAGAAGCGCTTATTGGGATGCAACCCAATTTTATTTATCTATGTTAATTACTTTTTCATTTTAATTTCCGTTATTAGTTTATGTTTTCTTTAGGTTGATGATCATGTGAAGTCACAAAAATAGCTGTAGAATTAAAGCAGAATAAAAAATAGCATAAAAAAATAGGACACCCTGGAGGACGAGCTTACTGGCGTTTAAACGCCAGAAAAGATAGCAGAATGGGCGTTTAACGCCCAGTCTGGCAGCATTCTGGGTGTTAAATACCAGAATTGGTAGACAGATTGGGATTTAACGCCAGAAAAAGGTGTATGGTGTCTGGCTGGCATTAAACGCCAGTAAGGATGGCAGAATGGGCGTTTAACGCCCAGTCTGACAGCATTCTGGGCGTTAAACGCTAGAAATGGCACACAGAGGGCGTTTAAAAACCAGAAAGGTGCTGGGATGAGAAATTATTGACACCTCAGGATCTGTGGATCCCATAGGATCCCCACCTAGCCCAACTCACTCTCTCTCCTCTTCACACCTTTCCATCACATTCTTCCCCAAACACCATTCACCTATCAAATCCTACCCTCTTCCCCATAATCTCTTCACCACTCACATCCATCCACCATTCCCCAAAAATCCATCATAAAACCCCATCTACCTCACCGTTCAAATTCAAAACATTCCCCCCTAAACCCACCCTTTTTCACACGGATTCCCCCACTCCACTCCTATATAAGCCCCTTATCACTCCTTCATTTTCATACATCATAACCACCTAAAACCCCCATTGGCCGAACCATTCACACACCTCTATCTCCTCTATCTCTTCTTCCTCTAATCCTTTCTTTCTTCTTTTGCTCGAGGACGAGCAAACCTTTTAACTTTGGTGTGGAAAAAAAGCTCTGCTTTTTGTTTTTCCATAACCATTAATGGCACCTAAGGATGGAGAAACCTATAGGGAGAGAAAAGGGAAGGTAGTTGCTTGCAACTCCGAGTCATGGGAGATGGAGAGATTTATCTCAAAAGCTCATCACTAGAAAGAGGATGGAGCAAACAAGAGAGCCCACTCATGGACCTCAACAAGAGCATGAGGAAGTCCCTCATCAAGAAATCCCTGAGATGCCTCAAGGGATGCATTTCCCTCCACATAACTATTGGGAGTAACTCAACACCTCTTTAGGAGAATTAAGTTCCAACATGGAGCAACTAATAGTGGAGCACCAAGAGCACTCCATCATCCTCCATGAAATCAGAGACGACTAAAAGGCCATGAGAGAGGAGCAACAAAGGCAAGGAAGAGACATAGAGGAGCTCAAGAACTCCATTGGTTCTTCAAGAGGAAGAAGAAGCCACCATCACTAAGGTGGACCCGTTCTTTAATCTCCTTGTTTATTTTCTATTCTGTTTTTGGTTTTTATGCTTTATGTTTTGACTGTGTTTATGTCTTCATTACATGATCATTAGTGTTTAGTGTCTATGTCTTAAAGCTATGAATGTTCCATGAATCTTTCACCTTTCTTAAATAAAAAATGTTTTCTGAAAAAAAAAAGAAGTACATGAATTTCGAATTCTATCTTGAAAATAGTTTAATTATTTTGATGTGGTGGCAATACTTTGTTTTCTGAATTAATGCTTGAACAGTGCATATTTTTTATAGTGAAGTAAATGAATGTTAAAATTGTTGGCTCTTGAAAGAATAATGAAAAAGAGAAATGTTATTGATAATCTGAAAAATTATAAAATTGATTCTTGAAGTAAGAAAAAGCAGTGAAAAACACAAAGCTTGCAGAAAAAAAAAAGAAAAAAGAGGCAAAAAATAAAGAAAAATAAAGAAAAAGAAAAAGCAAGAAGAAAAAGCCAATAGCTCTTTAAACCAAAAGGCAAGAGAAAAAAGCTAATAACCCTTTAAAACTAAAAGGCAAGGGTAAAATGGATCCAAGGCTTTGAGCATTAATGGATAGGAGGGCCCAAAGGAATAAAATCCTGGGCTAAGCGGCTAATTCAAGCTGTCCCTAACCATGTGCTTGTGCCATGTAGGTCCAAGTGAAAAGCTTGGGACTGAGTGGTTAAAGTTGTGATCCAAAGCAAAAGAGTGTGCTTAAGAACTTTGGACACCTCTAACTGGGGACTCTAGCAAAGCTGAGTCACAATCTGAAAAGGTTCATCCAGTTATGTGTCCGTAGCATTCATGTATCCGTTGGTAATACTGGAAAACAAAATGCTAAGGGTCACGGCCAAGACTCATAAATTATATGTGTTCAAGAATCAATATTCTAAACTAAGAGAATCAATAACACTATCTAAATTCTGAGTTCCTATGGATGCCAATCATTCTAAACTTCACAAGATAAAGTGAGATGCCAACACTGTTCAGAAGCAAAAAGCTACTAGTCCCACTTATCTAATTGGAACTAAGCTTCATTGATATTTTGAAATTTAGTGTATGTTCTCTTCTTTTTATCCTATTTTGTTTTTAGTTGCTTGGGGACAAGCAACAAATTAAGTTTGGTGTTGTGATGAATGGATAATTTATACGCTTTTTGGCATTGTTTTTACATAGTTTTTAGTATATTTTAGTTACTTTTTATTATATTTTTATTAGTTTTTATGCAAAAATCACATTTCTAGACTTTACTATGAGTTTGTGTATTTTTCTATAATTTTAGGTATTTTCTAACTGAAGTTGAGGGATGAGCAAAAATCTGATTCAGAGGCTGAGAAAGGACTGCAAATGTTGTTGGATTCTGACCTTCTTGCACTCAAACGTGTTTTTCTGGAGCTACATAAGTCCAATTGGCGCGTTCGCAATTTGGCTGGAAAGCTAACATCTTGGGCTTTCCAGAAATGTATAATAGTCCATACTTTGCCTGAGATTTGATGGCCCAAACTGGCGTTAAAACGCCCACCAGAGACCCTTTTCTGGCGTAAAATGCCGGAACTGGCACCAGAACGGGAGTTAAACGCCCAAACTAGCATCCAAGCTGGCGTTTAACTCCAGAAAAGGCCTATGCATGTGTAAGCTCAATGCTCAGTCCAAGCACATACCAAGTGGGCCTCGGAAGTGGATTTCTACAATATTTGCACTTAGTTACTTATTTTCTGTAATCCTTAGTAACTAGTTTAGTATAAATAGCACTTTTGACTATTGTATTTCATCTTTTTGGAAGACTTTTATGCGATTTTTCATATTTGGGGAGGCTGGCCATTCGGCCATGCCTAGACCTTTTTCTCTTATGTATTTTCCAACGGTGGAGTTTCTACACCTCATAGATTAAGGTACGGAGCTCTGCTATTCTTCATGAATTAAGGCAAGTACTATTATTTCTCTTTCAATTCACGCTTACTTCTTCTCCAAGATATACTCTCGTACTTAATTCAGTTAAGTAATAATGAAGGGGTGACCCGTGACAATCACCCACTATCTTCATTACTCGCTTAGCCAAGATCCGCATGCCTGACAACCACAAGCAGTCTACATGATGTTCAACGTAGTCATTGGACGACAACTGAAGTATAGTATCTTTGGTCTTTGATCCACTAATCTGACTTGTCTCTCCTAAAAACAGAACATTCGAATCCGTGAGATTAGAACATTTGTGGTATAGGCTAGAACCAATTGGCAGCATTCTTGAGATCTGAAAAGTCTAAACCTTGTCTGTGGTATTCCGAGTAAGATCTGGGATGGGATGACTGGGTGCAGTGATAGTGTACAAAAGGATAGATAGATCCTATTCCGACACAAGTGAGAACCGACAGATGATTAGCCGTGCGGTAGCTGTGCCTGGTATTTTTCATCCGAGACGAGAAATCCAACAGTTGTTAGCCGTACAGAAACCGTAGCTGGAGCATTTTCACTGAGAGAATGGATGGTAGCCATTGACAACGGTGATCCACCAACATACAGCTTGCCATGGAAGGGAGCACGCATGATTGGATGAAGACAATAGGAAAGTAGAGGTTCAGAAGCAACAAAGCATCTCCAAAAGCTTATCTGAAATTCCCACCAATGAATTACATAAGTATCTTTATTTTAATTTGCATTTTATTTATCTTTCAATTATCAAAACTCATAACCAATTGAATCTGCCTGACTAAGATTTACAGGATGACCATAGCTTGCTTCAAGCAGGCAATCTCCGTGGGATCGACCCTTACTCGCGTAAGGTTTTATTACTTGGACAACCCAGTGTACTTGCTGGTTAGTTGTACCGGAGTTGTGAAAAGTGTGATCCCAATTCTGTGCACCACCCACGCAATATGATCAGCTGGCTTCCAAGTGGAAAGGGGGACAGCGCCACGATTCTTTTGACCACATCCTCCAGCAAGATCTCCTTGAGCCTCACAATGTCCTAGGATCCTGAAACGGTAAGAAAATTAGTCAGGTTCACAGAATAATCAATATCATCACTTACATGTGTTGTGTGATTATCAAGCCTCCCTAACTGAGGGACCCAGTTGTGCTTCCAGAAATCTATTTTCGAACCATCCCCGATATGCCAAATATGGTTAGATTCCACAATATCCTAGCTGGCACAAATTCCTTTCCACAAGTTAGAGCTACTTTGTTTCCGCTCCACCTTTGGAATAATGTCATTTCCACTTCCATACTTTGACCAAAGAACTCTAGCC
The DNA here is from genome assembly GCF_003086295.3 of Arachis hypogaea. Lineage (NCBI taxonomy): Eukaryota > Viridiplantae > Streptophyta > Magnoliopsida > Fabales > Fabaceae > Arachis > Arachis hypogaea. The sequence goes on along the minus strand of NC_092042.1, from coordinate 50,365,117 downwards.
CACAAGGCATTTTTATTTTCAATAAGCCCCCACCCAACTTTTGTCATAAAGGCATGGTTGAGTGTACTAGCGTGGCAAATCCCCAGGCCACCCGACTTTTTTGTCTCACAAACTTTTTTCCAGCTCACAAACTGAATTTTACGGGTTTGATAGGTGTCTCCCCAAAAAAAAATTCTGCATTTTTTATCAATAGCATTACAAGTAGCTTTAGGTAAGAAAGCAGTTTGCATAGTATAAGATGGAATAGAAGAAAGGACAGATTTCACCAGAGTAGTTCTTCTCGCCAAAGACAACGAAGAGGCTTTCCAAGAGTTTAGTCTAGCATTCAGCTTGTCAATAATATTATTAAAAGTGCTTTCCAAAACTCTGGAGTGATGAAGAGGCACACCTAAATATTTTCCTAAATCATCTGTTCTAAAGAAATTCAAGGCTTCTGAGATGCTTATTCTAACATTGTTCCCCACATTACGGGTGAAGAAGACTCTAGTCTTATCCTGACTGACCTTCTACCCAGAACTATCACAAAAGGCATTAAGGCAATTATTAATGACCTCATCTTGTTCCAAGCTTGCTTCCGCAAACAAAATTAAGTCATCTGCAAAGCAAAGATGAGAAATCTCCGGAGCATCTCTTTTCAAATGAATAGGTTTCCAAAACCCATGCTCCACATCTATATCAATAAGTTGAGATAAGTGTTCAATACACAGAACAAAAATTTAGGGAGAAATAGGGTCTCCTTGTCTGATGCCCCTAGACGGTGTGAATTCTTCCAATTCATCACCATTCTAGAGAACTCTCATTTTAGCAAAAGATATACAATCATAAATAAGATTAGTTATATGGGTGGGAAATCCGATGTCCATCAAGGTTTCCTTTATAAAAGACCATTTTAATCTGTCATAGGCTTTTTCGAGATTGATTTTAAGAGACATCCAACCTTTTCCACCTTTCTTGCTCCTCATCGAATGAATAACTTTCTGGGTTATAATAATATTATCCGATGAATGTCTTCCTAGAACAAAGCTACTCTGAGTTGGCCTGACCAACTTAGCCATCAAAGTTTGCAACCGATTTGCTAAGATTTTTGTAACCACCTTATATGAGACACTACACAAGCTGATAGGTCTCATGTGTTTGAGGCTGGAGACCAGTTCAATTTTAGGAATAAGGACCAGGAGAGTCTCATTAATATCACTGACCAAGGTTTGGTTCCTAAAAATATTCTGAACAAGATTACAAAGATCAGCACCAACCTTTTGACAATGTTGCTAGTAAAAGACAGTTTTGATACCATCCCTTCCCGGAGCTTTAAGGCTGCCCATGGGAAACACAGCCTCTTTAATCTCCAAGGGGGATACCATTCGACCTATTCTCTCAAACTCAACAGTACTTAGCTCAGGAAAGGCATTAGAAATAATAACAGGAACATTATCAAAATAATCATAATAAAGGTTTGCATAAAAGGATACAGTCTAATTTTTTAGATCATTACTTTCTGTTAACCACTCACCATCATCATTCTGAATAGTAAGGATTTTATTTTTTCTTCTCCTCACCATGGTAGAGCCATGGAAGAATTTAGTGTTCTGGTCACCAAACTCTAACCACTTGCTTCTCAATTTCTAGAACCATAATAATTCCTCTTGTGCAAGAACCTCCTCATAATCTCAGCATAGTTGAAATTGTAAATTTTCCAAGAATCTGTTGCTCCCCTGGGTTAATCTATTAGAGATGCCATTCATCATTCTTAGGATCTTTTTCTTTCTCTGGAAAATATCACCAAACACCAAAGTATTCCAATCTTTAAGGGATTTCTTGAAGTTTTGCATAGTTGCTGTCCAAGAATTATCAACCTTCCAGCATCTATTCACCATACTGTTGGTGGATGAAATTGTGGTTCATACTTAAATTGTTGTTCGAAATTGATTCTACGGTAATGGCGCCAAAAACTTGGTGCTCAATACCATGGTCTAAACATAATTTCACAACTTCGCTCAACTAACCAGCAAGTGCACTGGGTCGTCCAAGTAATAAACCTTACGTGAGTAAGGGTCGATCCCACGGAGATTGTTGGTATGAAGCAAGCTATGGTTATCTTGTAAATCTCAGTCAGGCGGATAATAAATGGTTATGGAGTTTTCGAATAATAATAATAAATAAACTGAAAATAAAGATAAAAATACTTATGTAGATCATCGATGGGAATTTCAGATAAATGCATAGAGATGCTTGGTCCTGTTGGATCTCTTCTTTCCTACTGCCTTCCTTTAATCCCTCTTACTCCTTTCCATGGCAAGCTGTATGTAGGGCATCACCATTGTCAATGGCTACATCCCATCCTCTCAGTGAAAAAGGTCCAAATGCTTTGTCACGGCACGGCTAATCATCTGTCGGTTCTCGATCATGTTGGAATAGAATCCCTTGATTCTTTTGCGTTTGTCATCACGCCTAACAATCGCGAGTTTGAAGCTCGACACAGTCATTCAATCCCAGAATCCTACTCGGAATACCACAGACAAGGTTTAGACTTTCCGGATTCTCATGAATGCCGCCATCAATTCTAGCTTATACCACGAAGACTCTGATCTCACGAAATGGAAGGCCCGGTTGTCAGGCGAGGGCAACCATGCATCGTGCATCAGGAATCCAAGAGATACACACTCTAGCTTTCGCTTGTAGAATGGAAGTGGTTGTCAGGCACGCGTTCATAGGGACGGATGATGATGAGTGTCACGGATCATCTCATCCATCAGATTGAAGTACGAGTAGTATCTTAGAACAGAAATAAGATTGAATTTGAATGAAAGATAGTAGTAATTACATTAAAACTTCGAGGTACAGCAGAGCTCCACACCCTTAATCTATGGTGTGTAGAAACTCCACCGTTGAAAATACATAAGTGATAAAGGTTCAGGCATGGCCGAATGGCCAGCCCCCAAAACGTGATCACAGGATCAAAAATACAATCCAGGATCCCGCATGTCTAATACAATAATAAAATGTCCTATTTATACTAGACTAGCTACTAGGGTTTACAGAAGTAAGTAATTGATGCAGAAATCCACTTTCGGGGCCCACTTGGTGTGTGCTTGGGCTGAGCTTGAGCTTTACATGTGCAAAGGCTTCTTTTGAAGTTGAACGCCAAGTTGTAATGTGTCTTTTGCGTCAACTCTGGTTCGTGACGTGTTTCTAGCGTTTGATTCCAGAATGCAGCGTAGAACTGGCATTGAGCACCAGTTTGCGACGTCTAATCCCGAATAAAGTATGGACTATTATATATTGATGGAAAGCTCTGGATGTATACTTTCCAACGCCGTTGAGAGCGCGTCATTTGGAGTTTTGTAGCTCCATAAAATCCATTTCAAGTGCAGGGAGGTCAGAATCCAACAGCATCAGCAGTCCTTTGTCATCCTTCTTATCAGAGTTTTGCTCAGGTCCCTCAATTTCAGCCAGAAAATACCTGAAATCACAGAAAAACACACAAACTCATAGTAAAGTCCAGAAATGTGAATTTAGCATAAAAACTAATGAAAACATCCCTAAAAGTAGCTAGATCCTACTAAAAACTACCTAAAAACAATACCAAAAAGCGTATAAATTATCTGCTCATCAACTGTCAAAATCTGGGTGAGTTAACCAAGCCACAACAAATCTGAGTGGGTGGCGCCCTCTATTAATAGGAGTATTAGAAGATAAATGGAGGCAAATGGGCAAGTGGTCAGATTTTAGCATAGGGAGGTGCCAAACACAAGCCTCAAGGAACTTAATATGCCAGTCCTTGTTACTAACGGCCCTATCTAACCTTTCCACCAAATTACCTCATCTCCAAGTAAATGGCCAACCCACAAAACCCAAATCCACTAAACCACAATCAGACGCACAAGCTTGGAAGTCTGAGCAAGCTCCTAGGTTGGTTCTAGCCATGCTTCCCTTTCTTTTATAATTAAGAAGGAGAGCATTGAAGTCCCCAATAGCGCACTAAGGACTACTAATATTATTAGCAAAATCTCTCAGATCATTCCATAACTCCCTTCTGTTAATTTTCTATGGGGAGCCATAAACTGTACTACGGAACCATAAATTAGAGTTGTTGCTAGATACTCTGAGGTGAACAACTTGTCTGTTGTGCCCCACAATATCCACCCTCCAAACTCCTAAATCCCACAAAATCCAAATCCCACAAATTCTCCCTAAAGCTTCAACAGCAAAAGACCCTTTAAAATCCAACTTATCTCTTACTTCTTTGCCTCGAGCACTACTAATCTGAGTCTCAAGGAGAATAACCATACTAGCATGATATTCACATTTCAACTCTTTAATAAGAAAACGGGAATTTTAGCCCCCCCCCCCACTCCTCTACAATTCCAAGCGATAATACTATTCATAAGGACATAATAAGAAGGAAGGTTACCAAGAACCACGGTCAAGCTTGGCATTTGCCCCTTTCTCTGAATCATACCTCACAATGGGAGTCGTCTCTTGTGACACTTCATTACTAGAAGAATCCACAATACAAATATCTGGTGGTCTTTCTCCTCCACCAATTCAATCGTGATCGCTGCAATCCATGAGCTTACGCGGAGGTAGTTGATTAAGGAAATGATTATTAGCAATATGCGCTTCCAAGAGCCCACCAGATTCTTTTGGTATCGAAAAAATATCTTGCTGCTCCTTCTGATGTGTTATCATGCTTTCCAACATCACATGCTCCATCGCCTGTTTTTCGTCTTTGGCCTTTGCTTGAACTTGAGGAGAGGGTTCTGGAATATCAAGCTTTCCACGTTGTGATTTTTCAAAAGAGTTTGCCTTTGGGGCTGCACTCTTTTCTTTAGTGCTATGGCTAATCTTAAGATCGTGGGCTTTCATGGAAGCCGTTTTTGGATTTAAAGGATTTTTGTTGGCCCCCACTTTGATAGGTTTTTTATGGCTAGTAAGTGTTTTTATTTGGGTGAGTTGGGCCTTTTCTTCCCTTGGCCCAGAATCAATAATAAAGGCTTCCCCCTTGGGCTTTATCACATTCATGCACATGCATATCTTTTTCCAAATATTCATGCAAGATATGATATCTCGATCACGAACTTTGGCCAATACTTTCCTTATTTTCATGCTCTTCCAAGATTAGAGTGAGATCAGGTGCCATGATCACTTTCTTTTTATATGTTGTGTTGGAATCTTTCCTTCTCTGGATTGGTTTTCTAACTAACATCCAAGGCCCAAAATCAGGAGAATTTTGCCCGTTACCAGAATCACGTTGAGACACTAATTGTGGATTATTTCCATGTTGGTCTATTCATTCCTCTTTTGATTGGATTCAACTCCGACATGACTTACCTTGCCAGTGATTTATGGATGAGGAGCTTCATTGTTCGGAGCTTCAGTACACATGTTAGCTCGATGGCCGTACTTACTGCACATAAAGCAAATTTGATGTAACCCTTCGTACTCAATATTGAATTCGCTTTCCATCACCGAAATCTTTGGCACCAGTTTCTTGGCAAGATCAATCTGCACACAAATTCTAGCAAACTTTCCCCTCGAGTGTATAGAAGTTGTCTGATCAATTTTGATCATCTAACCTATCACCAATCCAACTCTCCATAGGAAACGTTGATTATAGAGTTCAATGGGAAGGTTCGGGATCCAGACCCAGGCAGGTATTTTTCATACTCGATGCTATGACGTGAGGAAGAAAGGCCTCCACCTTTGAACTATAAGAAAATGTCCCGCCACATTCTAAGGACTCTCCATCAAAGCATAAGAATAATCTTCTTCATCTGAAAAATGAACTAGAAAGTAGTCACGATCCCTATCAATTACATCAATCTGACCTTTTCTCACCCAGTCTCTTTGTAGTCGTTGTTCCATGAACGCTAGCCCCACACGTTTTCCTAGGACTTTCACAACAAGTGCTGACTTCTAAGATCTGCACCAATCCTCAAATTCTTCTTTCGATACTGGAATAACAGGACACGGATCAAACATTTATTCTTCCGCTTTATTGCCTTCATCCTCCTTGTACCATCTGTCTTCCATATCAAAAGTATCTTCGAGCATCTCCTCCATCACGTTGGGACTCTCCTTCAATCTTGGTCCAATAGGCATAAGCAGAGACTCCTTGTATGATGCCTTCATATCTTCTTCAGTCATATCTCCACCCAAGTCTGAGGAGATCTTCATGTTGCTAGGTTGATTGAGATCAAACTCTTTTCATGACTTAACTTTTTTAGTACTACATTGAATCAGATCTTTTTCTTGTGGAGAAACCCCAGCAAAGCTTTTTGTCATAATTTTTGTAAAGATCCTAGTGGAGTGCATATAAGCTAGTTAGTTAATTTAGTAATTTAAAGCATTTGTATATTTATAAAGTTAACTTAAAATAAAAATAAAAAAAATCAAAATAATTTATCTTTGATATTCAGAAACCCTAATAGCTAAGTGAGAGCATAGAGCGTTGTTTCAGAAACCCAAATTCAGCCATAACCCCCAACTTTCCTTCGGTCCTTCCTCCTTCTCTTCTTCCTCCTCTGGGCTCTCCTCTCCTAGCTACGTCATTATGACGCCGCTTCTTGCCCTTCTCTCCTTGGTACGTCGCTGCGTCGCCGCTTCGTGCCCTCCTCTCCTTGCAACACCACTGCTTTGTGCCCTCTTCTCCTTGCAATGCCGCTGCTTCATGGCCTCCTCTACTCACTGCGTTGTGCAACACCACTGCTCCATTTTCTCCTGAGTATTTTTCAGCATGCTTGTTTGCTCTATGTAAAGCTTAGTTTTTGTTTATTCTGTCTTTATCATGTTGATTCCTTTAATTGGTTGGACATGAAAATTGAGGCTTTACTTTGCGTTTGAATATGTGATTTTGATTCCATGTTGATTTATCCTTGTTAACAATTTTGGTCTGTGACTTTACCATGGTTGATTTTTCTCCATTTTTTAAAATTAATTATGATAAATGTACCGGCTCCTTTGTTAACTTTTTTTTCGTTTGAATAGACTCATATTGATTTATTCTGCCTTTTGTCTTCTTTTTTTAGTGGATGAAATTTGAATTAATTTGAACTAATTTATATGGTGTACAAATTGATTCACATAATTGGAATGATTTAGGACAGGTTTTGTTTATTGAAAGGTTGATCATTAGAGAAAATTATTAACAACACGAATTAAAAACTATCATTAGTAATTTATTAATAAAATAGACTTCTTTTCTAGATACAAGCAGAACATAGTACATAGAAAATTATTTATGTTAGATCTCGTAGTTTATAAAGTGAATTTATTAATGTTGTATTCAGTTTGTTGTCGTTCTCTTAAGTTCCAATAATTCATATATGATGTTAATTGTTCCTACCAATATGATTCATGCCTTCTAATTGTGTGAAAGAAGTAAAACCTTTTTCATATATTTCATTGGCTTGTTGATTGGTCCTTGTCCATCTCAATCTTAATCTGACTTGTTATAAGACAATAATCCTTATTCCTTGGTGTGTTTTGTTTTCTTTTTTTCATTTTTTTCTAATATGTTGCAGTTTTTGTGTTTGTTCTTAATCTTAATGATTTTTTAGCATGCTTGAGTTTTTAATGTTCATTATTTATTTTACTGATGGTGTAGACAATTAAATTTAGAATGAATAGTACCAATATGGATGTAGTGGCTCAAGAACAACAAGAAGAAACTCCTGTTGAAGAAACTGCTAATTTTGTTCTGGACGAGTCTGTCTCAGTTGAAAATAGAAACAAATATTCATTGAAAAGTGTTTATTGGAAATACTTTAGTAGATATAAATAAGAGAAATAGTGGAAGGCAAAGTGCAACTACTGTAAGTCTGTTATTGGTGCCAATCCAAGGAATGGGACTACAAATTTGAAGAAACATGTACTCCATTATTGTAAGAGAATAGAATTAGCAAACTCAAGATAATTAACAATTGACGAAACTCTTTAAAAACATGGGAAGAACAGTTCAAATGCTTTTCTATTTGATGCATCTCACACAAGAAAATTAATTGCCAAGTACAGATCTCTACTAAAGGCCCAAAGAGGCCCAAAATAAAGAACCACCGCCTACTAAGACGTGGTTGTTCAAAGATATGATCTTACCCACAAAAGATAAAATAAGATAACAAACTTATCTCAAAGGAAGATCGGCAAAAGCCATTATAAATACACTGGAGTACCCAGGTATAATTCATACTCCAATTCTACAAAAAACCTACCTAAAGCCCCTACTAATTTAAGCATTGGAGTCTCTTGTAGGTTCCACCACCCACCGGTGATTAAGGACCAAGTAGCGCCTCTTGCTCCAACAAGTCGGACACAGTTGCCTTGACCAGACTAGAAGATCTCGTCCGAGATCGACCTCCCTGTTTCAGGTAAACCTCGGAACATTGGCGCCATTACCGGGGACCTAGGAATCATCCCACCATCATGGTAGACCTCCCTCCTCACAACGACCATACCTCCGGATTAGAAGACGGCACACCGACAAAAAACACAGATGCCGCCCTACCATCGCCAAAGGAGGCAGACCACTCTAAAAAGGATAAACAAACCCAAAATACAGAGATCCTAGACGCCATTCGTGAGCAGAAAGATCGCCTTAAACAGCTCAAAGAAGAAGCAGCACGACAACGAGAAGCTGAGAAGGACCTGCAAAGAGAAACAAGATGGTGCAGAGAGCTGGAAGAGAAACTCCAAAAGCTCGAAGCCGACCTCAAGGCTAAAACTATGCGGTTCGACCAAGAAGCTAGCCCCACAGGGAACAAAACACGTTCACGAAGGAAATCATGAATGCTAAAGTTCCAAAAGACTTCAAAGCTCTCGACATGAACCCATATGATGGAACATCCAACCCAAGCCATCACCTCAGCAACTTTAGGAGTTGGATGTACCTCACGGACACCTCAGACGCAACTCGCTGTAAGGCCTTCTCGACTAATCTCACCAAAACAGCTATAAAGTGTTTCGACAGTCTACCCCCAAGATCAATCACAAGATTCAACGACCTCACCAAAAAATTCCTAGCAAGGTTTTCCATACAAAAGGACAAAGCCAAACATGCTCCAAGCCTGCTAGGGATCAAGCAGGGAGACCGGGAAAGCCTTCGCAACTACATGGAAAGATTTAATAAAGCATGCCTCGACATACAGAACCTCCCCACGGAAGCAGCCATCATGGGACTCATCAACGGTCTAAGAAACACCCCACATCCCTGAACAAAGTGCAAGAACAGGCTGAGAAATACATCAACATGAAGGAAAACTCCTGATTAGGAGAAACCTCCAAAGCCAGCTTCTCCTACCCATCTCGGGACAAAGATAAAGAATCAAGGAAAAAGGAGGACCAATCCACAAAAAAGCTCAGGAAATACCATAACTATACCCCCCTTTGGGTATATTTAGTGGACGCCTATCGGGAAATATGCAACACAGAAAAGATACCACCACCCCGCCCAATTAAACACAAAAAGGGAAGAAGTCGGACCGAGTACTGCGAATACCACAAAATCTACGGGCACCCGGCTAATGAGTGCTATGACTTGAAGAATGTCATAGAGAAACTGGCCCGAGAAGGAAGATTAGATCGATTCATAGCCAACAGAACGGACGAGCCAAAAAAAGAGAAGGAGGGATGAAGAGGATGGACGAGCTGAACATCCCCTTCACACCCCGAAAAGGCACGTTCATATGATTAACGAAGGATTCGCAGGAGGAGGAATCTCCAAATCATCCCACAAAAGACAACTCAAAGAAATATACCATGTGGGAGAAGGGAATAGGTCACCCGACCTCCCCACTATTTCTTTCACCAAAGAAGACGCCACGAGCATCATCCCTGGGCATGATGACCCCGTGGTCATTACCATCATACTGGCTAATGCCAACCTCTATCGAGCACTGGTTGACTAGGGAAGCTCCACAGGCATCCTATTCAAATCTGCCTTCGACAAGCTCGGACTACAAGAAAAGGAGCTCAGAACATATCCCAACAGCCTATTCGAGTTAGGAGACGCTCCGATCCAACCCCTCGGATATATCCCACTGCACATGACCTTCGAAAAGGGAACCCGATCCAGAACACTGAGCATAGACTACATCGTGGTTGACATGAACTCCGCGTACAACGCCCTTATAGGCCAGACGACCTTAAATCAGCTCACCGCATTAGTCTCCACTCCCCACCTATACATGAAGTTTCCAACCCCAAAAGGCATAGCCACCATCAAAGGAGACCAAAAGCTCGCGCGACGCTGCTATAACAAAAGCCTACCCAAAAGACCCCTATCCTCTCCCGAATATTGACACCCTGGTCAACGCCTCGTCGGGATACAAGTACCTCTCCTTCATGGATGCCTACTCAGAGTACATGGTGCGCGTAAATTGTGATCATCAACAATGGCGCCAATAGACTTGGAGCTCTCAAACGTGAATCACACTTTGTCATAACTTCGCACAACTAACCAGCAAGTGCACTGGGTCGTCCAAGTAATACCTTACGTGATTAAGGGTCAATCCCACAGAGATTGTTGGTATAAAGCAAGCTATGGTCATCTTGTAAATCTCAGTTAGGCGGATTCAAATGGTTATGATGGTTTTCGAAAATAAAGATAAATAAAACATAAAATAGAGATAGAGATACTTATGTAAATCATTGGTGGGAATTTCAGATAAGTGTATGGAGATGCTTTGTTCCTTCTGAATCTCTGTTTTCCTACTGCTTTCATCCAATCATTCTTACTCTTTTCTATGGCAAGCTGTATGTAGGGCGTCACCGTTGTCAATGGCTACTTCCCATCCTCTCAGTGAAAATGGTCTAAATGCTCTGTCACAACACGGCTAATCATCTGTCGGTTCTCGATCATGTCGGAATAGAATCCAATGATTCTTTTGCGTCTATTACTATGCCCAACAATCGCGAGTTTAAAGCTCGTCACAGTCATTCAATCCAGAATCCTACTCAGAATACCACAGACAAAGTTTAGACTTTCTGGATTCTCAAGAATGGCTGCCAATAATTCTAGCTTAAACCACGAAGACTCTGATCTTTCAGAATGGAAGCTAAGAGACACGCGCTCGATCTAAGGTAGAACGAGAGTGGTTGTCAGGCACGCGTTCATAAGGACGGATGATGATGAGTGTCATGGATCATCACATCCATCAGGTTGAAGTGCAGTGAATATCTTAGAATAAGAATAAGCTTGAATTGAATAGAAGAACAATAGTAATTGCATTAATTCTCGAGGTACAACAGAGCTCCACACCTTAATATATGGTGTGTAGAAACTTCACCGTTGAAAATACATAAGTGATGGTCCAGGCATGGCCGAATGGCCAACCCCCAAAGTCTAAGAACTCACAATAATCAAATATTAATTCCCAGATCAATTCTCAGATGTCTAATATAATACTAAAAAGTCCTATTTATACTAGACTAGCTACTAGGGTTTACAAAAATAAGTCTAAGCGCAGAAATCCACTTCCGGGGCCTACTTTGGTGTGTGCTTGGGCTGAGCTTGAGCTTTACACGTGCAGAGGCTTCTCTTGGGGTTAAATGCCAAGTTGTAACGTGTTTTCGCGTTTAACTCTGGTTTGTGACGTGTTTCTGGCGTTTTACTCTAGAATGCAGCATGGAACTAGAGTTAAATGCCAATTTGCGTCATCTAAACTCGAATAAAGTATGAACTATTATATATTTCTGGAAAGCCCTGGATGTCTACTTCCAACGCAATTGAGAGCGCGCCATTTGGAGTTTTGTAGCTCCAGAAAATTCATTTTGAATGCAGGGAGGTCAGAATCCAATAGCATCAGCAGTCCTTTTTCAGCCTGAATCAGATTTTTGCTCAAGTCCCTCAATTTTAGCCAGAAAATACCTGAAATCACAGAAAAACACACAAACTCATAGTAAAGTCCAGAAATGTGAATTTTGCATAAAAACATCCCTAAAAGTAGCTAGATCCTACTAAAAACTACCTAAAAACAATGCCAGAAAGCGTATAAATTACCGCTCATCAGTACAAACCAAATCCCAATGCATCAACCCGACCAAGATAAAACCTCGTTCCTAACCCTGAAAGCAAACTACTACTATGTAGTGATGCCATTCGGAACCAAGAATGCAGGGGCCACATATCAGAGGATGATGAACAAAGTATTCGCTGACCACGTCGGGAAGCTGATGGAAGTGTATGTAGATGACATGCTAGTAAAAACCCAAAAAGAAGAAACACTGATGCCTGACCTCGCCGAAGTATTTGGCACCATAAGAAAGCACGGGATGAGACTAAACCTCACAAAAATATACCTTTGCGGTAGAAGCTGGCAAATTCCTAGGGTTTATGCTTACCCAGAGAGGCATTGAGACAAACCTAGACAAATGCCAAACCATACTCAATATGAAAAACCCGACCTATGTGAAAGAGGTGCAACAGCTAAACGAAAGACTGGCAGCCCTGTCCAGATTCCTAGTCGGGTCGGCGCTAAGATCTCTCCCTTTCTACGCAACACTAAGGAAAGGAAAAAAGTTTGAATGGACCCCAGAATACGAGTAAGCCTTCCATGACTTCAAATAATTTTATGGGACAACCACCCATCCTGACCCGACCTCGACAAGGAGAAGAGCTGATACTATACCTCGCCATTAGAAGTTGGGCGATAGCATCAGTGCTCGTCTGAGAAGGCGACAATGGACAACAAATCATCTACTTCATCAGTAAGGCTTTACAAGGGGCTGAACTAAACTACCAAAAAAATAGAAAAGTTTGCTTATGCCCTCATACTTACCCCCCGTGACTTCGAACATACTTTCAAGCCCACAACATCAGAATACAAACCAACCAACCCATGAAAGGTATCCTACAGAAAACTGACTTGGTTGGAAAGATCCTACAATGGGCAATCGAGCTGTCCGAATTCAACCTCAAGTACGAAGCTTGCACGGCCATCAAGTCCCAATACCTAGCTGACTTCATCGCAGAGTATACTGACACCTCAGGAACCCCCATTGAATGGAACCTCTACGTTGACCGCTCATCAAACAAAGCCGGGAGTGGAGCAGGCGTTATCCTGGAAACTGATCAAGGGACCCAACTCAAACTCTCCTTAAGATTCGAGTTCCCCGCCTCAAATAATCAACCCGAGTACGAAGCCTTACTGGCCAGTTTGAAGCTGGCTAGAGAGATCAGAGCCAAAAAGCTTACCATTTTCAGCGACTCACAAGTAATCACCTCACAAATAGAAGGAAGCTACCAGGCAAAGGATCCCATAATGAAAAAGTACCTCAATATAACTAAAGAACAGCTCGAGAACTTCATAGAATATGAGATCCGACATATACCTCGGGAGCAAAATGCCCGAGCTGATGCACTTTCAAAACTAGCCAGCACCAAACCAGGAGGCAATAATAGAAGCCTCATCCAAGAAACACTACAATACCCGTCAACTTCAAGGGAAGAGAAGGTCCTAAGCATATCAGACTAGGACCAAGGGTGGATGACCTCCAAAATTAACTACCTCAAGTCCGAAACACTCCCTACAGACAAGAAAAACGCAAAAAGGCTTATACGAGAGGCACAATTTACACCATAGTGCACGACGTCCTCTATAGGAGAGGAATCTCAGCACCCATCCAAAAATGTGTCCCGACTTCAGCCACAAAGGAAGTCTTAGAAGAAGTCCATAGCAGCATGTGCGGCAATCACCTCGGGGCACGAGCTCTATCTAAAAAGGTACTCCGAGCCGGCTTCTACTGGCCGACCTTACAAAAGGAAGCAACCGAATTCGTCAAAACATGCCCTCTGTGCCAAAAGCACGCCAATTTTGACGCCGTCCCACCTGAAGAACTCATCTGTGTCAACTCACCTTGGCCATTCGCAAAGTGGGGGCTCAACCTCCTCGGACCATTCCCCCAAGGATCAGGGCAAGTCAAATTCCTCATTGTAAGAATAGACTACTTCACAAAATGGATTGAGGCTGAGCCATTGGCCACTGCCACCGCTCAAAAAGGTCAAAAGTTTCTGTATAGAAGCATTGTTACAAGGTTTGGAGTTTCCCACTCCATCACTACAGACAATGGGACACAGTTCACTGACACGGGCTTCAGAAACCTGGTCGCTGACCTAAAAATCAAGCACCAGTTCACCTCGATGGAACACCCACAATCCAACGAACAGGCAGAAGCCGCAAATAGTCATATTGGCCGGGTTAAAACGTCGACTACAAGACGCAAAAGGAGCCTGGGCTGAAGAGCTCCCCCAAGTCCTATGGGCATACCGAACGACGCCACACTCCACCATCAGGGAATCGTCCTTCCTACTTGCTTATGGGATGGAGGCAATAATCCCCATAGAAGTAGACGAAAGATCCCCTAGGGTAATCTTCTACAACGAGGACGACAACTCCCAAGCGCAAAGGGAAGAACTCAACCTGCTTCCAGAAGTCCGAGAAAGAACTTGGATCAGAAAGGAAGCCCTGAAGCGCCAAATGGCCTCAAGGTACAACCGAAAGGTAATCCAATAAAGCTTCACTACCAATGACCTCATCCTAATCCGAAACGACATCGGAGCGTGATGGTCAAGAGAAGGAAAGCTAGCAGCTAATTGGAAAGGACCGTACCGGGTTATAGAAGTACTAGGGAAAGGTTACTATAAAGTGGCCGACCTCCAAGGGCAAGAGCTCCCAAGGTCTTGGCATGCCTGTAACCTAAGAAAGTACTATAGTTAGAAAAAGGTCTTAGGCGCACTCTTTTTCCTACCAAAGGGTTTTTTAATGAGGCACCAGGACAAGAGCCGAAAGTGACCCGACTTACAAGGTAACCCCACACATGTACATACTCTTATTTATATTTTTCTCACTACTTTTTTATTTTTAATAAAATTGCAGATTCCCTAAAAAGTTTCCTACCAAGACGTATTAATTTAGGCTCGACAAAAATGCAAAATTCATTACCCGACCACAAAGGTCGGCAAGGTGAAGCGACAAAACTCAAATTAATGCGAGAAGTTATAAAAGCAACATGTATAAAGCGACCTGACGAGGTCGGATAAAAATGGAGCAACTAAAAATAACTTGAAAAGGCCCGATAGAGAAGTCGACCAGCCAAAGGATCACTAAAAAGGGAACAACACTATACAATGGCCAAAAAGGTTAAAAAACCTAGTGCCTTAAAAGGTAGGTGTCCGAAGGGGACTGATAAACCACTATTTCATGGTTTATCTTGTGCTCAATTAAGTGGTTTTTATCAAGCCTTTGCACACTTATTCATACTATTTGCATGGTTTTACAATTCCCTCCTAGAATTTGTTCTATGATTGAAAACTTGCTTCTTTGGTCTTAATTTTGCTATGTTTAATCCTTTCTTATTACCATTCGATGCCGTGATATGTGTGTTAAGTGATTTCAGAGATTAGGGATGCCGCTTAAAAAGCAAAGGCCACCACAAAAGGCTCAAAAGTCGTTCAACTCAACTAAAGGAAAGTTCTGAATAAGAACACTACCTAGAAAGTTATTGAAACTGACTAAAAGCTTACCACACTGAATTATGAAGGACAAAAACGCCAGAAGCAAAATAAAAACAACTCAGAAGACACCAACTAGAATCAACACAAACCAAAGGTAGAAGTCCGTAAAAGAACACTACCCCCAGGTCATCAAGGAGGACGTCGGTCAGAAAAACCAGCACTCAACCCTAGAAAATGATAGGGCCAAAATCCACAATGGGGTGCAACCCCAAGAAATCGGAAACAACATATAAAGAATGGGAACCCTTCCCAGAAACCAAGCCAACACAATACCAAGTGACACAAAAATTAAAGCATTAAAAACTCAAAGGATTACCTAACAAGCAACCCAAGAGAAAAGGTGCTTTGATTAAAAATTAGAAGTTTCTAGAAAGAAACCATAAAAGTGTCAGAGAACTACCCAAAATATTACAAAACCAAAAGTTCAAAGGTCCCCAAGTCAGACCGCATCAATACATAATCAAAAGAGAGATAAAAGGAGAGAGCCACAAGGGGTCCAGCTTTGCTCCCGTCGCCGCATCCTGAGGAGCAGGAGAAATGACTGAGATCGGGACGGCTCCGACAACACCATCAGGGCCATTCACGATCTCCACGTCGTGATCGGCCTCAGATCGGGATGGCTCAACAGAGGAAGCCTGGGCAGGAGGTTTTAGGGTAGAAATTTCATCATCATTAGGGGCTGGCACGATCTTATCGTCTTCAACAAAATTATCCATACTAAACAAGGTAAGGTCGGCATCTGGAGCAAAAACCCAGACCTGAGCCTTCAAATTTTCATACAGAGCAGTCATACTACTCACTACATGGCCTTGAAGCTCAGCATAATCATCATAAGCAGACTAGAGTTTCTCCTTGACCTCCAAAAGCTCACCACAAGTCCAGGTGTAGCTCTCCTTAGCCTTCTTTGCCATATCCTCAGCCAAATTGGCAGCAGCCTCTACAGTAGTAGCCCGAGCCTTCTCCTTCTCCGCGACAAGCTCTAGCCCGACATTCTTCGCCTCCAGCTCAAGCCTCAACCCCTCTACTGTAACGACCCAATTTCTAATATGTCATGATCATACTAGAAAATGAGCACTACCAACGTTTCTTCCTAATTATTATCTATTATTTATTATATGAGCATGATTCGTTGTTAAAAACATAGTTATTTTGCGAGGTAATTTTTTTTGAAAACATTTGGGTTAATAAACTGAATTATTCACAATCATTCAGAATCATTTCTTGGAGCATACATGTCATTGGTAAGAATACCACTCTTTCATGACTACCGACAGTCGGTGCAAAGCTCGACCCTATAATATATGCACAAGGGGAAACAGTGATCCTCAGTTCGTGGCCGTCCCAGAGATCAACACACAAACAAAATAGAGATCCTCAGTTCGTGGGTTTCCCCGAGATCAATACACAACAGCATAAAGATCCTCAGTTTGTGGGTTATATCTGAGATCAATACATAGCAAACATCGATCCTCAGTTCGTGGGTTATACCCGAGATCAACATACAACAGAATATCATGCCACAAGGCTTAACTCTTTATTTTTATACTCTTTTCTACTATTCTCTTTGTTATATTACTCTTTTCTTTTTGTCTCTTTACTCTGCTCTGATTACTCTGTTCTCTGTGTCTCTCTACTCTGCTCTGATTTCTCTGTTTAATGTATCTTTTTAAAGCTTGTGTAAATTTTGGTATGAATAGTTAGCATGTCCCAAGTATAAGTTCATTAAGTCTATATTGAAACAGTTTAACTTTTCATATAATACCTAACCCTAGGCGCAACTCAAGAACTAACTATGTTGCTCCTAGTTTGTTCACTAATCTCTGTTTGTTTCTATCATTAAAACTTTACGGACTTTTTCTTCGATTCTTATCTTTTCTTCAAATTTTTATCTTTCCTTTGTCTTTGCCTCACTAATATATTTTTTACCAATCCCTAAGTGTTTTATGAAGGTAATTATGAGATTCTGAACTTAAAGTTGTATTTCTAAAGCTTTTACGAAAAACTGTCTTTTCTGCATTATTTTATTACTTTTATTAAAATATTATTTTTAATTGAATACTATTATTTAATATTTTATTATTATATAATATTTTATTAGTAAATTTTCGAAAATTACCTTACCTTTACCTTTTAACCTTTAAAATTTACTTTTTACCACACGTAACTTTTAATATTTTTACTTTAACCACCCTAACTTTTTGAAATTACAAAAAACCCACCAACACACCAAAATAATTACAACAAAGCCCTTTTTAAGATCTAAAAGGTGTTCTTCAATATTCTTCATCACACTCAAATTGTTCTTCATGTTCTACGTAAATTTTTCAGATTCTTTCTTTGTTTTCACCCGTTTTTCAATCTTTTCAGTAACCGATTTTTACCATAATGCAAAATAAAATTACAGCCACTAAAGCCCCATATTTTTCCCTTGATTACAACACAAATTCAACCCCAATTTAAGGGTTAGGATTCGTTTTTCCAGCAGCCCTCAAGAACAAAATTCATAGCTTGAATATTATCAAATTTCATCAAATTTTCACCAAAATTTCAACAAGAATCACTCATATAAACAATCAATTTCAAGCATAACCAAACCATACTATAATCACACAACTCAAACACAATTAATCAAGATTAATTTTACCAAACCCTACCTTGATTTGCTACTAATAAACCACTATTTTATGATAAATATTGTACTTAAATTGAATGATTTATCAACTCTTCACCTACTTATTCATATGAATTTGCATGATTTTATAATTCCT
This sequence comes from Arachis hypogaea, assembly GCF_003086295.3. NCBI lineage: Eukaryota > Viridiplantae > Streptophyta > Magnoliopsida > Fabales > Fabaceae > Arachis > Arachis hypogaea. The sequence continues at coordinate 50,346,841 of NC_092042.1, read as the reverse complement.
TCCTTAGGATATGAGATACGAGAAAATATGTTTCTTATGCTTTAAAATAATCAGATTTAATTCTCCTTTGTTACCATTCGATGCCGTGATTTGTGTGTTGAGTACTTTCAAGTTTTATAGGGCAGGAATGATTTAAAGGATGGAAAGGGAACATACAAAAATGGAAGAAAAGAACAAATTGGAGTTTTGGAGAAACTGGCAGTGACGCATCCGCATGGACGACGTGAACGCGTGGTTCGCACAAAAGAGAATAGACGCGAGCACATGGATGAGGCGAATGCGTGACTTGCGAAATACAACTTACGCAAGCGCATGACTGACGCGACCACGTGGAAGAGCAACACTCCAGATGATGCGACCGCGTGACCCACGCGGACGCGTGACGTGCGCGATCTGCAGAATTTGCAGATCTCGTTTCCAGTGATTTTTGGGCCCTTTTGGCCCAGATCCAAATGCAAGAGGCACAGATTAGAGGTTATGAAGTGGGGGAATGCATCCATACGGGGAGCCAGTTATTCACTCTTCATAGTTTTGATGTAGTTTTAGAGAGAGAGGTTCTCTCCTCTCTCTTAGGATTTAGGATTAGGATTTTTAGAACTTAGGAATATTTTCATCTTCTTCAAATCACAGGTTCAATGTTCTTTTTATTTGTCTTTCCAATTTGATTTATGAATTTGTCCATGTTAGAGTTGACATCTTTATTTAAATATAAATTGAAGTATTTCAGACTCATGATTGTTTTTCCTTATTTTTAATTTAGATTATTTACTATTGGCTTTAGTTAGTTAATTGGTAACACTTGAGTTGTCAAACTCAGTAGTGGATGAAATTGGCAAATTCTAATTGATCTAGATCGCTCTAAAGCTAGTCTTTCCACATGGATTGACTAGGACTTGAGGATCAAGCTAATTAGTCCACTTGACATTCCCTTGTTAATAAAGGATAACTAAGTGGGATACAAACCCAATTCTCATCACACCTGATAAGGATAACTAGGATAGGAATTCTGATTCTAATACCTTGCCAAGAGTTTATTTTATCATTACTATTTTATTTTTCTTATCATTTAACATACTTGTTCCTTACTTTCAAAACCCCCAATTTACAAGACTCATAACCAATAATAAGAACATATCTCCCTGCAATTCCTTGAGAAGATGACCCGAGGTTTAAATACTTCGGTTATCAATTTTATCAGGGGTTTGTTACTTGTGACAACCAAAACGTTTGTAAGAAAGGATTTTTGTTTGTTTAGAAGCTATACTTGCAACGGGAATTCATTCTGAATTCTAGACCACGCAAAAGTTCTCTCTTTAAAATGGCATCGTTGCCGGGAAGTTGCAAACGTGTGCCTTATTATTGGTTATTGTAAATATTTTTCTTTTACTTGTTTATTTGTTTCTGTTTTTCCTTCTTATTTCTAATAACTACTATGAATTCTCACCGCTCTCGCTTTGAGTTTGATTCTACTTTTGTTGAAAGGAATGGAAGCTATAATAGGAATATACATCACGGTCTAATTAATCAAAGATAAATGGAGCCAAGAGAATCTGATCACCCCTTTAAGCAACAACATCCTCCTAGATATCATGGACAAAAACCATTCTATAATGCATACCAAGCTGATAGATATGGTGGACCGCCTTGTAGCTACCAACAAGCCCCACCCTATGCTCAGAGACCATCCTCTCAGCATAACTTTGAAACACCACACTTACAAGCTTCTTTTCGCCATTCGCCACCATATGATTCTTATCCGGCCCAACACCAATCTAACTACTCCCAAGAACCACCACTCTCCTATACACCATGTCCATATCCATCAAGGCAAGAATCACAGGTTTGCTTCAAAGAATCAGTAAATCAATTTCATACAACCCTTCATCAACTGGAGCAAGCAATAAATCAATTATCTTCTAGATGTTCGGACACTCAAGGAACTCCTATGGCTTCATGTGGAGAATATAATGAAGAACGTAGTGTAAAGAAGACACTAGAAGCTCCAGTAGACAGTATAGAGCATAACTTTGTACTAGAACAAGAAGAAGAAGCTGTCATTATAAAAGAAGAAGAGTTGGTTGAAGATTTAGGAGATGCCGAACCTCCGCCAGAATCCAAAGTTGTGGAGAATTCCGTCGACGACATTACAATTGTTGCTAAGGAGGATAGTGCACAACCCCCAAAGCAGGTATCTTATGAAGAACTGGATGGAATAACCCAAGACGCATGTTTCCTCGATGATGATAATCACAAGTCGAGTTCTCTCAGCAATGAACTTGCATCCGCAAGTGAAGTCTTTGAGATAGAAGAATCTTCCCCAAGTGAATACGAAGATGATGTAGAGGTAGACTTTTCTCAACCTCCCAGTTATGACTCAAGTGATGAGGAAGATATCGAAGACTTTGATCAAGACATGGTTGAAATGGAAGAAATTTGCAAAGAAGTGGAGGAATTCATTGAAGACCACAAGGGAGTAAAGCTTGCAGAACCACTGGAAACACCTACCCCAAGGCCATTACCACCCAATACAAACTTCAAGTGGGTAAAATCCTTGACTTTTATCTTCAATTTTCCACTTGAATATGGTTTGCTTGAAACAGATGGCCAGCTTAGAGCTCTCTGCAGCTTTAAGAGTAAATGAGAAATGACTCGCACTCAGAGCTGGTATGCAAGATTCAATGAGGTTTCACACTTCAAATTGAGGTACAAGGATTGGTGTCGAGTTCAATCGAAAGGATCTCGGAAGCTCTTTGGTCACTGCATTGAGAATTCAGATTACTTATCACTCGGCTGGAAAAACGCAGATCAAGACAAAAACGGGTGTAAAAGTAGAGTTTGGGATCCTGGAATCTATTCTCACATTCAACACCCCGGGAGCCTAGAAACTTGTTTGAAACTGCTTAACGGTTTTAAGTACCTTGTTTGGGACCCCGGAGGATGCTGGCATTCCAAACACTGGTGGAGATTTCTGGACGAATTCAAGCACAAGCCACCATAGCAGGAAGCTCATCAAATGTCCAACTTAAGGACTTTAACTAAAAGTGCTAGGTGGGAGACAACCCACCATGGTATGATCGTTCCCTCTCTATTCTACTCTGTTTTTGAATTTTATTTGAATCTGAAATTTTTGCATAACATTCATTGCATTCTGCATTCTGTATATTGAATAAAAAAGCGAGAAAGCACGCGACGAGACAGCATCGATGACGCATCCGCGTCACAAGTGCATTAGGTGAAAAAGGAAAGTGAATAGAGAGTCATGCTGAAGCAAGGCTGGAGGCGTGCCTTGGGCACAAATTGTTCCACGTGACCACGTGCTCCACGCGATCACGTTAGTTGCGGAAAAAGCCTCCCACGCGTCCGCGTCACTCACGCGAACGCGTGATTTGGATATCGGTGTAAAGATCCAACGCCAAGAAAGTTGGGCTGGAATCATACGGCTGGTGTGCGTTTAGCCCAAAACAACCCATGCGTGCGCGTCCCTGACACGACCGCATCACTTACACGACACCCATCCCACGCAAAAGCGTGAGCGACGCGATCGCGTCACGCGGATATTATGACCCCTTAAACCAAACAGAGAGTTGCACTGAAACGACGCTGGAATCGTCCGTCTAGCACAAATACCAGTGACGCGTTCGCGTGCTTCACGCGACCACGTCACCTATCTTATACCCAACCCACGTGATTGTGTCGACCACGCATCCGCGTCAACCCTATTTCACCCTACTCACGCGATTGCGTCCCCCACGCGTTTCCGTGGATTTGCGATTACTAACCCCAGGTCACGTGAACCCTACCCATTGCGTCCCCAAACCCCAAACCCTCCTCTTCTCTGCCACTCTCTCTCTCTCACCCAACCTCCCAGCCCAGACCACCGCCGGACCACCCTCGCCCACCCAGCCCCAACCACGACGCCACCCCCCTTCTTCCTTCCCCCTCTTTCTTCTCTCTCTTCTCTTCTTTCCTCCACCACCGCTACCCCCTCCGCGGCCAGTCCCCACCACGACCGGAACCCCCCCCCGCCGCGTAGCCCAGTACCACCGCCGCGCCGCCGTGCTTCCCCCGGTGCCGCAACATCACCACTACCTTCCCTCTGCCCTATCCCTTGTTCGTAACACGCACCAAGTTCCATACTGTGATTCCTCCTTGTGACTCATTAGTTTGTTTTCCAATTTTCATTCCGAATAGGCTAGATAGAAATGCATGTTTGTAGTGGATTCTAGGTGGTTATGTAGCTAGGATGTGGTTAGTGGATTTAGGTCTAATAATTGCACCATTCTTGTTATCTGTTTATCTGTTCTGCAATTGTAATCTGGCTATGATGTTCATACTGTTCACATGCTACTGTTACACTGCTCTTTCTTATTCTTGCTATTTGTGCAGCCTTATTTCAATTCATATGAACTGTTCTCACTATTTGTTTTTCGGGAACATCAAATATTAGCCGGAATGCTGCCCAATTTTCTGCAAATTGTTCCCTCTTTACATTCAAGTATTGGTTTTGGCAATTCTCTATTTTGCACTACTCCACGAATACCAAACCAATTCTTAAATGCACGGGCCAACATTCTTATTACTTTTGATTTCCTGGTTAATAAATTAGTTTATTGATGATCTGATTTTACTTTTTACCACTTCTATATCTATATGAATCATCACCAATACCCTGTTATCCCTGCTTGAATATGAGTGAATTATTCTTTTACTTTGTGAATTTCTTGTTACCTAGGAAACCATTCTCATGCCACTAATTTTAACCATCTTTTCACTAACTCACTCTTTAACTTTCTAACTTCCTCTTTCCTTCCTAACCATTTTAAATTTCAAAACCTCTCCTTTCTATTTTTCTTTACTTACTTTAACCTTCTAATTCAAGGCATGATTACTGTTTTTCCTTATTAACATGAATTCCACGTAGCATGTATTTTAGATTGTCATTTTTTATTTTCAGACTTTTTCCTTTAACACACTCCCGAATATCCACATCTTTCACTCAATTCTTGCTTCTCTCGCTCTTTTGCTACTCTATGCCTATATTGCTATTATCCTTTTTGCCTACTTGTTTTCCTGCTTTTATTCTTCAAGTATATCTTGGAAATTCTGTTTTTCAGGATGTCTGACTCTCAAAGCAGAGGAAAGGGCAAAGTAACTACTGGAAAAAGAAAAAGAGGCAAATTCTCTGGTTCCATCCTTGGCATCTTACATGATGATTCCTGGCGGGAGAAGAACTTTACCCCGCAGGAAAAGGCTGATCAGTTGGTACTTGCAGTTGACCTGGTTAAGTTTGTAAACAAATAATGTGAGCTGAAGTACCCAGTTTTTGCTACATCCAGGAACCTATACCTAGAAAGGACACTCAAAATTCCAAAAGAACTCAAGCAGTACACATCAGATCAGATCAAACAGAGAGGCTGGTTATTCCTGGAAAGAAACTTAACTGAGGTCAACTCATCCTGGGTCAGAAAATTCTACTGCAATTATTTTCTATCATCCCTGGATGCAGTGCAACTCAGAGGCAAGCAAGTTCTGATTACTGAGGAAGCAATAGAAGACATCCTCCAGCTTCCACCTAAATTTGATCAGCCAGATGGTTACCAGAAAGCTGAGGAAGATATGCAATTCATGAAGTTTGATTGGGATGCAGAAAAGAGGGACATCACTCTGGATCCTACTGTTCCTTGGGTCATGGGAACAAGCACATTGGTACCCAAGGGAATAAGGCTTATATATCTAAATGATGAGGCTCGGCTCTGACAACAGATTCTGAGTAACTATGTGATGCTGAGCACTCATGAGACGGAGGTGCCAGCTACTATGATTACCCTCATCTGGTGTGTGATGATGGGTAAGGACCTTTATCTGCCTCGCTTCATCCGGCATTACCTGGCTAGGGTCCATGTTAGAGGCACCTTCTCCTTTTCTTACCTGATTACTCAGTTGGGTCACCGAGCTGAGGTACCTTGGGAGGTTACTAATGAAAGGCCACCCGCCGCGGAATGCCGGAAGATCATTCCTCACAGTCGAAAGTTTCTGGCTTTCGGCTACCGCCCTCCATTTCTCACTGACACTACTGAGGCAGCCACTTCTTTAGCCGCTCCTTCTGCTTCCACTGGCCCAGCAACACCCACTGCACTCCCACCTTCTCCTGAGCCCGTCTACTGTCTGGTGCACCGACTCTTTGACCGCCTAGATCAGCTGGAGCGCCATCACTAACAGCAGTTTGAGAGGTCTGAACATCGCAACAGGTGACATTTTGAGAGGTTTGAGTGTCGCCACAAGCGACGCTATGAGCACCTCAAGCTGATGATCCGCTCTAGTGGTGACATCCCCTCCAAGCCCGACACGCCCTCCATCACATCTGAGGAGAAGGTGAGCGATCATGAGGAGGAGGCACCTACCCAGGCTGAGTAGGGAGGTCCCGAGCACACTGTTCCACACCATGGAGAGCCCCCCCAACTACAGACCACAGATCCGGAGGTTCCTCTATGGACAGAGCCTCCGCTTCAGCAGACCGCTCCTTCTACCCTCACAGAGACTATAGACCCTCAGCCTACCATCGAGACACCAGCAGCCCATCCTTCCCGAGATGACACTTCTTCACACCTGGCTTGAGTGAGCATCGAGGACGATGCTTTATTTTAAGTGTGGGGAGGTCGCCATCTCTGGCATCTATTTATTTTTGTGAACCACTACAGACTCTTATCTTATTTTGTCTATTTTCTGTATTTTTGCACATTTCTCCCTTTTGCTTTTTCGTTGTACTTTTGCATTCAGCACTTTGATTTGTATATATATCTTGGATATTCTAGCTTAATTTGCATCTTAGTTTACTAGTTATATATTAAGTGGATTAATTAGCATAGTTTACCCTTTTAGCATATGATAGTTGATTTGATTAAAAATAAAAAGGAAGTAAGTTAGAGACTTTAACAGAATCAAAACAATCCACACCCCTTGTATATATAGCATTACATGTTAGTTAGTTAACAACATTTTATCAAGGAGGAACACTAAAACTTTAAAGCCACTCAAATAAATTTTACATTGAGAATAATGGAAACCCTTAATTTCTACTTGCATGACATACTTATTTATATATGATTTATGAGCTTGAGAACACACAGCCTGTGAGTTTTGAGCTTAATTGTATGGTTACATTCAGACCATGATTTTTATTTCTGTGTGCTTCGCCCTTCTTTTTTATTATGGTGTTCTTTGCTTTGTTTAATCTATATGTCCGATTATAGAATATAGATACATACTAAGAAAGTGATTGAGGCCATCATTTGAATTCTTCCTTACTTATCCCAAATTAGTCTACCTTTTACATCACCCTTGTTAGCCCCTTCAAGCTTGTTAATCCCCTCTTTTTCTGTAAACCACATTACTAGCCTTAAGCAGAAAAACAAATTAAAAATCCCAAGTTAAATCCTTGGTTAGCTTAGGATAAAAATTGTGTATAGTTTAAGTGTGGGGAATTTTATGGGAACATGGATGATAGAAAAAGTAGGAATTTAAATCGAATAAATTATTTAAAAATTTTTAGAAGCATGCTCATGTGGAATCAAAACAATTAAAAGTCACCATGTGCATATGAAAAAAAAATAATTTTGTTATTTTCAATAAGGGGATACAAAAAAATTCCCTAAACGCAAAATAAGAAAAATAAATGCACATGGGGCAAAGTTAAATTTAATGCATGAGTTTGCAATACAAAGTGGGAAAATTTGGGCAAATAGGTTAAGAAACTTTGATTTGTATAAAGTATGTATATGTTAGGTGAGATCTTAGACTAATCAAGGATTCACTTATTAGCTCACTTAGCCTTATACATATACACTTACCTCTACCTTGGCCCCATTACAACCTTGGAAAAGACCTCATGATTTTTTGTATGTCTGTATTCTATAATTGTTGATTGGTTAGATGAAGAACAAAGTTATAGAAAGTAAGGATAAAAAGAAGAGTAGAGTGATTAACCCAATAAACACTGAGTGACTAGAGAATAAACATAAAATCCAGTGAGGGTTCAATAGCTCATCACCATATATCTCTGCCTCAATTGTTAATTGTCTTGCAAATTTGAAAAATATTTTTACCCATCTCAATTGTAAAAGTGCTTTAACATTGTCTAAAGTTGGCTATGCATATATAATTCCTTGAGAATGTGAATTAATTCAGCTACATGTAAGTTTTATATACAAGTGAATATTAACTAGGTTTGCATGACTCATTTAGGTAGTTGCATCTAGGATAGATTGCATTGCATGAGATTCTACCACTTTAACTTACTCTTTATCTTGGATTTAGCATGAGGCCATGCTATTGTTTAAGTGTGGGGAGGTTGATAAACCACTATTTTATGATAAATATTGTACTTAAATTGAATGATTTATCAACTCTTCACCTACTTATTCATATGAATTTGCATGATTTTACAATTCCTTCCTTAGGATATGAGATATGAGAAAATATGTTTCTTATGCTTTAAAATAATCAAATTTAATTATCCTTTATTACCATTCGATGCCGTGATTTGTGTGTTGAGTACTTTCAGGTTTTATAGGGCAGGAATAATTTAAAGGATGGAAAGAAAATATACAAAAATGGAAGGAAAGCACAAATTGGAGTTTTGGAGAAACTGGCAGTGACGCGTCCGCATGGACGACGTGAATACGTAGTTCGCACAAAAGAGAATCGACGCGAGCGCATGGATGAGGCGAACGCGTGACTTGCGAAATACAACTGATGCAGCGCATGACTGACGCGATCGCGTGGAAGAGCAACACTCCAGATGACGCGACCGCGTGATGTGCACGATCTACAGAATTTGCAGATCTCATTTCTAGTGATTTTTGGTCCCTTTTGGCCCAGATCCAAATCCAAGAGGCACAGATTACAGGTTATGAAGTGGGGGAATGCATCTATACAGGAAGCCAATTATTTACTCTTCATAGTTTTGATGTAGTTTTAGAGAGAGAAGTTCTCTCCTCTCTCTTAGGATTTAGGATTGGGATTTTTAGAACTTAGGAATATTTTCATCTTCTTCAAATCACAGGTTCAATGTTCTTTTTATTTGTCTTTCCAATTTGATTTATGAATTTGTCCATGTTAGAGTTGACATCTTTATTTAAATATAAATTGAGGTATTTCAGACTCATGATTGTTTTTCCTTATTTTTAATTTAGATTATTTACTATTGGCTTTGGTTAGGTAATTGGTAACACTTGAGTTGTCAAACTCAACAGTGGTTGAAATTGGCAGATTCTAATTGATCTAGATCGCTCTAAAGCTAGTCTTTCACAGGGATTGACTAGGACTTGAGGATCAAGCTAATTAGTCCACTTGACCTTCCCTTGTTAATAAAGGATAACTAAGTGGGATACAAACCCAATTCTCATCACACCTGATAAGGATAACTAGGATAGGAATTCCGATTCTAATACCTTGCCAAGAGTTTATTTTATCATTACTATTTTATTTTTCTTATCATTTAATATACTTGTTCCTTAATTTCAAAACCCCCAATTTACAAGACTCATAACCAATAATAAGAACATACCTCCCTGCAATTCCTTGAGAAGACGACCCGAGGTTTAAATACTTCGGTTATCAATTTTATTAGGGGTTTGTTACTTGTGACAACCAAAATGTTTGTAAGAAAGGACTTTTGTTGGTTTAGAAGCTATACTTGCAACGAAAATTTATTCTGAATTCTAGACCACACAAAAGTTCTCTCTTCAGCTACCTCAAATCCGGTTATGCTTTTAGGTGTTCTTTTTGCACTTTTTCCTCCTAAACCCCATCAAGAACAACTTTGAATCCATAAAACCTCAACTGACCAAACCTTAATCAACATGTTAGTAAAGGATTCCTCACCTTAAAAGTGCTGGTAATTGAAGATTCTTGTCTCACAAGTCAAGCTAAGCAAGAGATATAAGGAAGAACATCAAGAAAACACATGTTTAGCATGGTTTTCCTTGAAATCCGAATTGAATAGGGAGAGAGACAGCCATTCACCTTTTTTCCAGCCTTGATATGTTATATGGTTATGTAGAGGAAGAAGAAATGATCATTTTGGTAAAATTAGAGTTTTAATTTTATGTTTTATTTCATAAGAAATCAAGCTTTGAAGATTAAGTGTTCATGAAGTTTTCTCTCTTTTCTCTCCTTTCAATTTTGGCCAAAGGGAGTAATCGAACAGCCTTGGAGTGTCTTGGGGGTCTGGTGCACGATCACAATCACACTTTTTCAATTCCACACAACTAACCAGCAAGTGCACTGGGTCGTCCAAGTAATACCTTACATGAGTAAGGGTCGATCCCACAGAGATTGTCGGCTTGAAGCAAGTGGTGCACGAAATTGTGATCAATACCTTTCACAACTCAAATAATCCCCGGTAATGAATCCAAAAACTTGGTATTCAACACCATGGCATAAACACAACTTCGCACAACTAACTAGCAAGTGTACTGGGTCGTCCAAGTAATAAACCTTACGCGAGTAAGGGTCGATCCCACAGAGATTGTTGGTATGAAGCAAGCTATGGTCACCTTGTAAATCTTAGTCAGGCAAACTCAAATGGGTATGGTGATATGCTAATAAAACATAAAGATAAAGATAGAGATACTTATGTAATTCATTGGTAGGAATTTCAGATAAGCGTATGAAGATGCCTTCCCTTCCGTCTCTCTGCTTTCCTACTGTCTTCATCCAATCCTTCTTACTCCTTTCCATGGCAAGCTTAAGCAAGGGTTTCACCGTTGTCAGTGGCTACCTCCCATCCTCTCAGTGGAAATGTTCAACGCACCCTGTCACGGCACGGCTATCCATCTGTCGGTTCTCGATCAGGCTAGAATCCAGTGATTCTTTTGCGTCTGTCACTAACGCCCCGCCCTCAGGAGTTTGAAGCACGTCACAGTCATTCAATCATTGAATCCTACTCAGAATACCACAGACAAGGTTAGACCTTCCGGATTCTCTTGAATGCCGCCATCAGTTCTAGCCTATACCACGAAGACTCTGATCTCACGGAATGGCTGGCTCGGTTGTCAGGCGAGCACTCGGTTGTCAGGCGATCAACCATGCATCGTGTATCAGGAATCCAAGAGATATTCACCCAATCGAAGGTAGAACGGAGGTGGTTGTCAGTCACGTTCATAGGTGAGAATGATGATGAGTGTCACGGATCATCACATTCATCAAGTTGAAGAACAAGTGATATCTTAGAACAAGAACAAGCGGAATTGAATAGAAGAACAATAGTAATTGCATTAATACTCGAGGTACAGCAGAGCTCCACACCTTAATCTATGGTGTGTAGAAACTCCACCGTTGAAAATACATAAGAACAAGGTCTAGGCATGGCCGTGAGGCCAGCCTCCCAATGATCTAAGAACTAGATGTCCAAAGATGAAAATATAATAGCAAAAAGGTCCTACTTATAGAGAACTAGTAGCCTAGGGTGTACAGAGATGAGTAAATGACATAAAAATCTACTTCCGGGCCCACTTGGTGTGTGCTTGGGCTGAGCATTGAAGCATTTTCGTGTAGAGACTCCTCTTGGAGTTAAACGTCAGCTTTGGTGCCAGTTTGGGCGTTTAACTCCCATTCTTGTGCCAGTTCCGGCGTTTAACGCTGGAATTCCTGAGGGTGACTTTGAACGCCGGTTTGGGCCATCAAATCTTGGGCAAAGTATGGACTATCATATATTGCTGGAAAGCCCAGGATGTCTATTTTCCAACGCCGTTGAGAGCGCGCCAATTGGGCTTCTACAGCTCCAGAAAATCCACTTCGAGTGCAGGGAGGTCAGAATCCAACAGCATCTGCAGTCCTTTTTAGTCTCTGAATCAGATTTTTGCTCAAGTCCCTCAATTTCAGCCAGAAAGTACCTGAAATCACAGAAAAACACACAAACTCATAGTAAAGTCCAGAAAAGTGAATTTTAACTAAAAACTAACTAGATCATACTAAAAACATACTAAAAACAATGCCAAAAAGCGTACAAATTATCCGCTCATCAGCAAGCTATGGTTATCTTGTAAGTCTTAGTCAGAATATCAATAATTATTCTTAGTTTTAATTGCAGAAAGTAAAAGAACATGAAAATCAAATAAGATAAAAAGAAGAGAATATGCAATGAATTCCAAAAACATCTATGAAGATCAGTATTAATTAGATGAGCGGGGCTTTTAGCTTTTTGCCTCTGAATAGTTTTGGCATCTCACTTTATCCTTTGAAATTCAGAATGATTGGCTTCTTTAGGAACTTAGAATCCAGATAGTGTTATTGATTCTCCTAGTAAAGTATGATGATTCTTGAACATAGCTACTTATTGAGTCTTGGCCGTGGCCCAAAGCACTCTGTCTTCCAGTATTACCACCGGATACATACATGCCACAGACACATAATTGGGTGAACCTTTTCAGATTGTGACTCAGCTTTGCTAGAGTCCCCAATTAGAGGTGTCCAGGGTTCTTAAGCACACTCTTTTTGCCTTGGATCACAACCTTATTTCTTTTCTTTTTCTTTCTCTTTTTTTTTCTTTTTCTCTCTTTTTTTTCGTTTTTCTCTTTTTTTTTTTGTATTCACTGCTTTTTCTTGCTTCAAGAATCATTTTTATGATTTTTCAGATCCTCAGTAACATGTCTCCTTTTTCATCATTCTTTCAAGAGCCAACATTCATGAACCACATTGTTTAAGCATACATTCAGAAAACAGAAATATTGCCACCACATCAAAATAATTAAACTGTTATAAAATTCAAAATTCATGCAATTCTTTCTTTTTCAATTAAGACCATTTTTCATTTAAGAAAGGTGATGGATTCATAGGACATTCATAACTTTAAGGCATAGACACTAAGACACTAATGATCACAAGACACAAACATAGATAATCATAAGCACTAAATTTCGAAAAATAGGAAAATAAAGAACAAGGAAATTAAAGAACGGGTCCACCTTAGTGATGGCGGCTCTTTCTTCCTCTTGAAGATCCTATGGAGTGCTTGAGCTCCTCAATGTCTCTTCCTTGTCTTTCTTGCTCCTCTCTCATGATTCTTTGATCTTCTCTAATTTCATGGAGGATGATGGAGTGTTCTTGGTGCTCCACCCTTAATTGTCCCATGTTGGAACTTAATTCTCCTAGGGAGGTGTTTAGTTGCTCCCAATAGTTTTGTGGAGGAAGGTGCATCCCTTGAGGCATATCAGGGATCTCATGATGAGTGGGGTCTCTTGTGTGCTCCATCCTCTTCTTAGTGATGGGCTTGTCCTCGTCAATAGGGATGTCTCCCTCTATGTCAACTCCAACTGAATAACAGAGGTGACAAATGAGATGAGGAAAGGCTAACCTTGCCAAGGTAGAGGACTTGTCCGCCACCTTATAAAGCTCTTGGGATATAACCTCATAAACTTCTATTTCTTCTCCAATCATGATGCTATGAATCATGATAGCCCGGTCTATAGTAACTTCGGACCGGTTGCTAGTGGGAATGATTGAGCGTTGAATGAACTCCAACCATCCCCTAGCCACAGGTTTGAGGTCATGCCTTCTCAATTGAACCGGCTTTCCTCTTGAATCTCTCTTCCATTGGGCGCCCTCTTCACAAATAACTGTGAGGACTTGGTCCAACTTTTAATCAAAGTTGACCCTTCTAGTGTAAGGATGTTCATCTCCTTGCATCATGGGCAAATTGAATGCCAACCTTACACTTTCCGGACTAAAATCCAAGTATTTCCCCCGGACCATAGTAAGCCAATTCTTTGGATCCGGGTTCACACTTTGATCATGGTTCTTGGTGATCCATGCATTGGCATAGAACTCTTGAACCATTAAGATTCCGACTTGTTGAATGGGGTTGGTAAGAACTTCCCAACCTCTTCTTCGGATCTCATGTCGGATCTTCGGATATTCACCCTTTTTGAGTGAAAAAGGGACCTCGGGGATCACCTTCTTCAAGGCCACAACTTCATAGAAGTGGTCTTGATGCACCCTTGAGATGAATCTTTCCATCTCCCAAGACTGGGAGGTGGAAGCTTTTGCCTTCCCTTTCCTCTTTCTAGAGGTTTCTCCGGCCTTGGATGCCATAAATGGTTATGGAAAAACAAAAAGCAATGCTTTTACCACACCAAACTTAAAATGTTTGCTCATCCTCGAGCAAAAGAAGAAAGAAGAGAGTAGAAGAAGAAAAAATGAGGAAGAAGGGAATGGCTTTGTATTCGGCCAAAGGGGAAGAAGTAGTGTTTAGGTTGTGTGAAAATAAAGGAGTGAAGATGGGTTTATATAGGAGAGGGGGAAGGGTAGGGTTCGGTCAATTGAGGGTGGGTTTGGGTGGTAAAGTGGTTTAAATTTGAATGGTGAGGTAGGTGGGGTTTTATGAAGGATGGATGTGAGTGGTGAAGAGAAAGATGGGATTTGATAGGTGAAGGGTTTTTGGGGAAGAGGTGTTGAGGTGATTGGTGAATGGGTGAAGAAGAGAGAGAGTGGTGGGGTAGGTGGGGATCCTGTGGGGTCCACAGATCCTGAGGTGTCAAGGAAAAGTCATCCCTGCACCAAATGGCATGCAAAAATGTGTTTTTAGCCATTTCTGGCGTTAAACGCCGGGCTGGTGCCCATTTCTGGCATTTAACGCCAGCTTCTTGCCCTTTTCTGGCGTTTAACGCCAGTCTGGTGCCCCTTTCTGGCGTTAAACGCCCAGAATGGTGCCAGACTGGGCGTTAAACGCCCAACAGCTAGCCTTACTGGCGTTTAAACGCCAGCACGCTCTCCTCCAGGGTGTGCTGTTTTTCTTTCTGCTTTTCATTCTGTTTTTGCTTTTTTCATTGATTTTGTGACTTCTCATGATCATCAACCTACAAAAGAACATAAAATAACAAAGGAAAAAAAATATAAAATATAACATTGGGTTGCCTCCCAACAAGCGCTTCTTTAATGTCAGTAGCTTGACAGAGGACTCTCATGGAGCCTCAGAAATGCTCAGAGCCATGTTGGAACCTCCCAACACCAAACTTAGAGTTTGAATGTGGGGGTTCAACACCAAACTTAGAGTTTGGTTGTGGCCTCCCAACACCAAACTTAGAGTTTGACTGTGGGGGCTCTGTTTGGCTCTGTTTTGAGAGAAGCCCTTCATGCTTCCTCTCCATGGTGACAGAGGGATATCCTTGAGCTTCAAACACAAAGGATTCTTCATTCACTTGAATGATCAATTCTCCTCTATCAACATCAATCACAGCCTTTGCTGTGGCTAGGAAGGGTCTGCCAAGGATGATGGATTCATCCATGCACTTCCCAGTCTCTAGGACTATGAAATCAGCAGGGATGTAATGGTCTTCAACTTTCACCAGAACATCCTCTACAAGTCCATGAGCTTGTTTTCTTGAATTGTCTGCCATCTCTAGTGAGATTTTTGCAGCTTGTACCTCAAAGATCCCTAGCTTCTCCATTACAGAGAGAGGCATGAGGTTTACACTTGACCCTAAGTCACACAAGGCCTTCTTGAAGGTCATGGTGCCTATGGTACAAGGTATTGAAAACTTCCCAGGATCCTGTCTCTTTTGAGGTAATTTCTGCCTAGACAAGTCATCCAGTTCTTTGGTGAGCAAAGGGGGTTCATCCTCCCAAGTCTCATTTCCAAATAACTTGTCATTTAGCTTCATGATTGCTCCAAGGTATTTAGCAACTTGCTCTTCAGTGACATACTCATCCTCTTCAGAGGAAGAATACTCATCAGAGCTCATGAATGGCAGAAGTAGGTTCAATGGAATCTCTATGGTCTCATTTTGAGCCTCAGATTCCCATGGTTCCTCATTGGGGAACTCATTGGAGGCCAGTGGACGTCTATTGAGGTCTTCCTCAGTGGCGTTCACTGCCTCTTCCTCCTCTCCAAATTCGGCCATGTTGATGGCTTTGCACTCTCCTTTTGGGTTTTCTTCTGTATTGCTTGGAAGAGTACTAGGAGGGAGTTCAGTAATTTTCTTGCTCAGCTGACCCACTTGTCCCTCCAAGTTTCTAATGGAGGACCTTGTTTCAGTCATGAAACGTTGAGTGGTTTTGATTAGATCAGAGACCATGGTTGCTAAGTCAGAGGTATTCTGCTTAGAACTCTCTTGTCTGTTGCTGAGAAGATGATGGAAAAGGCTTGCTATTGCTAAACCTGTTTCTTCCACCATTATTATTGTTGAAACCTTGTTGAGGTCTCTGTTGATCCTTCCATGAAAAATTTGAATGATTTCTCCATGAAGGATTGTAGGTGTTTCCATAGGGTTCTCCCATGTAATTCACCTCTTCCATTAAAGGGTTCTCAGGATCATAAGCTTCTTCCTCAGATGAAGCTTCCTTAGTACTGCTTGGTGCATTTTGCATCCTAGACAGACTTTGAGAAATCATATTGACTTGCTGAGTCAATATTTTATTCTGAGCCAATATGGCATTCAGAGTGTCAATCTCAAGAACACCTTTCTTCTGACTAGTCCCATTGTTCACAGGATTTCTTTCAGAAGTGTACATGAATTGGTTATTTGCAACCATTTCAATCAGCTCTTGAGCTTCTGTAGGCGTCTTCTTCAGATGAAGAGATCCTCCAGCAGAGCTATCCAAAGACATCTTGGACAGTTCAGAGAGACCATCATAGAAAATACCTATGATGCTCCATTCAGAAAGCATATCAGAAGGACACTTTCTGATTAATTGTTTGTCTCTTTCCCAAGCTTCATAGAGGGATTCTCCTTCCTTCTGTCTAAAGGTTTGGACTTCCACTCTAAGCTTACTCAATTTTTGAGGTGGAAATAACTTTGCCAAGAAGGCATTGACTAGCTTTTCCCAAGAATCCAGGCTTTCTTTAGGTTGTGAGTCCAACCATGTCCTAGCTCTGTCTCTTACAGCAAAAGGGAATAGCATCAGTCTGTAGACCTCAGGGTCAACCCCATTAGTCTTGACAGTGTCACAGATTTGCAAGAACTCAGCTAAAAACTGATGAGGATCTTCCAATGGAAGTCCATGGAACTTGCAATTCTGTTGCATTAGAGAAACTAATTGAGGTTTAAGCTCAAAGTTGTTTGCTCCAATGGCAGGGATAGAGATGCTTCTCCCATAGAAGTCGGGAGTAGGTGCAGTAAAGTCACCCAGCACCTTCCTTGCATTGTTGGCATTGTTGTTGTTTTCGGCTGCCATGGGTTCTTCTTCTTTGAAGATTTCTGTTAGGTCCTCTACAGAGAGTTGTGCTTTGGCTTCTCTTAGCTTTCTCTTCAAGGTCCTTTCAGGTTCAGGATCAGCCTCAACAAGAATGCTTTTGTCTTTGCTCCTGCTCATAAGAAAGAGAAGAGAACAAGAAAATGTGGAATCCTCTATGTCACAGTATAGAGATTCCTTGAGGTGTCAGAGGAAAAGAAAAATAGAAGGCAGAAGTAGAAAATTCAAACTTATCAAAGAAGATGGAGTTCGAATTTTGCATCAAGGAATAGTGTTAGTCCATAAATAGAAGGATGTGAGAAGAAGGGAAGCAATTTTCGAAAATTAAGTAGAGGATTTTGAAAACATTTTTGAAAAACACTAATTGATTTTCGAAAATGAAAGTGGAAAAGAAATCAAGTGATTTTTGAAAAAGATTTTGAAATTAGAAGTCAAAAAGATTTGATTGAAAACTATTTTGAAAAAGATGTGGTTAAGAAGATATGATTAGTTTTAAAAAGGTGTGATTGAGAAGATATGATTTGAAAAACATTTTAAAAAGATTTGATTTTGAAAATTAATGGCTTGGCTAACAAGAAAAGATATGATTCAAACATTAAACCTTTCTCAACAGAAAAGGCAACATACTTGAAATGTTGAATCAAATCATTGATTGATAGCAAGTATTTTTTTAAAAATAGAAAGAAATTGATTTTGAAAACATATGATTGAAAAGATATGATTTGAAAAAGATTTGATTTTGAAAAACTTTGAAAACTGAAAAAAATCTGCATTAAAAACAAAATCTTCCCTCTTGTGCCATCCTGGCGTTAAACGCCCAGAATGGTGCACATTCTGGCGTTTAACGCCCAAAACTATACCCTTTTGGGCGTTAAACGCCCAACCAGGTACCCTGGCTGGCGTTTAAACGCCAGTCTGTCCTTCTTCACTGGGCGTTTTGAACACCCAGCTTTTTCTGTGTAATTCCTCTGCTGTATGTTCTGAATCTTCGATTCTCTGTATTATTGACTTGAGAAGACACAAATTAAAAATATTTTTGGATTTTTAATAATAAGGAAAAATCAAAATGCAACAAGAATCATATAACAATGCATGCAAGACACCAAACTTAGCAGTTTGTATACTACTGACACTAATGAGAATGCATATGAGACACACAAAACACTCAAGTCAAGAGAATTTAAAGATTAGAGTAAGAAATCATCAAGAACATCTTGAAGATCACTAAGACACATGAATGAATGCATGCAATTAACACCAAACTTAACATGAGACACTAGACTCAAACAAGAAATTTTTGGATTTTATGATTTTGTAAATTTTTTTTTTCGAAATTTAAGTGGAAAAATAAAATAAAGATATCAAAATTCTTAATGAGAATTTCAGGAATCATGCAATGTTAGTCTAAAGCTTCAGTCTAAAGGAATTAGACATGGCTAGCCAAGCTTCAGCAGGACATTGCATTCAAGAGCTAAATTGATGAAAATCAATCAGCTTTGGTGATGATAAGAACATCACCTTGAAACACTAGAATTCATTCTTAAGAACTCTGAAAAAAAATACCTAATCTAAGCAACAAGATGAACCATCAGTTGTCCATACTCGAACAATCCCCGGTAACGGCGCCAAAAACTTGGTGCACGAAATTGTGATCAATACTTTTCACAACTCAAATAATCCCCGGTAATGAATCCAAAAACTTGGTATTCAACACCATGGCATAAACACAACTTCGCACAACTAACTAGCAAGTGTACTGGGTCGTCCAAGTAATAAACCTTACGCGAGTAAGGGTCGATCCCACAGAGATTGTTGGTATGAAGCAAGCTATGGTCACCTTGTAAATCTTAGTCAGGCAAACTCAAATGGGTATGGTGATATGCGAATAAAACATAAAGATAAAGATAGAGATACTTATGTAATTCATTGGTAGGAATTTCAGATAAGCGTATGAAGATGCCTTCCCTTCCATCTCTCTGCTTTCCTACTGTCTTCATCCAATCCTTCTTACTCCTTTCCATGGCAAGCTTAAGCAAGGGTTTCACCGTTGTCAGTGGCTACCTCCCATCCTCTCAGTGGAAATGTTCAACGCACCCTGTCACGGCACGGCTATCCATCTGTCGGTTCTTGATCAGGCCGGAATAGAATCCAGTGATTCTTTTGCGTCTGTCACTAATGCCCCGCCCTCAGGAGTTTGAAGCACGTCACAGTCATTCAATCATTGAATCCTACTCAGAATACCACAGACAAGGTTAGACCTTCCGGATTCTCTTGAATGCCGCCATCAGTTCTAGCCTATACCACGAAGACTCTGATCTCACGGAATGGCTGGCTTGGTTGTCAGGCGAGCACTCGGTTGTCAGGCGATCAACCATGCATCGTGTATCAGGAATCCAAGAGATATTCACCCAATCGAAGGTAGAATGGAGGTGGTTGTCAGTCACACGTTCATAGGTAAGAATGATGATGAGTGTCACGGATCATCACATTCATCAAGTTGAAGAACAAGTGATATCTTAGAACAAGAACAAGCGGAATTGAATAGAAGAATAATAGTAATTGCATTAATACTCGAGGTACAGCAGAGCTCCACACCTTAATCTATGGTGTGTAGAAACTCCACCGTTAAAAATACATAAGAACAAGGTCTAGGCATGGCCGTGAGGCCAGCCTCCCAATGATCTAAGAACTAGATGTCCAAAGATGAAAATATAATAGCAAAAAGGTCCTACTTATAGAGAACTAGTAGCCTAGGGTGTACAGAGATGAGTAAATGACATAAAAATCCACTTCCAGGCCCACTGGTGTGTGCTTGGGCTGAGCATTGAAGCATTTTCGTGTAGAGACTCCTCTTGGAGTTAAACGCCAGCTTTGGTGCCAGTTTGGCGTTTAACTCCCATTCTTGTGCCAGTTCCGGCGTTTAACGCTGGAATTCCTGAGGGTGACTTTGAACGCCGGTTTGGGCCATCAAATCTTGGGAAAAGTATGGACTATCATATATTGCTGGAAAGCCCAGGATGTCTACTTTCCAACGCCGTTGAGAGCGCTCCAATTGGGCTTCTGCAGCTCCAGAAAATCTACTTCGAGTGCAGGGAGGTCAGAATCCAACAGCATCTGCAGTCCTTTTTAGTCTCTGAATCAGATTTTTGCTCAAGTCCCTCAATTTCAGCCAGAAAGTACCTGAAATCACAGAAAAACACACAAACTCATAGTAAAGTCTAGAAAAGTAAATTTTAACTAAAAACTAATAAAAATATACTAAAAACTAACTAGATCATACTAAAAACATACTAAAAACAATGCCAAAAAGCGTACAAATTATCCGCTCATCAGCAAGCTATGGTTATCTTGTAAGTCTTAGTCAGAATATCAATAATTATTCTTAGTTTTAATTGCAGAAAGTAAAAGAACATGAAATAAAGAGTACTTGTTATGCAGTAATGGAGATCAAATTGGGGTTTTAGATATGCTCTATCTTCTGAATCTCTGCTTTCCTACTATCTTCTTCTTTACGCACGCAGGGCTCCTTCCATGGCAAGCTGTATGCTGGTAGATCACCATTGTCAATGGCTACCCGCCGTTCTCTCAGTGAAAATGGTCCATGTACATGGCTAATCATTTGTCGGTTCTCATTTGTGTTGGAATAGAATCCATTGATCCTTTTGCACACTGTCACTATGCCCAACATTTATGAGTTTGAAGCTCATCACAGTCATCCCTTCCCAGATTCTACTCGGAATACCACAGACAAGGTTTAGACTTTTCGGATCTCAGGAATGCTGCCAATTGATTCTAGCTTATACCACGAAGACTTTGATCTCACGGATTTGAATGCTCTGTTGTCAGGAGAAGCAATCAAACTCATGAACCAGGAGCCCAAGAGATACCCACTCAATCTAAGGTTGAACGGAAGTGGTTGTCAGACTTACGTTCATAGGTTGAGAATGGTGAAGAGTGTCACAGATCATCACATTCATCATGTTGAAATGTGAATGAATATCTTAGAATAGAAACAAGCGTGATTGAATGAAAAGCAGTAGTAATTGCATTAATCCATTGAGACACAACAGAGCTCCTCACCCCCAATCATGGAGTTTAGAGACTCATACCGTATAAGATATAAAATTCAGATGTAAAATGTCATAAGGTACAAAATGAATCTCTAAAACTAGTTTTTAAACTAAACTAGTAACCTAGGTTTACAGAAAATGGGTAAACTAAGATAGATAGTGTAGAAATCCACATCTGGGGCCCACTTGGTGTGTGTTTGGCTGAGCATTGAAGCTTTCACGTGCATAGGCTATTCCTGGCATTAAAAGTCAGCTTTGGTTCCAGTTTGGGCATTTAACTCCAACTTTTATGCCAGTTCTGGCGTTTAACGCCAGAGAAAGGTAAAAAGCTGGCGTTTAAATGCCAGTTTGTGCTATCAAATCTAGGGGAAGTATGGACGATTATATATTCCTAGAAAGTCCAAGATGTCTACTTTCCAACGCAATTGGAAGCGTGTCAATTGGACTTCTGTGGCTCCAGAAAATCCATTCCGAGTGCAGGGAGATCAGAATCCAACAGCATCTGCAGTCCTTTCTCAGCCTCTGAATCAGATTTTTGCTAAGGTCCCTCAATTTCATCCAAAAAATACCTGAAATCACAGAAAAACACACAAACTCATAGTAAAGTCTAGATATGTGATTTTTGCATAAAAACTAATAAAAATATACTAAAAAGTGACTAAAGCATACTAAAAACTACATGAAAATACCACCAAAAAGCGTATAAAATATCCGCTCATCACAACACCAAACTTAAACTATTGCTTGTCCCCAAGCAACTAGATAAATAAAATAGGGTAGAAAGAAAATCAAGAGGCAATACATCTCAGAGTTTTAAGTGAAGCTCAGATTCTAATTAGATGAGCGGGATTAGTAGCTTTTTGCTCCTGAACAGTTTTGGCATCTTAATTTATCCTTTGAAGTTCAGAATGATTGGCATCCATAGGAACTCAGAATTCGGATAGTGTTATTGATTCTCCTAGTTTAATATGTTTATTCTTGAACACAGCTACTTTATGAGTCTTGGTTGTGACCCTAAGCATCTTATTTTCCAGTAGTACTACATGATACATAAATCCCACAGACACATAACTGGGTGAACCTTTCAGATTGTGACTCAGCTTTGCTAGAGTCCCTAGTTAGAGATGTCCAGAGTTCTTAGGCACACTCTTTTGCTTTGGATCATGACTTTAACCACTCAGTCTCAAGTGTTTCACTTGGACCTTCATGACACGAGCACATGGTTAGGGATAGCTTGATTTATCTGCTTAGGCCAGGATTTTATTCCCTTGGGCCCTCCTATCCATTAATGCTCAAAGCCTTAGATCTTTTTTACCCTTGCCTTTTGGTTTAAAGGGCTATTGGCTTTTTTTTTTGCAAGCTTTGTATTTTTCACTGCTTTTTCTTGCTTCAAGAATCAATTTTATGATTTTTCAGATTATCAATAACATTTCTTTTTCTTTTCATCATTCTTTCAAGATCCAACAATTTTAACAATGATGAGCGGATAATTTATACACTTTTTGGCATTGTTTTCAGTATGTTTTTAGTATATTTTAGTTAGTTTTTAGTATACTTTTATTAGTTTTTAGTTAAAATTCACTTTTCTGGACTTTACTATGAGTTTGTGTGTTTTTCTGTGATTTCAGGTATTTTCTGGCTGAAACTGAGGGTCCTGAGCAAAAATCTGATTCAGAGCCTGAAAAGGACTGCAGATGTTGTTGGATTCTGACCTCCCTGCACTCGAAGTGGATTTTCTGGAGCTACAGAAGCCCAATTGGTGCGCTCCCAACGGCGTTGGAAAGTAGACATCCTGGGCTTTCCAGCATTGTATAATAGTCTATACTTTGCTTGAGATTTGATGGCCCAAACCGGCGTTGCAAATCAGCTTCAGAATTCCCAGCGTTTAACGCTGGAACTGGCATAAAAATTGGAGTTAAACGCCCAAACTGGCATGAAAGCTGGCGTTTAACTCCAGAAAAAGTCTCTACACATGAAAGCTTCAATGCTCAGCCCAGGCACTCACTAAGTGGACCCAGAAGTGGATTTTTACGTCATTTACTCATTTCTGTATACCCTAGGTTACTAGTTCACTATTAATAGGATCTTTTGACATTGTATCGGTACCTCATGACACTTTACATGTTTCTTTGTGTACTTCTTATGGCATGAGTCTCTAAACCCCATGGTTGGGAGTGAGGAGCTCTGCTGTGTCTTGATGGATTAATGCAATTACTACTGTTTTTCATTCAAACATGCTTGCTTCCATTCTAAGATATCACTTGTTCCTAAACCTGATGAATGTGATGATCTGTGACACTCATCATCATTCTCAACTATGAACGTGTGCCTGACAACCATCTCCGTTCTACCTTAGATTGAATAGATATCTCTTGGATTCCTTAATCGGAATCTTCGTGGTATAAGCTAGAATTGATGGCGGCATTCAAGAGAATCCGGAAGGTCTAAACCTTGTCTGTGGTATTCTGAGTAGGATTCAAGGATTGAATGACTGTGACGAGCTTCAAACTCCTGAGGGCTGGGCGTTAGTGACAGACGCAAAAGAATCATTGGATTCTATTCCATCTCGATTGAGAACCGACAGATGATTAGCCGTGCTGTGATAGAGTGCGTTGAACATTTTCACTGAGAGGATGGGAGGTAGCCATTGACAACAGTGAAACCCTACATACAGCTTGCCATGGAAGGACCTTGCGTGCTTGAAGAAGAAGACAGTAGGAAAGCAAAGATTCAGAAGATAGAGCATCTCCAAAACCTCAACCTGTTCTCCATTACTGCAAAACAAGTACTTATTTCATGTTCTTTTACTTTTCACAATCAACCCTGATAATTATTGATATCCTGACTAAGAGTTACAAGATAACCATAGCTTGCTTCAAGCCGACAATCTCCGTGGGATCGACCCTTACTCACGTAAGGTATTACTTGGACGACCCAGTGCACTTGCTGGTTAGTTGTGCGGAGTTGCAAAAGTGTGATTGCAATTTCGTGCACCAAGTTTTTGGCGCCGCTGCCGGGGATTGTTCGAGTTTGGACAACTGACGGCTTATCTTGTTGCTTAGATTAGGACTGTTTTATTTTTGTTGGTTTAGAGTCTTTTATTTGAGTCTAGTTTCATATTTTAAGTTTGGTGTCAATTACATGCTTTTGTTTTCTTTTAATTTTTTTCGAATTTGCATGTTCTTAGTCCTTTCTTGTTCTTCAAAAATTCTAAGTTTGGTGTCTTCTTTGTGTTTTACCTTTAAAATTTTCGAAAATTTGTGTTTGATTTTCTAAAAATTTTAAGTTTGGTGTCATTTTGTTGTTTTACTGCAAAACAAGTACTGCAAAACAAGTACTTATTTCATGTTCTTTTACTTTTCACAATCAACCCTGATAATTATTGATATCCTGACTAAGAGTTACAAGATAACCATAGCTTGCTTCAAGCCGACAATCTCCGTGGGATCGACCCTTACTCACGTAAGGTATTACTTGGACGACCCAGTGCACTTGCTGGTTAGTTGTGCGGAGTTGCAAAAGTGTGATTGCAATTTCGTGCACCAAGTTTTTGGCGCCGCTGCCGGGGATTGTTCGAGTTTGGACAACTGACGGCTTATCTTGTTGCTTAGATTAGGACTGTTTTATTTTTGTTGGTTTAGAGTCTTTTATTTGAGTCTAGTTTCATATTTTAAGTTTGGTGTCAATTGCATGCTTTTGTTTTCTTTTAATTTTTTTCGAATTTGCATGTTCTTAGTCCTTTCTTATTCTTCAAAAATTCTAAGTTTGGTGTCTTCTTTGTGTTTTACCTTTAAAATTTTCGAAAATTTGTGTTTGATTTTCTAAAAATTTTAAGTTTGGTGTCATTTTGTTGTTTTTCTCTTTCCTAATTTCAAAAATCAAATCTCTTTCAAAATAATTTTCAATCATATCTTTTCTATTGCTAATTCCAAAATCTTTTTAACTAATTAATTGATTTAGTTTTCAATTTGCTTTGATCTTATTTTCTTTTAGTTTTTGAAAATTTATTTTGTTATCCTTTTATTTTATTTTATTTTTTCGGTCAATTCAAAAAAAAAATATATTTTACTTGTGAATTCATATCATATTCCCTTTCTCCATCATGGACTCAAGTGGAATTGAGCAGTCCAGAAGGACTCTGGGGTCATATGCTAACCCCATTACAGCTGTATATGGGAGTAGCATCTGTATACCTCCCATCAAAGCAAGCAGCTTTGAGCTAAATCCTCAACTTATTATCATGGTGCAGCAAAATTGCCAGTATTCCGGTCTTCCACAGGAAGAACCTACTGAGTTTCTGGCACAGTTCTTACAAATTGCTGACACAGTACGTGATAAAGAGGTGGATCAGGATGTCTACAGACTATTACTGTTTCCATTTGCTGTAAAAGATCAAGCTAAGAGGTGGTTGAATAACCAACCTACAGCAAGCATAAAGACATGGAAACAGTTATCAGACAAATTCCTTAATCAATTTTACCCTCCAAAAAGGATGACACAGCTAAGGCTGGACATCCAAGGCTTTAAACAAGAGGATAATGAATCCCTTTATAATGCCTGGGAGAGGTATAGAGGTATGCTAAGAAAATGCCCCTCTGAAATGTTTTCAGAGTGGGTACAGTTAGACATTTTCTACTATGGGCTTACAGAAAAAGCTCAGATGTCTTTAGACCACTCAGTTGGTGGATCTATACACATGAGGAAGACAATTGAAGAGGCTCAAGAGCTTATAGACACTGTTGCTAGAAATCAACATTTGTACTCTAGCAATGAGTTCTCTCCAAAAGAGGAAGTCATGGCAGTAGCCACTGATCCTAATCCTCAAGAACAGATGATTGAGCTTAATCAACAACTACACCTGATGACAAAACAGTTAGCAGAATTTAAAGAGATGCTCCATGAAACTAAAATTGCTAACAAGAACATAGAACTGCAGTTGAATCAGGCAAAACAGCAGATATCTAAATAGATAACAGAAGAATGTCAAGCAGTTCAACTGAGGAGTGGGAAGACATTGAATAACACTGCTCAAAGTAGCAAAAAGCCAAATAAGAAACAATTGACAGAGGATAACCAAACCACTGTCCAAAATCCCTCTGAGGACAGTAAGAGCCCAGAGAGGAATACCTTTGGCGTTCAAACGCCAGAAAAGGGGGGAAAGCTAGCGTTAAACGCCCATTCCCTGCCCAGTTCTGGCGTTAAACGCCCAATCTTCATCCAATCCTGGCGTTCAGACGTCAAGGGAGGATCAGACACCTGAGAGTGCTGACAGTAATCCCTCTAAAAAGGCTTCTTCAACCACTTCTGTAAGGAATAAACCTGCAGCAACTAAGGTTGAAGAATATAAAGCCAAGATGCCTTATCCTCAGAAACTCTGCCAAGCGGAACAGGATAAGCAATTTGCCCGCTTTGCATACTATCTAAGGACTCTTGAAATAAAGATTCCGTTTGCAGAGGCACTTGAGCAAATACCTTCTTATGCTAAGTTCATGAAGAGATCTTAAGTCATAAGAAGGATTGGAGAGAAACTGAAAAAGTATTTCTCACTGAAGAATGCAGTGCAGTCATTCTGAAAAGCTTACCAAAAAAGCTTCAAGATCCAGGAAGCTTTATGATACCATGCACATTAGAAGGTGCTTGCACCAAGACAGCCCTATGTGATCTTGGAGCAAGCATCAATCTAATACCTGCATCCACTATCAGAAAGCTTGGGTTGACTGAAGAAGTCAAACCAACCCGGATATGCCTCCAACTTGCTAATGACTCCATTAAACATCCATCAGGCATAATAGAGGACATGATTGTCAAGGTTGGGCCATTCGCCTTTCCAACTGACTTTGTGGTGCTGGAAATGGAGGAGCACAAGAGTGCAACTCTCATTCTAGGAAGACCTTTCCTAGCAACTGGACGAACTCTCATTGATGTACAAAAAGGGGAAGTAACCCTGAGAGTCAATGAGGATGAGTTCAAGTTGAATGCTGTAAAAGCTATGCAGCATCCAAACACACCAAATGACTGCATGGGCGCTGACATTATTGACTCTTTGGTGGAAGAGATCAATATGACTGAAAGTCTAGAATCAGAGCTTGAAGACATCTTCAAGGATGCTCAGCCTGATCAAGAAGAACCAGAGGAAACAAAGGAATTTTTGAAAATTCCTCAGGAGGAGGATAAGCCTCCCAAACCTGAACTCAAACCACTACCACCATCCCTGAAGTATGTATTTCTGGGAGAGGGTGACACTTTTCCAGTGATTATAAGCTCTGCTTTAAATCCACAGGAAGAGGAAGCACTGATTCAAGTGCTAAGGACACACAAGACAGCTCTTGGGTGGTCCATAAGTGATCTTAAGGGCATTAGCCCAGCTAGATGCATGCACAAGATCCTGTTGGAGGATAATGCCAAACCAGTGGTCCAACCACAAAGGAGGCTAATTCCAGCCATGAAGGAGGTGGTGCAGAAAGAGGTCACTAAATTACTAGAGGCTGGGATTATTTATCCTATTTCTAATAGCCCCTGGGTGAGCCCTGTTCAAGTTGTCCCCAAAAAGGAAGGCATGACAGTGGTTCATAATGAAAAAAATGAACTGGTTCCTACAAGAACAGTCACAGGGTGGCGTATGTGTATTGACTACAGAAGGCTCAGTACAGCCACCAGAAAGGATCATTTTCCTTTACCATTCATAGACCAGATGCTAGAAAGACTAGCTGGTCATGATTATTACTGCTTTTTGGATGGCTATTTAGGTTACAACCAAATTGCAGTAGATCCTCAGGACCAAGAGAAAACATCATTTACTTGCCCTTCTGACGTGTTTGCCTACAGGAGGATGCCTTTTGGTCTGTGTAATACTCCTGCAACCTTTCAGAGATGCATGCTATCCATCTTCTCTGATATGGTGGAGAAATTTCTGGAAGTCTTCATGGATGACTTCTCAGTATATGGAGACTCATTCAGCTCCTGTCTTAACCACCTAGCACTTGTCCTGAAAAGGTGCCAAGAGACTAACCTGGTTTTAAACTGGGAGAAATGTCACTTTATGGTGACTGAAAGAATTGTCCTTGGGCATAAAATTTCAAGCAGGGGAATAGAGGTGGATAAGGCAAAGGTAGAGGTAATTGAAAAATTACCACCACCTGCCAATGTTAAGGCAATCAGAAGCTTTCTGGGGCATGCAGGATTCTACAGAAGGTTCATAAAGGATTTTTTGAAAATTGCAAAACCTTTGAGCAACCTGCTAGCTGCTGACACACCATTTGTGTTTGACACACAGTGTCTGCAGGCATTTGAGATCCTGAAAGCCAAGCTGGTCACAGCACCAGTCATCTCTGCACCAGACTGGACATTGCCATTTGAACTAATGTGTGATGCCAGTGACCATGCCATTGGTGCAGTGCTGGGACAGAGGCATAACAAGCTTCTGCACATCATTTATTATGCTAGCCGTGTTCTAAATGATGCACAGAAGAATTACACAACCATAGAAAAAGAGTTACTTGCAGTGGTCTATGCCATTGACAAGTTTAGATCCTATCTAGTGGGATCCAAAGTGATTGTGTACACTGACCATGCTGCTCTTAAATACTTACTCACAAAGCAGGATTCAAAACCCAGGCTTATAAGATGGGTGTTGCTTCTGCAAGAGTTTGATATAGAAATAAGAGACACAAAAGGGACAGAGAACCAGGTAGCTGATCATCTGTCCCGAATAGAACCAGTAGCTGGGGCGTCCCTCCCTTCTACTGAGATTTCTGAGACTTTACCAGATGAGCAACTCTTTGCCATCCAGGAAGCTCCATGGTTTGCAGATATTGCAAATTATAAAGCTGTGAGGTTCATACCACAAGAGTACAGCAGAATGCAAAGAAAGAAATTAATTTCAGATGCCAAGTACTACCTATGGGATGAGCCATATCTCTTTAAGAGATGTGCAGACGGAATGATCCGCAGATGTGTACCCAGAGAAGAAGCACAGAGGATCCTGTGGCATTGCCATGGATCACAGTATGGGGGACATTTTGGAAGTGAGCGAACAGCCACTAAGGTCCTCCAATGTGGCTTCTACTGGCCTACTCTCTATAGAGATGCCCGAGAGTTTGTGCGTAACTGTGACAGCTGCCAAAGAGCTGGTAACTTACCTCATGGATACGCCATGCCTCAACAAGGGATCTTAGAGATTGAGTTGTTTGATGTATGGGGAATTGACTTTATGGGTCCATTCCCACCATCATACTCAAACACTTACATTCTGGTGGCAGTGGACTATGTATCTAAATGGGTAGAAGCAATTGCTACACCCACTAATGATACTAAAACCGTACTGAAATTCCTCCAGAAACACATCTTCAGCAGATTTGGTGTTTCCAGAGTCATAATCAGTGATGGGAGTACTCATTTCTGCAATAAACAGCTTTACTCCGCTATGGTCCGATATGGAATTAGCCACAAAGTGGCTACCCCGTATCATCCACAGACAAATGGGCAAGCTGAAGTCTCTAACAGAGAGCTAAAAAGAATCCTAGAACGGACTGTAATGGCCCGAAGAAAGGATTGGGCAAGGAGCTTGGATGATGCTCTGTGGGCATACAGAACAGCATTTAAGACCCCAATAGGAACCTCACCATACCAACTTGTGTATGGCAAGGCCTGTCATCTGCCCATGGAACTGGAACATAAAGCCTACTGGGCAACCAGATTCCTAAACCTGGATGCTAAGTTAGCTGGTGAAAAGAGATTACTCCAGCTAAATGAGCTAGATGAATTTAGACTCAGTGCCTTTGAAAATGCAAAGATTTATAAGGAAAAGGCAAAGAAGTGGCATGACAAGAAGTTGTCATCCAGAGTCTTTGAGCCAGGACAAAAAGTTCTGCTCTTCAACTCTAGGCTCAGATTGTTCCCAGGAAAACTTAAATCCCGGTGGAGGGGTCCGTATGTGATTACAGGAGTGTCACCATATGGATATGTTGAGCTTCAGGATATTGATTCTGACAAAAAGTTCATTGTTAATGGACAGAGGATCAAGCATTATCTTGAAAGCAATTTTGAGCAGGAATGCTCAAAACTGAGGCTGGAATGATCCTCAGTAAAGGCCCAGCTAAAGACAATAAAGAAGCGCTTGCTGGGAGGCAACCCAGTCATTAGCAGGTTATATGTTTTATTTCTACAAGGGCAATTATCAAAATTGAAGGAATTCATAGAGTTACAGAAGGATTCAGTGCAAAAAGCAGAGAAAAAGAGCTTACTGGCGAAAAAACGCCAGTAAGGGTGCCATTTTGGGCGTTAAACGCCAGAATGGGCACCATTCTGGGCGTTTAACGCCAGGTGTGCAGCATCCTGGGCGTTTAACAAAACGCCCAGTGACAAAGGGGATTCTGGCGTTTAACGCCAGCCAGGGTACCTGGCTGGGCATTAAACGCCCACAATGGCTAGCAAATGGGCGTTAAACGCCAGATGGATGCCATTCGTGGCGTTTAATGCCAGAAAGGTGAGGGACAGAGATTTTGCTTTCTGCTTAATTTTTTTCAACTTTCCTTTTTTGAACCATACTTTTCTACACAAACACATTTCAAACTTTCATCATTTATCCTCAAATCTTCAAAAAATTAAAATCATTCTTCAAATCTCTCTCAAATCCTTCCCAAATCTTGTTCAAAAACTCAACTTTCTCTTAAATTCTTTCCATATCTTCTCAAATCTCCTTCCAAATTTTTGAAATCTCTCCTCCCCCCTTATAAATACACGTTCGGCCTCCCTATTCCCCCACACCATTCGAATTTGCTCTTCTCCTCTCTCTCCTCTTTCCCTTCTTTTGCTTGAGGACAAGCAAACCTCTAAGTTTGGTGTGCTTTTCCGTGATCACTAAGCCAAGATTCATCAAGATCATGGCTCCTAAGGGAAAACAAACCAATTTAAGAGGAAAGAAAGAGAATAATCCAAAGAATCTTTGGAATCAAGAGAAGTTCTTAACCAAAGAACATGAAGACCATTATCATAAAATAATGGGTCTGAGGTCAGTGATCCCGGAAGTCAAATTCGATCTGAAAGAAGATGAATATCCGGGGATCCAAGAGCAAATTCGAAACAGAGGATGGGAAGTTCTAACCAATCCTGAGATAAAGGTTGGAAGAAATATGGTTCAGGAATTCTACTCAAATCTGTGGCTAACAGATAAGCAGAGAATGACTGGAACTGCTTTCCATACTTACAGAACCATGGTCAGAGGGAAAGTTATCTACTTCCATCTGGACAAAATAAGAGAAATCTTCAAATTGCCTCAACTGCAAGATGATCCTGAATCCTTTAATAGGAGAATGGTGAGAGCAGATAAAGGGTTGGATCAAGTTCTAGAGGACATATGCCTCCCTGGAACTAAGTGGATAACCAATTCAAAGGGTGTCCCAAACCAACTCAAGAGGGGAGACCTCAAACCAATTGCAAGAGGTTGGCTAGACTTTATTGGGCGTTCCATATTGCCCACTAGCAACCGTTCTGAGGTCACTATCAAGAGAGCAGTGATGATTCATTGCATTATGCTTGGAAAAGAAGTGGAGGTTCATCATCTAATTGCTTGTGAGATCTACACAATTGCAAATAAGAATTCCACTGAAGCCAAAATGGCTTACCCAAGCTTGATCTCCTTGCTCTGTAAAGAGGCTGGGGTAAAGATGGGAGTAGATGAATTCATACCCATTGAACATCCAATCACCAAGAAGTCAATGGAAGGACAAATGCAAGACAACTCTATCAAGAAGAGGGCGCAGGAGTTCCTCCCTGAATTCCCTGAAATTGACTACTGGACCAGCCTAGAAGCATCTATCACCAAGTTGCAAGAAACTATGGAGCAACTTAAGGAAGAACAGCAGAATCAGAACTACATGCTCTGCAAATTGCTGAAGGAACAAGAGAAGCAGGGGCGTGAACTTCAAGAGTTGAAACGCCAAAAGCTCTCCTCTCAAGTTGAGGGAGCATCCACTTCTCAAAATCAAGGTTGTTGAGTCCTAACTCTGTGATAACCTCTATCATTAGGAGCCTATTTAAATTTTTATTTTCTATTCCTACTAGTCTTATCTTATATCTATTTTTGAGTCTTGTTCTTAATTCATAATTAATAAAATTTAAAGTTCATTCCTTAAAGCTATGAATGTCCTATGAATCCATCACCTCTCTTAAATAAAAAATGCTTTAATCACAAAAGAACAAGAAGTGCAGGATTTCAAATTCATCTTTGAAACTAGTTGAATTAGTTTGATGTGGTGACAATGTTTTTTGTTTTCTAAATGAATGCTTGAACAGTGCATATGTCTTTTGAATTTGTTATTTTAAGAATGTTAAAATTGTTGGCTCTTGAAAGAATGAAGGAAAAGGAGAACTGTTATTGAGGATCTGAAAAATCATCAAATTGATTCTTGAAGCAAGAAAAAGCAGTGAATAAAAAAAATGAAAAAAAAAGAAGACAGAAAAGAATGAGAAAAAGAAAAAGAAAGAAATAAAGTTATGATCCAAGGCAAAAAGAGTGTGCTTAAGAACCCTGGACACCTCTAATTGGGGACTTTAGCAAAGCTAAGTCACAATCTGAAAAGGTTCACTCAATTATGTGTCTGTGGCATGTATGTATCCGGTGGTAATACTAGAAGACAGAGTGCTTTGGGCCATAGCCAAGACTCATAAAGTGGCTATGATCAAGAATCATAATTCTTAACTAGGGGAATCAATAACACTATCTGAGTTCTGAGTTCCTACGGATGCCAATCATTCTAAACTTCAAAGGATAAAGTGAGATGCCAAAACTATTCAGAAGCAAAAAGCTACTAGTCCCGCTCATCTAATTGGAGCTAAGTTTCTTTGATATTTTGGAGTCTATAGTATATTCTCTTCTTTTTATTCTACTTTGATTTTCAGTTGCTTGGGGACAAGCAACAATTTAAGTTTGGTGTTGTGATGAGCGGATAATTTATACGCTTTTTGGCATTGTTTTCAGTATGTTTTTAGTATATTTTAGTTAGTTTTTAGTATACTTTTATTAGTTTTTAGTTAAAATTCACTTTTCTGGACTTTACTATGAGTTTGTATGTTTTTCTGTGATTTCAGGTATTTTCTGGCTGAAACTGAGGGTCCTGAGCAAAAATCTGATTCAGAGGCTGAAAAGGACTGCAGATGCTGTTGGATTCTGACCTCCATGCACTCGAAGTGGATTTTCTGGAGCTACAGAAGCCCAATCGGCGCGCTCTCAACGGCGTTGGAAAGTAGACATCTTGGGCTTTCCAGCAATGTATAATAGTTTATACTTTGCCGGAGATTTGATGGCTCAAACCGGCGTTGCAAATCAGCTTCAGAATTCCCAGCGTTTAACGCTGGAACTGGCATAAAAATTGGA
This sequence comes from Arachis hypogaea, assembly GCF_003086295.3. NCBI lineage: Eukaryota > Viridiplantae > Streptophyta > Magnoliopsida > Fabales > Fabaceae > Arachis > Arachis hypogaea. The sequence continues at coordinate 50,313,208 of NC_092042.1, read as the reverse complement.
GTTAAACGCCCAAACTGGCATGAAAGCTGGCGTTTAACTCCAGAAAAAGTCTCTACACATGAAAGCTTCAATGCTCAGCCCAAGCACACACTAAATGGACCCAGAAGTGGATTTTTACGTCATTTACTCATTTCTATATACCCTAGGTTACTAGTTCACTATTAATAGGATCTTTTGACATTGTATCGGTACCTCATGACACTTTACATGTTTCTTTGTGTACTTCTTACGGCATGAGTCTCTAAACCCCATGGTTGGGGGTGAGGAGCTCTGCTGTGTCTTGATGGATTAATGCAATTACTACTGTTTTTCATTCAAACATGCTTTCTTCCATTCTAAGATATCACTTGTTCCTAAACCTGATGAATGTGATGATCTGTGACACTCATCATCATTCTCAACTATGAACGTGTGCCTGACAACCATCTCTGTTCTACCTTAGATTGAGTAGATATCTCTTGGATTCCTTAATCGGAATCTTCGTGGTATAAGCTAGAATTGATGGCGGCATTCAAGAGAATCCGGAAGGTCTAAACCTTGTCTGTGGTATTCTGAGTAGGATTCAAGGATTGAATGACTGTGACGAGCTTCAAACTTCTGAGGGCTGGGCGTTAGTGACAGACACAAAAGAATCATTGGATTCTATTCCAACCCGATTGAGAACCGACAGATGATTAGCCGTGCTGTGACAGAGTGCGTTGAACATTTTCACTGAGAGGATGGGAGGTAGCCATTGACAATGGTGAAACCCTACATACAGCTTGCCATGGAAGGACCTTGCGTGCTTGAAGAAGAAGACAGTAGGAAAGCAGAGATTCAGAAGATAGAGCATCTCCAAAACCTCAACCTGTTCTCCATTACTGCAAAACAAGTACTTATTTCATGTTCTTTTACTTTTCACAATCAACCTTGATAATTATTGATATCCTGACTAAGAGTTACAAGATAACCATAGCTTGCTTCAAGCCGACAATCTCCGTGGGATCGACCCTTACTCACATAAGGTATTACTTGGACGACCCAGTGCACTTGCTGGTTAGTTGTGCGGAATTGCAAAAGTGTGATTGCAATTTCGTGCACCAAACATTCATAAACTTCACTATAAAAAATATGCATTGTTCAAGCATTCATTCAGAAGACAAAAAGTGTTGCCACCACATAAAAATAATTAGAATTTTTCTTATTGAAAACTTGAAATAATTGCCTTGTTACTCTAAAGAAAATTTATTATTTTGTTCATGTTTAGTGATGATGAGAAGAATAAATTATAGCTTACTTGGAGATAATAAAAATGAAAATAAAAATAAAAATAAAAATAAAGACCCTAATTACTAATACTCATGTAATTCTTAAGATAGGTTTCTAATAATAAAAGTTATCACAGATTTAATATTAAAACTCAACAACCTTTATTTTGGGAGATGGATGCTCCTTCAATCTGTGGGCTGTCTGGTCCTTCAAGGGAGAACTTCTGGCGCTTCAGCTCCTGTAGCTCGCGCCCTTGCTTTTCTTGTTCCTTAAGCAGCTTGCAGAGCATGCTATTTTGATTTTGCTATTCTTCCTTAAGTTGATCCAAAGCTTCTTGTAGCTTGGTGACAGATGCTTCTAGGCAGGCCCAGTAGTCAATTTGAGGGATTTCTGGGAGGACTCCTGCGCCTTCCTCTTGATGGAGTTGTCGTGTACTTGTTGTCCCTCCATTGACTTTTTAGTGATTGGATGCTCGACTGAGATGAACTCATCCACTCCCATCTTTACCTTAGCATCTTTACATAGCAGAGAGATTAAGCTTAGGTAAGCCAATTTGGCTTCAGTGGAGTTCTTATTTGCAATTGTGTAAATCTCACAAGAAATCAGATGATGAATCTCCACTTCGTTTCCCAGCATAATGCAATGAATCATCACTGCTCTTTTGACAGTGGCCTCAGAGCGGTTGCTAGTGGACAGTATAAAATGCCCAATGAAGTCCAACCAGCCCCTAGCGACTGGTTTGAGATCTCCTCTCTTGAGTTGGTTTGGGACACCGTTTGGGTTGGTTATCCACTTAGTTCCAGGGAGGCATATGTCCTCTAGAACTTGGTCCAAACACTTATCTACTCTCACCATTCTCCTATTAAAGGATTGTGAATCATCTTGTAGTTGAGGCAGCTTGAAGACCTCTCTTATTTTGTTAAGGTGAAAGTAAATAGTCTTTCCTCTGACCATAGTTCGAAAGGTATGGAAGGCAGTTCCCATCATTCTCTGTTTATCTGTTAGCCACAGATTTGAGTAGAATTCTTGGACCATGTTTCTTCCCACCTTTGTCTCAGGATTAGCTAGGATTTCCCAACCTCTGTTTCGAATATGTTCTTGGATCTCCGGATATTCGTCTTCTTTTAGATCGAACTTAACTTCCGGGATTACTGACCTCAAACCCATTATTTTGTGGTAATGGTCTGCATGCTCTTTGGTTAAGAACCTCTCATGATTCCAAAGTGGTTTTGGATTATTCTCTTTCTTGCCTCTTAAAGTGGTTTGTTTTACTTTAGGGGCCATGATCTTGGTGAGGTTTTGCTCAGTGATCACGGAAAAATACACCAAACTTAGAGGTTTGCTTGTCCTCAAGCAAAAAAAAAGGAAAGGAGAGGAATAGAGGGGGAGACAGATTCGAATGGTGGAGGTATGAGGATGGCCGAATGTGTATTTAAAAGGGAGGGGTGGGTTTCAAAAATTTTGAAATGATATGATAGAAAGATGTGATTTGTAAAAGATGAATCATGTTATGAAAAAGATGAGATTTTAAAATTCAAAAGATATGGAAAAGATATTGAGAAGTTAAATCTAAATTTTTGTTGATGCATCTAAGAATTAAAAGATGATATGATGAGTTGGAAAGATTTGGAAAGAAATTGAAAAGATAAATGAGTTTTTGAAAAATATTTGAAAGGGATTTTGAAAGAAAATTAAAAAAGAATTTAGAAGATTATTAAATTTTTTAAATTGAATTTAAGAGATGAAAATTTGTAACATGTTTATGCAGAAAATTATGAATTAAAACATGGAAATTTGAAAAAAATTGAAGTGAAAATAGAATCACCTCCCCCTGTCAGTTCTGGCCTTAAATGCCCAGAATGGTATCCATTTTGGCATTTAACGCCCATTTGTTGGCCAATTTGGGCATTTAACGCCCAGCCAGGGCGTTAAATGCCAGGAATCCTTTGTCGCTGGGCATTTTTCTTAACGCCCAAGATGCTGTAACTCTGGCGTTAAACGCCCAAAATGGTATCTTTACTGGTGTTAAACGTCCAGAATGGTACCCATTCTGGCGTTTAACGCCCAAAATGCCTCTTACTGGCGTTTTCGAGCCAGTGAGCTCCTTTTCTCTGCTTTGTGCTCTGAATCCTTCTGTAAGTCTGTAAACTTCTGCATTTGACAATTTACCTTAAAGATAATTTATATCAAACTCCTATAATTATTATTTAAATAACAAGAACCCTTGCTAATGACTAGGTTGCCTCCCAGCAAGCGGTTCTTTATTGTCTTTAGCTAGACTTTTACTGAGCTTTAGTCTAGTCTCGGTTTTGAGCATTCTTGCTCAACATTGCTTTCAAGATAATGTTTGACTCTCTGTCCATTAACAATGAACTTTTTGTCAGAGTCAATATCCTGAAGCTCTACATATCCATATGGTGACACACTTGCGATCACATATGGTCCCCTCCATCGTGATTTAAATTTCCCAGGGAACAATCTGAGCCTAGATTTAAACAGCAGAACCTTCTGTCCTGGCTCAAAGACTCTGGATGATAGTTTCTTGTCATGCCACCTTTTTGCTTTCTCTTTGTAAATCTTTGCATTTTCGAAAGCATTGAGTCTGAATTCCTCTAGCTCATTCAAATGGAGCAATCTTTTCTCTCCAACTAACTTGGCATCAAGGTTTAGGAATCTAGTTGCCTAGTAGGCCTTGTGTTCCAGTTTCACTGGCAGGTGACAAGCTTTTCTATACACAAGCTGGTATAGAGAGGTCCCTATAGGAGTTTTGAATGCAGTTCTGTATGCCCATAGAGCATCATCTAGACTCCTTGCCCAATCCTTTCTACAGGTACTTACAGTCCATTCCAGGATTTGTTTTAGTTATCTATTTGAGACTTCAGCCTATCCATTTGTCTGTGGATGATATGGAGTTGCCACTTTGTGGTTAATTCCATATCGGATCAGAGCGGAGTCAAGCTATTTATTGTAGAAATGAGTTCTTCCATCACTGATTAGTATTCTGGGGACACCAAATCTGCTGAAGATATGCTTCTTGAAGAACTTCAGCACTGTCTTAGTATCATTAGTGGGTGTGACAATTGCCTCTACCCATTTAGATACATAATCTACTGCCACCAGAATGTAAGTGTTTGAGTATGATGGTGGGAAAGGCCCCATAAAATCAATACCCCATACATCAAACAACTCAATTTCTAAGATCCCTTGCTAAGGCATGGCATAACTATGAGGCAAATTACCAGTTTTCTGGCAACTGTCATAGTTACGTACAAACTCTCGGGAGTCTCTATAGAGGGTAGGCCAGTAGAAGCCACATTGGAGAACTTTTGTGGCTGTTCGCTCACCTCCAAATGTCCTCCATATTGTGATCCATGGAAATGCCATAGGATCTTCTGTGCTTCTTCTTTAGGCATGCATCTGTAGATCATTCTGTCTGCACATCTCTTAAAGAGATATGGTTCATTGATGCATTCGCATATTTGCTATATTAGCTAGTTAGTTTAGTTGGTTTTAGTTTAAGTTTTATTCATTTTCTCTAAATAAACAAGTATTATTATAAGTTTTGTTCCCATGAATAGAAATACCAAGGACAATGTCAATTGTGGCCAATTTCATGCAAATGAGTCAAGAATTGCATAAATAAATAAATCTCATGAAGATTGATTCCATTGATTGCATGAATTGGTGAGACTTTGAAGTAAGTTTCCTTGTTTATGATACGTGGTGAAACAAGAAAGCATTGAAGCAAGAATGAAGCAAGCAAGTGGCTAACAACTCTTTCTAGAATAGCAATGTGCACGTTGCCAACATGGAGAAAGGGTGAGTGTTTGAGAGCAACGCCAAGCAGCCCTGGAGAGTGAACAAAGAGGAGTTGCACGTTGCCAACTTGCACTTCAACTAGAGTGTTCATCAACAACGCCCAACAATGTAAGGCAGCCCTGTAGAAGCACATTTGGGCGTTGCCAACTTGGAGAAAGGGGTGAGTGTTTGATGGCAACGCAGGCAAGCAAGGAATTAGGCCAGGGAGGAGCTCGAGGGCGTTGCCAACGTGGGAATGAAGAAGCGTTATTCAAGGCAACGCTGAGCTAGAAGATTTCGCCCAGAGAAGAAGTTTGAGCACGTTACCAACGTGCTACTACATTTGAGTGTTCCTTGGCAACGCACACAAGCAAGGCTTGGCCCAGGAGGAGATTAAGCTGGCGTTGCCAACGCCAGGAACAAGGGACGTGTTCTTTGGCAACGCACACAAGCAAGCTTGGCCCAAGAGGAGGAGAAGCTGGCATTGCCAACGCCAGGAAGATAGGCGTGTTCCTTGGCAACGCAGCAAGCAACCTTGGGGAGCTAGTCCAGAGCCCCGAGCACGTTGCCAGCCTAGAGATGAGGGGCGTGTTTGAGGACAACGCAGGCAAACAACGCTGAATAGAAGACTTGGCCCAGGAAAGGGTGTGATGCACGTTGCCAACGCCAAGTTCTGAAGGCGTGTTCCTTGGCAACGTAGCAAGCAAAGCTTGATGCTAGGAGAATGAAGTTAGCACGTTGCTAACTTGAAATTATAAGGGCGTGTGTGGCAACAACGCAGCAACCCTGGCAGCCTGACCTTGCTCTCTTCCATGGAGTATATCTTGAGTTGTAGACCTTCAAATGATGCACTCTCAACGGCATTGAAAAGTAGACATCCAGATCTTTCCAACCATATATCATAGTATGGGGTTGACATTCGTTTAAAGCTTCAAAAGCGGGCTTCATTTAGAGCTTCAGAATCTGAAGGCGTTGGCAACTTGGAAATACAAAGGCGTTTTTGCCAAAAACGCCTGCGATTTTAGCAGCCTGACCATGTCCCCTTCAATGGAGCATAACTTGAGCTACAGAGATCCAAATTGAGTGATTCCAGTTGCGTTGGAAAGCTGACATTCAGAGCTTTCCAACCATATATAATAGTCTATAGTGAAGCATGAAATGGAAGCTTGAATCAGAGTCATCTTTAGGTCCCAAAAACAAGAAAATGAGGTTGAAATTTGAGGAAGCTAGAAACTAGCCCTGGAGGGAGCACGAGCACGTTGCCAACGTGCTAACAAGGGGGCGTGTTTGGTGACAACGCCAGCCTCATGTCTCAGCCTTGGGAGGCTTGGCACGTTGCCAACTTGGGAGGAAAGGGGCGTTTTCAGCAACAACTTGGCAGCCTGACCTTACCTTCTTTGAGGAAGCATAACTTGAGCTACAAAGCTTTAATTAAGATGATTCCAAGTGCATTAGAAAGAAGACACTCTGAGCTTTCCAATTATGTATGATAGTCCATATTGAAGCAGAGGATTGACACTCAAATTCTGGGCAACATTAAGCATGAAAGTGGAGCCAAACAGAAGAAAAGCCAAGTTGTTAGCAACAACTTGGGCTAACAACGCCCAGCACAAAGTTCCCAGCCCAGGAAACTCATAAGCACGTTCCCAACGTGCCTTTACACTGGCGTGTTTGCCAGTAACGCCCCATTGGGCCAGGAGCATTATGAATGAGCTCTTCCTTCTCTGTTTAGCAACACTTGCTCCATTGACTTCTTCTATTGCCAAGAATTTAACAAAGAATGAAGCCCACATTGCTAGCCCAATCAAAGATCTTTAAAGGAGTTTTAGGAGTAGTATAAATAGGAAAGAGTGGTGTACTTTTAGGGGGACTTTTTTTTTGACATTTAGACTCATAGAAACTTTTACTTTCTAGCACTTGTACTTAGAGAGCTCTCTTGAATTTCCGGGAGTATACCGGAAAGCTATTTTGGCTTTTCTTGCAACTTTTCATCTTTCAGTTTTAAGCATCTTCTTCTTCTTCTTCATCTTTCTTCACACTTAGTTTAATTTTCATTTATGACAATTGTTGTTGAAATTGGAGCTATGATTCACTAAACCCCACTTTCATTAGGGGGAAGAGCTCTGCTTGTTTGAATGCATTGATAAATCATCTTCTCCTTCTCAATTCAAGTGGTTAATCCAAGAGGAAACTCTTGTTCTTTAAAGATTCAATCACCATCGAGAGAGGGGTTAATCTATATAAATTGTGTGGTGAATTTGAGAAATGAACCACATAGTTCAGTTTAGAGTTCATCCTTTCATAATCTCCTTAATCAATACACTTTGGTTGGTATGTGAGATGTAACCTCCCTAAGTTGAGATTCTGAAAATTGTGTGGCTTGGATTAGAAATTGAGCTTCATCTCTTCTCATGAACAATTAGATCACGAGAGTGGCAATTGGTTATGTTGAGAGAAATTGGATCACCAAGAGATTGGGATTCAATTACCCACTTGCCATGGATCTATACCCATGATTGAGAAGGAATTGATCAACATCAATTCATGAGAATTTGCATCTCTGATCCCTAATGATCCTTTCCATCATCAATTCTTATTTCTTTTGCTCTTAGTTGTTTGAACACCCATTACCCCATTTCCCTTCTACATTCTTGCAATTTATTATTCTTGTCATCTACATTCTGTCTCTTTATTTCTTGCTCTTTGCTCTTATGCTCTTTAAATTTCTGCAACCTTTAATTTCTTGCAATTTATCTTTGATGTCATTTAAGTTTCTTGCATTTTAAGTTTCAGTTATTTACTTTCATTTTATTTCTATATTCCAGTTCTTTAAATTCCTTGCCATTTAAAATTCCTGCAATTATGTTCAAAAATCACAATGCTCATGAAATCAAAACCATGTTTGCTTGACTAAATCCATCATTAAACTAAAGTTGCTTAATCTACCAATCTCCGTGGGATCGACCTCACTCTTAGTGAGTTTTATTACTTGATACGACCCGGTATACTTGCCGGCTATACATGAAATCAAATTTTTACGTATCAAGTTTTTGGCGCCGTTGCCGGGGATTGGAAAACATTGACAATGATTAAGTGAATGGTGGTTTAGATTAAGCATTTTTTTGTGTTTGTGTTAAACCTACTAACTGTTTGATACTTTGTTTCACTAACTCCAATTTCACTCTAGTTCTAGAGTGTTTCACTTGTGATTTTGGTTTTGTTTGTGTATGTCAGGAGCTAATAGACTTAATATTGAGGATGAGAGAACCCTCCGAAGGGTAAGGAGAGCAGAAAGAGGAAAGGGGATAGTTGGTGAAGAGGAATCAGAGGGAGAAGACCAAGTCATGGAGGACGGCATGCACAATCCTCCTGGAGGGGTCAACAACAATGATGGACCACCTAGAAGGGTGCTATCTTCTTATACCATCCCTGATCCAAGACATTGTGGGAGCAGTATTGCCACTCCAAGTGTTCAGGCCAATAACTTTGAGTTAAAACCCCAACTTATCACTTTGGTACAAAACAACTGCTCCTATGGAGGGGGACCTCTTGAAGACCCAAATCAACATTTGTCTGTTTTTCTGAGGATATGCAACACAGTTAAGACAAATGGAGTGCATCCAGATGTCTACAAACTGCTGCTATTCCCATTCTCTTTGAGGGACAAGGCCACTCAATGGCTAGAGTCATTCCCCAAGGAAAGCCTCGACAATTGGAATGACCTGATGGGCAGATTTCTAGCAAAGTTCTACCCACCTCAAAGAATCATCAAATTGAAGACAGAGGTTCAAACTTTCAGGCAAATGGAAGGGGAGTCATTGTATGAAGCCTGGGAAAGATATAAGGCACTAATGAGAAGATGTCCACCTGACATGTTTAGTGATTGGGTCAAACTCCAAAACTTCTATGAAGGCTTAAACTTAGAAGCAAGGAAAGGACTAGACTACTCATCAGGAGGATCACTCAACATGATGAAAACTGCTGAAGAGGCTCAAGATCTCATTGAGATTGTAGCAAACAATCAGTATTATTACTCATCAGAGAGGCAACATAACCCTTCCCCAAAGAAAGGCGTAATGGAGTTTGAAGGTGTTGACGTTATCTTGGCACAAAATAAGTTAATGCACCAACAAATCCAACAACAAATGGAAATGATAACAAAGAGAATGGATGGTTTCCAACTAGCATCAGTGAACACAACAAATCAATCATCACTTGAATGGGGCCAAGGTGAAGGGACCACTGTTGAATAGCCACAAGAACAAGTTCAGTACATGCAAAATACTTCAAATTCTCAGGATGAATTTCATAGTGATATATACAACCCATCCTGGAAAAATCATCCTAATCTAAAGTGGGGTGAAAACCATTGGCAAAAGAACAACAACCACAACCACACCCGTAACACAAATAACAAAAATCACCATGTCACCAACACTAACCAATATAGAAAAATACAAAACACATATCAACCACCTCATAATAATTCACAAACTCACCAAAACAACTTTCCTGCACCAACATCTAACTCACAAAACTACCACACTAATCCACCCAACAACTTCCAACAACAATCAACCCCCATCATATCCCCAATTGACCATCATGAGACCAGAATCTCAAATCTTGAAGCAACCTTGCAAGCACTTGCTCAAACCACTCAAGCCTTAATCAAGGGACAAAAAGAACATGAGGCCACCATGAAGAGTATTGAGCGACAAGTGGGACAATTAGCCAAACAAGCTAAACGGCCAACCAATGTTCTTCCAAGTGATACGATACCCAACCCAAGAGACACAGAAAAAGCCATAAAATGGGAGGAGTGTAAAGCAATCACCCTGAGAAGTGGGAAGAAAGTGGAGACAGAAGCCATTACTCAGGAAGAGCACATCAAAGAAGGCTTAAAAGAAGAAGTGAAGGAACAAAAGCAGGAGCAAGAAACCTATACACAAAGTGATAAATTAGCTAAGAAGGAGGCAGTGAAAGCATACCAACCAATGCTCCCATACCCTCAAACGTTTAAAGAAGAGAACAAAGAGAAGCAATATTCCAAATTCTTGGAAATATTCAAGACACTACACATCAACATCCCCTTCATTGAAGCACTTGAACAGATGCCCCTATATGCTAAGTTCATGAAGGAATTGTTGACAAAGAAAAGATCCTTGAAAGAGGGACAAACGGTTGTGATGACCAGGGAGTGTAGTGCCATCATCCAGAAAAAAGTTGCCAAAGAAGATGAAAGACCCAGGGAGCTTTCACATCCCCTGCACAATAGGCAACATGATGATTGAGAGAGCATTTTGTGATCTTGGTGCAAGCATAAATCTGATGCCTCTATCTTTGATGAGGAAGCTTCAGATTCATGAATTGAAACCTACAAAGATAGCCCTTCAAATGGCGGATAAATCTATTCAGCAAGCACTCGGGGTTGTAGAGAATGTATTAGTAAAGGTGGACAAATTTTTCCTACCAGTTGACTTTGTCATCCTAGACATAGAGGAAGATGACAACACTCCCATTATTCTAGGGAGGCCCTTTTTAGCTACTGCCAGGGCATTGATAGATGTCGAAAAAGGAGAATTAATGCTAAGGGTGCATGATGAGCATATAGTATTCCATGTGTTCAAGAATTTGCAAGACTCCACCCAAGAGGAAGAGTGTATGAAGATTGATTCCATAGATCCAAACTTGAAAGAGGCACCTGATGAGGCACTTCCAAGCTCATGCTGGAAAGAAAATGAAGAGGTGGAGGTGCTGCAACAAGCTCAAAGAATAGAGGAGAAGCTGCAATCAAAGTCAGCATTTAAGATTCATAGCAAGGACCGTCCAAAAATTGAGACCCCAAAACCTGAACTATCTCTTGGAAAAGAAGAGAGTCCCAAGAAGAAAATGCCAAGAGGATGGAGAAACAAGAAAATTTCCACTGAAGACTTCTCACCAGGGGATAAAGTGATGCTAACTTACCAACCAATAGAGACATCTCCACACTTTTCTGGATACTACACAGTGAACAAAATCCTCTCACTTGAACATGTGAAAATCATCAAGAATGATACTGGAAGGAAGCTCACGGTGAGAGTGGAAGGATTAAGGCACTATGATCATCATCCGCCCTAAAGAGGGAAAACCGTCAAGCTAATGACGATAAAAAAGCGCTTGTTGAGAGGCAACCCAACCAAAGGTAGTCTTCTTTTCTTAGTTAATTCAATAAAAGAGTTAAGTATATTTATCTGCATTGCAAGGAGCTAAGTTTGGTGTTACACACCAACAGAATTCAAAGGTGAATGTGAGGTGCTAAGTTTGGTGTTCCACCAAAAAGTTTCATTAAAGACACATTTTAACCCTTTGCATGATTAGTCACTAGCTCCAAACAATCAGAAAAATTACTTAACAATTGCTACTTTAATTTAGATTTTATTTCCTTAATAGAAGCACTTGATGTTTCTTACATGTATTCATTCCACTGCATATAAAAGTAAGCAAGGAACTAAGTTTGGTGTCCCCACACCAACTTATGTCTAGAAGATCACAAGCATACATGCATGCTAACCATCTCTCAAGTGCTTGGGGACAAGCAACTTTCAAAGTTCATTGTAGGCGATCACTTCAATCTTGAAAAGGATCAAGCATCATCAACCAAAGAGACAAAGAGTGATATAAAGACCAACAATGATGATGATAAGGAGTAAAGCAAGTAAACTCCAAAAGGTTGTATTGTTGAGTGATTGTCTTGTATTCAAACTACTATGATTGAAAGTGATATTGTACCCCTGTTTGTCTGCTTAGTATAACTTCTTTGTAGTTCAATAACTAAGATGTTTGATATATCATAACACCATACTCTTGAAATTGCTTGCACTCAATACCTATGAAAATGCAAACAGAGAACATTTCTTTGAAAAGAATGATTGAGGAGTCAAAAATCTATTTTGAGGCAAGCAAAAGATTAAGAGAAGTGGTGGTTCTAGTTGTATGATTGTGTATTGAGGTTGCATGTTTGTGAAAACTTGCATGGGAGCTCATAGGCAGGAAATAGAGTTCAAAGAAGTATTATGGAGATTCTCAAACACTTATTGATCCAAGAAACAGCAAAAAAAAAAAAACAAAAGAACATGGCAAAAGGCTCTGAGCATCAATTACTAGGAAGAAAAAGAAGGAAATGAGAACTCAAAGAGTTACTATCCTAGTTAAATGCTTGTGGTAGAATTGTGTCAAAGAGAGAGGCTTGAGCAAGTAAATACTAAGGGGTGTTTCAACACCTAATACCTTAAAACCAACTGGTTTGGGAGTATTGATTGAAAGCTTATCTAAAGAGCCGCTTTGAGACATGACACTCAGAGTCAAGGCCAAGACACATAAACTATGAGCTGTTTCAAGGTGATTACCTATAGAGAGATTTCCATGATATCATTTGAATGGAAGTCCTAAGATCTAAGACTTCCAAAATGTAAGGACTGATAAGCACTGGGACCCTTGCATGAACACATAATTCAGAGTTCACCCCACTATCACTTAATCACTTCACTCACCAAGGTATTACAAGCTATTCCTCAACTCATTCCAATTAAAAGAAATCTTTGTGCATAGTTCTTTTGTTGCTTGAGGACAAGTAAGGTTTAAGTTTGGTGTTGTGATGCATTCGCATATTTGCTATATTAGCTAGTTAGTTTAGTTGGTTTTAGTTTAAGTTTTATTCATTTTCTCTAAATAAACAAGTATTATTATAAGTTTTGTTCCCATGAATAGAAATACCAAGGACAATGTCAATTGTGGCCAATTTCATGCAAATGAGTCAAGAATTGCATAAATAAATAAATCTCATGAAGATTGATTCCATTGATTGCATGAATTGGTGAGACTTTGAAGCAAGTTTCCTTGTTTATGATAGGTGGTGAAACAAGAAAGCATTGAAGCAAGAATGAAGCAAGCAAGTGGCTAACAACTCTTTCTAGAATAGCAATGTGCACGTTGCCAACTTGGAGAAAGGGTGAGTGTTTGAGAGCAACGCCAAGCAGCCCTGGAGAGTGAACAAAGAGGAGTTGCACGTTGCCAACTTGCACTTCAACTAGAGTGTTCATCAACAACGCCCAACAATGTAAGGCAGCCCTGGAGAAGCACATTTGGGCGTTGCCAACTTGGAGAAAGGGGTGAGTGTTTGATGGCAATGTAGGCAAGCAAGGAATTAGGCCAGGGAGGAGCTCGAGGGCGTTGCCAACGTGGGAATGAAGAAGCGTTATTCAAGGCAACGCTGAGCTAGAAGATTTTGCCCAGAGAAGAAGTTCAAGCACGTTACCAACGTGCTACTACATTTGAGTGTTCCTTGGCAACGCACACAAGCAAGGCTTGGCCCAGGAGGAGATTAAGCTGGCGTTGCCAACGCCAGGAACAAGGGACGTGTTCTTTGACAACGCACACAAGCAAGCTTGGCCCAAGAGAGGAGAAGCTGGCGTTGCCAACGCCAGGAAGATAGGTGTGTTCCTTGGCAACGTAGCAAGCAACCTTGGGGAGCTAGTCCAGAGCCTCGAGCACGTTGCCAGCCTAGAGATGAGGGGCGTGTTTGAGGACAACGCAAGCAAACAACGCTGAATAGAAGACTTGGCCCAGGAAAGGGTGTGATGCACGTTGCCAACGCCAAGTTCTGAAGGCGTGTTCCTTGGCAACATAGCAAGCAAAGCTTGATGCTAGGAGAATGAAGTTAGCACGTTGCTAACTTGAAATTATAAGGGCGTGTGTGGCAACAACGCAGCAACCCTGGCAGCCTGACCTTGCTCTCTTCCATGGAGTATATCTTGAGTTGTAGACCTTCAAATGATGCACTCTCAATGGCATTGAAAAGTAGACATCCAGAGCTTTCCACCATATATCATAGTATGGGGTTGACATTCGTTTAAAGCTTCAAAAGCGGGCTTCATTTAGAGCTTCAGAATCTGAAGGCGTTGGCAACTTGGAAATACAAAGGCGTTTTTGCCAAAAACGCCTGCGATTTTAGCAGCCTGACCATGTCCCCTTCAATGGAGCATAACGTGAGCTACAAAGATCCAAATTGAGTGATTCCAGTTGCGTTGGAAAGCTGACATTCAGAGCTTTCCAACCATATATAATAGTCTATAGTGAAGCATGAAATGGAAGCTTGAATCAGAGTCATCTTTAGGTCCCAAAAACAAGAAAATGAGGTTGAAATTTGAGGAAGCTAGAAACTAGCCCTGGAGGGAGCACGAGCACGTTGCCAACGTGCTAATAAGGGGGCGTGTTTGGTGACAACATCAGCCTCATGTCTCAGCCTTGGGAGGCTTGGCACGTTGCCAACTTGGGAGGAAAGGGGCGTTTTCAGCAACAACTTGGCAGCCTGACCTTACCTTCTTTGAGGAAGCATAACTTGAGCTACAATGCTTTAATTAAGATGATTCCAAGTGCATTAGAAAGAAGACACTCTGAGCTTTCCAATGATGTATGATAGTCCATATTGAAGTAGAGGATTGACACTCAAATTCTGGGCAACATTAAGCATGAAAGTGGAGCCAAAAAGAAGAAAAGCCAAGTTGTTAGCAACAACTTGGGCTAACAACACCCAGCACAAAGTTCCCAGCCCAGGAAACTCATAAGCACGTTGCCAACGTGCCTTTACACTGGCGTGTTTGCCAGTAACGCCCCATTGGGCCAGGAGCATTACATTCTTCTCTGTTTAGCAACACTTGCTCCATTGACTTCTTCCATTGCCAAGAATTTAACAAAGAATGAAGCCCACATTGCTAGCCCAATCAAAGATCTTTAAAGGAGTTTTAGGAGTAGTATAAATAGGAAAGAGTGGTGTACTTTTAGGGGGACTTTTTTTTTGACATTTAGACTCATAGAAACTTTTACTTTCTAGCACTTGTACTTGGAGAACTCTCTTGAATTTCCGGGAGTATACCGGAAAGCTATTTTGGCTTTTCTTGCAACTTTTCATCTTTCAGTTTTAAGCATCTTCTTCTTCTTCTTCATCTTTCTTCACACTTAGTTTAATTTTCATTTATGGCAATTGTTGTTGAAATTGGAGCTATGATTCACTAAACCCCACTTTCATCAGGGGGAAGAGCTCTGCTTGTTTGAATGCATTGATAAATCATCTTCTCCTTCTCAATTCAAGTGGTTAATCCAAGAGGAAACTCTTGTTCTTTAAAGATTCAATCACCATCGAGAGAGGGGTTAATCTATATGAATTGTGTGGTGAATTTGAGAAATGAACCACATAGTTCAGTTTAGAGTTCATCCTTTCATAATCTCCTTAATCAATACACTTTGGTTGGTATGTGAGATGTAACCTCCCTAAGTTGAGATTCTGGAAATTGTGTGGCTTGGATTAGAAATTGAGTTTCATCTCTTCTCATGAACAATTAGATCACGAGAGTGGCAATTGGTTATGTTGAGAGAAATTGGATCACCAAGAGATTGGGATTCAATTACCCACTTGCCATGGATCTATACCCATGATTGAGAAGGAATTGATCAACATCAATTCATGAGAATTTGCATCTCTGATCCCTAATGATCCTTTCCATCATCAATTCTTATTTCTTTTGCTCTTAGTTGTTTGAACACCCATTACCCCATTTCCCTTCTACATTCTTGCAATTTATTATTCTTGTCATCTACATTCTGTCTCTTTATTTCTTGCTCTTTGCTCTTATGCTCTTTAAATTTCTGCAACCTTTAATTTCTTGCAATTTATCTTTGATGTCATTTAAGTTTCTTGCATTTTAAGTTTCAGTTATTTACTTTCATTTTATTTCTATATTCCAGTTCTTTAAATTCCTTGCCATTTAAAATTCCTGCAATTATGTTCAAAAATCACAATGCTCATGAAATCAAAACCATGTTTGCTTGACTAAATCCATCATTAAACTAAAGTTGATTAATCTACCAATCTCCGTGGGATCGACCTCACTCTTAGTGAGTTTTATTACTTGATACGACCCGGTATACTTGCCGGCTATACGTGAAATCAAATTTTTACGTATCATTCATCCCACAAGTAGTACTTTGCATCAGAAATTAATTTTTCCGTTTGCTGTCTATTATACTCTTTGGGTATGAATCTTACAGCCTTATAGTTTGCAATGTCTGCAAATCATGGTATTTTCTGAATGGCAAAGAGTTGCTCATTTGGAAAGGTTTCAGAGATCTCAATTAAGAGAAAAGACGCTCCTGCTACTGGTTCTATCCGGGACAGGTGATCAGCTACTTGGTTCTCTGTCCCTTTTCTGTCTCTTATTTCTATATCAAACTCTTGCAGAAGCAACACCCATCTTATGAGCCTAGGTTTTGAATTCTGCTTTGTGAGTAGATATTTGAGAGCAGCATGGTCAGTGTACACAATCACTTTTGATCCTACTAAATAGGATCTAAACTTGTCAATGGTATAAACCACTGCAAGCAGCTCTTTTTCTGTGGTTGTGTAATTCTTCTGTGCGTCATTTAGAACACGGTTGGCATAGTAAATGATGCGTAGAAGCTTGTTATGCATTTGTCCTAATACTGCAACAATAGCATGGTCACTGGCATCACACATTAATTCGAATGGTAATGTCTAGTCTGGTGCAGAAATGACAGGTGTTGTGACCAACTTAGCCTTTAGAGTCTCAAAGGCCTGCAAACACTCTGTGTCAAAGACAAATGGTGTATCGGCAGCTAGCAGATTACTCAGAGGTTTTGCGATTTTTGAAAAATCCTTAATAAACCTCTTGTAGAATCCTGCATATCCCAGAAAGCTTCTGATTGCCTTAACATTGGTGGGTGGTGGTAATTTTTCAATTACCTCTACCTTAGCTTGATCCACCTCTATTTCTTTGTTCGAAACTTTATGCACAAGGACAATTCCTTTAGTCACCATAAAGTGACATTTTTTCCAGTTTAAAACCAGGTTAGTCTCTTGGCACCTTTTCAGAACAAGTGCTAGATAATCAAGACAGGAGCTGAATAAATCTCCAAATACTGAGAAGTCATCCATGAAGACTTCTAGAAATTTTTCTACCATATCAGAGAAAATAGAGAGCATGCATCCCTGAAAGGTTACAGGTGCATTACACAGACCAAATGGCATCCTTCTGTAGGCAAATACTCCAGATGGACATGTGAATGCTATTTTCTCTTGATCCTGAGGATCTACTGCAATTTGGTTATAGCCTGAATAGCCATCCAAAAAGCAGTAATAGTCATGACCTGCTAGTCTTTCTAGCATCTGGTCTATGAATGGTAAAGGAAAATGATCCTTTCTGGTGGCTGTATTGAGCCTTCTGTAGTCAATACACATACGCCACCCTGTAACTGTTCTTGTAGGAACATGTTCATTTTTTTCATTATGAATCATTGTCATACCTCCCTTCTTTGGGACGACTTTGATAGGGCTCACCCAGGGGCTATCAGAAATAGGATAAATAATCCTAGCCTCTAGTAATTTAGTGACCTCTTTCTGTACCACTTCCTTCATGGCCGGATTTAGCCGCCTTAGTGGTTGAACCACTGGCTTAGCATCATCCTCCAATAGGATCTTGTGCATGCATCTGGCTGGGTTAATGCCCTTAAGATCACTTATGGACCACCCAAGAGCTGTCTTGTGTGTCTTTAGCACCTGAAGTAGTGCTTTCTCTTCCTGTGGTTCTAAGGCAGAGCTCATGATCAGTGGGAAAGGCAAATGGCCCAACCTTGACAATCATGTCCTCAATTACGCCCGATGAATATTTAATGGAGCCATCAGCAAGTTGGAGGCATATTCGGGTTGGTTTGACTTCTTTAGTCAAGCCAAGCTTTCTGATAGTGGATGCAGGTATTAGGTTAATACTTGCCCCAAGATCACATAGAGCTGTCTTGGTACAAGTACCCTCTAATGTGCATGGTATCATAAAGCTTCCGAGATCTTTAAGCTTCTCTGGTAAGCTTTTCAGAATGACTGCACTGCATTCTTCAGTGAAGAAAACTTTTTCAGTTTCTCTCCAATCCTTCTTATGACTTAAGATATCTTTATGAACTTAGCATAAGAGGGTATTTGCTCAAGTGCCTCTACAAACGGGATCTTTATTTCAAGAGTCTTGAGATAGTCTGCAAAGCGGGCAAATTATTTATCCTGTTCCTCTTGGTGAAGTTTCTGAGGATAAGGCATCTTGCCTTTATATTCCTCAACCTTAGTTACTGCAGGTTTATTTCCTACAGAGGTGGTTGGAAAAGCCTTCTTAGGAGGGTTACTATCAGCACTTGCAGGTGTCTGATCCCTTATTGGCGTTTGAACACAAAAACTGCACATGGACTGGGCGTTTAACGCAAGTTTTTCACCCTTTTCTGGCGTTTGAACGCTAGAAGTGGGCATCCACTGGGCGTTTAACGCCAATTTTCACCCTATTCTGGCGTTTGAATGCCAGAATTATTCCTCTCTGGGCTTTTACTATCCTCAGAGGGATTTTGGGCAGTGGTTTGCTCATCCTCTGTCAGTTATTCCTTCCTTGACTTTCTGTTGCCTTGAGTTGAGACATTTAATGTCTTCTCACTCCTTAATTGAACAGCTTGGCATTCTTCTGTTATTTGTCTGGATAACTGCTATTTTGTTTGATTCAATTATTTTTCCATACTTTGGTTAGCATCCTTGGTTTCTTGTAGCATTTCCTTAAATTCTGCTAGCTGCTCTGTTAGATAACATAATTGCTGATTGAATTCAGCAACTTGTTCTGGAGGACTAAGTTCAGTGGATACTGCCTTAGCCTCTTCTTTCATGGAGGACTCACTACTTAAGTACAGATGATGATTTCTAGCAACTGTATCTATGAGCTCTTGAGCTTTTTCAATTGTTTTTCTCATGTGTATAAATCCACCAACTGAGTGGTCTAGAGATATCTGGGCTTTTTCTGTAAGCTCATAGTAGAAGATGTCTAACTGCACCCACTCTGAAAACATTTCAGAGGGGCATTTCCTTAGCCTCTCTTTGTACCTCTCCCAGGCATCATAAAGAGATTCATGATCCTCTTGTTTAAAGCCTTGGATGTCCAGCCTTAGTTGTGTCATCCTTTTTGGAGGGAAGTAGTGATTCAGGAATTTGTCTGATAACTATTTCCATGTTCTTATGCTTGCTATGGGTTGGTTATTTAGCCACCTCTTAGCTTGATCTTTTACAGCAAATGGAAACAGTAATAATCTGTAGACATCCTGATCTACTTCCTTATCACGTACTGTGTCAGCAATTTTTAAGAATTGTGCTAGAAACTCAATAGGTTCTTCTTGTGGAAGACCGAAATACTGGCAATTTTGCTGCATCATGATAATGAGCTGGGGTTTAGCTCAAAATTGCTAGCTTTGATGGGGGGGTATACAGATACTACACCCATATGAAGCAGCAGTGGGGTTAGCATATGACCCCAGAGTCTTTCTAGACTGTTTATTCCCACTTAGGTCTATGATGGAGAAAGGGAGATGATGTGAGACAAAATTAAAATAAAATAAAATAGAAAAAATCAAACAAAAATTTCAAAAATTAGAAAAGTAAATAAAAGAAATTTTGAAAAGTAAAATAATTAATTAATAAAAAAAAGATTTTAAATGATTTTTGAAAAAAATTAAAAATAAAAATAAATAAAAAAAGAATTTTATTTTGAAAAAGATTTGAGAAGATAGAATTTTTAAAATTAAAATTTTTACTAAATCAATCCTAATGTATTCGAAAATTGTGACCAATTAAAGGAAAGGATGTTTTTTTGAATTTAATGAGGAAAGAGAAAAACAACAAAGTGACACCAAACTTAGAATTTTTTTAGATTAAAACAAGGAAAGCAAACAAAAAAAAATTTGAATGTCAAGATGAACACCAAGAACACTTTTTGAAAATTTTTAAGAAAAATAAATAAGATTTAAAAATTTTTATACCTTGGACACTAATAATTCTAAAATATATAAGATAAAAACACAAAAGACACCAAACTTAAAACATGAAAGTAAACTCAAAATTTTAAAAATAAAAAAATTAGTAAAGAAAAATAAGATTTTTGAAAATTTTTTGAAAAGAAAATAGAAGACTAAAATTTAGTGACTATAAACCAAAAAGAAAAAAATTTCCAAATCTAAGCAACAAGATGAACCTTCAGTTGTCCAAACTCGAACAATCTCCGGCAACGGCGCCGAAAACTTGGTGCACGAAATCACAATCACACTTTTGCAATTCCACACAACTAACCAGCAAGTGCACTGGGTCGTCCAAGTAATACCTTACGTGAGTAAGGGTCGATCCCATAGAGATTGTCGGCTTAAAGCAAGCTGTGGTTATCTTGTAAGTCTTAGTCAGGATATCAATAATGATTCTTAGTTTTAATTGCAAAAAGTAAAAGAACTTGAAATAAAGAGTACTTGTTATGCAGTAATAGAGATCAGATTGGGATTTTAGAGATGCTCTGTCTTCTGAATCTCTGCTTTCCTACTATCTTCTTCTTCACGCACGCAAGGCTCCTTCCATGGCAAGCTGTATGCTGGTGGATCACCGTTGTCAATGGCTACCCGTCGTCCTCTCAGTGAAAATGGTCCATGTACATGGCTAATCATCTGTCGATTCTCATTTGTGTTGGAATAGAATCCGTTGATCCTTTTGCACACTCTCACTATGCCCAACATTTATGAGTTTGAAACTCATCACAGTCATCCCTTCCCAGATCCTACTTGGAATACCACAAACAAGGTTTAGACTTTCTGGATCTCAGAAATGCTGCCAATTGATTCTAGCTTATACTACGAAGACTTTAATCTCACGGATTTGGATGCTCTGTTCTTAGGAGAGGCAATCAAACTCATGAACCAAGAGCCCAAGAAATACCCACTCAATCTAAGGTAGAATGGTAGTGGTTGTCAGGTACGCGTTCATAGGTTGAGAATGGTGATGAGTGTCATGGATCATCACATTCATCATGTTGAAATGCGAATGAATATCTTAGAATAGAAACAAGCGTGATTAAATGAAAAACAATAGTAATTGCATTAATCCATTGAGACACAGAAGAGCTCCTCACCCCTAATCATGGAGTTTAGAGACTCATACCGTAGAAGATACAAAATTCAGATGTAAAATATCATAAGGTACAAAATAAATCTCTAAAAGTAGTTTTTATACTAAACTAGTAACCTAGGTTTACAAAAAATGGGTAAACTAAGATAAATAATGCAGAAATCCACTTCTGGGGCCCACTTGGTGTGTGTTTGGGCTGAGCATTCAAGCTTTCACGTGCATAGGCTATTCCTGGCATTAAACGCCAGCTTTGGTGCCAGTTTGGGCATTTAACTCCAACATTTATGCCAGTTCTAGCGTTTAACGCCAGAAAAGGGTAAAAAGCTAGCGTTTAAATGCTAGTTTGCGCTATCAAATGTCAAGCAAAGTATGGACTATTATATATTGCTGGAAAGCCCAAGATGTCTACTTTCCAACGCAATTTAGAACGTGTCAATTGAGCTTCTTTAGCTCTAGAAAATCCATTCCGAGTACAGGGAGGTCAAAATCCAATAGCAGCTGCAGTCCTTTCTCAGCCTCTGAATCAGATTTTTGCTCAGGTCCCTCAATTTCAGCAAGAAAATACCTAAAATCACAGAAAAACACACAAACTCATAGTAAAATCCGGAAATGTAATTTTTGCATAAAAACTAATAAAAATATACTAAAAAGTGACTAAAGCATACTAAAAACTACATGAAAATACCACCAAAAAGCGTATAAAATATCCGCTCATCAGGGTGTAAGGTGAGTTGTGATTGGCTGGCTTGGAGGTGGATTAAAATAATATTAAAATATCTCAAGTGTATAACTACTAAAACGAGATGTATCAGAACACTCGTAAAAATATCTCTAAAAATCTTTTCAAAGCTACTAGCATAAATGACACTAGTAACATATTTATTATGAGAATAGAACATGTATGATGAGGCCTTAGCATTGCTAAAGTCATCAGAGAGTGCTGGTGCTAAGCTACACCAATAAACTGTGAACCCGGTTAAACCGATTTCTTGTTTTTAACTAAAACAGACCATGTAACCTTATAATATCATTCAAACATCTTCTAATACTAATATAATGATAATATTATACTATTATCTCTCTTCTCTCATGAATTGATTCAGGTTCGTCAAACTGAGATTATTTACAAAAACTAGAATAAAAACTCCTTACCGATACGGTTCAAAAACTAGGTTCTTCATGATTGCGTTATCGAGCTTGCCTTAGAAGAGGTCCTTGCTTAAAGATGACATAATGACAATGAGGATTGAGATGTTTGATGATAGAGCAGAGATGTTCCCTTTACTAATCTTCTGGAGAAATCCATGCCTGCAGAAAATATCTCGCGTACTCGAAAACCGGGGTTGTTACATCTACCCTATCATAATCAGCCTTGGCCTTCTCAAGAAAAGCACTAGTAGCATGGATACTATTGCTGGATATAAAGTCAAAGTGCTGAAGAATGGGCACATCATCGGTCGGAACGAAGCCATGAGAGGCGATATACTCCACAACAAAGGCCAGGCCATCGAAGTCCTTATCATTAACATCATAAGTCCCGGCAGTCTTCGGCCTCTTAGGAGTCGGGATAATCTTCCTCAGTCCTTGAGGACCTGAGTCCAACTTCTTCGGCGGGATTTGGGAAGAACCCTCCCCCGATGGCTTTTTATGCAAATTCTAGGCAGCCACCGCCTTTTTGGCCTTGTGAAAAACCTTCATCGAATCAAAGCTCGACACCAACTCTGAAAAAAGAAACTAGGAAAACAGTTACATAATGGATAATGACAAGACCACAACAAAAAAGGAAAATTTCTAAAAAGAAGTCGGGCACTACTTAGCTCAAAACGGAGAAGAGCAGGATCCCCAAAAAACCTCTTAGTATCCAGATGAGAAGGCTCCCCCAGTGTTCTTCAAAAACACCCACAAAGGCCCTCTCCACCTCATCAAGACTCTCTAAGGGATACTTAAGAACTACAGGGTCCTTTTGCCACCAAAGAGGGAAGGTGGGTTCATTATTCTCATCTAGAAAGAAGGGGGTGAACATCCTCAACAACCTGGACTTTGAAATAAAAGTTTTTGAAGTCATGAAAAGAATCATCAAAAATAGAAAACACTTTCTTTCTCTGAGTAGCCCGGAAAGAGATCCAAGAGGCCTTTTTCTTGGCCGCCCCCGGTTTCGTCATCACAAACAGATAAAGAAAAAGAGAGATGGTAGGTCAGACACCTAACTCCTGACACAACAGCTGAAAAATTGTCATGAAAGCCCGAGAATTTTGATGAAGCTGAGAAGGGGCCATATTAAAGTTCCACAGAATATCAGTCTCAAAGGCAGTAAAGGGAAAGGTAATACCTAATTTGGTAAAGAAGCAGTCATAAGCGTAAAAGAAGGGACGCTCTGCCCGACTTAAGGGAGGGAAACTTACCCTCTCCTCAGGGTCACACAACAACAGCTCGTAAATCTTCTCATCCTCCCTATTCTCCCAAATCCTATGGAATCTCCTAAACTTCTCACAATACTCCGGGTCTACTACAGTAACACACATTAACACTATGGAATCTAACCAGTCAGCCATACCAGGAGGGACCTTTGTAGACATCTCAACAATATTTCTACGAGAAGACATAGAAACTACACCTACAATAAGAAAATGAAAGAGGCATCACCACCAAGCAACTCGGGAAGAAGCAAAGAACGAACAAGCAAACAGCAACACAATAACAAAAAGGCGCCCCAAGGTTCACAAGAAACAAGAAGATCACCATCAAAACCCAGGAGCACCCTTTGGAGGCAATGCAAAAAAGGGAGAAACACAAGGAATTAAAACCTTAACCCTTTCACCCTTTCAGCAAAAAGAAAAATGCAAAAAGCCAGCATTTTTTCAAAGGTACAACAAGATAAAAAATAAAAACTTTTCAAGAAATAAAAACATGCAACAGCACCAGAAGCTAGCACAAAGAAGGATCGCAACTATCAACAAACAAAAAGAATGCGAAATGCACAAAACAATTACTAACCTGTGACAAGAAGAAATAACGACGACAAGCACACAGCAGAGTCACGAATGATTCACACCAACAAGCACTTTGAGGCTCCAGAGGAGAAGAAAAGCTTAGGGCAAATCAAAGAAGAAAGAGAAACTTCCTCCAGAAAATGAAGAAAGCAAATAGAAACAAAGAAACTGAAAGAAAGACCCCTTTGATTTCAAACAAAATGCAAAGAGGGAAAAGAAACGGCAAAAGGAATAAAAGTCCAATCAATAGGCTTTAAAAGCGCTTGTATACTCCCAAAGAGCTAACGCCCTCGAAAATGACGCAGCAATTAAAGAGGGAAAGCAAAAAATGCTTCGCGTTTCAAAATATCATTAAAGACACGAAACTCGCATGACGAGGAGCAGACCAGGCGCAACCAAACAGGTGCTTGAACATGACTTCTCCAAAGAGGTCGAAGCTCAGAAGCACAACCTCATGGAAAGGTCGAAGCACAACCTCATGGAAAGGTCGAAGCTCAAGTAAGGGTACTGTTCATACCTCGGACCGAGCTATAAGGTCTAGGTTTGACGAAGACAAGGGAAAGGTTGGCCCATCAAAATGAACTCTTCACAAAAGAGCTCGGAAGATCTCCACTAAAGGCCCAAAGAGGCCCAAAACAAAGAACCACCGCCTACTAAGACGCGTTTGTTCAAAGATATGATCTTACCCACAAAAGATAAGATAAGATAACAAACGTATCTCAAAGGAAGATTGGCAAATGCCATTATAAATACACTAGATCACCCAGGTATAATTCATACTCCAATTCTACAAAAATCTGCCTAAAGTCCGTACTAATTTAAGCATCGGAGTCTCTTGCAGGTACCATCACCCACCGATGATCAAGGACCAAGCAGCACCTCTTGCTCCAACAAGTCAGACACAGTTGCCTTGACCAGACCAGAAGATCTCGTCTGAGATCGACCTTTCTGTTTCAGGTAAACCTTAGAACAATAGTAAAGCCACACTATCTTGAACTTTCTTAAACTCTAATTGCTCTTGCTTTTCATAACTAGCTTTAATAGCACCATCAACAAACTTATTCCAGAATCATTAAAATCAACCATCAACAGCTATTCCAGTTTCATAAAGATTATAGAAACAAAAAACTTAACAACAGAAGCTGCAACAATGTTATTCTACACGAGTTCAGAATAAAAAAAATCAGCACCATAACACCATCAATAACTCAAAATTAAAAAAAATCAGCAACCAACAACTCAGAAATCACAATTAATAAAATTAACAAAACTTAACAATGCAGTGAAATACCATAGCACCGTAAACAACTCAAAATTAGAAAAATCAGTAACCAGCAAACAAGGGAGATGCGAGGCTCAGTGATGTTTTTCAGCAACACAAATCTTTACCTCCAAATATGATTTACAACAACAACAAAATTTAGCTCAATGATAATTTCAGCAACAAATTCAACTTTCATAAAAAAATTAAAGGCATAGTGATGATTTATAGCAATTAAATTGAAGAAAAAAGAATATGGCCGAAGGAAGCTCAACAAGGGACCAACTAACGGTGAAGGAAGCTGACCAACTGATGACCAGGGACAATAACGACCACCAGCAGAGGGACTAGATGTTGGTTCTATCTGTTTCTTCTGCCAGTGAAGACGAGCGGGGAGGAAGCTGGCGGCGAGGAGAAGCTGAAGGTGAGACTCGAAGTAAGAAGTGGACAACAAGACAGAACAAACACGCAAACGAGCAGAGCAGAGACAGTGAGGCAGGCGCGAAGGACAAAGGGCAAAATGGCGAGACAGATAGCAAGTAGAGGCGCGGTGGAAGGGATGTTAGGGGTAAGCGGCTACTAGGGTTTCCCCTTCCCCCTTTCTTCTTTCCCTTACTTCCCCGCTTCTCTATCATATATCACTCTTGTCCTCTTTTCTTTTTCTTTTTTCTCAGTGTGTAGGTGAGTTAGAAAAATAGGTAAAATTAGTATCAAAATTTAAATATTCGAAATATTTAATTATTTTAAAAATTATAAAAGAATTTTAATTAATTTAAATTTAAATTATCAAATTTTGATTTAGTTGTCTCAGTAAAATAATTTTTGAAATATAAAATTTTAGTCAAATAAAATAAGAATAATTTTAAAATTTTAGTAAAAATTAAGACACTCAAATTTAAATTTAATTCTATCCTCCAATTACTTAAATTTTAAATTATATACAATACTTTATTATTAAAGAATTACTTATAAACCGTTATTAATTAAATTCAATTTGACATAAATAAAATTTTAATTTTTTATTGCGGTTAATTTTAGAAAATAATAATCTTTAGATTTATAAAATTAATTTTTCATAATTAAATTCTTAAAAGGTCAGAGATTTATAATGCATGTAATAAGGCATGGTACAGTATTTTTTAATTTTTAACTTTTTAATATTTTATTATTAAATATTTTTTATTTTAGAAATTAATTTCTAATGAGAATTGAGAGTTGATTCCTAATAGATATTAGATATATTAATTTTTTAAAAAATTAATTAGTAATAATAATCAGATATATTAATTTTTTAAAAGATTTAAAAAATAATTTATTAAACAAGGTTGTTTAGAAAGTAATCATATTCTTTAAAACGAGGTTATCAGATGTATTAATTTTTTGAAAATAAGCTCTTTTTGTAATTTACCACTATATTTCTACTTGTTTTCAAAGCAACCAATATCTCTACTACATTTTTTGTGGCAGACAACCATTCAATCATTTTTTATCTTTTCTCTTCATTATTTTCTTTTCTTTTTTTTGTTATTCTTTTAATATCTTATTTTTAATATTCTAACTTATCTTCGCACTTTTTTCTCACATTTTTCTAAGTATCTTATGGAGAGAATCATAAGATTCTAAAATTAAGTTGGTATCTCTAAGGCTTTTAAAGAGTACTTCTACTTTATTCTTCTCTATCTTATTATTATATTAACAATAATGTCTTTATTAAATAAAATAATATTATTAATAAAATATAATAATTAATTTAATACAAGTAAAATAGTATTAGTAAATAAAGAGTATTAATAATTTATATTTAAATTATTAAAAATTTAGCTTATTAGAGTTTTAATTTTAAACTCTTAGAAATTATATCTTAACTCTAAACTTTTAAATCGACATTTTTATAAAATCACTAATTTAACTTCATATTTTTAAAAATAACTCTAAACTTTTATAAAATATCCATTTTATCTCGAAACTTTTACTTTTTACTCAAAATACCCCCAAAATTCATATAATTACTATTTTTACCCTGATCTTTTATCAAATTACATTTTCATATTCAAAAATAAAATTTGCGTTGGTGAAAACACTCCTTCTCAAAATAAAATATTCTCTTGTGATCTTCGAAAATATATATACTTAATTTTAAATCCATTTTCGAGCTTTTTGATTATCGATTTTTATCCGATTTTTTTCAAACCAAAGCGCAACATTTTAGCCATCATAAACATATCAAAATACATCAATTAAACTTGAATTCAAGTCTTGAAAGCTCACGGTTCAATAGCAACAACAGTGACTTCCAAGTCACTTGAATTCCAATCTTAATTTTATCAAATAAACATGATCAAATCGACATATAAACACTCAGTTTCAATTACCAAACAATCAATCATCAATCAAACTTAAAGAACAAAATTAATTTACCAAACCTTTCCTCTATACGAGAACTACAACAACCGAAGCTCCAGAAAAGGTTTCTGACTGAACAATTGAAGAAAAAAAGGTCAAAAATCAGCTACTCCACCTTCTTCTCATTTCGGCCGAACCATGCAAGGTTGCAAAAAATTTTACCATCAATTTCTCCCGAATAAAATTGATGTCAACGTAAAGAGGAGGAAAATACGAATATTTAATTGAATTATATTTTTTATTGGAGTTACAGAGCTCAAGAAATTGGGTTTGAAAATTATTGGAGGGATCACAGTTCTCTTCTTTCTCTCTCGGCTTCCCTTTCTTTTTTCTCTTCAAAAATGAATTTAGCCATGCAATTTGACTATGATTAATGGTGTTAATGATGATTAGATGGCATGGATAGAAGTTGTTGGGTGTCAAGCATTATAGCTATTGAGTTAGCAATTCAAGTTATAAATATCTTAAACGGATAATTAATAAGGTAATTAAAACACAAGTAAAAATACATACAGAGATAAATATATAAAAATTACTAATATAAATGACATTAATAAGATAATGATTATAGTAAATAAAAATATATGATGAAAAATTAGCAACTCTAAGTTCATCAAAAAATACTGATATTTACTCATATTGACAGATATCGAATCCGATAATAATATTGTTAAACAAATTCTTATTTTAATTAAAGCAGGTAAAAATAAAATATCAATTTAATAATAATAATAATAATAATAATAATAATAATAATAATAATAATAATAATAATAGTTTTATATTTTTTTAAAATATCTCATTATAAATAAAAATTATATAAAATTTTTAATTAATTTAAACTCTAGTTATTATAAAATTAATTATATAAAATATTTTATTATAAAAAAATTATATAATAATTTTAATTAATCCAAATTCAAATGATAATAATAATTACAAAAATTAATTTAATTTTATTTATTAAAATAGTTTCTAATAAATAATTTAAATTAATAGAATAAATTATAATTAATTTAAATTTCAGTAATCATAAATTTAATGTAATTACTTTTAATGAAATAGTCGTCTAAAGTTAATAAGTTCACATTAACAAAATAAATAATAAATAATCTATAATAGAAGTTTTAAAAATACAGGTTTTACATCGACCCAAAAAAAAACTCCATAGAAATGGTGGTCTCAATAATAAACTTAGTTGGTAGCATCTCAAGTAGAAAAAAGACGAGGAGTCTCGCAATAACTATGGTTGATTTGGAGAGTTAAGAACATACAGGTCTTTGAAGGAATGCGAAAATTTTCTATCTTTATTGTAATAGGAGCTCTCAAGCTGGTCAAAGAAGCTCAAAGAAATTAGATGGAAGAAATGAAATTCTCTCTCTCCAATTGTTTCTTTGTTTTATTGGTGGAACATTTTCATTTATGTCCTTGATGTAGGGTAGTTCTAATGAAGCATGTGCATATTTAGTAATTTTTAGTTGTTATTTCTTTAAATAAAAGTAGTGATTTATTATTTTTATTAGGATTTTTATATTTTTAATGAATGTTCATTGAATTTCTTTTCTTGAATCAAGTTGGAGTTTTTTCTTGTTTTAATTGAGATTTTCTGGTATTTTGATCAACACTTTTAGAGTTATTCTGTGATTTTAAGTGTAAAAAATGAATGAAAAATGATAGACAATAACAAATGAGGAGATGAACAATCAAAGAGCACTTTGGAAAAGCAAGGAAGATGGTAAAAGTTAGAAATAAGTTCAAGAAAAGTTCAAAGAGAATTTGTAACCTGACTTTTTCATACTCCAATAAAAATAACTTGAGTTATAAAGTTTTAAATGAAGTGATTTTAATGTCATTAGAAAATAAATATCCAGAACTTTTCAACTATATGTAATAGTTTATAGTTGAATACTAAATTTAAAGGTGCAAATCATCGTTCTAAACCAAGTACTAAAAGGAATAAAAGGCCGAAATGTCATGCGTACGCATGAATTTCAGTTCCCGTGTGACATGATGAAAGTGGTGTCTAACGTGAAGTGCCTGACAGCCTGACCTCTTCACTTTTAGAGGAGTATAATTTAAACTATAGAAATTCAAATGATTTATTTTTAACCATGTTAGAAAGCTAACTTTAAGACAACGATATATAATACTCTATTTTTGACATGAGTCTCATGCAACTAAAGCACATCATAAACAATCGTTTGTGTAACTAATGAAACAACATCATGCGTACACATAACCTACGTTTCACGTCCCACATCAGTTTTGTGATGTTCCATGCTAAAACAAAGCAAAGCATAATTTGGGCTCAAAATTGAACCATAGTTAGCAGTCAATCATTCATTTCACTACATCAGTTGAAATAAAATTAACTATTTTTACAAAACAAAAACTAAAGGTTTTCTTTTAGAGGGAACATTTAAATTAATTTTAAAAAAAACTTCGATAAATTTTTATTTATTTAAAAAGTTTTTAAAATCTTTTTATTGGATAAATTAATTCTTTAATATTTTAAATTAAATTTTTAATATATGTGTTAAATAAATAATAAAATAAATTTTTAACAAATTTTATTATAAGATAATTAAATTTAAAAGATATTATAAAAGATAAACTAATATTTCTTTAAAATAAATGACGAAAACACCATTATATCCGATAAAAATAATTCTTAAAGACACAATAAATTAAAATTTATTAAAAAAGTATTCGATTTTGAATTTTTTAAAGGTCAAATTAGATATTTAAATTATTTTTTATTAAAATTATTTAAAAATAAATAATTTTTATTAGTATTAGTTAAAAATTTTAATTAATATTTTATTTTTATATTATTAAAAATTTAAAATTTAATACAAAATATTTTTGTTAGTTAAATTAATTATCTAATATTATTCTTTTAATCTATATAATAACTACAATTTGTTTTTTCATTTTGTTTTATTCGCGCAGAGGATATAGATATAGACTCGTAACTAAAGAAAGAATATATAGTAAACGTGGCAGAAGTTGAAAGCATAAGTGGCACATGTGTATATACGTGTAAGTTATTAGACGCGGAATAATTCCACGTGGTTTATCTTGGTATATTTGGTTGCAGTGCCACCAACATGCAACTTTGTCACCGTTTTACTCACTTCATCAAACACACTGCATTATATATAGTAGTATCACACAATTACATACAGCAAGTTGGGGCGAAAAAAAAGGTTGAAGAACAGAGAGTGATTGGTAGTTACTAGTGGAAAATTGAGGAGAGGAATTGAAGGGAGGGAAGGTAGGATGTCAGGGGCACAAGGGGCACAGCCGAAAGAAGCAAGGACAGCAACGGTGTACGAGTCAGTAGAAGGAGGAGAGAATAGAACGAGGACTGACTTGCGTTCAAAGGAGGATCAAGGCAAAATTCAGATCGATAAGATGCAGGAGAAGGTCTCTGACCCTGCTGGCAAAGGTGGTCCTGTCTTTGGTGCTGGCAAAGATGACAACAAGCAAGACCTTGGAGTCACTGGCACTGGCTAATCATGTTAAGAAAATTAATAGTTATTTTCGTAAGAAAATTTTTATGTAAAGATGGTATACTAGACAGTTAATTGGTTTAGTCAACTGGATATATTCAGTTAAAAACCTTAAATTATGTAAGGGTTGAAAATACCATCTTTCACATGAAACGTTTTTAGGAAAATGGATATCTTAAGAAAATTAGAGAGACAGGGATGATCATATTAGGTCGATTTTATATTTTAATTTTATTTATAGTTGGTACTTGGTAGGCGAGTCCGCACTCGGATACTATTTTATCTGAAAATAGTACCGAGAAATAAGTATCGGGAAAAAAAAAACATTGTTTATAGGTCCGTGTGTTTTTGTTCTAGAATATTGACCTATTTGTATTTAAGTAATCCGAATACTACCTTAAGGTTCCCATTGTTGTCTAATAATATTTCAGTATTAATCCGTTCTCACAGGTTTACTCCAATAATTAGAACATGTTTACTCCAATAATTAAAGGAGACTATTCTAATAAGGGCACTATTAAAAGATGTTTATATTTGTTATATTTAAAGGTATGTGTTGTGTTATTATCGAATATTTTTATTAAATTGGTTAATAATTTATTTTTTAATAAATTAGAATAATATTGGTTTATTACATCAACAATAATAAATAAATTTAATTATTTGTATTATAATTATTAAATTTGATTTATCAAATTATTTGTATTATAATTATTAAATTTGATTTGATAAATTTAATTGGTTGTATTATAATTATTAGATTTAATTTGATTTGATTGAATTTTATCATTTAATTGAATATCTTAAAATTTATAAAAAGACATATATTTCTGACTTATTGTTGTTTTGTAAAAAAATTTAAAAAATTTAAAAATATAATTAAATTTTTAAAATAATTTGGATTTATTGTTATTGATTATTATAAAAAAATTGATTTTATTTTACTTTTTTAAAAAATTAAAAAATAATTAATTTATTAATACGTTTAATAATAATACATGATATGTAAGTATTTTATTATTATAAAAAAATCAGTTTTATTTTAATTTGTTAAAAAATTAAAAATAATTAATTTTTTTTATAAAAAATGTGTTTTTTATTGTTATAAAAAAATTAGTTTTATTTTAATTTATTAACAAATTAAAAAATAATTAATTTAATATGTCTAATAATAATACGTTTTAAATATTGTTTGATATATTTGTTTCTGTCTCGCTTGTTTTTTTGTGATAACTATTTCATTTCGGAATTTAAATTATAATTTTAAATAAATATCGTTTGATATAAATATATATATTGAAATAATATTTGATGTTTGGTTTATGGAGGGTCAATTTTTTTAACTTTTTTATAGAACTCATGAAAGTAATGACTGGTCACCCACCCATAATGTTTCTTTATTTAATGAATTTTGTTATTTTCTTACCGAAAGAATAATGGGTATATAATTGACGAGAATGAATTTTTTAATTTTTTTAATAATTAAAAAAATAAAGTGTGATTTTTTTATTAGAAAGACTCAAAAAATAGAGAAAAGAATAATAAAAAATTAAAGATTATATTTTATTCTTTTAAAGTTTTTTTAAGAGAGGTGACAAAATTTTTTTAACAATTGGAAAAGATTCGTTTTCCGGACACCTTGTCGCGTATTTGGAATTCGAAATAAATGAAATGATATAAATAGTATCCTAACCAAAAACCTTGGTATGCGAAATAAATGAAATCATATAAGTATATAACTAATATTAGAAATGTTAAGGCGCTCAGCATTATCTTATATAAGTCTAAATTTTTTATATAATTAAGATAAATTAAAGATTTGTTTGCGTGAGTTTTTAAGAAAATATTTTTTTTGAGTTATTTTTTTAAAAAATTTTATGAAAAAGTAAAAATAATTTTATATTTGAATATCTCATGTAAAAATATCTTTTTATTTATCAATTATGTTTAGTTATAACAATATAAAAATATTTTTTATTTATTTATCATATAAAAAATATCTTTTTCAAAAAAAATATTCAAAAAAAGATATAATTGGTAAGTCACCGATCAAACCATTTAATCCGATATAATTAAATAATTATATAAAATTTAATTTTTTTATTATAAATACTTTTATTTTGTTTTTATAAAAATAGTTATTATTTTTAAATTTTAATATTTTATTAATTAGTTTATATTTATTATATTATTATATTATTATAGATAAAAAACTCACATACAATTATTTTTATATAAAGTTGATATTTAAGAACTGTTAGATGATTTGACAAGTTTGACTAAATATTATCTAAAATTTTTTAACTATTAAGTCTTTACCTATTATTATATATTAGGTAAAGATTTGTAATATATAATATGAAGACAATCACATGTGAGTCTTTACCTATTATTATATATTACGAGTATTTATTAAAAAAATAATATTAATAAATACCATATAATCAAAAAAATAAATTGTGATTAATAAAATTTTTTTATTTATCTTTTTAATTTGTATATATTTAAAAAATTTATAATTAAATAAAATATAATTAATTTAAAATGAATAACTTTAAAATTAAAATAAGCTGAATATAAGTAAAATAAAACATCCTTATTTTATATATATATATATAAGAAGCATGTCATCAAAGTGGTATGATCATCTTTCTTATATTCTTAAGGTCAAGATTTAAACTATTTTATATAAGTCTAAACTTTTTATATAATCAAGACAAATAAAGGATTTGTTTGAATAAGTTTTTTAAGAAAAGATTTTTTTTTAGTTATCTTTTTTTAAAAGATTTTATAAAAAAGTAAAAGTATTTTTATATTTAGATATTTTATGTAAAAATATTTTTTTATTTATCAATTATATTTAGTTGTAACAATATAAAAGTATTTTTTGTTTATTTATTACGTAAAAATATCTTTTTTTTAAAGAAAAAAATCTTTAGAAAAAGGATGTAAATTACACCTTCTTAAAAATGATTTTATTTTTATTTTTCTAGTGCTTTTATTTTTACTATTAAAAATTTATCAAATACGTTAAAAAATAAAAAATCTTATTTTATTAAAAAAAGATATTTTTTTATTAAAATAGTAGCGTCCAAATAAATATTAAATCATGTGTACGGATGAAAAATATTATTTATATATTAAAATTTATTATTATATATTTATATATAAATATATATATATATAATTTAATTTTACTATGTATTTTATATTTTATATATTTTATATTAATAATTAATTTTAATAGGTAGTTTATTTAGACTTTTAG
The DNA here is from genome assembly GCF_003086295.3 of Arachis hypogaea. NCBI lineage: Eukaryota > Viridiplantae > Streptophyta > Magnoliopsida > Fabales > Fabaceae > Arachis > Arachis hypogaea. Next base: position 50,278,713 of record NC_092042.1, on the reverse strand, counting down.
TAGACTCCTGATATGATTGATATGGATGTGCTTTATTTTGTGTTTTTGTTGTCTGTAATTTTTTTTATCATTTCTTCTTCTTCTTATTTATTTTTTTCCTTATGTACTTTCTTTAATTATTTGGGTGTGTAAACATTTTTATTAAAGAGAAAGAATAAGAAAATAAAAGACAAAAAACAAGTAATAGAAATGAAAAAAAGCACATAAAATCGGTAAACATTATTTTTTTAAGATAAACATAATTTCAAAGGAGAAAATATAAAAAATACTAATATTATTAGTGGTAGTTGTTATAGATATAGAGAAGAAGTATTATTCTCAGATGGAGATGAAATTACAATACTGTGTGTTTTTATAGTTGCCATTATTATATGTGTAATTTGGAATTTGAATTAAAAATTTACGATTATATTTTTATATTATATAACTAAAATTTTATATTTTTTAACAATTTTTTTGTTAAACTAAAACATTACATATTTTAAAATAATTTATGTTATACAAATAATATTGTATGTTATAACTTTTTAAATATTTCTTTTTTTTTAATTATTCTTATTAGTATCCATTTTCTGATTCAAGAGAGAGGCAGAATAAGAATAAAAGGCTTATAAAAAAAGAGTGGCCTCTTCAATTTATCTGACCTCTTAAGAGGTCGGAAACGATAGGAAGGTCTAGTTTTATTTATCCAAACAAGTAACTGCTTTTTTCGAATCTTTTCTGCTATCTCTGTCTCCATTGAAAGATAGATTCCAAAAAGATAGCCTTATTCCTGAAATTGAAAGAGATGCTCAAAAGTTCATAAGGAAAGCACAAAATTATACCTTATTTCACAATATTCTATACAAAAGAGGGGTATCAACACCTCTCCTAAAATGCGTCCTGACTTGTAATAAGAAGGAGGTCCTAGAAAAAGTACATAATGGCATATGTGAAAACTATTTGGGAGCTCGATCACTAGCAAAAAAAGTGATCCGATCGGCTTTTTCTTGCCAACCTTGCAAAGAGAAGCGGCTAAGTTTGTCAAAAAGTGTCCACTTTGTCAGAAGCATGCCAATTTTCATGTTGCGCCTCCCGAAGAGCTTATCAACGTCATCTCACCATGACCATTCGTAAAATGGGGTCTCGATCTTTTCGGAGCATTCCTTCAAGCTCTAGGACAAGTAAAATACTTCATAGTGGGATTGACAATTTTACTAAGTAGATCGAGGCGGAACCATCAGCAACCATCACGACCCAACGAAGTCGGAAGTTTCTCTACAAGAACATTGTCACAAGGTTTGGAGTTTTTCACTCAATCACCACGAACAATGGGACTTAATTTACCAACTTGACCTTCAGAATTTGGTAGCCAGCATCAAGATAAAGTATCAATCACATTAGTGGAGCATCCTCAGGCTAATTGACAAAGCGAAGCTGCAAATAAAGTCATAATGGTCGGATTAAAACGCTGACTACAAGACACAAAGGGATCATGGGTAGATGAGCTTCTCCAAGTTTTATGGCCATATCAGACAACTCCTCATTCCACAACAGGGGAATCACCTTTCCGACTTGCTTACGAAATGGAAGTCATGACTCCTATAGAAAATACTGAAAAATTACCAAGGGTTATATTATACAATGAAGGGGTCAATAACCAAGTCCAAAAGGAAGAGCTCGACCTCCTCCTAGAAGTCCAAGAGTAAGCTTGGATCAAAGAGAAAGCACTGAAGCAAAGGATGACCCTAAGGTATAATCATAAGGTGATCAAAAGAAACTTCACCACAAACGATATTATACTGATTCAAAATGATATCGGAATTCAGAATTTAGGAGAAAGAAAGCTAGCTAAACACTGGAAAAGATCCTACAAGATTGTTGAAGTTTTAAGAAAAGGTTACTACAAAGTGTTCAACCTATAAGGAAGGGAACTCCCAAGATCGTGGCATGCATGTAACCTAAAGAAGTACTGCTGTTAGGTAGTGCATCTTGTTCCCTAGTGTACTCTTTTTTCTGTCTTTAAGTTTTTTTTTTTCAAGAAGGGTTTTTCTGAGGGGGTTTTAATGAGGCCCATAATAAGAGCTAAGTTAAATGAAGAGCCCTTGGTAGCAAACTTATGTAAATCATTTTTCATTAACGATAATTTATTTTTTTTATATAAGTTTTCTATAAAAACGTATTAATTTAAGCTCGATAAACCGCGAAAATCATTACCCGACCTGGAATGGTCGGCAAGATGAAGTAACGAGGTATAAATTAATGTTAGTAGTTATGTAAACAATTCGTTAAATCAACCTCAAAATTAAGGCGAGACAAAAACAAAGTGTAAAAGTAACTTGATATAGTTCGACTATACAAAGTCGGAACTTACAAAGGAAATTAATATGTTGATCTACTCACTGACATTACCTTTTAAGTTAGTAAAAAAACAAAATTAAAAGTTGCTAAGACACAATCTTCAACTAAATGGCTGAAGAGGCTAAGAACTAATTCGAAGATCTAAATTCATTATCAAAATGAAGAAAGATTCTTTAACACAAATTTTAAAAGTTTTTTAAACTAAAACTAAAATAAAATAAATTATCTAGGAAGTTATAAGCCATTACAAATAAAAAATTGTTCATAAATGACCCACACATTGGGCCATTCAAAAACTACGAAAAGAAACTACAAAGGATTAAGATCATCCCTAGTAACAACGTTTTTGGCTAGGGCTGAAGGAGTCGAGTCATACTCGGAAACCAAAACAATTGGAATAGGACCACTCAGCAAAAGAGGAAGCTCGACGTTAATGACCTCGGGGAGAACCTCAGGATTTTGAGGAGTCTGATTGACCTCTGCACCCGAAACTTTCGGGTCGGAAAAAGGAACCTCCTCATCATCCTCAATAGCCGAGACAATCTTTCCATCTACCACAATATTATCATGGCTAACAAAGAAGAATACGCCTTGGGAGCAATAATTTGGATCTGGGCTTTCAGGTTTGCAAATATCTGGTGCACAAAATTGACTTCACAAGTTTTGCACAGATAGACCGGCAAGTATACCGGGTCGTCCAAGTAATACCTCAGGTGAGTGAGGGTCAATCCCACGAGGATTGTTAGTTTGAGCAAGCAATGGTTACCTTGCAGATCTTTAGTTAGACGGATAGAAAATATAGTTGTAACGAGAAAACGCATAAACAGAATAAAGAATATAGAAATACCATTTTGATTGTGAAAATAGTAATGGATGATTAGTTAAGGCTTCGTAGATGCTTTGTCTTTCCGGATTAACTTTTCTCACTGTCTACTTCAATAGCTTTCTGATTCATTCAATGGCAGTCGTAAGTGATTAACCCATGTTCTCTCATCAAGTTAATCTCCTCTACTGTAGCAATCCACCATCTTGAAGTGACTCATGTCCTCTCATCAAGCCACCTCTAGGTTTCTCTCCATTGCAGAAGATGAAGCTCTAAGAAATCCACTCTCCTTCACGATCCTACTCAAGGTGCCACAGACAAGGCAGATCTTCTGGATCAGAAAGCGCTGCTTCTCTGACTCTAGGCTTAACGCCACAGAGACCTCACACACCCATAGTCAATGAAATTTCATGTCACATATTCAAAGTTACTCAGATGCTTTATTGGAATCCGTAATGCAATGTCTAGATTTAGTTCAACGCTATCCGGGTCAGGACTCACACGGAACCCATGTAGAACAAGGGTGATTGTCACGGGTCACCCTCAATTCATGAAATGAAGAATGAGAATGCATTAGATAATACAATTAGAATTGTATTGAAAATAGAACAGTAATATTATTAATCCATGAAACTCAGCAGAGCTCCTAACCCTAACCTAGGGGGTTAATGACTGATGGCTTACAGAAAAGTATTGAAAAACATGTAGAGTGTCTAAGAGCTCCTAACAAGGGTGAACTCTTGTCTATATATACTAATCTAATGCTCCCATTTGGGCACCCAACGCCAGCTTTGGACTCATGAATGGGCGTTGGATGCCAGCTACTCCCCTTTAGGTGTTGGACGCGAAGAATGTGGCTGGTGGCTGGCGTTGAATGCCCATTTTGGGCCTTCATTTTCAAAGCAAAGTATAGACTATTATATATTTCTGGAAAGCCCTGGATGTTAGCTTTCCATAGCCATTGAGATTGCCCCATTTTGACCTTTGTAGCTCCATAAATTTTCCTTCAAGTGCACGGAGGTTAGAATTCAACAGCATCTGCAGTCCTTTCTCTGTCTCTAAATCAGACTTTGCCAAAACTCCTTAATTTCAGCTAGAAAATACCTGAAATCATCGTAATACATAAAAAACTCAAAGTAGAATCCAAAAATATGAATTTTGCACTAAAACCTATGAAAATATAATAAAACTTAAACAAAACATGATGAAAACTATATGAAAATGATGCTAAAAAGCGTATAAAATATCTGCTCATCAACATTTCATCCATTCCTTCGATCACAGACTCCTCAAGTGTTGCATATTTATTCCGGGTCTTAGCCAGCTCCTCCTCAAGGTCAAGCCTCTCCCCAAAAACACAAGTATAGCTCTCCTCTATTTTCTTCCTCAATCCATCCGACATGACCAAGGCTGCCTCCGCCTTTTTTGCCTTGGCTCGAGCTTTATCCAAGTCGGATGTCAACCTATCTCTCTCCTCTTCAAGCTCCTTCTTTATCTCCTTTAATCTCTCCACCTCATCTTGAGCAGCCACCAAGGAGCTGTGGGTGGCGCTAAAGGGAGTTTTCTCCAATTCTTTGGCTAAGGTAACGCATACACCTACTGTCCAAATTCCAGCTCGGGCCAGGAGTTGGAGATGGTTCCTGAGGGCCATATCATCTATATTGATATGGCTGTAGGGGAGAATGTGTTTTTCACTCCAAGCAAGCCCGTCAAAAGCCTTATCGTAAATACTCTCCCTCTCAGCAGTCTTTTGTCTTTTTGGAGGACGGACCACGGAACTGTCCGAAGGAGAGTCAGGAGGAATTAGCCGAGATGGCAGGATGGGTATAATCTTTTTTGAAGCTGTGGCATCTAAGTTTGACTTGGAGGGAGAATATCAGGTAGAGGTATCACATGTTTCCTTTAGTTGTATGCCACAAGTCACGATGTTCTTTCTAGTGGCCCGGAGTGTCTTTATGGTAGCTGACTTGCGAGCCATTCTTTCTACAAGTAAAAGTATATTAGTCGCTAACACAAACTTACAACCAAAATTTATAAGCACATGGTAAGAAAGCTACATAGCTTGAACTAAAGTTGACTAGGATCTCCTAAAAACTTTTTGGTGTCCAAATAAGGAGTTTGGTCCCATCACTCTTGAAACAAGCTAACTATACTCTTCTCAAGGTGATCTAAATAATCTATATTGTATTTGGCTATCATGGTTTTCTCTTTCTAGTATTACAGGAAACAAGGTTCATCATTCTCATCTAAGAAGAAAGGTTGGGCATCTTCAATAGCTCAAATTTTGAAGAAGTAATTCTTAAAATCATGAAAGCACTCGTCAAAAATAGAAAAAAGCTTTCTACTCTAAACGACACAAAGAAAAGCCAAGCTAGCTTTTTTGAACTAAAGGGCTTGGTTAGGACAAAGAGGTAAAAGAAAACTTTGAGAGAAGGTTGGATATCAAGCTTCTAACATAGAAGTTGGTGTATTTTCAGAAAGACCCAAGAATTAGGGTGAAGTTGGAAAGGTGTGATGTTGCAAGTCTAGAGGAAATTAATCTCAAATTTGGAAAATAGAAGCCTAACATCTTAGTGAAAAACAATCATAAGCGCAAAAGAAGGAGCGTTCTGACCTATCTAATGAGAAAAATCATACCCTCTCCTCGAGATCAGCTACTACTATCTCGTAGTTTCTCTTATCTTCCCAGTTCTCACACAACCTATGGTGCCTTTGAAAAGTTTTAGCATACTCTCTATCAATCACAGGAAAAGGAGTAAGGAAAGTATCTACCCAAGTAAAAAGATAAGAGGGAATTTCATTGACATGTCGTGAATAATAAATCCATACATAAAGTTATACCTACAAATACAACAAACAAAGAAGCTGTCACGAAACAAACTTGGACACCAAGCAAAGGAAGTCAGATTTTTATAAAATAGCAATTTCAAAAGAATGTTTTCACAAACAAATTCAACAATTAAAAAATGATGTCACTTTTGAGCAAGTAAAAGTGACGTCATTTGGGGGACAATGCAATACACAGCAACAATCTCTGATAGCAAACAATTTCAAAAAACGTTCTCAAGAATACACAAGAAGTGACATTTAAAGGAAGTTCAAAACCCCCATCACCAGCAATATTTCAAATAATCATTCAACATATCATCCCAAGCAAGCACAAGTACTCAAAACAATCGAAAGACAAAAAACAAGAAAGTGGATAAAAACACCAACCTTGATGAAATGCAAAAATGGAAGAGCATGTCAAACAACAAGAAAACTTGAACGTTCATGTTCGAAGTGCAAAGAAGTCTTCAAAAGAATCAAGATGGAGAAATCTTGAAGCTGGAAAATGGTTCTGAATCAAGAACAAAGGAAGAAGAATGAAGGAGTTTTCGATGAAGGAAATGATGAAATGCAAAGTGTTTCAGAAACGGAAAATAAGTGAGAAGGAAGAGATGTGGCTTTGATAAGAAAGAAAGGGTAAAAAAGATATTTTGCACCCCTCTTTAAAGACATTTCCCAGAAAGGATAAAAGGCCCACCCAAAAGGAGTGGCCTCTTTAACTTACCCGACCTCTTAAGAGGTCGGACACGATAGGAAGGTCCAGTTTTACTTATCCAAACAAGTAACTATCTCCCCGAATCTCTCCTACTATCTCTATCTCCCGTAAAAGATAGATTCCAATAAATTTCAAAGATAAAGGGAATGGTTATCCACCAATAAAGGTAGAACTACTCCAAAAGGTGGTTATTAACTCTACTATATATATACTGACACCCCTCAGGTATATGAACGCTCTAATCTACTAAAAAAAACCTGCCTAAAGCCCTTGCTAACTTAAGCGTCAGAGTCTCTTGCAGGAACCACCCTTATAACGATCCAACTTCTAGCCTGTCATGACCAAGGCTAGTAGCCAAGTGCTACTATTTAGCTGACTATAGTTACTTTAGACCATATATTAAGTGTATACATAGGAGCTGGTAGCGCTAGTCGAGAATCGTGTATCTAGTTGCACATATTGTAATAATTATAAATTAAGTAGTTAATACAGGAAACAAAAAAAAGCATAGCATAGCATACTCATATCATACATGAAATGCCTGGAGGCAAAATTCATCACAAAACCCCAGTTTATACTTAATTACTTACTATAATATGTACATACTCAATCTTTAATGCCTACAGGGCCCGGCTCACAAGAGCCACCCTAGACTGGGACCCGATCTACATTATTAAATAAATAAAAAAAGCTAGCCCTCTAAACAGACTATTCAAGAGCGAGGGCAAGGACCACTATTATTAAGACTACTACTGATGAATGAAAACTTGTCTCTCAACAAATTTCCCTTCGGCAAGTATACCGAATTGTCGTCAAGTAAAACTCACAATAGAGTGAGGTCGAATCCCACAAGGATTGATTGGTCAAGCAACTTTAGTTTGAAGAATATGCTAGTTGAGCTAAACAGAATTTAGATTGAGAACTTGCAGAAATTTAAATGACTGGAAAGTAAATGACAGAAATTAAAGTGCAGAATCTTAAATGGGGATTTCGGGTAATGAGCATGAAAATAAATGGCAAAAAGTAAAGAGAATGGGTAAGATCAGAAATGGGGTAATCATTGGGTTCAGGAGATGTTGCATTTTTCGGATCAAGTTCATTCTCATCTCTTCCTCAATCAATGCATTCATTGATCTCCTTGGCAATCTTAAGTGATTGGATCCCAATTCCTTGGTAATCCAATATCTCCAAGCTTGAACAATTGCCCAATTCTTTGATTTAATTACTCATGGGAAGAGATGAAGTGTGGTCACTGATTATACCACATGTATTTCCAAATCAAAGTGTTGGGAGCATTACATGTCACTATATCCGCCCAGACCCCAATTTGGTCCAACATGAGAAAACATTTCTAGCATGATCTCCTCATCCCTTTTCCAAGGCTCAAAGGAGATCTAATTATGGAGAGTTTCTTTTCCAAGACAACTAACCAATTGAATTAAGATCGAAAGCTTTCTAGTAAGATCAAGAGAAAAGAAAGAAGAAGAAGAATGAAAACTATAATTGATCTGTCAATTTACAACAGAGCTCCCTAGCCCAATGAAAGGGGCTTAGTTGTTCATAGCTCTAGAAATGAAAAATGGCAGAAAAGAAGAATCCATGCTAAAAGTGCAGAAAAGTAAATCTATAGAGAGTAGTTCCCAAAAGTGCCAAGCTCCTCTATAGTTCAAAACTACTCCTATATATACTACTCCTCTTGATCTTCTAGTGAGTTCTTCAAGTCTTGGATGTGGGATTTGGATCTTGAGTTGAAGCAGTTCTCATCTTTAGTGGGCCCAGCTTGCAGAGAAATATGAATTAGGCTTGGGTATTTAGTGAGATTAACGTTGAGTGCCATTGTGGGTTCGAGAACGTTAGTGGCATTCACTTTTTCCACTAACGTTCCAACCTTATATACCCACGTTAACTCTAACATTAGTGGTCTTAACGTGAACACTAACGTTGCGTTTTCAATTTTTGGCCAACGTTATTGGGACTCACTTTTCCCAATAACGTTGGCTTATACCCCTTCGCGAACGTTAATGGGAATCACTTTTCCCATTAACGTTGCTTGATGCCCTTTGTTCCTACGTTAGAGTTCACGTTAGTGTGGCTAACGTGACTCTTAACGTAGGTGTGTTTCACATTCGAGAGCGTTAGTGACACTCACCTTTGTCACTAATGCTCCAAATGCCCCAATTCTCTACGTTAGAACTCACGTTAACTAAGTTAACGTGGTTCTTAACGTAGTAGTGATGCCATCTCCCAACGTTAGTGACAAAAGTGAGTGTCACTAACGTTGGCTTTTGTTTTCCTCTTCCACGTTAGAGTTCACGTTAACTAAGTTAACGTGACTCTTAACGTGATCATTGCCAAGTTCTCCAACGTTAGTGGTGTTCACTTTTACCACTAACGTTGGAGGAAAACATTATTGGTGTTCACATTTTCTCTTAACGTGGAGTTTCTCTTTTTCTTCTACGTTAACTACCACGTTAACTTAGTTAACGTGGCAAGTAACGTGAGCTATGGATGGCTTCGCAGGTGTTATTGGTGATCACTTTTCTCATTAATGTTGCAAGCTTTTCACCATTCCACGTTAGTGTTCACGTTAACTAGGTTAACGTGAATACTAACATGGTTCTTCCTTGCTTCGTTTGCCCTGAAATCAAGCAATTAAAGTGCATCAAAGCTCTAGCCAAAGTCATGAGATTGTGCATCATCAATTTATCATGCAATTCTAGCAAAATTCTCATGAAATCATGCAAAGTTCACAATAGTTGCTTAAATCAAGGTGTGAGTGTATTTTCATCCAAAACTTGCCTTATCCACTAAGAAAATGCATGAAACTATCCTAAAACAATAAAGAAAAGGTCAGTGAAACTGGCCTAGATGCCCTGGCATCACAACACCAAACTTAAAGCTTGCTTGTTCTTAAGCAAGTACTGAAGCATAAGAAGAATGAAATGCAAGAACAAGAAGATAAAATAGAAGTATAATTCCTGGTTTATGGGGTTTCATGCATAGCAACTTAGGTTCCTCCCTTTTAGGTTTCAAGCCTTTATCAACTCCTTGGTCACTTTCTTGATTGCATCCTTTGAGACTTCTTTCTTATTGATCCTTCCTTCTTTTTCAAAGTTTATTTTTCCTTTTTTTGCTAAGTGCTTTGTAAGAGGGCGACTCTTTATGAAAGCTTTCAGCCAACACTCCCAAACCAGTTGGTTTTAAGGTGCTAGGTGTTAAGACACCCCTAAGGACTTACTCCCTCAAGTCTCTTTCCCTCATACATAGACACCATAAGCATATGGTTTGTTATTTTTCCTTTCTTGAGACCTTGGTGTCCAGCACCTCTTTGGGTTACTAAGTGTTTTGTAGCAAAGGTTACTCTTGATAGTGGACTTTCAGCTGATAATCCCGGATTAGTCAATCCAAGTTACCAAGTGATAATGCACCCCTAAGAGCTTATTCATCCAAGTATATCCTTTGTACATAAACACCACAGACACATGCCTCAATTTTGAAACCCTTGATGCCTAGCATTGTTTCTTATTGTGTTTCTTTCTTTTTCACTTTTATTGCTCTTCCTCTTTTCTTATTGGGATCTTATTGTTTAGTTAGTCTCAAAGGGTGTGTCTCAAACATAGGACTCAGGATAGATAGTTGCTTTCTTTCCTTACTTGGTGAACCAACTTAGCTTACTAATCATCCTACCACAAACATTCAGAATGCACTTCATAAAATAACTCCACTCTTGTTCTTTTCATAACATTTTCTTTTTGATTAACTTAAAGACACAAGCATACAAGTAAGAAAGATGAAAGTGAACACTCAAGACATTAAGCTAGCACACTTAACCTAAGTAACGAAACTTAAATGCAGAATTAAAAGTCCTAGACTACTCATGGAAGCATGTTCTATTTCATACATGATTTTCCTTATTTAAAGCTTTGAAAAAGGTAAACTAAGAAGGAACTTCACCACCTTTCACTTATTGGTGTGCTCATGTTCTTCTGCTCCCTTGGGATTCTCCTTGATTACTTGAGTCTCCATTCCCCTTGCGCTTCCCCATCAGCTTTTTTCAGAAACCGGCATCCTCCATCTTCTTCTTTAATGCTTCCTTTTGCTGTTTCACCTTCCCCTCTTCTTGTTCTGTTAAGTTCTTGCGAACTGCCTCATAACTTGGGATGTTAGGGTGCAAGTGATGCATATGCTCAGTCATATAGTTTAACCTTGCCTGAGTGTTGAAGCTGAATTCTTCTTGATGCAGTTGCCTTCCTTCATTGAGCACGTTGAATTCGTTGAATGCTTTCATCTGAGTCATCTGGCGTTGATTGAGTTCCTGGAGGCGTTTATCTTGGCTTTCTTGCCTTTCAGACACTTGACTGATGGCTTGAGTGAGCTGAGAGTAGTGCTCTTGTTGCTGCTCCATTAGCTGTTTCTGCCATTCCCTTTATTGATTCATCCAATTTGTTAGCATTTCCTCTTGACGATCCATTCTCTGAGATTGAAATTGCAATTGTTGTTCTTGTCCTTCCATGTATATTCTTGATAAATCATCAATGGCTCCTCGGATGTGACCCAAATTGATGTTGGTTGGGTCATAATACGCTTCTTAATGATGTTCTGTTGGTTGGGTTTCTTCTTGGATAGGTTCTTCCTCTTGTGGTTCTTCTGATGTCCTCTTCCTTAGATGGGGTCTTTTCTGCTGTTGAGCTGGAGTCACATGGGTTATGCGTTGGAGTGTAAGTGATCTCCCAAGACCTACCCAAGTTGGATTGCTGTCTTCAAAGACTACCTTGGCTTTCATGCATAATCTACGGATGGTGCTGGGGTACCAAAGTCTAGCACCTGAATCTTTCTTCTCGGCTGATTCTTGGATTCCTTCAGCTATAATTTCGTGCACATTGATGCTTCCACCTTTTATTAAACAATGTACCATGGTAGCTCGAGCAATGTTGACCTCAGAATTGTTTACAGTTGGAAGGATAGATCATCTCACAAGCTCAAACCATCCCTTAGCTTCTGGGATGAGGTCTCCTCTCCTGATGAAACGGGGTCTCTTATCCAAATACCTTTCCCAGTCAGATCCCACAATGCATATGTCACCTACAATTTCTTTCAGTTCATCATTGTCGGGGCCATTGTTCATTCTTTCTTGGTACCCGACCTCAACAAATTGTGGTGATTTCAGATGAAGAGTTCTAATGATAGCATTTGGGCTGAAATCTACCTATGTTCCTCTTACACAGCTTTTGAAGGTGGGGGTTATGGTATTGTCTTCTCTAACCATATTTTTATAAAATTCCCTGATGAGAGTTGCATTTACCCTTGCTTCTGGGTTAGTGAGCTTTTGCCAACCCCTTTTCTCAATCTTCTCCCGAATTTGTGGACATTCATCTTCATTGAACTGGAATGTTGATTCAGGCAGTATCTTCTTATCCTTTATTCGTTCGAACTCGAGCTCATGGAAGGCTGTTTTAAATCTCCCGGCATCGAAGGAAGGCTGCTCCATAGGTTCATTTCCTCTTCGCCTTTTAGAACTTGATGATGCCATGTAGGATAGTTGATATATTGGTTAGTTCTCAAGATGGTTAGGAGGGTGTATGTGAAGCCTTTGGTGCAGGATATGCCCGAAAGGAGGGAGTGGGAAGGGTGAGAATAAGTGTGTACGGAGAGGTTGTGTGAAGGGGTTTATATAGGAAGATGGAAATTGATTGAAGGGTGTGGATTGATAGTGTTGTTTGATAGTGGACGGTTGGGGTTTTGGATTGAATGAGCACAAGGATCACCTCTTTTATGGGGGTCTTGATTTGGTCTTCAAAATTATCTATTCCCAATGTTGCATGGCAACACTTCCAAGGACATTCCCCATGAAGACAAGTGTGAAATTCCCTTGGCCAAATCTCCCTTCTTCAATTGCCCCCATCAAGTACCATCAATGTCCTTTTTGATTCTCTATACACGAAGAAGTTGCAAACGGTTTAGTTGAAATTTTTGGTGGGAAAATTTAAAGTGTGAGCTAACTAAATATATATATATATATATAATTTTTTTTATATGATCTTCATGAAGACAAGACAACTGACTCCCTTAATGCTCATATATGCACATTGGTGACACCAAACTTAGTTTGTGATCATGTGGCGTTCAAGGATTTACATCAAGATTCTCAGCCCAAATTGACATAATTTGTGTTCATGCCATCTTGATGTACCTTGAACACCAAACTTGTTGTTCACTATATGTTGCACATAAGAATTTTGTTAAATGTTTGTCAAAGTAGCATGATCTTACTTTATTACTAACACTAAAGAATTTAAAAGAAGAGATAAGAATCATGGGTTGTCTCCCATGAAGCGCTTCTTTAACGTCATTAGCTTGACGGTTGACCTTTGTCAGGGTGGTTGGTGGTGCTTGAAATCCTCCCCTCTTGCAGTGTGTTTGTCTCCAGTGGATTTGTTGAAAAGTTCATCTCCTGGGGAGAAATCCTCTGTAGGGATCTTCTTGTTTTTCCATCTTCTGGGTACTTTCTTCCTTGTTTCCATTGACGTTGTCTTGCTTTCTATAGATTCTTTCCCTAAGGAATCCTTGTTGTTGCTTCTGCATGACTCTGGTGGTTCTGGTTCCCTTTGGATTACCTTTGAATGTGGTTCTTCCTAAATATGTGGCTTCCCAACCAATGGGATTTCCAATTGTGTTGTTTGTGCTTCCTTGTTTGTTTCTTGCATCAGTGCTTCATTCTGCTCTTCTCTTGATTCTTTGTTTTCTTGACTTGCTTCTTTTGAGAGGTTGAAAACATTGAAAGTGAGCTGCTCATCATGTATTCTCAATACTAGCTCTCCTCGCTCTACATCTATGAGTGCTCTGGCTGTGGCTATGAATGGTCTTCCCAGAATGATGGGGTAAATAGGATTCTCATCCATTTCTAGAACAACAAAATCTGTGGGAAGATAGTAGCTCTCAACCTTCACCAGCACATTTTCAACCACTCCTATTGCTTGTTTTTGAGTTTTATCAGCCAATCTGATAATTACATCAGTAGGAGTTAGTTCATTGATTTGGAGCTTCTTCATGAGGGAGAGAGGCATTAAGTTAATGCTTGCTCCCAAGTCACAAAGCCCTTTGTCAATTATTGTTTCTCCTATGGCACAAGGAATGTGGAAACTCCCTGGATCCTCCTTCTTTATGGGTGGCCCTGGTTGAATGAGAGCATTGCAATCTCTGTTCATCTTTATTGTTTGTCCACCCTTCAATGGACTTTTTCTGGCTAGTAGCTCCTTATATACTTGATGTAGAAAGGCATTTGCTGGAGGGCTTTAATAAATGGTATATTTACATCAAGAGATGCAAACATATCAAGGAACCTTGAGTACATTCTCCCTGCTACACCACCTTTAAGCCTGTGGGGAAAAGGTGTATATGGGTTCAACACCTCCTTCTTCTTTAGCTCTTCCTTGGATGTAGGTTGAGTTGTATAGCTTCCTTACTCCTGGCTTTCCTTTTGATTATTTTGGAGGCGTTCTACTCCATTCATACTCCCCTCATCACTTGTGGTTATCATTTTGCATTCTTCCCATCTCACCTTCTTTGTTTCTCCTCTTGGATTCTTCTCTGTATCACTGGGGAATCCATCAGTGGGTTTGGGAATTTGTTGAGATAGATACCCTACTTGGGACTCCAATCTCTTGATATTTTCTCCTTGGTTCTTGATATTGGCTTGCACGTCTTCTTTAAACACTTTGTTGTTTTGGACTTCTCTGATCTTGCCCTTGGTCTTGTTGGTTTCCCCATCCAAAGTTGGGGTGATTTCTCCATCCAGAGTTGTAAGTTTTGGAGTACGGATCATGGACTTGTCTAGTTGAGTTTCCAACATAGTTGGCTTGCTCCCAGTCACCTTCTTCTCCTATGTTTACTCCTTCTTGAGCTGATGATGAGGTGATGGCTGCTGTAACTTGGTTCTCTTCCACCTTCTTGGTAAGATTTGCTAGTTGCTTGGTGATCATCTTGTTTTGAGCTAACAATGCATCCATGTGGTTCAGCTCCATTACTCCTCTGGTGTTATGGTGCACGAAATTGTGATCATCAATAGCGCCATCAACATGGTACGCTCAATTGCAGTCTCAACTCTTTATCACAACTTCGCACAACTAACCAGCAAGTGCACTGGGTCGTCCAAGTAATAAACCTTACGTGAGTAAAGGTCGATCCCACGGAGATTGTTGGTATGAAGCAAGCTATGGTCACCTTGTAAATCTTAGTCAGGCAGATTCAAATGGTTATGGATGATATATGAATAAAGCATAAAATAAAGATAGAGATACTTATGTAATTCATTGGTGAGAACTTCAGATAAGCGTATGGAGATGCTTTATCCCTTCCGTCTCTCTGCTTTCTTACTGTCTTCATCCAATCCTTCTTACTCCTTTCCATGGCAAGCTGTATGTTGGGCATCATCGTTGTCAGTGGCTACAATCCCGTTCTCTCAGTGAAAATGTTGAACGCACCCTGTCACGGCACGGCTAATCATCTGTCGGTTCTCAATCAGGTTGGAATAGAATCCATTGATTCTTTTGCGTCTATCACTAACGCCCAACCTTCAGGATTTTGAAGCTCGTCACAGTCATTCAATCATTGAATCCTACTCAGAATACCACAGACAAGGTTTAGACCTTCCGGATTTTCTTGAATGCCGCCATCAATTCTAGCTTATACCACGAAGATTCCGATCAAGGGATCCAAGAGATAAACATTCAAGCCTTGTTTGCTTGTAGAATAGAAGTGGTTGTCAGGCACTCGTTCATAAGTGAGAATGATGATGAGCGTCACATAATCATCACATTCATCAAGTTCTTGGGTGCAAATGAATATCTTAGAAAAAGAATAAGCTGAATTGAATAGAAGAACAATAGTAATTGCATTAATACTCGAGGTACAGCAGAGCTCCACACCTTAATCTATGGTGTGTAGAAACTCCACCGTTGAAAATACATAAGAACAAGGTCTAGGCATGGCCGAGAGGCCAGCCCCCAAAATGTGATCAAAAGATTCAAAGATCTAAAGATGAAAAATACAATAGCAAAAGGTCCTATTTGTAGAGAACTAGTAGCCTAGGGTTTACAGAGATGAGTAAATGACATAAAAATCCACTTCCAGGCCCACTTGGTGTGTGCTTGGGCTGAGCATTGGAGCTTTCATGTGTAGAGACTTTTCTTGGAGTTAAACGCCAGCTTTTGTGGCAGTTTGGGCGTTTAACTCCCATTCTTGTGCCAGTTCCGGCGTTTAATGCCTGGCAATTTTGAGCTGATTTAGAACGCCAGTTTGGGCCATCAAATCTCAGGAAAAATATGGACTATTATACATTGCTGGAAAGCCCGAGATGTCGACTTTCCAATGCCATTGAGAGCGTGCCAATTGGGCTTCTGTAGCTCCAGAAAATCCACTTCGAGTGCAGGGAGGTCAGAATTCAACAGCATCTGCAGTCCTTTTCAGCCTCTGAATCAGATTTTTGCTCAGGTCCCTCAATTTCAGCCAGAAAATACCTGAAATCACAGAAAAACACACAAACTCATAGTAAATTCCAGAAAAGTGAATTTTAACTAAAAACTAATAAAAATATAATAAAAACTAACTAAAACATACTAAAAATATACTAAAAACAATGCCAAAAAGCGTATAAATTATCCGCTCATCATGTTACTTCTTTCGGAGGCATAGAAGTAGTCATTTTTAGCAACTGTTTCAATGACATCTATGGCTTCTTCAATGGTTTTCTTCTTGTTTAGAGAGCCTCCTGATGAATGATCCATAGCCTTCTTTGACTCATATGAAAGACCTTCATAGAAGATGTGAAGTTGAACCCACTCATTGAACATCTCTGGTGGGCATCTTCTTGTTAGGTCTTTGAATCTCTGCCATGCTTCATAAAGTGTCTCACCATCTTGTTGCGTGAAAGTTTGCACCTCAATTCTCAGCCTATTGATCCTTTGAGGAGGGTAAAATCTTGCCAAAAACTTGTTCACCACTTCTTCCCTATTAGTTAAGCTCTCCTTTGGGAAGGATTCAAGCCATTTGGATGCCTTGTCCCTGAGTGAAAAAGGGAACAAGAGCAACCTATAGACATCTGGATGGACTCCATTGGACTTCATAGTGTCACAAATCCTCAGGAAGGTGGTTAAATGTTGATTAGGATCTTCTTGAGCACTTCCTCTAAATGAACAATTATTCTGAACAAGAGTGATGAGCTGGGGTTTTAGTTCGAAATTGTTGGCATGTATGGTGGGCTTCTGAATGCTGCTCCCATAGTTTCCTGGATTAGGATTGATATAGGAGCCTAAAACTCTCCTTTCTTGCCCAGCACAATTTGCATGGCTTTCTCTGGCATGATTATGAGCTTCTTCTTCATGATTGTTCTCCAAATTCTCTTCCATGTTGGGTTCAAAATACTCTTCCTCTTCTTCCTCAGCACCAATAATTCTTTTCCCTCTTGCTTCCCTTCTTAGTCTCCAAAGGGTCCTTTCAGGTTCTAAATCAAAGGATGTTGAAACTCCTTCTCTTCTCCCTGTCATACAATAGACAGATTGCACAACAGGAGATAAAATGAAGAAACTATTCTTGCTAGAGTAATTGTTAGTGTGAATGATGTAAATTATCAAACAGTTAGTGGGTTAGTGAGCAAAATTGTAATTGACAAAGAAAGAAAGAACAAAAAAATTAAAGAGGGTGCAGGGGGTGAGGATGAAATTAAAACAAACTAAAGGAAATTGACTGAATCAAATAAACAAAAAGAAAAATGCTCAATCTAGTGATCTTCAAACTTAATCATTGTTGATTCAAAATCAATCCCCGGCAACGGCGCCATAAACTTGATGCATGAAAACTTGTCTCTCAACAAATTTCCCTTCGGCAAGTATACCAAATTGTCGTCAAGTAAAACTCATAATAGAGTGAGGTCGAATCCCACAAGGATTGATTGGTCAAGCAACTTTAGTTTGAAGAATATGCTAGTTGAGCTAAACAAAATTTAGATTGAGAACTTGCAGAAATTTAAATGACTGGAAAGTAAATGACAAAAATTAAAGTGCAGAATCTTAAATGGGAATTTGGGGTAATGAGCATGAAAATAAATGGCAAAAAGTAAAGAGAATGGGTAAGATCAGAAATGGGGTAATCATTGGGTTCAGGAGATGTTGCATTTTTCGGATCAAGTTCATTCTCATCTCTTCCTCAATCAATGCATTCATAGATCTCCTTGGCAATCTTAAGTGATTGGATCCCAATTCCTTGGTAATCCAATCTCTCCAAGCTTGAACAATTGTCCAATTCTTTGATTTAATTACTCATGGGAAGAGATGAAGTGTGGTCACTGATTATACTACATGTATTTCCAAATCAAAGTGTTGGGAGGATTACATGTCACTATATCCGCCCAGACCCCAATTTGGTCCAACATGAGAAAGCATTTCTAGCATGATCTCCTCATCCCTTTTTCAAGGCTCAAAGGAGATCCAATTATGGAGAGTTTCTTTTCCAAGACAACTAACCAATTGAATTAAGATCGAAAGCTTTCTAGCAAATTAAGAGAAAAGAAAGAGGAAGAAGAATGAAAACTATAATTGATCCATCAAATTACAACAGAGCTCCCTAACCCAATGAAAGGGGTTTAGTTGTTCATAGCTCTAGAAATGAAAAATGGCAGAAAAGAAGAATCCATGCTAAAAGTGCTGAAAAGTAAATCTATAGAGAGTAGTTCCCAAAAGTGCCAAGCTCCTCTATAGTTCAAAACTACTCCTATATATACTACTCCTCTTGATCTTCTAATGAGTTCTTCAAGTCTTGGATGTGGGCTTTGGATCTTGAGTTGAAACAGTTCCCATCTTTAGTGGGCTCAGCTTGTAGAGAAATATGAATTAGGCTTGGGTATTTAGTGAGATTAACATTGAGTGCCATTGTGGGTTCGAGAACGTTAGTGGCATTCACTTTTTCCACTAACGTTCCAACCTTATATACCCACGTTAACTCTAACGTTAGTGGTCTTAACGTGACCACTAACATTGCCTTTTCAATTTTTGGCCAACGCTATTGGGACTCACTTTTCCCAATAACGTTGGCTTATACCTCTTCGCGAACGTTAATGGGAATCACTTTTCCCATTAACATTGCTTGATGCCCTTTGTCCCTACGTTAGAGTTCACGTTAGTGTGGCTAACGTGACTCTTAACGTAGGTGTTTTTCACCTTCAAGAGTGTTAGTGACACTCACCTTTGTCACTAACGCTCCAAATGCCCCAATTCTCTACGTTAGAACTCACGTTAACTAAGTTAACGTGGCTCTTAACGTAGTAGTGATGCCATCTCCCAATGTTAGTGACAAAAGTGAGTGTCACTAACGTTGGCTCCTTGATCTCAACTCCACGTTAACTTTCACGTTAATGGTCTTAATGTGAAAGTTAACATAGGCAATGCTAGTTGGTCCAACGTTAGTGACAAAAGTGAGTGTCACTAACGTTGGCTTTTGTTTTCCTCTTCCACGTTAGAGTTCACGTTAACTAAGTTAACATGACTCTTAATGTTGATCATTGCCAAGTTCTCCAACGTTAGTGGTGTTCACTTTTACCACTAACGTTGGAGGAAAACGTTATTGGTGTTCACGTTTTCTCTTAACGTGGAGTTTCTCTTTTTCTTCTATGTTAACTACCACGTCAACTTAGTTAACGTGGCAAGTAACGTGAGCTATGGATGGCTTCGTAGGCGTTATTGGTGATCACTTTTCTCATTAACGTTGCAAGCTTTTCACCATTCCACGTTAGTGTTCACGTTAACTAGGTTAACGTGAATACTAACGTGGTTCTTCCTTGCTTCCTTTGCCCTGAAATCAAGCAATTAAAGTGCATCAAAGCTCTAGCCAAAGTCATGAGATTGTGCATCATCAATTTATCATGAAATTCTAGCAAAATTCTCATGAAATTATGCAAAGTTCACAATAGTTGCTTAAATCAAGGTGTGAGTGTATTTTCATCCAAAACTTGCCTTATTCACTAAGAAAATGCATGAAACTACCCTAAAACAGTAAAGAAAAGGTCAGTGAAACTGGCCTAGATGCCCTGGCATCAACTACCGTTACTAATACTACTGCTACTGTTGATATTGGATCTCCAGAAACTACTGTCATAATATGCTGAAGCGAGAGAATCACTCTGACGCGCCGGTGATGTTACTGCTGCTTGCATCCTCTAAGTCCTCTTCTTCGGTCTCAAAATAGATAGAGTACAGATCCGCTTTCATTTGGTCAATCCATGCCTCTGAGCTAAACTCAGTTGAAGGTGCAGAACCAGAGCTTTCAGGAACCCTTGTCCCATCAAATCTTGGCTCAGCTACAGGGGATGGTAGTGGAGCATCGGGCATAAGTACATCAGGAACTACTTGATCCTCTTCGGCATTGAAGCTCAGATAGCAGTGTGTCATAAGGTAGGTAATGGTCAAACTTCTATATTGGCTCTGTCGTATTCAGAGGGTAAAGCGAAAGAGGATTGACGTTGCAAGTATAGTCCAAACCCAACAATTGACCATCAATCAAATGTAAATTCAAAAGATGTCACAATCAACACAAAAAAACCGGGGGTTTTAAATCCCAGGTCGTCTTCCCTAGGAGTTGCAATAAAATGTATATTATTGGCTATGAGGGGAAAATGGGGGTTGGATGATGGCAAGGAAATGTAAATAGCAAGAAAGTAAATGAACATGAAAGGAATGTAAATGATAACTCGAAAGCAAGAATTGGGAAATTTAGGATTCCTATCCTAGTTATGGACCACAAACATGGCAATTGTGTGGAATCAATTCAAATTAGTCAATCCTCCTTGAAAATTAGTCAAAAGGGTATAATTGGTCTCAATCCATAAGTCCTAGTCAACTTACTAATTACTTAGTGAAAGACTAGCGTCAATGGAAACCAAACCAATTAGCCATTCTCACACAATACGAAATGGACATCCACAACTCAATTCCACCTAAACACCCAATTTCTCAACCAAGAGTGTGAAAAGTAAACATGCAAGAAATTAAATGAAAAGCAATAAAAGTCAAAGCAAGGAAAATTAAAATGCAAGGAAAGTAAACTTTAAATGCAAGAAATATCTTGGCAAGTAATTGAGAGCTAAGGTTACCTATCCTATCCATTGACCACAAACACATGATGATGATTATGAAGAGTTAATCCTACTTAGTCAACCTTACATCAAAGATAAGTCAAGTAGGCATAGTTGATTTCAATCCCTAAGTCCTATGTCAACACTAAGAGGTCACATAGAGTCAAGGGAGACCAAATCAACTATCTACTCTAATGTATCAAACAAGAATGGACATCAATGACTCAAGGATCACCAAAGTCAACAAATTCAAGCCAAGAGTGGAGAAAAACTAAGTGAAAACTAAGCCAAGCATTTTATCAAACACTTGGTGAATAATATTAAATTGCATAGAAAATAAAAGCTAACTACCAAAAGTAAGAAAATGACATTAACAATTAAAGAAAGCAATAAATGACATGAAATATAAATTTGCATTAATTAAAATTAAAATATAATAAGAGTATCATAAAATATAAAATGGAAAAATAGAAGAAATAACAAAAGAGATGAAGAAGATAAAGGTGCAATAACAATAAATGACAAGGAAAAGTAAATAAAAACAAGAATTAAAAGTAGCAATTACAAGAAATTAGACTAACAAACCCTAATTCTTAAGAAAGGAGGGGAGCTTCTCTCTCTAGAGAACTACACTAAAACATGATAAAAGCTAAACCTTATTGCCCCCCTTCATTCCTCTTTACTTTGGCCTTAAATAGCTTCAGAAAATGAGTTGGACTGGATTTTGGAGGCTGATAAACCACTATTTTATGGTTTACAATGTGTTTAATTATGTGGTTTTATCATGGTCTTTACCCACTTATTCATATAATTAGCATGCATTTATATTTCCTTCCTTAAATTATTACATGATTGAAAACATTTTTCTTTGGTCTTAATTTAGCTAATCTTAATCCTCTCTTATTACCATTCGATGCCTTGATCTATGTGTTAAGTGTTTCAGGCTTCATAGGGCAGGAATGGCTTAGAGAATGAAGAGGAAGTGTACAAAGATGGAAGGAATACAAGGAATTGAGGAGATGACCAGCGAAAAGTCACGCAGTCGCATGGCTCACGCGACCGCGTGAAATGGAAGAAATCAGAGTGATGCGATCGCGTGCCTGACGTGACCGCGCAGATTGGAAGCTGCACGAACGACGCGAATGCGTGGACGACGCGCACGCGTGATACGAAAAATGCTGAGTGACGCGATCGCGTGGACGACGCGGCCGCGTGATGTGCGTGATCTGCAGAATTACAAAAGTCGCTGGCAGAGATTCTGGGCCGCATTTCAACCCAGTTTTTGGCCCAGAAACACAGATTAAAGTCAGGAAACATGCAGAGACTCAAGATGCTCTCATAATTCATAATTTTAGGATTTAGATGTAGTTTTTAGAGAGAGAGAGGCTCTCTCCTCTCTCTTAGGATTTAGGATTAGGATTTTTTAGAAATTAGGAATATTTCATCTTTATCTCAGGTTCAATGTTCTTTTTATTTATTTTCTCTTTTATTTTTATTTACTCTGATGCTTTCATTTGTATCTGAACTGTGTTGCCCAATTGGCTTATGAACTTTCCGTGTTAGGATTGATTTTCTTATTTAATATACATTACTGAGATGTTTTCAGATAAATGATTTTAATCTAGATTTTCTACCTTTTGGCTCTGGTTGATTAATTGGTAACTCTTGAGTTATCAAACTCATTGTTGGTTGAAAATTGGAATTCTTCAAGAATTGATTCGAGATCCAATAACTCTAACTTTTCCCAAGGAAAGACTGGGACTTGAGGATTCAAATTAATTCATCCACTTAACTTACCTTCATAGTTAGAGGTTAACAAAGTGGGAGAAAAATCCAATTCTCATCACAATTGATAAGGATAACTAGGATAGGACTTCCAGTTCTTATACCTTGCCAAGAGATTTTATT
The DNA here is from genome assembly GCF_003086295.3 of Arachis hypogaea. Taxonomy (NCBI): domain Eukaryota; kingdom Viridiplantae; phylum Streptophyta; class Magnoliopsida; order Fabales; family Fabaceae; genus Arachis; species Arachis hypogaea. The sequence continues at coordinate 50,255,979 of NC_092042.1, read as the reverse complement.
ATTGTTAATTTATTTTACTTGTCATTTAAATATACTTGTGCCCATTGCCCAAACTTCAAAACCCCAATTTACAAACTCATAACCAATAATAAGAACATACCTCCCTGCAATTCCTTGAGAAGACGACCCGAGGTTTAAATACTTCGGTTATCAATTTAAAAAGGGGTTTGTTACTTGTGACAACCAAAATGTTTGTACGAAGGGATTCTTGTTGGTTTAGAATCTATTTATAAAATTCTTTACTAGCAAAAATCCTAACGTCAAAATGGCGCCGTTGCCGGGGAATTGCAAACGTATTCCTTATTATTGGTTATTGTAAATATTTTTCAAATTTTTTTTCCTTTTTTGTTAGTTTTTGTTTTTATTATCTCTCACTACTATGAACTCTCACCCCTTTGGCTATGAGTCTGGTTATAATTATGTTGTAGGAAGAGGAGATTATAATGACAACATGCACCATGGTTGGAACAATCAAAGATGGAAGGAGCCACAAGGATTTGATCAACCCCCATGGTAACAACCACCTCCAATGACTATTAACAACCATTCTGTGATACATATCAAGGCAATGGCTATGGTGAGCACTCTTTTGACTACCAACAAGACCCACCATATACCTATGAACCCCTTCTTCCTCAATATAATTTTGAACCACCATACTCACAAGCTCCTTTCTACCAAACACCTCTGTATGACCCTAATCCATATCCACCATACCAACCACCTTATGAGTCAAATGAACCATACATAGAACCACCACCTCAATATACACCATCTCCTTATCATTATCAAAATGAACCCTCCTATCCACCCCAAACCTCCATGGAGAAAGTATTTGCTGATTTAAACTCTACTATACAAGCTATGGTCACCCAAATCGGACCACCGAATACCTTCAACAATCAACCCTCAAGCTCTAGTGCACTTCCTTTTCAACCATATAATGATCCACCCATTCCATCACCACCCATCCCATCACCACCATCCATGGAAGAGCACCCACATCCATCAATCCAAGAGCAAGATGATCCCAGTTATGCTATTAAAATGGAACAAGAGTCAAGGGATCGTCTCAAAGAAATAGTAGATCAATTTCATGCAACCCTTCATCAATTGGAGCAAGCAATAAATCAATTACCTTCTAGACGTTCGGACACTCAAGGAACCCCCGTGGCTTCATGTGGAGAATCTAATGAAGAACGTAGCATGAAGGAGGCACTAGAAACTCCAGTGGACAGTAAGGAGCGTGACTTTGTATTGGAACAAGTGGAGGAAGCCATAATTGTTGAAGAGGAAGAAGTGGTTGAAGACTTAGGAGATGCAGAACCTCCATGGGAAATTCAAGTCATAAAGCCTCCTTCCAAGGTATTTGAAATTGATGTTGAGGAGGGAGTACAACCTCCAAGGCATGTCATAATAGAAGACTTGGAAGAGGTTAATCAAGAGATGAAGATTCAAGAAGAAGAGGCACAACCTCCCATGCCCTTTGTGCGCAATAAAGAAGAGATTAAATTGGAAGAAAGCTACCAAGAGGAAGAGGTTGAAATTGAAGAAGCTTGCAAATAGGTGGAAGTTGTCAGAGGAGAGCACAAGGGAGTAGAGCTTCCACGTTCATTCCAAACACCTCCCCCTAAGTTGCCATCATCCTTCACAACATTCAAGTGGGTAAAATTCATATCCCTTAGCTTTCTAATTCCACTTGAATATGGGCTACTGGAGACAGATGGTCAACTTAGAGCTCTTTGTGACATTAAGATTAAGCGGAAGATGGCCAGTGGTAAGAATTGTCCTGCAAGGTTCATTATGGTTGGAAGCTTTAAGTTTAAACGCAAAGGTTGGTGTAAAGCTCAACTGAATGGGTCTAGGAAGCTGTTTGGTCGCTGCAGTGAGAATTCATATCACCTTTCACCCGGCTGGAAAAATGCAGATCGAGACAAAAACGGGTGTAAAAGTAAGGTTTGGGATCCTGGAATCTGTTCTGACATTTGTCACCCCGGGAGCCTAAGAATCTGTTTGAAGCTTCTTAAGGGCTTTACATGCTTAGTTTGGGACCCCGGAGGCTACTAGAAGTACAAACATTGGTGGGGATTCCTGGATCAGTACAAGCATAAACCACCATAACAGGGAGCTCACCAAAGGTCCAACTTAAGGACTTTAACTAAAAGTGCTAGGTGGGAGACAACCCACCATGGTATTATCGTTCCTCTTTCAGTTTTAATTCTAGTCTGTTTTGTTTGTTTTTGAGTTTTGATTGAACCTGGAATCATGCATACTTGCATAGCATTCATATTAAGCATTGCATTCTGCATTTTGAATAAAAAAATGCCACGCGACGCGACCGCATCAGCGACGCGTCCGCATCGCAAGGAAAGGGGAGAAAATAAAAAAGAACAGAGAGTCACGCTGGAGCGTGGTTGGAGGCGTGCCAGTGGCACAAATCGACCCACACGACCGTGTCGCCGACGCGTCCGCGTCACATAGGAATAATGGCCTCCCACGCGACCGCGTGACCCACGCGGCCGCGTGCCCTAAATTTCGACGTAAAAAGGGTGCACAACGAATTATTGTGCGAGAGTGGTGCTGGATTGGTGCTGAGCACACAATTCTACCCACGCAGACGCATGGCTCACGCGTCCGCGTCATTCCCTTCTAAAGCCCACTCACGCGATCGCATGCCCCACGCGATCGCGTCACCCCAAATTTGGCAAATAAAATAATTCGAACAGAGAGTTGTGCAGGCGTGAGGCTGCACTCGCGCCAGAAGCATAACATGTGTCATGCGACCGCGTGATCGACGCGACCGCGTCGATTAACTTAAAGCGCAAGTCACGCGACCGCGTGCCCCACGCGTCCGCGTCGCTTGCGCCGCACAGCTTATCCTAATTTGCCAAATATTTTATCTTTTCTTCCCCAATCCTAATTTTTCCCTCCCTCCTTTCTTACTCCCTTCTTTCCCTTCTCATTCTTCTTATCTTTCATTTTCTTTTACTTAATTGCATACTTTCATTCATTGCATTATTTTCATTGGTGTTGGAATTTTATTTGGGTCATTGTTTTTTCTATATTTTGTGGATTATTTGACAATTATATATTACTTTTTAAAGGGTTATTTGCATGTTCAATTTAATACTTTCAAATAGCTTATTTACCGTGCATGCTATGTGTTTGTGAAAACGCCCGTATGGCATTGTGCACTATTTTTAAGATTTCTTTTAATCTACTACTATAAATGTCTGCTTTTCACGAATTCCCTTTACTATTTTATTAATTAAATATAATTGTTAATATAAACGTTATTGTTAGTTTCTCACGACTAACAATACATTAAAGCTTTTGATGCTTGATCTATGCTACTCATGCCCTTTCCGGCATGCTAATAAACATCTTGCATCCAATACTCTCCATGCCTTGCTATATTTCCATTGATGAACTGATCACATGGAATCGCGACCATGTCTTTCATTCATTATTTTTTTACTTGGCATGATTATCACTCGTACCGCCCTCCTCTTTGCTCCATCCCTTTGACTTCATGTCCCTTTCTCTTCTCCCTTTTTCAGGCTAGCCACAAGAACGGGTAAAGAGAAAGCTTCTACAACGAGCAACAGCTGAGGAACCACAACACCCACCCACCTGTACATCTCAGCATGCACCGAGGGCGGTGCAATCTTTAAGTGTGGGGAGGTCGATACCGATCTCCACGGGTTAGTTAGTCCCTTCTCAACACCAATTTTTGTTTTTCATTGTTGCATTTGCATGTTTGATTGCATGTTTATTTTTTTGTGCATATTTTACCACTTGGTTAAAGTAATATTTTTTTTCGAGAAATTTTTATAGTATTTCACTAATTTGAATAAAACTTTTTGAAAAACTTGTTTGAAGAAATATTATTTTGGAACATAGTTTAGAGCTCGAACACACAAAACCAGTGAGATTTTGAGCCTATTTGATTGGTTGCATTTTATCAACCAATATTTTATTTTTGGTGTGTGTTTTTCTCTCTAAAATTGTGATCTTTGTCTTGCTTAATTCTATATTTCCATTGTTTGATGTATGCATGCACTAATATGATTAAGGCCTTTGTTTCACTAAGCTTACATACCCATATGGCCTTACCTTTTCATTATCCTTTGCAAACCAATTTGAGCCTAATATACCCATTTGTTCTTTACTCTAGCTCATTACTGACTCTAAGCAGAAAACAATAATGTCCTTAATTTGAATCTTTGGTTAGCTTAGACCAGTAAAAGTGCTTATGATTTAAGTGTGGGGAAGTTGGGTTTGAAAATATTTGGTTTGAATAATTGGGTGTTGTATATTTTAGTGAAAATGTGCAAAATAATGGTTGAGCACATGTTATTGCATTCAATACTTTAATCATATGCATTGAGAAAAATAAAAATAAAAAAATATATATAAAAATAAAAAGAAAAAGAAAAGAACAATTAATAAAAGGGGATAAAATGCCCCAAAATAAATAGTGAAATCAATGCATATGAGCTGTACTCAAAACTTGGAATGTATAAACATGTGAAAAGCACAGTTAATGGGAAGTTAGATTTTGTATTTTAATTAAATAGATTGTCTTAAGTTAGGTGGAAAGTTTATGTCAATTAAGGATTCAAATTTTAGTCCACTTGGCCAAATACAATCCTACCTTGACCCTAACCCTATTACAACCCTTAAAAGACCTCTTGATTTGTGTATTGGTGCATTAAATTTTTGTTGATTGTTAGATGAAGAGTAAGCTATAGAAAGCAAGATTAGTAGAGAATTGAGAGAATTGACCCTAGACACTTGAGAGTTAGAGTGATATACACTACCAGTAAGGGTTCAGTGCTTAATTCTGTGTTCCCTACTTTCATGAGCTATCTTCTTCTTGCAAGTTACTTATATTGTATTTTGTGATTTGAATTAGTGAAATCCAGTTCATATTTATTCTTGAAGGATTTATTTACTTTTTCACCAAGTAGGTAGAATCATTTTAGCATGTAGTTGCATTCACATTCATAGGTTGCATTGCATGAGTCTTGCCTTTTCCTACTCATTTATTTGGTCTCCTTGAGTTTCGCATGAGGACATGCTAATGTTTAAGTGTGGGGAGGTTGATAAACCACTCTTTTATGGTTTACAATGTGTTTAATTGTGTGGTTTTATTACGGTCTTTACCCACTTATTCATATAATTAGCATGCATTTATATTTCCTTCCTTAAATTATTACATGATTGAAAACATGCTTCTTTGGTCTTAATTTAGCTAATCTTAATCCTCTCTTATTACCATTCGATGCCTTGATCTGTGTGTTAAGTGTTTCAGGTTTCATAGGGCAGGAATGGCTTAGAGAATGAAGAGGAAGTGTGCAAAGATGGAAGGAATACAAGAAATTGAGGAGATGACCAGCGAAAAGTCACGCGGTCGCATGGCTCACGCGACCGCGTGAAATGGAAGAAATCAGAGTGACGCAATCGCGTGCCTGACGCGACCGCGCGGATTGGAAGCTGCACGAACGACGCGAATGCGTGGACGACGCGCACGCGTGATACGAAAAATGCTGAGTGACGCGATCGCGTGGATGACACAGCCGCGTGACGTGCGCGATCTGTGGAGATTCTGGGTCGCATTTCAACCCAGTTTTTGGCCCAGAAACACAGATTAAAGTCAGGAAACATGCAGAGACTCAAGATGCTCTCATAATTCATAATTTTATGATTTAGATGTAGTTTTTAGAGAGAGAGGCTCTCTCCTCTCTCTTAGGATTTAGGATTAGGATTTTTTAGAAATTAGGAATATTTCATCTTCATCTCAGGTTCAATGTTCTTTTTATTTATTTTCTCTTTTATTTTTATTTACTCTGATGCTTTCATTTGTATCTGAACTGTGTTGCCCAATTGGCTTATGAACTTTCCATGTTAGGATTGATTTTCTTATTTAATATACATTACTGAGATGTTTTCAGATAAATGATTTTAATTTAGATTTTCTACCTTTTGGCTCTGGTTGATTAATTGGTAACTCTTGAGTTATCAAACTCATTGTTGATTGAAAATTGGAATTCTTCAAGAATTGATTCGAGATCCAATAACTCTAACTTTTCCCAAGGAAAGACTGGGACTTGAGGATTCGAATTAATTCATCCACTTAAATTACCTTCATAGTTAGAGGTTAACAAAGTGGGAGAAAAATCCAATTCTCATCACAATTAATAAGGATCACTAGGATAGAACTTTCATTTCTTATACCTTGCCAAGAGATTTTATTATTGTTAGTTTATTTTACTTGTCATTTAAATATACTTGTGCCCATTGCCCAAACATCAAAACCCCAATTTACAAACTCATAACCAATAATAAGAACATACCTCCCTGCAATTCCTTGAGAAGACGACCCGAGGTTTAAATACTTCGGTTATCAATTTAAAAAGGGGTTTGTTACTTGTGACAACCAAAATGTTTGTACAAAGGGATTCTTTTTGGTTTAGAATCTATTTATAAAATTCTTTACTAGCAAAAATCCTAACGTCAGAGGCCCAGAATTCGCCCCCAGCGATTTGTATTAATGACCTCACGCATATGTACGCGTGCGTACGCACAACCTACTGTGCGTATGCATAGTTGTGCAGAATTTCCATCGTGCGTACGCACGACATTTGATGCGTACGCATCCTTGCACAAGGTCACCATTGTGTGTACGCACACATCACTGTGCGTATGCACCATTGCAGCAGCTTCCAGACTTCATTTTCTTCATGTTTTTTCCCTTTTGCATTTCTCTACACTTCTTCCATCCCATACTTGCCTTGGAAACCTGAAATCACTCAACAAATATATCAAGGCACCAAGTGGGATTAAAGTGAATTAATTTTAGCTATTTTAAGGCCTAAAATGCATGTTTCACAATTAAGCACAATTTAGGAAGAAATCTCAAAAGCATGCTATTTAGATGAATAAATGTGGGTTTATGTGATGGAATCCACTCAAATCAAAACAAAATATATCGTAAAATATGGACTCATCAAAGATACTGGCTTCTACCAGGGTGAAGCTCAGATAGCAGTGTGTCATAAGGCAGGTAAGGGTTAAACTCCTGGTTGAGTAGAGGGTGAGAGAAAAGACGGTCAGGAAGATAGTAGGTGCGTATACGTAGACTACACAAAGCACTGTGCTCCCCATCGTGGGATCCACGTATCTGCAATATGTTGGGTACTCAAAGAAGATCACGTCGGTCCCCATCTGCGGACATGGGAAAAAAGGGGGTGAGAACCTAAGGTTCTCAATAAGGTGCTATACGAAAAATCTAAGGGGGTCTGCAGCCTAAGTCTAATCGTTTATAAGGTCACAACAGTAATCAATCATACAAATAGATGCAATCACAAGTATAAAATAGTATAACAGTCACATATACAAGTAAGCAGACACAAGCAAGGAGATTGATGAGCGGATAATTTATACGCTTTTTGGCATTGTTTTTAGTATATTTTTAGTATGTTTTAGTTAGTTTTTAGTATATTTTTATTAGTTTTTAGTTAAAATTCACTTTTTTGGACTTTACTATGAGTTTGTGTATTTTTCTATGATTTCAGGTATTTTCTGGCTGAAATTGAGGGACCTGAGCAAAAATCTGATTCAGAGGCTGAAAAGAACCGCAGATGCTGTTGGATTCTGAGCTCCCTGCACTCGAAGTAGATTTTCTGAAGCTACAGAGGCCCAATTGGCGCGCTCTTAACTGCGTTAGAAAGTAGACATCTTGGGCTTTCCAGCAATATATAATAGTCCATACTTTGCCTGAGATTTGATGGCCCAAACTGGCGTTCCAAATCAGCTCAAAACTGCCCGATGTTAAACGCCGGAGCTGGCACAAGAATGGGAGTTAAACACCCAAACTGGCACAAAAGCTGGCGTTTAACTCCAAGAGAAGTCTCTACACAAACATTCTTCAATGCTCAGCCCAAGCACACACCAAGTGGGCCCGGAAGTGGATTTTTATGTCATTTACTCATCCTTGTAAACCCTAGGCTACTAGTTCTCTACAAATAGGACCTTTTACTATTGTATTCATATCTTGGTAGCTATCTTTATTCTTATGCTATCTTAGATCATGATGGCTGGCATCACGGCCATGCCTAGACCTTGTTCTTATGTATTTTCGACGGTGGAGTTTCTACACACCATCGATTAAGGTGTGGAGCTCTGTTGTACCTCGAGTATTAATGCAATTACTATTGTTCTTCTATTCAATTCAGCTTATTCTTGATCTAAGATATTCATTTGCACCCAAGAACATGATGAATGTGATGATTATGTGACACTCATCATCATTCTCACTTATGAACGAGTTCCTGACAACCACTTCTGTTCTACAAGCAAACAAGGCTTGAATGTTTATCTCTTGGATCCCTTGATCGGAATCTTCGTGGTATAAGCTAGAATTGATGGCGGCATTCAAGAGAATCCGGAAGGTCTAAACCTTGTCTGTGGTATTCTGAGTAGGATTCAATGATTGAATGACTGTGACGAGCTTCAAACTCCTGAAGGCTGGGCGTTAGTGACAGACGCAAAAGAATCACTGGATTCTATTCCAACCTGATTGAGAACCGACCGATGATTAGCCGTGCCGTGACAGGGTGCGTAGAACATTTTCACTGAGAGGATGGGAGGTAGCCACTGACAATGGTGAAACCCTACATACAGCTTGCCATGGAAAGGAGTAAGAAGGATTGGATGAAGACAGTAGGAAAGCAGAGAGACGGAAGGGACAAAGCATCTCCATTCGCTTATCTGAAATTCTCACCAATGAATTACATAAGTATCTCTATCTTTATTTTATGTTTTATTTATCTTTTAATTATCAATCTTCTATAACCATTTGAATCTGCCTGACTGAGATTTACAAGATGACCATAGCTTGCTTCATACCAACAATCTCTGTGGGATCGACCCTTACTCACGTAAGGTTTATTACTTGGACGACCCAGTGCACTTGCTGGTTAGTTGTGCGAAGTTGTGATAAAGAGTTGAGATTACAATTGAGCGTACCATGTTGATGGCGCCATTGATGATCACAATTTTGTGCACCAAGTTTTTGGCGCCGTTGCCGGGGATTGTTTGAGTTTGGACAACTGACGGTTCATCTTGTTGCTTAGATTAGGTATTTTTCAGAGTTTTTAAGAATGAATTCTGGAGTTTCAAGGTGATGTTCTTATCATCACCAAAGCTGATTGATTCTCATCAATTTAGCTCTTGAATGCAATGTCCTGCTGAAGCTTGGCTAGCCATGTCTAATTTCTTTAGACTGAAGCTTTAGACTAACACTGCATGATTCCTGGAATTCTTATTAAAAATTTTGAATCTCTTTATTTTCTTTTCCATATAATTTTCGAAAAAAACCAAAAAAAATTTACAAAATCATAAAAACCAAAAATATTTCTTGTTTGAGTCTAGTGTCTTATTTTAAGTTTGGTGTCAATTGCATGCTTCTATTCTTCTTGCATTTTTCGAATGCATTCATTTGTCTTCATTGATTTTCAAGTTGTTCTTGATGATTTCCTTACTCTGATCTTTAAATTCTCTTGTTTTGTGTGTTTTGTTGTTTCTCATATGCATTCTCAACTTGTTAGTGTCAGTAGTATACAAACTTCTAAGTTTGGTGTCTTGCATGCATTGTTTATTTGATTTTAGTTGCATTTCAATTATTCTTCATTATTAAAAATCCAAAAAAATTTTAATTTGTGTCTTTTCAAGTCAATAATACAGAGAATTGAAGATTCAGAACATACAGCAGAGGAATTACACAGAAAAAGCTGGGCGTTCAAAACGCTCAGTGAGGAAGGAAAACTGGTGTTTAAACGCCAGCCAGGGTACCTGGCTGGGCGTTTAACGCCCAAAAGGGTAGCATTTTCAGCGTTAAATGCCAGAATGGATACCATTCTGGGCGTTTAACGCCAGGATGGCACAAGAGGGAAGATTTTGTTTTTAATTCAAATTTTTTTCAAGTTTCCATAATTTTTCAAAATCAAATCTTTTTCAAATCATATCTTTTCAATCATATATTTTCGAAATCAAATTCTTTCCATTTTCAAAAATGCTTGCTATCAATTAATGATTTAATTCAATGTTTCAAGTATGTTGCCTTTTCTGTTGAGAAATGTTTAATGTCTGAATCATATCTTTTCTTGTTAGCGAAGTCATTAATTTTAAAAATCAAATCTTTTTAAATTGTTTTTCAATCATATCTTTTTAAAACCATAACTTTTCAATCATATATTTTTAATCATATCTTTTTCAAAATAGTTTTCAATCATATCTTTTTGATTTCTAATTTCAAAATCTTTTTCAAAAATTACTTAATTTCTTTCCCACTCTTAGTTTTCGAAAATCATCAATCAATTTTCAAAATTCTTTTAAAAATCTTTTAATTTATTTTCAAAAAATTCTTCCCCTCTTCTCACATCCTTCTATTTATGGACTAACACTCATCCTTAATGCACAATTCGAACTCTATCCCTCCTGATAAGTTCGAATTCTTCTACCTTTTCCTTCTATTCTTCTTTTCCTCTGACACCTCAAGGAATCTCTATACTGTGACATAGAGGATTCCATATTTTCTTGTTCTCTTCTCTTTCATATGAGCAGTAGCAAAGACAAAAGCATTCTTGTTGAGGCTGACCCTGAACCTTAAAGGACCTTGAAGCGAAAGCTAAGAGAAGCTAAAGCACAACTCTCTGTAGAGGACCTAACAGAAATCTTCAAAGAAGAAGACATGGCAGCCGAAAACAACAACAATGCCAACAATGCAAGGAAGGTGCTGGGTGACTTTACTACACCTACTCCCGACTTCTATGGGAGAAGCATCTCTATCCCTGCCATTGGAGCAAACAACTTTGAGCTTAAGCCTCAATTAGTTTCTCTAATGCAACAGAATTGCAAGTTTCATGGACTTCCATTGGAAGATCCTCATCAGTTTTTAGCTGAGTCCTTGCAAATCTGTGACACTGTTAAGACCAATGGGGTCAACCCTGAGGTCTACAGACTTATGCTATTCCATTTTGTTGTAAGAGACAGAGCTAGGATATGGTTGGACTCACAACCTAAAGAAAGCCTGAACTCTTAGGAAAAGCTAGTCAATGCCTTCTTGGAAAAGTTCTTTCCACCTCAAAAATTGAGTAAGCTTAGAGTGGAAGTCCAAACCTTCAGACAGAAGGAAGGTGAATCCCTCTACGAAGCTTGGAAAAGATACAAACAATTGATCAGAAAGTGTCCTTCTGACATGCTTTCTGAATGGAGCATCATAGGTATCTTCTATGATGGTCTGTCTGAACTGTCCAAGATGTCATTGGATAGCTCTGCTGGAGGATCTCTTCATCTGAAGAAGATGCCTGCAGAAGCTCAGGAACTCATTGAAATGGTTTCAAATAACCAATTCATGTACACTTCCGAAAGGAATCATGTGAACAATGAGACGAATCAGAAGAAAGGAGTTCTTGAGATTGATACTCTGAATGCCATATTGGCTCAGAACAAAATATTGACTCAGCAAGTCAATATGATTTCTCAAAGTCTGTCTGGAATGCAAGCTGCACCAGGTAGTACTAAGGATGCTTCATCTGAAGAAGAAGCTTATGATCCTGAGAACCCATCAATGGAAGAGGTGAATTACATGGGAGAACCCTATTGAAACACCTATAATCCTTCATGGAGAAATCACTCAAATCTCTCATGGAAAGATCAACAGAGACCTCAACAAGGTTTCGATAACAATAATGGTGGAAGAAACAGGTTTAGCAATGGCAAGCCTTTTCCATCATCTTCTCAGCAACAGATAGAGAATTCTAAGCAGAGCCACTCTGACTTAGCAACCATGGTCTCTGATCTAATCAAAACCACTCAAAGTTTCATGACTGAAATAAGGTCCTCCATTAGAAACATGGAGGCACAAATGGTCAGCTGAGTAAGAAAGTTACTGAACTCCCTCCTAGTACTCTTCCAAGCAATACAGAAGAGAATCCAAAAGGAGAGTGCAAGGCCATCAACATGGCCGAATTTGGAGAGGAGGAAGAGGCAGTGAGCGCCACTGAGGAAGACCTCAATGGACGTCCACTGGCCTCCAATGAGTTCCCTAATGAGGAACCAATGGAATCTGAGGCTCACACTGAGACCATAGAGATTCCATTAGATTTACTTCTGCCATTCATGAGCTCTGATGAGTATTCTTCCTCTGAAGAGGATGAAGATGTCACTGAAGAGCAGGTTGCTAAATACCTTGGAGCAATCATGAAGCTAAATGACAAGTTATTTGGTAATGAGACTTGGGAGGATGAACCTCCTTTTTTCACCAAAGAACTGGATGACTTGACTAGGCAGAAATTACCTCAAAAGAGACAGGACCCTGGAAAGTTCTCAATACCTTGTACAATAGGCACCATGACCTTCAAGAAGGCTCTATGTGACCTAGGGTCAAGCATAAACCTCATGCCTCTCTCTGTAATGGAGAAGCTAGGGATCTTTGAGGTGCAAGCTGCAAGAATCTCACTAGAGATGGCAGACAATTCAAGAAAACAAGCTTATGGACTTGTAGAGGATGTTCTGGTAAAAGTTGAAGACCATTACATCCCTGCTGATTTCATAGTCCTAGAGACTGGGAAGTGCATGGATGAATCCATCATCCTTGGCAGACCCTTCCTAGCCACAGCAAAGGCTGTGATTGATGTGGACAGAGGAGAATTGATCATTCAAGTGAATGAAGAATCCTTTGTGTTTAAAGCTCAAGGATATCCCTCTGTAACCATGGAGAGGAAGCATGAAGAGTCTCTCTCAAAACAGAGTCAAACAGAGCCCCCACAGTCAAACTCTAAGTTTGGTGTTGGGAGGTTCCAACATTGCTCTGAGTATCTGTGAGGCTCCATGAGAGCCCACTGTCAAGCTACTGACATTATAAAAGCGCTTGTTGGGAGGCAACCCAATGTTATATTTATCTATTTTCCTTTGTTATTTTATGTTTTTTTATAGGTTGATGATCATGGAAAGTCACAAAATCAATTGAAAAAGCAAAAATAGCATGAAAAATAGAAAGAAAAATAGCACACCCTGGAGGAAAACTTACTGGCGTTTAAATGCCAGTGAAGACAGCAAATGGGCGTTTAACGCCCAGTCTGGCACCATTCTGGGCCTTTAACGCCAGAAAGGGGCACCAGACTGGCGTTAAACGCCAGAAAGGGGCACCAGACTGGCGTTAAATGCCAGGAAGGGCAAGAAGCTAGTGTTAAACGCCAGAAATGGGCACCAGCCCGGCGTTTAACGCCAGAATTGGCAAAAAGAGCATTTTTGCTCGCCACTTGGTGCAGGGATGATTTTCCTTGACACCTCAGGATCTGTGGACCCCACAGGATCCCCACCTACCCTACCACTCTCTCTCTTCTTCACCCATTCACCAATCACCTCAACACCTCTTCCCCAAAAACCCCTCACCTATTAAATCCCACTATTATCTTCACCACTCACATCCATCCTTCATAAAACCCCACCTACCTCACCATTCAAATTCAAACCACTTTCCCTCCCAAACCCACCCATAATGGCCGAACCATACACCCCCTCTCCACTCCTATATAAACCCATCTTCACTCCTTCATTTTCACACAACCTAAACACTACTTCTCCCCATTGGCCGAATCACAAAGCCACATCCATCTCCTCTATTTCTTCTTCTTCTCCTCTCTTCTTTCTTCTTTTGCTCGAGGACGAGCAAACCTTCTAAGTTTGGTGTGGTAAAAGCGTTGCTTTTCATTTTTCCATAACCATTTATGGCATCTAAGGCCAGAGAAACCTCTAGAAAGAGGAAAGGGAAGGCAAAAGCTTCCACCTCCAAGTCATGGGAGATGGAGATATTCATCTCAAGGGTGCATCAAGACCACTTCTATGAAGTTGTGGCCATGAAAAAGGTGATCCCCGAGGTCCCTTTCAAACTCAAAAAGACTGAATATCCGTAGATCCGACATGAGATCCGAAGAAGAGGTTGGGAAGTTCTTACCAACCCCATTCAACAAGTCAAAATCTTAATGGTTCAAGAGTTCTATGCTAATGCATGGATCACCAAGAACCATGATCAAAGTGTGAACCCGGACCCAAAGAATTGGCTTACAATGGTTCGGGGGAAATACTTAGATTTTAGTCCGAAAAATGTAAAGTTGGCATTCAACTTGCCCATGATGCAATGAGTTGAACACCTCTACACTAGAAGGGCCAACTTTGATCAAAGGTTGGACCAAGTCCTTATAGACATTTGTGAAGAGGGCGCTCAATGGAAGAGAGATTCAAGAGGGAAGCCGGTTCAACTGAAAAGGCATGACCTCAAGCCCGTGGCTAGGGGATGGTTGGAGTTTATCCAACGCTCAGTCATTCCCACTAGCAACCGGTCCGAAGTTACTATAGACCGGGCTATCATGATTTTTAGCATCATAATTGGAAAGGAAGTAGAAGTTCATGAGGTTATATCCCAAGAACTTTATAAGGTGGCAGACAAGTCCTCTACCTTAGCAAGGTTAGCCTTCCCTCATCTTATTTGTCACCTCTGTTATTCAGTTGGAATTAACATAGAGGGAGACATCCTCATTGATGAGGACAAGCCCATCACTAAGAAAAGGATGGAGCAAACAAGAGATCCCACTCATCATGAAATCCCTGAGATGCCTCAAGGGATGCACTTTCCTCCACAAAACTACTGGATCAAATCAACACCTCCTTAGGAGAATTGTGTTCCAACATGGGACAACTAAGGGTGGAGCACCAAGAACATTCCATTCTCCTCCATGAAATTAGAGAAGATCAAAGAATCATGAGAGAGGAGCAACAAAGGCAAGGAAGAGACATTGAGGAGCTCAAGCACTCCATAAGATCTTCAAGAGGAAGAACAAGCCGCCTTCACTAAAGTAGACCCGTTCTTTAATCTCCTTGTTCTTTATTTTTCTTTTTTTCGAATTTTTTATGCTTATGTCTATCTATGTTTGTGTCTTATGATCATTAGTGTCTTAGTGTCTATGCCTTAAAGTTATGAATGTCCTATGAATCCATCACCTTTCTTAAATGAAAAATGTTCTTAATTGAAAAAGAGAAGAATTGCATGAATTTTGAATTTTATAACAGATTAATTATTTTGATGTGGTGGCAATACTTTGACTTCTGAATGTATGCTTGAACAGTGCATATGTCTTTTGAATTTGTTGTTCATGAATGTTGGCTCTTGAAAGAATGATGAAAAAGAAGACATGTTACTGAGGATCTGAAAAATCATAAAAATGATTCTTGAAGCAAGAAAAAGTAGTGAATACAAAAAAAATAAAGTCATGATCCAATGCAAAAAGAGTGTGCTCAAGAACCCTGGACACCTCTAATTGGGGACTCTAGCAAAGCTGAGTCACAATCTGAAAAGGTTCACCCAGTTATGTGTCTGTGGCATGTATGTATCCGGTGGTAATACTGGAAGACAGAGTGCTTTGGGCCATGGCCAAGACTCATAAAGTAGCTGTGTTCAAGAATCATCATACTTAACTAGGAGAATCAATAAAACTATCTGGATTCTGAGTTCCTATAGAAGCCAAGCATTCTGAATTTCAAAGGATAGAGTGAGATGCCAAAACTGTTCAGAGGCAAAAAGCTACAAGCCCCGCTCATCTAATTAATACTGATCTTCATAAATGTTTTTGGAATTCATTGCATATTCTCTTCTTTTTATCTTAATTGATTTTCATTTGCTTGGATACAAGCAACAATTTAAGTTTAGTGTTGTGATGAGCGGATAATTTATACGCTTTTTGGCATTGTTTTTAGTATGTTTTTAGTATGTTTTAGTTAGTTTTATTATATTTTTATTAGTTTTTAGTTAAAATTCACTTTTCTGGACTTTACTATGAGTTTGTGTGTTTTTCTATGATTTTAGGTATTTTCTGGCTGAAATTGAGGGACCTGAGCAAAAATCTGATTCAGAGGCTGAAAAGGACTGCAGATGCTGTTGGATTCTAACCTCTCTGCACTTGAAGTGGATTTTCTGGAGCTAAAAAAGCCCATTTTGAGGGCTTTCAACTGTGTTGGAAAGTAGACATCCTGGGCTTTCCAGCAATGTATAATAGTCCATACTTTACTTGAGATTTGATGGCCCAAACAGGCGTTCCAAGTCAGCTCAAGAATTCTAGCGTTTAACGCCAGAACTAGCACAAGAATGGGAGTTAAACGCCCAAACTGGCACAAAAGCTGGCGTTTAACTCTAAGAAGAGTCTCTACACATGAAAGCTTCAATGCTTAGCCCAAGCACACACCAAGTGGGCCCGGAAGTGGATTTTTATGTCATTTACTCATCTTTGTAAACCATAAGCTACTAGTTCTCTACAAATAGGACCTTTTGCTATTGTATTTGAAATCTTGGTTCTTCTGGTTCCCTCTCTGGGGCCGAAGCCAATGATCACCATTATCACTTATGTATTTTCAACGGTGGAGTTTCTACACACCATAGATTAAGGTGTGGAGCTCTGTTGTACCTCGAGTATTAATGCAATTACTATTGTTCTTCTATTCAATTCAGCTTATTCTTGTTCTAAGATATCACTTGTTCCTCAACTTGATGAATGTGATGATTTGTGACACTCATCATCATTCTCACCTATGAACGTGTGCCTGACAACCACCTCCGTTCTACCTTAGATTGAGTGGATATCTCTTGGATTCCTTAATCGGAATCTTCGTGGTATAAGCTAAAATTGATGGCGGCATTCAAGAGAATCCGGGAGGTCTAAACCTTGTCTGTGGTATTCTGAGTAGGATTCGAGGATTGAATGACTGTGACAAGCTTCAAACTCCTGAAGGTTGGGCGTTAGTGACAGACGCAAAAGAATCAATGGATTCTATTCCAACCTAATTGAGAACCGACAGATGATTAGCCGTGCTGTGACAGAGCGCGTTAAACATTTTCACTGAGAGGACGGGACTATAGCCACTGACAACGGTGATACCCAACATACAGCTTGCCATGGAAAGGAGTAAGAAGGATTGGATGAAGACAGTAGGAAAGCAGAGAGACGGAAGGGACAAAGCATCTCCATACGCTTATCTGAAATTCTCACCAATGAATTACATAAGTATCTCTATCTTTATTTTATGTTTTATTTATCTTTTAATTATCAATCTTCTATAACCATTTGAATCCGCCTGACTGAGATTTACAAGATGACCATAGCTTGCTTCATATCAACAATCTCCGTGGGATCAACCCTTACTCGCGTATGGTTTATTAGTTGGACGACCCAGTGCACTTGCTGGTTAGTTGTGCGAAGTTGTGATAAAGAGTTGAGATTACAATTGAGCGTACCATGTTGATGGTGCCATTCATGATCACAATTTCGTGCACCAATCACCCACAATAATCAATAACCAACAACAATTAACATCAATCTATCATACTATCAGAGTCTACCACAATCCTACTTCAACATATACAACTTTTTCAATCTCCATCAACATGCATATTCCACAATATTAATTCAAACAACCATACATCCAATTCAATCCTATCCTATGGTCCACTAGCCTAAATTTTCAAAAACATCAGATATTACATAAAAAAACCAAAATCATACTTTGGCCGATTTTCAAAATACACTAAACACCAAAACGAAACCACCAAGTTTGATCCAAAGCCTTAAACCAACTCCAACAAACCCCAAAACTCAATCTAACATCATAAAACATACCAACATCAAACCTAAGGTTCACAAAACCACTAAACACAAGGGTTTAGTGAAACCTTACCTTATCCATCGGTACTAGGGACAAAATCTAACAATATTCCAATGCTAGATCACCCCTAAACAAATAAAATCACAAAATCTACTCAAAAACAAAACTAAAAAAATGCAAAAATGCTACGGCTGGAAACTGGAGCATGATTTTAGAAATCTTACCAACAAAGCCTAGCTAGAAATGATGGACTCGGCAAGAGCTTCGCGTTGCCATAAACGGCTCGTCAATTGGAGCTTCGTTACTCAAGTTACAAGCAAACGAAGGTGAGGGTGAATAGTGCTCTTTCTTCTCTCTCTCCTCTCAATGCAGCTGTGTGTGTGTGTGTGTGTGTTTGTGGAGTTTATGAGCGGAAAAGCTCATTAAGTGTGCTTTTATATGTTGAACTTGGGCCCGGTCCAATCTGTTAGTATTTTTGCAGTTGGGCCAAATCTTTAAAATTAGCATCAGGTTTTCAACTTTAAATTATTTTTGTCTTTTCAGAACAATAAATTTAGTTTTCAAAATCTCATTTTTCTCAAAATGTGGTACCAAACAAATTAGAGCTAGTACTGTCAGTTTAAGCTCCGGTACGTATTTTTACAAAAAGTTTCTATAAAAGATACATTTTTCCACTCAAAAAAATCCATTGAATGCAAATTTCATCTTTATATTTTCAAATTAAAACTTCTAAATTTTGAATCTACTTCGGGCACTTAAAAATTATTATTTTATTAAAATAGTTTTACGTGAAAAACTCTGGTTCTTACATTCTATACTCCTAATAAAATTTTTGCCCTCGAAAATCCAAATTACTCGATATATCCTCCTTGAAGCGTTCTACCTGTCGATGTTCCCTCTCGTCTTCCGCTGCACCACTCTGATTATTTGTCACTAAGAGTCCAACTTACCCCACTACCTTGAATGGAAATTTTTTTTCCTTAAACGAAAAACTGCTTTTGTAACATTTTTCCAAAACCTTTAAAATAAGTTCAACCTAAACGAGTTCATTGTTAACAAATTTTTTTAAAAGAGTAAAAAATTATTTATTTGTAAATCAATCACTTTAATGCATGATTTTTCCTATATTCATTAAAATTCTTAAATCAGAACTTTTCAGTTTGAACCCCTTTCGATAAGTTAAATTACAAATCAAACTCACAAATAAAAAAATCATAAAATAGAAGTCACTTTTCTTTTAAATCAAATCATTTAATCAAAGAGTTCTGACCTAGTTTCAAAATCAAATCATTTAAACCAAAGTTCCAAACCAAATTTAAAAATCATTCTAAACCTTAAAAATTTTTCAACATGATTCAAGACCATACGGGTTAGAAATTGAAAATCATAATTAAAAACCACAAAAGCTTCCATCGGTACTTCCCTTGCCACTAGTGCTGAACCGCACCCGTCAACCGATATGCCGCAAACTCCACGAACAGATTTTCTGGAACTTGCTGAGCTCGTAACGCATAGGCTAGGTTAGTTATCCTCACTACCTCTCCATTAACGTGATCGACCTCATCCGTGAGTTGTCATTCGGGTTTTTTTTTTCACACTAAACAATCGATATCAAGGTGATCAGTCTCAATATCTCAAGCTCAGTGCTTCAATATCCCCAAAGGCACTCACAAACAAGCATCTTATGCATATCAAATAGATTTCCTAAATAGCACAAAAGAAAAACAACCCAGGGTGTGCAATGAAGCACAATCGGTCTATGCCTCAGGCTAACAAGGACGAACCGCTTTGATACTACTAAATGTAACACCCTAATGACCCTAAGCCTTACCTCGTGCTGTAAAGCGAAGGACAACAAATTGTTATGACAGTTCTAAGGCTCGTATAATATTATCTATACATATATAGAAAGAAATAGTAATACTAAAAGTCCGATGAAGGAATAAAAGCTTAAATTGCATAAGGCGGAATTACAAAACGCGAAGTGTTCACACACAATAACTAAACGCATAGGTACGAATAGAACAAGACATAATATATAAAATATTGTAGATAGCTCCAAGATACACAAGGTAATAATTTAAGTAAACAAGATATATATATATATATATATATATATATATATATATATATATATATAAGTGTGAAATACCAAAAAGAGGACTAGTTACAGCCTGCGGAGTATAGTCCAGATAATCAAACTGAATACAACAGAGTTTTGAAGTTTAAAACAACAACAACCTATCTCTCAAAGTTTTCTTGAAATAAAGTCTCTAAGGCAACAACGTTAAATATACAAAAGGTGAGAGTACTACAACAAAAGTAAAGTGAAATAAAACTTAAGGAATACTATATTTCGCTCTGTCACCACTCACCACATCAACAAACTCACCGTAGTGGGTTGCAACTTGCATCTGAAAAACAATAACAATATACGGTATAAGAAACGGAGGTTCTCAATATGGTAACAGTTCCCCATATATAAGATGTAAGGTTCTGGGACGCCAAAAGCAATCCTAGAACCTCACACCGATACAGATATCCAAGTTTAAAACAAGAGAAATAACGTAAACCATAAACAATAAATAGGGTTATCTAAAATTAGAAAATTTCTAACTAGTACTAATCACACTGCTGTATCCCACAGCCTTCGCCAACCTAGCCTCCGTGCAATCCCATTGCCACAGCCTACCAAATCTCCTCAATCCCAGTAGAAAACACAAGTAATGCAGACAAGTAAAGCACAAGTAAGGTACATATACAGCAAATAGAACAATTAGCAAGTAACATGTGATTCATTTAGGCATAACAGAAATTAAGCAAAGCAAACAAATAGGTAGAAGATGCATATGATGAATGTCTTTCCTATTGGCTTGTGATACCACTTGTCGGTCTATAAATACCAACCCGACACATCCTTTCAGATGTAGCTTTTCTACCATTTCCACGGATATAGTGTCGGACACACTCTATTGACCCACAGATATAGTGCCGGGCACACATGCATGCGTAACCTAATGATATAGTAAATGACACACTCTTACAATAGAAAAGGTTATTAATCATAATTCAATCTCAGGGATATAGAGCCTGACACACTCTCAACATTCCACAAGATCATCATTTCTTTCTAAGTCCTCAACTCATCATAACCATCATCAATTTCCATTTTCTCAAAATTTATCATCAACTATAATCACTTCTAAAGTCCTCTTGGTCATCCCCAATATAGTATTTTGCCGCTCACCCACAACTTTAGAAATCTAAGTCTCTGTCTTCTAAACTCATAACCAAAAATACCCCTTTTTAATTCCCTTGATGTGTCCTCCCTTGATTCAAAGTCTAAAAACTAACAAAAAGGATTTTAAACAAGTGTTACGAAAGTGTGCAAGCTTGCCGAGAAGGTAAAATAGTTGAAACACAAGGTTTTCTTAAAAATAGAGCAGTGTGTATACGCATAGGGTTGTGTATACGCACTCCCAAAAAATTTTCGAGAAGTGTGCCTACGCACAGAGGTGTGTGTACGCACAGAAGGTAAAAGTTCTCATTTTAAACGCGTGCACAGGTACGTGCGAATGCCCTCAACAGAATCCACTTTCCAGCGTGTGCGTGTGCACAATGTTGTGCGTACGCACAACTTGCAAATTTCACCAGGTATGCGTGCGCACCAAGGTGTGCGAGCGCTCTCATCAATAGGCATATCCCTGTATCTGCGTGTGCACAAGAATGTGCGTACACACATTTTCACATATTCACAGGGTATGCATGTGCACAGAGGTGTGCATATGTACAAGTCAAAACATAGCCTCTGTTCTGAGCACGCACACAGTAGTGGGCATGCGCACGCAAACCAGAAATCACAAATTCTGCAACATCACATAATTCAGATTTTTGACACCAGCTTCCAATGATCATATATTTTTATACAAAACTCTTATTTCTAGGAAATCTATACCATTTTAAACCTCTTTGAATTGTCTTTAATTTTATATAAAATTTAATCAGTTTCAAAAACTGTAGCTCAAGATATGATCCACCAAAGTTATCCTAAAATCTATTTTTACCAAAAATCTTAAAAACTCAAATTCACCAAATCTCTCAATTCAAAACCAATTGCTCTACATCCAAACCAGCCTTAATGTGTCTAAATTATATCCATATATCTTCCAATTCATTCCACAACCTAAAATTCACAATTTTACCATTTTCACACCTAATCATCATTCATAATCAAACGTAAACAATCACCATCATAATTCATCAAAATCATCACAAATATCAATAATCATCAAACATCATCAACATCCATAATCCCCAATGGCATCACCCACAATAATCAATAACCACCAACAATTAACATCAATCCATCATCCTATCAGAGTCTACCACAATCCTACTTCAACATATACAATTTTTTCAATCTCCATCAACATGCATATACCACAATATTAATTCAAACAACCATACATCCAATTCAATCCTATCCTATGGTTCACTAGCCTAATTTTTTAGAAACATTACATATTACATAAAGAAAACTAAAACCATACTTTCGCCGATTCCCAAAATGCACCAAACACCATAATGAAACCAAAAACTCGATCCAAAGCCTCAAACTAACTCCAACAAATACCAAAACTCAATCTAACATCATAAAACATACAAACATCAAACCTAAGGTTCACAAAATAACTAAATACAAGGGTTTAGTGAAACCTTACCTTACCCATCGGTATTATGGGCAAAATCCAATAATATTCGAATGCTAGATCATCCCTAAACAAACAAAATCACAAAAATCTACTCAAAAACAAAAATCAAAATTGCAAAAATGCTAGGGCTGGTGACAATGCCCAATTGCTTACGTTCGGATTTTCGAACTAAAATTAGAGATTGTTCGTTGCAAGTATATTCCAAACCCAACAATTGAACATCAATCAAATATTAAATTCAATACAAAATAACCGGGAGTTTTAAGTCCCGGGTCATCTTCCCTAGGAGTTACAATTAAAGTGTCAATTATTGGCTATGAGGAAATGGGGGTTGGATGATAGCAATTGGTAAGAAATTAAAAGGCAAGAAGGTAACTTAACATACAAGAAATTAAATGAAGGCAAGTAAAGATAATGAAAATAGAATTTAAATACTAAAAGAGCTCTTGGTGAGGATTGGGTAATTAGAGCTTGCTATCCTAGTAGTGGACCACAAACATGGTAATTGTGTGTGAATTAATCCCAATTAGTCAACCCTACATCAAGGATAAGTCAAAAGGGCATAATTAACCTCAATCCACAAGTCCTAGCCAACTCACTAATTAACTTAGTGAAAGACTAGCATTAGTGGAAACCAAGTTAATTAACAATCCTCACACAATGTGGAATGGACATCTACCACTCAAGTTCACCCAAACCACTTAATTTCTCAACCAAGAGTGAGAAAAACTATGTAAAAACCGAACCAAGCATTTTATCAAACACTTGGTAGGTATGAAAAGAAAGCATGGTAAATGATAAGGAATAATAAATGCTACAACTACCAAGTAAGGAAAATAAAGATAGCAACTCAACAAAGTAATAAAAGAGGCATGAAACATAAAATTATATTAAATGTAAATTAACGTAACAAGAGTGCAAATACATAAAAGTGGCAAAAATGGAGAAAATGACAAGATAAAGTAATGAAATTAAGACAATAGAATAGATTAAAACAAGAATTAAAACAATAAATTACAAAACAATTAAACTAAAAATCCTAGGTTCTAGAAAGAAGAGGGAGCTTCTCTCTCTAGAAAACTAACAAAAACATGTAAAAACCTAAACCTAAGTGCTCCCCCTTCATTCCTCTTCAATTTGGCTTGAAATAGCTTCAGAAATGAGTTGGATTGGGTTTTAGGGCCTAGAATTTGCCCCCAGCGATTTGCCATTAATGAGGTCACGTGCAGGGACCTGTGCGGACGCACAGATGTGTGCGTCCGCACACGTGCTAAATTCTGACTTGTGCGTACGCACACTTAAAGTTATGTCCACTATAGCAAATTGCATATCATTTTGAAGCCCCGGACGTTAGCTTTCCAATGCTGCTGAATTTGCCTCATTTGGACCTCTGTAGCTCAAGTTATGACCATTTTAGTACCGAGATGTCAGGATGGACAACTTTCCAAATCATTCCACTTTGTATGCTTTCCTTCCACTTTCTCAAGCCATTCTTGCCTTCAAAACTTTGAATCACTCAAACAAACATATCAAGGCATCGAATGGGAGAAAAGTGAATTAAAATTGGCAATTTAAGCATGAAAACCATGTTTTTCGCAATTAAGTACAATTAAGAAAGAATTCACAAAAGTATGCTATTTCAACGAATAAGTGCAAGAAAAGTCAATGAAATTCACCCAAATAGATCAAATAAATATCACAAAATATGAATTCATTAGATCCCCATACTTAAACAATAGCATGTCCTCATGCTATACCAAAGGAAGAAGAGAAGGGGAATTAACATTTATTTAAAGCAAGGAAACTACCTATATGCAATCTACCTATATAAATGCAACCACTTAGTCAATATAAATCAATTTCCAAGAATACATATAAACACATAAGGGCTAAAGCAATTCAAATCCATAGTTAACTTGAGTTATTGGAAAGAGTTAATAACTTGCAAGATAAGCAATAATAGAAGGTGGAAACATAGAATTTGAGCAATTGAACCCCTCACCGGATGTGTTTACACTCTAATCACTTAAGTTACTGATGAGCGGATAATTTGTACGCTTTTTGGCATTGTTTTTAGTATGTTTTTAGTATGATCTAGTTAGTTTTTAGTATATTTTTATTAGTTTTTAGTTAAAATTCACTTTTCTGGACTTTACTATGAGTTTGTGTGTTTTTCTGTGATTTCAGGTATTTTCTGGCTGAAATTGAGGGACCTGAGCAAAAATCTGATTCAGAGACTAAAAAGGACTGCAGATGCTGTTGGATTCTGACCTCCCTGCACTCGAAGTGGATTTTCGGGAGCTACAGAAGCCCAATTCGCGCGCTCTCAACGGCGTTAGAAAGTAGACATCCTGGGCTTTTCAGCAATATATGATAGTCCATACTTTGCCCAAGATTTGATGGCCCAAACCGGCGTTCAAAGTCACCCTCAGGAATTCCAGCGTTAAACGCCAGAACTGGCACAAGAATGGGAGTTAAACGCCCAAACTGGCACCAAAGCTGGCGTTTAACTCCAAGAAGAGTCTCTACACGAAAATGCTTCAATGCTCAGCCCAAGCACACACCAAGTGGGCCCGGAAGTGGATTTTTATGTCATTTTACTCATCTCTGTACACCCTAGGCTACTAGTTCTCTATAAGTAGGACCTTTTACTATTGTATTTTCATCTTTGGATTATTTTAGATCCTTTAATCATCTTTGGATTATTTTAGATCCTTTGATCATCTTTGGACATCTAGTTCTTAGATCATTGGGAGGCTGGCCATTCGGCCATGCCTAGACCTTGTTCTTATGTATTTTCAACGGTGGAGTTTCTACACACCATAGATTAAGGTGTGGAGCTCTGCTGTACCTCGAGTATTAATGCAATTACTATTGTTCTTCTATTCAATTCCGCTTGTTCTTGTTCTAAGATATCACTTGTTCTTCAACTTGATGAATGTGATGATCCGTGACACTCATCATCATTCTCACCTATGAACGTGTGACTGACAACCACCTCCGTTCTACCTTCGATTGGGTGAATATCTCTTGGATTCCTGATACACGATACATGGTTGATCGCCTGAAAAACGAGCGCTCGCCTGACAACTGAGCCAGCCATTCCGTGAGATCAGAGTCTTCGTGGTATAGGCTAGAACTGATGGCGGCATTCAAAAGAATCCGGAAGGTCTAACCTTGTCTGTGGTATTCTGAGTAGGATTCAATGATTGAATGACTGTGACGTGCTTCAAACTCCTGAGGGCGGGGCGTTAGTGACAGACGCAAAAGAATCACTGGATTCTATTCCGGCCTGATCAAGAACCGACAGATGGATAGCCGTGCCGTGACAGGGTGCGTTGAACATTTCCACTGAGAGGATGGGAGGTAGCCATTGACAACGGTGAAACCCTTGCTTAAGCTTGCCATGGAAAGGAGTAAGAAGGATTGGATGAAGACAGTAGGAAAGCAGAGAGACCGAAGGGAAGGCATCTTCATACGCTTATCGGAAATTCCCACCAATGAATTACATAAGTATCTCTATCTTTATCTTTATGTTTTATGCGTTTATCACCATACCCATTTGAGTTTGCCTGACTAAGATTTATAAGGTGACCATAGCTTGCTTCATACCAACAATCTCTGTGGGATCGACCCTTACTCGCGTAAGGTTTATTACTTGGACGACCCAGTACACTTGCTGGTTAGTTGTGCGAAGTTGTGTTTATGCCATGGTATTGAACACCAAGTTTTTGGATTCATTACCGGGGATTATTTGATTTGTGAAAAGTATTGATCACAATTTCGTGCACCAAGTTTTTGGCGCCGTTGCCGGGGATTGTTGAGTTTGGACAACTGACGGTTCATCTTGTTGCTTAGATTAGGTATTTTTTTTTCGGAATTCTTGAAGATGAATTCTAGAGTTTCATGATGATCTGTTGAAGTCTGGCTGGCTGAGAGGCCATGTCTAATTTCATTGGACCGAGGTTTCAACTTATCATCACAAGAGCTTGTTGATTTCTATCAATCTTGCTTTTCGAGCAGTGATCTGCTAAGGCTTGGCTGGCCATTGGCCATGTCTAGTGTTTTGGGCCGAAGCTTTCTTTGAAAGCTTGGCTGGCTGTGAAGCCATGTCTAATTCCTGGACCGGAGTCTTAGACTAAACAATGCATGATCCTGGAATTCTCATTAAGAACTTTGATATCTTTTTCCACTTAATTTTCGAAAAAGCACAAAAAAAAAGATACAAAATCATAAAATCCAAAAATATTCCTTGTTTGAGTTTAGTGTCTCATGTTAAGTTTGGTGTCATTGCATGCATTCATTCATGTGTCTTAAGGATCTTCAAATAATTCTTAATGATTTCTTACTCTGATCTTTGAATTCTCTTGACTTGAGTGTTTTTGTATGTCTCATATGCATTCTCATTAGTGTCAGTAGTATACAAACTGCTAAGTTTGGTGTCCTGCATGCATTGATATTTGATTTTAGTTGCATTTTGATTTTTCCTTATTATTAAAAATCCAAAAATATTTTTAATTTGTGTCTTCTCAAGTCAATAATACAGAGAATTGAAGATTCAGAACATACAGCAGAGGAATTGCACAGAAAAAGCTGGGCGTTCAAAACGCCCAGGGAAGAAGGACAGACTGGCGTTTAAACACCAGCCAGGGTACCTGGTTGGGCGTTTAACGCCTAAAAGGGTATAGTTTTGGGCGTTAAACGCCAGAATGTGCACCATTCTGGGCGTTTAATGCCAGGATGGCACAAGAGGGAAGATTCTGTTTTCAATGCAATTTTTTTTCAAGTTTTCAAAGTTTTTCAAAATCAAATCTTTTTCAAATCATATCTTTTCAATCATATGTTTTCAAAATTGATTTCTTTCTATTTTCAAAGATACTTGCTATCAATTAATGATTTGATTCAACATTTCAAGTATGTTGCCTTTTCTGTTGAGAAAGGTTTAATGTTTGAATCATAT
This sequence comes from Arachis hypogaea, assembly GCF_003086295.3. Taxonomy (NCBI): domain Eukaryota; kingdom Viridiplantae; phylum Streptophyta; class Magnoliopsida; order Fabales; family Fabaceae; genus Arachis; species Arachis hypogaea. Next base: position 50,228,589 of record NC_092042.1, on the reverse strand, counting down.
CTTTTCTTGTTAGCCAAGTTTTTAATTTTCAAAATCAAATCTTTTAAAAAAAATGTTTTTCAAATCATATCTCCTCAATCACATCTTTTTAAAACCAATCATATCTTCTTAACCACATCTCTTTCAAAATAGTTTTCAATCAAATCTTTTTGATTTCTAATTTCAAAATCTTTTTCAAAAATCACTTGATTTCTTTCCCACTTTCATTTTCGAAAATTCTTAAAGTTTTTTTTTAAAAAACGTTTTCAAATTCTTTTACTTAATTTTCGAAAATTACTTCTCTTCTTCTCACATCCTTCTATTTATGGACTAACACTATTCTTTAATGCAAAATTCGAAATCCATCTTCTTTGATAAGTTCGAATTCTCTACTTCTGTCTTCTAATTTTCTTTTCCTCTGACACCTAAAGGAATCTCTATACTGTGACATAGAGGATTCCACATTTTCTTGTTCCCTTCTCTTTCTTATGAGCAGGAGCAAGGACAAAAGCATTCTTGTTGAGGCTGATCCTGAACCTGAAAGGACCTTGAAGCGAAAGCTAAGAGAGCCAAAGCACAACTCTCTGTAGAGGACCTAACAGAAATCTTCAAAGAAGCAGAACCTATGGCAGCCGAAAACAACAACAATGCCAACAATGCAAGGAAGGTGCTGGGTGACTTTACTGCACCTACTCCCAACTTTTATGGGAGAAGCATCTCTATCCCTGCCATTGGAGCAAACAACTTTGAGCTTAAGCATCAATTAGTTTCTCTAATGCAACAGAATTGCAAGTTCCATGGACTTCCATTGGAAGATCCTCATCAGTTTTTAGCTGAATTCTTGCAAATCTGTGACACTGTCAAGACTAATGGGGTTGACCCTGAGGTCTACAGACTCATGCTATTCCCTTTTGCTGTAAGAGACAGAGCTAGGACATGGTTGGACTCTCAACCTAAAGAAAGCCTGGACTCTTGGGAAAAGCTAGTCAATGCCTTCTTGGCAAAGTTCTTTCCACCTCAAAAATTGAGTAAGCTTAGAGTGGAAGTCCAAACCTTCAGACAGAAGGAAGGAGAATCCCTCTATGAAGCTTGGGAAAGATACAAACAATTAATCAGAAAGTGTCCCTCTGACATGCTTTCTGAATGGAGCATCATAGGTATTTTCTATGATGGTCTCTCTGAACTGTCCAAGATGTCTTTGGATAGCTCTGCTGGAGGATCTCTTCATCTGAAGAAGACGCCTACAGAAGCTCAAGAGCTAATTGAAATGGTTGCAAATAACCAATTCATGTACACTTCTGAAAGAAATCCTGTGAACAATGGGACTAGTCAGAAGAAAGGAGTTCTTGAGATTGACACTCTGAATGCCATATTGGCTCAGAACAAAATATTGACCCAACAAGTCAATATGATTTCTCAAAGTCTGTCTGGAATGCAAAATGCACCAAGCAGTACTAAGGAAGCTTCATCTGAGGAAGAAGCTTATGATCCTGAGAATCCTTCAATGGAAGAGGTGAATTACATGGGAGAACCCTATGGAAACACCTATAATCCTTCATGGAGAAATCATCCAAATTTTTCATGGAAGGATCAACAGAGACCTCAACAAGGTTTCAACAATAATAATGGTGGAAGAAACAGGTTTAGCAATAGCAAGCCTTTTCCATCATCTTCTCAGCAACAGACAGAGAGTTCTAAGCAGAATAACTCTGACTTAGCAACCATAGTCTCTGATCTGATCAAAACCACTCAAAGTTTTATGACTGAAACAAGGTCCTCCATTAGAAATTTGGAGGGACAAGTGGGTCAGCTGAGCAAGAAAATTACTGAACTCCCTCCTAGTACTCTCCCAAGCAATACAGAAGAAAATCCAAAAGGAGAGTGCAAACCATCAACATGGCCGAATTTGGAGAGGAAAGAGAGGCAGTGAACGCCACTGAGGAAGGCCTCAATGGACGTCCACTGGCCTCCAATGAGTTCCCCAATGAGGAACCATGGGAATCTGAGGCTCAAAATGAGACCATAGAGATTCCATTGGACTTACTTCTGCCACTCATGAGCTCTGATGAGTATTCTTCCTCTGAAGAGGATGAGTATGTCACTGAAGAGCAAGTTGCTAAATACCTTGGAGCAATCATGAAGCTAAATGACAGGTTATTTTGAAATGAGACTTGGGAGGATGAACCTCCTTTGCTCACCAAAGAACTGGATGACTTGTCTAGGCAGAAACTGCCTCAAAAGAGACAGGATCCTGGGAAGTTTTCAATACCTTGTACCATAGGCACCATGACCTTCAAGAGGGCCTTGTGTGACTTAGGGTCAAGTGTAAACCTCATGCCTCTCTCTGTAATGGAAAAGCTAGGGATCTTTGAGGTACAAGCTGCAAAAATCTCACTAGAGATGGCAGATAACTCAAGAAAACAAGCTTATGGACTTGTAGAGGATGTTCTGGTAAAAGTTGAAGACCATTACATCCCTACTGATTTTATAGTCCTAGAGACTGGGAAGTGCATGGATGAATCCATCATCCTTGGCAGACCCTTCCTAGCCACAGCAAAGGCTGTGATTGATGTTGATAGAGGAGAGTTAATCATTCAAGTGAATGAAGAATCCTTGGTGTTTAAGGCCCAAGGATATCCCTCTGTCACCATGGAGAGGAAGCATGAAGAGCTCCTCTCAAAACAGAGCCAAACAGAGCCCCCACAGTCAAACTCTAAGTTTGGTGTTGGGAGGCCACAACCAAACTCTAAGTTTGGTGTTGAACCCCCACATTCAAACTCTAAGTTTGGTGTTGGGAGGTTCCAACATGGCTCTGAGCATCTGTGAGGCTCCATGAGAGCCCTCTGTCAAGCTACTGACATTAAAAGAAGCGCTTGTTGGGAGGCAACCCAATGTTATATTTTATCTATTTTCTTTTGTTATTTTATGTTTTTTTTGTAGGTTGATGATCATGAGAAGTCACAAAATCAATGAAAAAAGCAAAAACAGAATGAAAAGCAGAAAGAAAAACAGCACACCCTGGAGGAAGAACCCACTGGCGTTTAAACGCCAGTGAGGCTAGCTGCTGGGCGTTTAACGCCCAGTCTGGCACCATTCTGGGCGTTTAACGCCAGAAAGGGGCACCAGACTGGCGTTAAACGCCAGAAAAGGGCAAGAAGCTGGCGTTAAACGCCAGAAATGGGCACCAGCCCGGTGTTTAAACGCCAGAATTGGCACAAAACGAGATTTTGCTTGCCATTTGGTGCAGGGATGACTTTTTCTTGACACCTCAGGATCTGTGGACCCCACAGGATCCCCACCTACCCCACCACCCTCTCTCTTCTTCACCAATCACCTCAACACCTCTTCCCCAAAAACCCTTCACCTATCAAATCCCATCTTTCTCTTCACCACTCACATCCATCCTTCATAAAACCCCACCTACCTCACCATTCAAATTTAAACCACTATCCCACCCAAACCCACCCCCAATTGACCGAACCCTACCCTTCCCCCACTCCTATATAAACCCTCCTTCACTCCTTCATTTTCACAAAAACACCACTTCTCCCCCTTTTGGCCGAACACAAAGCCATTCCCTTCTTCCTCATTTCTTCTTCTTCTACTATCTTCTTTCTTCTTTTGCTCGAGGACGAGCAAACATTTTAAGTTTGGTGTGGTAAAAGCATTGCTTTTTGTTTTTCCATAACCATTTATGGCATCCAAGGCCGGAGAAACCTCTAGAAAGAGGAAAGGGAAGGCAAAAGCTTCCACCTCCGAGTCATGGGAGATGGAGAGATTCATCTCAAGGGTGCATCAAGACCACTTCTATGAAGTTGTGGCCTTGAAGAAGGTGATCTCCGAGGTCCCTTTTTCACTCAAAAAGAGTGAATATCCGGAGATCCGACATGAGATCCGAAGAAGAGGTTGGGAAGTTCTTACCAACCCCATTCAACAAGTCGGAATCTTAATGGTTCAAGAGTTCTATGCCAATGCATGGATCACCAAGAACCATGATCAAAGTGTGAACCCGGATCCAAAGAATTATCTTACCATGGTTCGGGGGAAATACTTGGATTTTAGTCCGGAAAGTGTAAGGTTGGCATTCAATTTGCCCATGATGCAAGGAGATGAACATCCTTACACTAGAAGGGTCAACTTTGATCAAAGGTTGGACCAAGTCCTCACAGTCATATGTGAAGAGGGCGCCCAATGGAAGAGAGATTCAAGAGGGAAGCCGGTTCAATTGAGAAGGCATGACCTCAAACCCGTGGCTAGAGGATGGTTGGAGTTTATTCAACGCTCAATCATTCCCACTAGCAACCGGTCCGAAGTTACCATAGACCGGGCTATCATGATTCATAGCATCATGATTGGAGAAGAAATAGAAGTTCATGAGGTTATAGCTCAAGAACTCTATAAGGTGGCGGACAAGTCCTCTACCTTGGCAAGGTTAGCCTTTCCTCATCTCATTTGTCACCTCTGTTATTCAGTTGGAGTTGACATAAAGGGAGACACCCCTATTGATGAGGACAAGCCCATCACTAAGAAGAGGATGGAGCACACAAGAGACCCCACTCATCATGAGATCCCTGAGATCCCTCAAGGGATGTACTTTCCTCCACAAAACTATTGGGAGCAACTAAACACCTCCCTAGGAGAATTGAGTTCCAACATGGGACAACTAAGGGTGGAGCATCAAGAACACTCCATCATCCTCCATGAAATTAGAGAAGATCAAAGAATCATGAGAGAGGAGCAACAAAGACAAGGAAGAGACATTGAGGAGCTCAAGCACTCCATAGGATCTTCAAGAGGAAGAAAGAGCCGCCATCACTAAGGTGGACCCGTTCTTTAATTTCCTTGTTCTTTATTTTTCTGTTTTTCGAATTTTAGTGCTTATGTTATCTATGTTTGTGTCTTGTGATCATTAGTGTCTTAGTGTCTATGCCTTAAAGCTATGAATGTCCTATGAATCCATCACCTTTCTTGAATAAAAAATGTTCTTAATTGAAAAAGATAAGAATTGCATGAATTTTAAATTTTATAACAGTTTAATTATTTTGATGTGGTGGCAATGCTTTTGTTTTCTGAATGTATGCTTAAACAGTGCATATGTCTTTTGAAATTGTGGTTCATGAATGTTGGCTCTTGAAAGAATGATGAAAAAGGAGACATGTTACTGAGGATCTGAAAAATCATTAAAATGATTCTTGAAGCAAGAAAAAGTAGTGATTTAAAAAAAAAAGAGAAAAACGAAAAAAAGAGGGAAGAAAAGAAAACGAAAAAAAGAAAAAAAAAAGAGAAAAAGAAAGAAATACAGTTGTGATCCAAGGCAAAAGGAGTGTGCTTAAGAACCCTGGACACCTCCAATTGGGGACTCTAGCAAAGCTGAGTCACAATCTGAAAAGGTTCACCCAATTATGTGTCTGTGGCATGTATGTATCCGGTGGTAATACTGGAAGACAGAGTGCTTTGGGCCACGGCCAAGACTCAATAAATAGCTATGTTCAAGAATCATCATACTTAACTAGGAGAATCAATAACACTATCTGGATTTTGAGTTCCTAAAGAAGCCAATCATTCTGAATTTCAAAGGATAAAGTGAGATGCCAAAACTATTCAGAGGCAAAAAGCTAAAAGCCCCGCTCATCTAATTAATACTGATCTTCATAGATGTTTTTGGAATTCATTGCATATTCTCTTCTTTTTATTTTATTTGAATTTCAGTTGCTTGAGGACAAGCAACAATTTAAGTTTGGTGTTGTGATGAGCGGATAATTTGTACGCTTTTTGGCATTGTTTTTAGTATGTTTTTAGTATGATCTAGTTAGTTTCTAGTATATTTTTATTAGTTTTTAGTTAAAATTCACTTTTCTGGACTTTACTATGAGTTTGTGTATTTTTCTGTGATTTCAGGTATTTTCTGGCTGAAATTGAGGGACCTGAGCAAAAATCTGATTCAGAGACTAAAAAGGACTGCAGATGCTGTTGGATTCTGACCTCCCTGCACTCAAAGTGGATTTTCTGGAGCTACAGAAGCCCAATTGGCGCGCTCTCAATGGCGTTGGAAAGTAGACATCCTGGGTTTCCAGAAATATATGATAGTCCATACTTTGCCCAAGATTTGATGGCCCAAACCGGCGTTCAAAGTCACCCTCAGGAATTCCAGCGTTAAACGCCGGAACTGGCACAAGAATGGGAGTTAAACGCCCAAACTGGCACCAAAGCTGGCGTTTAACTCCAAGAGGAGTCTCTACACGAAAATGCTTCAATGCTCAGCCCAAGCACACACCAAGTGGGCCCGGAAGTGGATGTTTATGTCATTTTACTCATCTCTGTACACCCTAGGCTACTAGTTCTCTATAAGTAGGACCTTTTACTATTGTATTTTCATCTTTGGATTATTTTAGATCCTTTGATCATCTTTGGACATCTAGTTCTTAGATCATTGGGAGGCTGGCCATTCGGCCATGCCTAGACCTTATTCTTATGTATTTTCAATGGTGGAGTTTCTACACACCATAGATTAAGGTGTGGAGCTCTGCTGTACCTCGAGTATTAATGCAATTACTATTGTTCTTCTATTCAATTCCGCTTGTTCTTGTTCTAAGATATCACTTGTTCTTCAACTTGATGAATGTGATGATCCGTGACACTCATCATCATTCTCACCTATGAACGTGTGACTGACAACCACCTCCGTTCTACCTTCGATTCGGTGAATATCTCTTGGATTCCTGATACACGATGCATGGTTGATCGCCTGACAAACGAGCGCTCGCCTGACAACCGAGCCAGCCATTCCGTGAGATCAGAGTCTTTGTGGTATAGGCTATAACTGATGGCGGCATTCAAGAGAATCCGGAAGGTCTAACCTTGTCTGTGGTATTTTGAGTAGGATTCAATGATTGAATGACTGTGACGTGCTTCAAACTCCTGAGGGTGGGGCGTTAGTGACAGACGCAAAAGAATCACTGGATTCTATTCCGGCCTGATCGAGAACCGACAGATGGATAGCCGTGCCGTGACAGGGTGCGTTGAACATTTCCACTGAGAGGATGGGAGGTAGCCACTGACAACGGTGAAACCCTTGCTTAAGCTTGCCATGGAAAGGAGTAAGAAGGATTGGATGAAGACAGTAGGAAAGCAGAGAGACGGAAGGGAAGGCATCTTCATACGCTTATCTAAAATTCCCACCAATGAATTACATAAGTATCTCTATCTTTATCTTTATGTTTTATAAGTTTATCACCATACCCATTTGAGTTTGCCTGACTAAGATTTACAAGGTGACCATAGCTTGCTTCATACCAACAATCTCTGTGGGATCGACCCTTACTCGCGTAAGGTTTATTACTTGGACGACCCAGTACACTTGCTGGTTAGTTGTGCGAAGTTGTGTTTATGCCATGGTATTGAACACCAAGTTTTTGGATTCATTACCGGGGATTATTTGATTTGTGAAAAGTATTGATCACAATTTCGTGCACCAGTTACTCAGTTCTCTTCTACTCATGCTTTCTAAGATTTTTTCCTCATCTAACAATCAACAATCATTTGATGTATGCATACAAGTATCATGAGGACTTTCCGTGGTTGTAATGGGACTAGGGCAAAGGTGAGGTTATATATGGTCAAGTGAGCTTAATATTTGCATCTTTGATTAGCCTAAGCTCTCACCTAACCTTCATAATAACCTATATAATTTAAAGCAAACCTATCTACCCATTCCTTACTTTTCCACATACTTATGCATCCTTTTCAATTCACATCTCATATGCATTGTTCTTGTTATTCTACTTTGGGGTATTTTGTCCCCTTTTTATTACTTTTTTTTACTCTTTTTTTCTTTCTTTCTTTTTTTTAAACTAAAATATATACAAAAAAGTGTCAATGCACATGGTTTAAGCAATTCTTGCATGAGTATGTACCTAATTCCCGAGATTTTTCACAAGTATAAAAAAATCACTTTTACCTCAACCAAAGTTTTCAAACTCCCCCACACTTAGATGATACACACTCTCACTAGCCTAAGCTAACCAAAGATCCAAATAAATGACATTTATTGTTTTTTGCTTTAAGGCTAATAATGTGCTAAAATTAAGAACAAGAGGGGATTAATCATAGGCTCAAAGTTGGTTAATAAGGGAAGATAAAATGGTAGGCTTTTCGGGTAAGTGAGCTAAATGAAAAGATGGCCTCAATCATTTAAATGCATATATACATCAAACAATGGATATAAAGAATCAAACAAATCCAAGATTGTAATAAAAAAAAGAGAATAACACACACAAGAATGAAAATAGTGGTTAGATGATGCAACCACACAATGAGGCTCAAAACTAGCATGCTTATGTGTTCTTAGCTCAAAACCATGTTCCACAATATATAAATCATGCAAGTTTCAAAAGATTTCAACTCAAATCAATTAGGATATCAATGCCCTATCAAGAATTTTTTTCTTGAAAAATTTCATAAAATTAACTAAGCTTATTATATATGTATGCAATGAAATTTAATAACCTAAGAAAAGATGCAATTAAAGCTCTAAAATATGTATAACTAAGAAAGATAAAAGGTGAGAGTGTTCGGGATTAGAGAGTGTCACCCAAGATTGCCGATCGGAGACGACCTCCCCACACTTAAAGGCTTGCACGGTCCTTCGTGCAATCAAAGGTGAGCAAGGGGTATGGTGACTTCAGATTGCCACCTTCAGCGGTGGATCAATCGGTTGTTGCGCGCTCTTCCTTTCGCTTCCCTTGTCGCTTATGGTGCATCATCCATGAAAAATAATAATAAAAAAATAGGATGATTATACAAGTAAATGCAAAAACAAGGAAGCACAAAGTGTTGGAATGAGGTAGTATTCACTAGAAAGAGTGAGTGAATTAGTTTGTGACATGTAGGAAATAAGTGTGTATATTTTAAGTTGCGCGGTTTAGAACACACACACACTAGCATGGAAAGCTAGATCACAATTACAACAAAGAAGCATGCACTTCACTTGTTCTAGTGTGCTTGAGACACTTTAAAAGACTTGTAGGTTAAGAAACAAACAAGCAATAAAGAAGCATAAAATTATTCAAGCAAGAATCAAGAAATTGTTAATTGTATCATGAAGCAACACCTAATTGACGTAAAGTGGAAAGCATGGTAAGCATAGTCCACAAAGCTTAAAAAGATAAAAAAATGTCATTAGGTAAGCTTATGATCCAATTTCACAATTCTTAATGTTAATGCATCAAATAGGTGATATAGATAAAAAAGAAATCATAACAAACATCACCTAATAAAAAAATGCATCAACTTCTTGCAAATTGCCTAATAGTAGATAATGAAATCAAATCACATGGTGGCTAAAACATGCAATTTAGAAATCCAAAAGCATTCTTAAAGGCATTACATGAGCACTTGGTATGCGCAAAATTCAACATTAATAACTCAATACCAAGCAACAATTTATGACCTCAACAAAGATATCCAACAATGATAGCAATAACAATATCAATGATTCAGCAGCAATATCTCAATAAAATCAATCAACTCAATCATCCAACACTTAGCACCAAAACAGAAATTAAACTAATTAACTAAAGAAATAAACCCCTAACAAACAAGCAAACTAACTAACTAAAGGTGAGTGTGGTGGGTGGTGAATGATGGTGGAAAGTGGTGGTTGGAGGAGGAAAAGAAGAGAGAAGAAAAGAAAAGAAGAGAAGAAATAGAGAGAAGAAAATTAATTATCCAAGCCTTAGCTCAATCAAAACTCAACACCAAAACAAGCAAGAACCCATAAATTCATTATCCAAACCAAAATTAACTTACAAATATCAAAATTAAACTAATCCTAAACTAACTAAAACAAATAAAAAAGCAATTAAAGCAACTTATTAATCAAAGAGAAGAGTTGGAGCAATGTTACCATGGTGGGGTGTCTCCCACCTAGCACTTTGGTTTAATGTCCTTAAGTTGGACTTATGGAGAGCTCTCATCAAACTTCCTTGAAATCCTACCCCAGCTTGTATTTTCCAAGGTATTTGAGACTCCAAAGCTTGTGCACCCACATCTTGTTGTCAATTTCTTCCATTCCATGTAAGCAATAAGCAATTGGAATTCCCAATTCCTGTAGCACAATAGCACAAAACTCACAATGCAATGGGTGAGAATTCATAGGATAAAAATAAAATAAAAACCAAAGGTAACAAAAACAAATAAAATGAACTCCTAAAACTAGCAAAAACAAGCAATCAATCAAAAATAAGCTATTTACATATTCACATATATACAATAGCCAACAATCAACACCATTGCAACTCCTCGATAACAGCGCCAAATTTGACAATACCCAATTTCTTAGGTTCAGATTTCCGAACTAAAATTAGAGATTGTTCATTGAAAGTATAGTCCAAACCCAACAATTGAATATCAATCAAATATTAAATTCAATACAAAATAATCGGGAGTTTTAAGTCCCGGGTCATCTTCCCTAGGAGTTGCAATTAAAGTGTCAATTATTGGCTATGAGGAAATGGGGGTTGGATGATAGCAATTGGCAAGAAATTAAAAGGCAAGAAGGTAACTTAACATACAAGTAATTAAATGAACGCAAGTAAAGGTAATGAAAATAGAATTTAAATACTAAAAGAGCTCTTGGTGAGGATTGGATAATTAGAGCTTGCTATCCTAGTAGTGGACCACAAACATGGTAATTGTGTGTGAGTTAATCCCAATTAGTCAACCCTACATCGAGGATAAGTCAAAAGGGCATAATTAACTTCAATCCACAAGTCCTAACCAACTCACTAATTAACTTAGTGAAAGACTAGCATTAGTGAAAACTAAGTTAATTAACAACCCTCACACAATGTGGAATGGACATCCACCACTCAATTTCACCTAAACCACTCAATTTCTCAACCAAGAGTGAGAAAAACTATGTAAAAACCCAACCAAGCATTTTATCAAACACTTGGTGGGTATGAAAAGAAAGCATGGTAAATGACAAGGAATAATAAATGCTACAACTACCAAGTAAGGAAAATAAAGATAGCAACTCAAAAAAGCAATAAAAGAGGCATGAAACCTAAAATTGCATTAAACATAAATTAAAGTAATAAGAGTGCAAATACATAAAAGTGGCAAAAATGGAGAAAATGTCAAGATAAAGTAATGAAATTAAGACAATAGAACAAGGAAAGATAGAAGAAACTAGATTAAAACATGAATTAAAACAAGAAATTACAAAGCAATTAAACTAAAAATCATAGGTTCTAGAGAGAATGGGGAGCTTCTCTCTCTCTAGAAGACTAACAAAAATATGTAAAAACCTAAACCTAAGTGCTCTCCCCCCCCCCCTTTATTCCTCTTTAATTTAGCTTGAAATAGCTTCAGAAATGAGTTAGATTGGGTTTTAGGGCCCAAAATTCACCCCCAGCGATTTGCCATTAATGAGGTCACGTGCAGGGACCTGTACGGATGCACAGATGTGTGCATCCGCACACATGCTAAATCTTGACTTGTGCGTACGCACAAGTACCTGTGCGTACGCACACTTAAACTTATGTCCACTATAGCAAATTGCATATCATTTTGAAATCCCAGACATTAGCTTTCCAATGCCGCTAGAACCCCTCATTTGAACCTCTGTAGCTCAAGTTATGACCATTTTAGTACCGAGAGGTCAGGATGGACAGCTTTCCAAATCATTCCTTTCTTGAATTCTTCCACTTTGTATGCTTTCCTTCGACTTTCTCAAGCCATTCTTGCCTTCAAAACCTTGAATCTCTCAAACAAACATATCAAGGCATCGAATGGGAGAAAAGTGAATTAAAATTGGCAATTTAAGCTTGAAAACCATGTTTTTCAAAATTAAGCACAATTAAGAAAGAATTCACAAAAGCATGCTATTTCAATGAATAAGTGCAAGAAAAGTCAATGAAATCCACCCAAATAGAGCAAATAAATATCACAAAATGTGGATTCATCAGCTAGAAACTGGAGTGCGATTTTAGAGATCTTACCAACAAAGCCTAGCTAGAAATGATAGACTCGGCGAGAGTTTCGCGTGGCCGCAAATGGCTCATCAATCAAAGCTCCGTAGCTCAAGTTACAAGCAAATGAAGGTGAGGGTGAATAGTGCTCTTTCTTCTCCCTCTCCTCTCAATGCATGTGTGTGTGTGTGTGTGTGTGTGTGTGTGTGTGTGTGTGTGTGTGTGTGTGTGTGTGTGAGCTGAAAAGCTCATTAAGTGTGCTTCGTTAGCATTTTTGGCCCGTTTGGCCCAACTTTGGCCCAAACCTTTAAAATTAGCGCCCGATTTTCAACTTTAAATTATTTTTGTCTTTTCAAAACAATAAATTTAGTTTTCAAAATCTTATTTTCCTTAAAACGTGGTACTAGACAAACTAGAGCCAGTACTGCCGGCTTAAGCTCCGATACGTATTTTTACAAAAATTTTCTATAAAAGATACATTTTTTCTCTCAGAAAAATCCATTGAATTCAAATTTCACCTTTATATTGTGAAGTAAATCTCATGTCCCTATCTGATACAATATTGGATGGTACCCCATGCAACCTAACTATTATCCGAATATAAAGTTGAGTGAGCCTTTCCGTTGAATAATCCATTCGAATTGGTGAAAGTGAGCAGAATTGGTCAATCTATCCAGAATTACCCAGATGGCATCATTTCCAGATGTGATTCGTGGCAGTCCTGAAATAAAGTCCATGGTAATCGCCTTCCATTTCAACTATGGCACTTCTAGAGGGTGAAGAGTTCTTGACGGCTTCTAGTTCTCAATCTTAACCTTCTGACACGTGAGACACTTCGAAACAAAGATAGCTATGTCTCTCTTCATTCCGGGCCACCAGAACATCTGGCTCAAATCCTAGTACATCTTAGTGATACCTGGGTGGATCAAAAATCTTCCATGATATGCCTCCCTTAATATTTTCTGTCGCAGATTATCGAATTTCGGCACACATTTTACTCTTGAATCACCATAGTCCTTTTGCATCCCGCCTTACTTCTCTTTGTTGGTCTTTGTCGACACATGACAAAAGCCTGGTCATCTATGACTCTTGAGCTTGCACTCGTCAGATTATCGTCATAAAGTCATGAGTTAATTGCATCTGTGCCAAACACGTTCCCTGTGAAGTCTCTTTTAGTCCCAGCTTGAGTCCCTCAAAGGCCATTCTTAATTCTTCTTCCTTAATTTTCATCTTGGAAAGACTTACATTCTTTATGCTAAGGGCGTCCGCGACCACATTTGCCTTCCCGGGATGATAGTTTAGTTTAAAGTCGTAGTCCTTGAAGAATTCCATCCATCTCCTTTGCCTCATGTTGAGTTATTTTGGTCAAAAATGTACTTCAAGCTCTTGTGGTCGAAGAAAACCTCGAACTTGACTCCATACAAGTGGTGCCTCCAGATCTTGAGAGCAAATACTACAGCTGCCAGTTTTAGGTCGTGAGTTGGATAGTTTCACTCATGAGGTCTGAGCTGTCTTGACACATAAGCTACCACGTTCCTAATTTGCATCAGTACACACCCTAAACCATTAAGCGAAGCATCATAGAAAACCTCAAATGGTCCTTCGAGATCTGGCAGAATTAACACAGATGCTGTCGTCAACCTTTCCTTGAGGGTCTTGAAGCTTTCTTCACACTCATTCGTCCAAACAAAAGGTCCCTCCTTCCTAGTCAGTTGAGTTCGTGGTAAAGCCAATTGCGAAAATTCTTTAATGAACCTTCGGTAATATCCAACTAGTCCGAGGAAACTTTGAATCTCTATGACTGTCTTAGGTTGCTCTCACTCTAAAATTGCTTCTATCTTAGCAGGATCTACTCCTATGCCTCCATTTGATAATATATATCCCAGAAACTTAACTTCTTTCGCCCAAAACTCACACTTAGAGATTTTGGCATATAGTCTCTTTTCCTTCAAAATTTGTAATACCATTCTTAAGCGTTCCTCGTGCTCTTCCTCTGTCCTTGAATAAATCAGAATATCATTGATGAACACTACTACAAACTTGTCCAGGTACGGGTGGAAGATTCTATTCATGTAGTCCATAAATAAGAAAGGAGCATCCGTCAGTTCGAAAGACATAATGGTATACTCATAGTGACCATATTGGTTCTAAAAGCAGTCTTTAGTATATCTGATTCTCTAATTCGGATCCGATGGTATCCTGACCTTAAGTCAATCTTGGAGAAAACCGAAGCTCCTCAAAACTGGTCCATCAAATCATCGATTCTTGGAAGAGGGTACTTATTCTTGATAGTGATCTTATTCAGCTGTCGATAGTCAACGCACAACCTCGTACTACTATCCTTCTTCTTTAGTCTTTACTAGTAGTACTGGTGCTCCCTATGGCGATGCACTAGGTCAGATAAATTTCTTCTCCATCAATTCTTCTAGTTGTGACTTCAATTCTTTGAGTTCTAGAGGTGACATTCTGTAAGGTGCAATCAAAATCGGTCTTACTCCTGGTACCAGTTCAATGGTAAACTCTATCTCGCACTGTGGAGGAAACTCGGAAATATTGTCTGAAAAAACTTCAGGAAACTCCTTTACTATCAGAATTTGCTCCATATTCTATTCATTTTCAGTTGAGCAAGACGCTAAGAGAACAAAACCTCCACACTCTCTCCCACTAAGGTTTACTATTACTGAGTTTATATAGTAACTATGGGAAGTAACAGGCATATTAACAGATGGAATTAAAGCAGTTTTCTTAAAGCAATCAAGAAGAACATGATGCACAGACAATCAATTTAGTCCTAAGATGATATCCATACCACGCAAAGACAATAAAATCAGGCTATGTGTAAATAATTTCTCTTTAATGATGAAGACACACATCTACAAACCAAGTTGGTCACAACATTTTGTGTCGTGGGTGTGTGGACAATTAGATCATATTCAAGTTGAGAGGTTCCTAGTCCTATCATGCGTGCACATTCTATGGATATAGAAAAATGAGATGCGCTTGAATCGTACAGTACGGTTAGGGTCTTACCGTTAACAGAGCACTCACCTGAGATGAGGGAACCTGACGCAAAAGCATCTTCAGCGCTCATTGCAAAAACCTTCCCTGTTGTTGAGGTCGAGGGGAGACCGGTCCATTTTGCTTAACGCAACAATCTTTTGCTATGTGCCTTGGCCTGCCACAATTATAACAAACACCCGCTCCAAGCTGGCATGGCATGCTTCCATGGTCCTTCCCACACTTAGCACAAGTGGGACCTGCCTGAGCTCGCCGTGGCTACCTCTCCAAGTTCTATCTCTGATTATGGTTTCCCGGGTAGAATCGAGAGTTAGAGTTTCCGCTGGGTGAATCTCGGCATTGTGGCTGACCATTTCTTTTAAAGTTCTTTCCCTGTGGTGCCAGTTTTCTGTTGAAATTCCTAAAGAAAAAATCCCGATGATTAGCTTGGGCCGCTGCCAACTTCTTGGCACATTCCTCAACCAACTGACTCTTATTTACCAGCTCTGCAAATTTTCTAATCTCCATCGGTCTCACGGAAGCCATCAGTTCCTCCCTAAGACCTGCTTTCATACTTGATACACATCCACTCTTCATACTCCACAAGATTTCTCTGACACACCTTTGAAAATCGACACAAGTCTTCAAACTTCCGGGTGTACTTAGCCACCGTCATGCTTCCCTGCTTTAACTGTAGCAATTCCAACTCCTTGGCGGTACGGGCAGACAGAGGGAATACTTCTTATAGAAATCAGTACGGAAGTCAGCCCAAGTAATCTCAGTGCCTCCTTGCCTCAACAACTGGCTCACTCCCTGCTACCAATATTGTGCATCCTCTTTCAGCATATAAATGGCAAACTCCACTTGTTGTCCTTCAGGAACATGTTGCACCTGCAGAGCCCGCTCTATAGCGCGTAACCAATCATCTGCCTTGGTCGGATTGGTAGTTCCAGAGAAATTAGGTGGATTAACTTTAAGGAAAAATGCCAAAGTCATTGGCCTTTCTCCCTTGGATACATTATTTTCTTATCCGTTTCCACTGTCGTGGCCATTCCCATTACCATTCCCCTCCTATTGTTCCATTCTTTCAACCGATCTGCTAGTTGCAACGACAGAATCACGCACAGCTATAGCCATTGCGTTCATAGATTCTAGCAAGGTGGCCATGTCAAATACGGGCTCAAAACTCAAACTCGGTTGACGGGGACTACGCCAGTTTGCAAACATTGAAGTCTTATTAACACCAAATGATCAACATTAAGGTGATCAGTCTTAACATATCCAATTTAAGTGCTAACATTCCCAAAATATATGTCACAGACAATCATGTGATTATATCATTAGAGATATCCTAATGGCATGATAAAAAAAACAAAGTATGTAGTGAAGCATAGTCAGTCCATTTTCCAAGCTCTACTAAGGATGAATGATGAGCGGATAATTTGTACGCTTATTGGCATTGTTTTTAGTATGTTTTTAGTATGATCTAGTTAGTTTTTAGTATATTTTTATTAGTTTTTAGTTAAAATTCACTTTTCTGGACTTTACTATGAGTTTGTGTGTTTTTCTGTGATTTCAGGTATTTTCTGGCTGAAATTGAGGGACCTGAGCAAAAATCTGATTCAGAGACTAAAAAGGACTGCAGATGCTGTTGGATTCTGACCTCCCTGCACTCGAAGTGGATTTTCTGGAGCTACAGAAGCCCAATTGGCGCGCTCTCAACAGCGTTGGAAAGTAGACATCCTAGGCTTTCCAGCAATATATGATAGTCTATACTTTGCCCAAGATGTGATGGCCCAAACCGGCGTTCAAAGTCACCCTCAGGAATTCCAGCGTTAAACGCCGGAACTGGCACAAGAATGGGAGTTAAACGCCCAAACTGGCACCAAAGCTGGCGTTTAACTCCAAGAGGAGTCTCTACACGAAAATGCTTCAATGCTCAGCCCAAGCACACACCAAGTGGGCCCGGAAGTGGATTTTTATGTCATTTTACTCATCTCTGTACACCCTAGGCTACTAGTTCTCTATAAGTAGGACCTTTTACTATTGTATTTTCATCTTTGGATTATTTTAGATCCTTTGATCATCTTTGGACATCTAGTTCTTAGATCATTGGGAGGCTGGTCATTCGGCCATGCCTAGACCTTGTTCTTATGTATTTTCAACGGTGGAGTTTCTACACACCATAGATTAAGGTGTGGAGCTCTGCTGTACCTCGAGTATTAATGCAATTACTATTGTTCTTCTATTCAATTCCGCTTGTTCTTGTTCTAAGATATCACTTGTTCTTCAACTTGATGAATATGATGATCCGTGACACTCATCATCATTCTCACCTATGAAGGTGTGACTGACAACCACCTCCGTTCTACCTTCGATTGGGTGAATATCTCTTGGATTCTTTAACCGGAATCTTCATGGTATAGGCTAGAACTGATGGCGGCATTCAAGAGAATCCGGAAGGTCTAACCTTGTCTGTGGTATTCTGAGTAGGATTCAATGATTGAATGACTGTGACGTGCTTCAAACTCCTGAGGGCGGGGCGTCAGTGACAGACGCAAAAGAATCACTGGATTCTATTCCGGCCTGATCGAGAACCGACAGATGGATAGTCGTGCCGTGACAGGGTGCGTTGAACATTTCCACTGAGAGGATGGGAGGTAGCCACTGACAACGGTGAAACCCTTGCTTAAGCTTGCCATGGAAAGGAAGGAGAAGGATTGGATGAAGACAGTAGGAAAGCAGAGAGACGGAAGGGAAGGCATTTTCATACGCTTATCTGAAATTCCTACCAATGAATTACATAAGTATCTCTATCTTTATCTTTATGTTTTATGCGTTTATCACCATACCCATTTGAGTTTGCCTGACTAAGATTTACAAGGTGACCATAGCTTGCTTCATACCAACAATCTCTGTGGGATCGACCCTTACTCGCGTAAGGTTTATTACTTGGACGACCCAGTACACTTGCTGGTTAGTTGTGCGAAGTTGTGTTTATGCCATGGTATTGAACACCAAGTTTTTGGATTCATTACCGGGGATTATTTGAGTTGTGAAAAGTATTGATCACAATTTCGTGCACCAAGTTTTTGGCGCCGTTGCCGGGGATTGTTGAGTTTGGACAACTGACGGTTCATCTTGTTGCTTAGATTAGGTATTTTTTTCTTCAGAGTTCTTAAGAACGAATTCTAGAGTTTCATGATGATCTGTTGAAGTCTGGCTGGCTGAGAGGCCATGTCTAATTTCATTGGACCGAGGTTTCAACTTATCATCACAAGAGCTTGTTGATTTCTATCAATCTTGCTTTTGGAGCAGTGATCTGCTAAGGCTTGGCTGGCCATTGGCCATGTCTAGTGTTTTGGACCGAAGCTTTCTTTGAAAGCTTGGCTGGCTGTGAAGCCATGTCTAATTCCTGGACCGGAGTCTTAGACTAAACATTGCATGATTCCTGGAATTCTCATTAAGAACATTGATATCTTTTTCCACTTAATTTTCGAAAAAGCACAAAAAAAGATACAAAATCATAAAATCCAAAAATATTCCTTGTTTGAGTTTAGTGTCTCATGTTAAGTTTGGTGTCAATTGCATGCATTCATTCATGTGTCTTAAGGATCTTCAAATAATTCTTGATGATTTCTTACTCTAATCTTTGAATTCTCTTGACTTGAGTGTTTTTGTGTGTCTCATATGCATTCTCATTAGTGTCAGTAGTATACAAACTGCTAAGTTTGGTGTCCTGCATGCATTGATATTTGATTTTAGTTGCATTTTGATTTTTCCTTATTATTAAAAATCCAAAAATATTTTTAATTTGTGTCTTCTCAAGTCAATAATACAGAGAATTGAAGATTCAGAACATACAGCAGAGGAATTGCACAGAAAAAGCTGGGCGTTCAAAACGCCCAGTGAAGAAGGACAGACTGGCGTTTAAACGCCAGCCAGGGTACCTGGTTGGGCGTTTAACGCCCAAAAGGGTATAATTTTGGGCGTTAAACGCCAGAATGTGCACCATT
Organism: Arachis hypogaea; assembly: GCF_003086295.3. NCBI lineage: Eukaryota > Viridiplantae > Streptophyta > Magnoliopsida > Fabales > Fabaceae > Arachis > Arachis hypogaea. The sequence continues at coordinate 50,209,625 of NC_092042.1, read as the reverse complement.
CTGGGCGTTTAACGCCAGGATGGCACAAGAGGGAAGATTCTGTTTTCAATGCAAATTTTTTTCAAGTTTTCAAAGTTTTTCAAAATCGAATCTTTTTCAAATCATATCTTTTCAATCATATGTTTTCAAAATCAATTTCTTTCTATTTTTAAAAATACTTGCTATCAATTAATGATTTGACTCAACATTTCAAGTATGTTACCTTTTCTGTTGAGAAAGGTTTAATGTTTGAATCATATCTTTTCTTGTTAGCCAAGTTTTTAATTTTCAAAATCAAATCTTTTAAAAAAAATGTTTTTCAAATCATATCTCCTCAATCACATCTTTTTAAAACTAATCATATCTTCTTAACCACATCTTTTTCAAATAGTTTTCAATTAAATCTTTTTTATTTCTAATTTCAAAATCTTTTTCAAAAATCACTTGATTTCTTTTCCACTTTCATTTTCGAAAATCAATTAGTGTTTTTCAAAAATGTTTTCAATTTTTTTTACTTAATTTTCGAAAATTACTTCCCTTCTTCTCACATCCTTCTATTTATGGACTAACACTATTCCTTAATGCAAAATTCGAACTCCATCTTCTTTGATAAGTTCGAATTTTCTACTTCTGTCTTCTACTTTTCTTTTCCTCTGACACTTCAAGGAATCTCTATACTGTGACATAGAGGATTCCACATTTTCTTGCTCCCTTCTCTTTCTTATGAGCAAGAGCAAAGACAAAAGCAGTCTTGTTGAGGCTGATCCTGAACCTGAAAGGACCTTGAAGCGAAAGCTAAGAGAAGCTAAGGCACAACTCTCTGTAGAGGACCTAACAGAAATCTTCAAAGAAGAAGAACCTATGGCAGCCGAAAACAACAACAATGCCAACAATGCAAGGAAGGTGCTGGGTGACTTTACTGCACCTACTCCCAACTTTTATGGGAGAAGCATCTCTATCCCTGCCATTGGAGCAAACAACTTTGAGCTTAAGCCTCAATTAGTTTCTCTAATGCAACAGAATTGCAAGTTTCATGGACTTCTATTGGAAGATCCTCATCAGTTCTTAGCTGAATTCTTGCAAATCTGTGACACTATCAAGACTAATGGGGTTGACCCTGAGGTCTACAGACTTATGCTATTCCCTTTTGCTGTAAGAGACAGAGCTAGGACATGGTTGGACTCACAACCTAAAGAAAGCCTGGACTCTTGGGAAAAGCTAGTCAATGCCTTCTTGGCAAAGTTCTTTCCACCTCAAAAATTGAGTAAGCTTAGAGTGGAAGTCCAAACCTTCAGACAGAAGGAAGGAGAATCCCTCTATGAAGCTTGGGAAAGATACAAACAATTAATCAGAAAGTGTCCTTCTGATATGCTTTCTGAATGGAGCATCATAGGTATTTTCTATGATGGTCTCTCTGAACTATCCAAAATGTCTTTGGATAGCTCTGCTGGAGGCTCTCTTCATCTGAAGAAGACGCCTACAGAAGCTCAAGAGCTGATTGAAATGGTTGCAAATAACCAATTCATGTACACTTCTGAAAGAAATCCTGTGAACAATGGGACTAGTCAGAAGAAAGGAGTTCTTGAGATTGACACTCTGAATGCCATATTGGCTCAGAACAAAATATTGACTCAACAAGTCAATATGATTTCTCAAAGTCTGTCTGGGATGCAAAATGCACCAAGCAGTACTAAGGAAGCTTCATCTGAGGAAGAAGCTTATGATCCTGAGAATCCTTCAATGGAAGAGGTGAATTACATAGGAGAACCCTATGGAAACACCTACAATCCTTCATGGAGAAATCATCCAAATCTCTCATGGAAGGATCAACAGAGACCTCAACAAGGTTTCAACAATAATAATGGTGGAAGAAACAGGTTTAGCAATAGCAAGCCTTTTCCATCATCTTCTCAGCAACAGACAGAGAGTTCTAAGCAGAATACCTCTGACTTAGCAACCATGGTCTCTGATCTAATCAAAACCACTCAAAGTTTCATGACTGAAACAAGGTCCTCTATTAGAAACTTGGAGGCACAAGTGGGTCAGCTGAGCAAGAAAATTACTGAACTCCCTCCTAGTACTCTCCCAAGCAATACAGAAGAAAATCCAAAAGGAGAATGCAAGGCCATCAATATGGCCGAATTTTGGGAGGGAGCAGAGGCAGTGAACGCCACTGAGGAAGACCTCAATGGACGTCCACTGGCCTCCAATGAGTTTCTCAATGAGGAACCATGGGAATCTGAGGCTCAAAATGAGACCATAGAGATTCCATTGGACTTACTTCTGCCACTCATGAGCTCTGATGAGTATTCTTCCTGTGAAGAGGATGAGTATGTCACTGAAGAGCAAGCTGCTAAATACCTTGGAGCAATCATGAAGCTAAATGACAGGTTATTTGGAAATGAGACTTGGGAGGATGAACCTTCTTTGCTCACCAAAGAACTGGTTAGTTGTGCGAAGTTGTGTTTATGCCATGGTATTGAACACCAAGTTTTTGGATTCATTACCGGGGATTATTTGAGTTGTGAAAAGTATTGATCACAATTTCGTGCACCAATGAACTGCTCTAAAACTAAATTGTAACGATCCAACTTCTAACCCGTCATGACCAAGGCTAGCAGCCAGGCACTACTATTTAGCTGACTATAGTTACTTTAGACCATATATTAACTGTATACATATGAGCCTGTAGCGCTAGTCGAGAATCGTGTATCTAGTTGCACATATTAGAATAATTATAAATTAAGCAGTTAAAACAAGAAACGGAAAAAAGCATAGCATAGCATACTCATATCATACATGAAATGCCTAGAGGCTTAATTCATCACAAAACCCAAGTTTGTGCGTACTTAATTACTTACTATAATATGTGCATACTCCATCGTTAATGCTTACAGACCCCGGCTCACAAGAGCCACCCTAGACTGGGACCCGATCTATGTTATTAAATAAATAAAAAGAGCTAGCCCTTTAAAAAGACTATTCAAGAGCAAGGGCAAGGACCACTATTATTGACTATTGCCATTACTACTAGTGCTGGTGCTGATACTGGATCTCCAGAAACTGCTGTCACAATATGCTGAAGCGAAAAAATCACTTTCACGCGCCGGTGATGCTGCTGCTGCTTGCATCCTCTGTGGAGTCCTCTTCTCTAGTCTCAAAAGAGCTAGAGTACAAATCCGCCATCATCTGGTCAATCCATGCCTCTAAGCTAAACTCGGTTGAAGGTGCAGAACCAGAGCTTTTAGGAACCCCTATCCCGTCGAATCCTGGCTCAACTACAGGGGATGGTGGTGGAGCATCGGGCATAGGTACATCAGGAACTACTTGATCTTCTTCGAGGTTGAACCATGATGGATACTCGGCTATGTCAATGATCAGGGACTCTAGTGTTGGCTCTGTCGTATTCAGAGGGTAAGGCGTAAAAGGATACTGGCCTATGTCGAGGTGAAGCTTGGACAGCAGTGTGTCATAAGGCATGTTAAGGTCAAACTCATGGTTGAGCAGAGGGTGAGAGAAAGGACGGTCGGAAAGATAGTAGGTGCATGTACACAGACTACCCCAAAACGTCGCACTCTCCGTCTCGGGATCCACGTATTTGCCGTACGCTGGGTACTCAAAGAAGATCGCGCCGGTCCCCATGTACGGACATGGGAGGAAGGGGGTGAGAACCTAAGGTTCCCTGTAGGGTACTATACGAAAAAATTAAGGGGGTCCGCAGCCTAAGTCTAATCGTTTATAAGGTCACAACAGTAATCAATCGGACAAACAGAAGCAATCACAAGTATAAAACAGTATAACAGTCACATATACAAGTAAGCAAACACAAGCAAGGAAATGCAGCAACGAAGTATGATGCATGTCTGGTCCTACGCAGGTCATGAGCTCATGCCTCAGTTGGCTACCCGTAGCCCGATGTTATCTGGCCCAGGTTCGGATATGGCTACTCCGCTGGGTCGGTCGCGCACTGGTGCCCGAAATACAATCGCGGCACTAATGAAGAATGGCCCAAAATTACAAGATACTCCCAGTGAGTAGCACTCTATATGGCCAAAATCCCACGTTCATATAGTCTCTGGTTAGGCGCGATAGAAGTCCACTCTGTCAGGTACTTCTTAGCACCTTTTTCTTCCGTGGCACATCTCAGCTATGTCTAAGGGACTTCTTCCCCATCTTTTATAATAACTTGTGCCGGGATCTTTCTTAAAATGTCTCAGCCTTGTCATATTTTACCATTGTATCTTCATATTTTTCCTAATATACCTTTTCTCCTTGATTAAGTTAATTATTCATTTTTAATTTGACTTTATGTCTGAAATTACTAATATGCCTCTAAGTACTCTAGTTTTACCATTTAACCTTATTTAACATCAAAATTTTATCGGATAATTCTAATAGTTGCCTATGATTAAAATTATTCCTAATATTTTTATTAAATGAAAATTTTCACCCTAAGGGACCAAAAACCAAATTTACCCATTATTAATTTATTTTCTTATTCTAGTTACTGTTTTTTACCGTTTCACTTCTAACTTTTACAAAAACTTTTATTTAGGCCCAAAACTTTTTTAAAATTATAATCTTGACCCACCTAATTTATATAATTATTATTTTATCCCTAATGAAACTAAATTTAGAATTTTGCTTATTTTTCATTTAAATTACATCTTTAACCCTCTTTTTATCCAAAAATAACCATAACACCCATTTTACTTTTTCACCTTTGTTTCATAGGGTTAAAAATATTTTTGTAACTACTTTTTAACTCTTTTCTATTATAACTTTCGTGCTCTTAGTGACTGAAAATTTTAGAGGTGCAGTTTTTATATTTTTTATTTTTTGTGACATTTAAAGCTTGAAACTTAAATCCCAAGCACTTCTATGCTTCCGGCTATTTTTACACAAAATTCAAAGATAATACAATAGTAAATTACACATATTTAGCAAGCTAAAACAGTGGTAACTCACAAAAATTTTCAGAAATTCAAAATAAGCATAAATTCTCCACAAAGTGGCTCATATAAGTACCAAAAACAAGCACAACCATACTATAACTAATCATAACCCTTACCTCTTATATAATTCATTTAGTAAACCTTTCTCATACTGAAAAATATGCATACAAGGGCAGAAACACAGCTAGTAGTGGTGAGTTTCATTTTTGGGCCTAAAGTGTCACAAAACGTCGAAATTCAACCACTGTGAGCTCGAAACTCCTTAACTCCTTAGGTGTGATCCATGGGTGCTTCAACAAGAGTTCTCTATACATGGAGAAGAGTAAGAATTTATCATGGCTACTGTTTTTATTTTAAAGAAAAGGAAAAGGAGAAAGAACAAGAGTTTACTTAGCCGAAAATCGGTATAAACGCAAAGATTGGTGAAAACGAACAAGAGTTTGTGCTTGTATTGTTTGAGTCCTTGAAGAAGACTTGAAGAATAGTGTAAGAATGGTGAGATAAGGGACTGAAAATGCAAGTACTATGTGCAGAATTTTCTCTATTTTTCCTCTCTCACTCACGGTTCTTATCGCTCTCTTTATCGTAAAATGTTATTAAATTTTTGCTTAGTAATTGTCATAAATAAAAATTTGAACTCTAATTTAATTAAATGTGGTAAAAGAGGTTTGGAAAAATTAGAGATAAATAGGCTGATAGCAAGAGAGAAGGGGTGTGATTTCGAAAAAGCATAGTCAGCGTTATAATGACGTGTTTATCTGCAGTTAACCGTGATTAATTACTCGTGGTTAAAAATACAGCAGAGAGAGGTGAGAGGCTAAGATAATCTCGACCCAGGGGCTAAGAGGGTGAGGCCAGGTTACTTGGGTATCAAGCAAGAGGATTCGGGGCCTCTTGGAGTCATTTACGGAATACTAGGAAGAAATTCGGTTCGAATAACTTTTACCGGGCAGTAAATAATTATCGGCTAATAACTATTCTTAAAGAAGTAAATCATGAAGAGATAAATAATATAAATCTTGAGACATTTACTTGAATAGAAATTACTTTTACCACTGATTCTGAGGTTTTCAGTTACTAAAAATTTTCTTAGTGCACGCAACAACCGTCACTAAAAATGTTTTTGCGGCTCAAAAGTTTCTAGTGTGGTAACTAAGCCAATGGTATGATAGTATTTAATATCCATTAGTCAAATTTAACTTAGAGGGATTAATTACCCTCATAAATCCAAGTTTGACCTCGTAACTTTTTTTTCTTTTTTTCTTTCTTTATTTTAATTTTCAGCCAAAAAAGTCTATTTACCAAAAATCTAGTTCTTACACCCCCTTCCCTCACTTTCTCATGAAAAATTCAGACGGCGGCGGCACCTCGACCAAAACAAGTCGGTTGCTGCTTCATAAGAAGTTTGGACTTTACGTTCAGGCACAAATCACCATGTCAGATAACTTTCGAAATAATTATCATTATTGATCTTTTTGTTTCTTTCTTAAGAAGAAAAAACAAAAGAAAATTTAAACAAATAAAATGAAGAAAAAAAAGCATATAGTAGCAATATCAAGAAAAGAAAAAGAAGAGAAAAAAAAGAGAAGAATAAGTAAAAAAATAAGCAGAAAAAAATTATGTGATTACTACATTCACGTGATTGTGTAAACAATTTTTTTTAATTTAAATTAATTTAATTAAATTTTGTTGTCAAAAATATTTATACATATAGTATTATCGAAAATAATATGTTATAATAAATCATGCGTTATCATATGTTAGAGAGGAAATTACAAAATAATATGAATAGTTACTTATAATAAACCATCTATTATTATATGTTATAGAAATAATATAATCTACGCAAAAATTAGCTATATAAATCATTTAAAATATTTTTTATTTATCTAATGTCATGTAGGTATTAATATGACTATTTTTTTAGAATTAATCTCTACATATAAGTTATTTAATCAAACAATTTTATCAATGTCATTTACACTAATGCGCGTATATTCTTTTTGCGTCTCTGCTGCACATTTTTTTGGTTATTTTTCTTTCATTATCATCGTCACTAACACCACCACTTCCTCTTCCTCTTCTTCCTTCTTTTTTTATTAGAATTTCTTCTCCTCCTTCCTTTTTCTCCTTCCCCTCCATCATCTTCATCATCGTTATAGTCATCGTCATGTTCTTCTTATACGTATCGTCATTATTATTATCGTCGTTATTATTATCGTTATTGTTATCATAGAATTTTTGCAATATTAATGATGTTGCCTAATCCAAAATTGATTTGGATGTGTTTTTGTTGATAATTCGATCATTTTTGTATGTTGTTTTCAAACTGAGTTTGTGTGTCGCAATTATTAAGTAATTTTGGTATATTTTTTGAGTTAATTGCGGTTTATTTGTAACTAAATTTTGGTGTAAAAACTAAGAAATTTATGTGTTATTGTTAAAAAATTTTAGTGTATTTTTATTTTGATTAAGTTCTGCATAATTAAAAACTTTTCTTTCTCCTCCTCTCCACCTTTTACTGCTGCTTCTTCTTTTATCATCATCTTTTTTTTTATTCATCTTTTTCTTCTTGTTTTACTTTCTGAAGTTTTTCTTTGTTTTACTTTCTTAACAAGAATAAAAATAAAAAAATTAAATAAAGAAAAAGAAGAAGAAGAAGAAACATATAATGCTGTAAAATTACTTGAAAGAGGATGAATTTACACTCATTCAACTAAAAGAAAGAAATAAATAAGGAAAAAAAAGAAAAAAATGCAGCATTAAAAAAATATTTTTTTTGCAGTTATAACAAAATTTCGGTGTAAGAACTAAGAAATTTATATGTTATTGTTAACAAATTTTGGTGTATTTTTATTCTAATTTTAGAGTTAATTGAGGTGCACTCCGAAAACAAGCTCAGACCAAAAGTGCATGTTGTTTAGATTCAAAATATACCGAAATTAAATGTAGAATGAACCAAAATTACTTAATGATAATTTTCAATGCACCGAAATCACTTAATGATAATCCTCTTAAAATCTTGTGTTACAATTAAAAAATTTTGGTGTCAAAATTAAAAAGCTTCTGTGTTCATTATTATGATCTTTTTCTTTTTTTATTCATCTTCCTCTTCTTATTTTCCTCTCTTAATAAAAATAAAAAAAATCAAACAAAAAAGAAACAGATAATGCTGCAAAATTACTAGAAAGAGTATGACCATCCATTCATTCAACTAAAAGAAAGAAAAAATTAAAAAAAGAAAAAATACAGAATTAAAGAAAATATTTTTCTGTATTTGTAGCAAAATTTTGGTGTAAAAACTAAGACATTTATGTGTTACTATTAAAAAAACTACGATGTATTTATATTCTGATAAGTTTTATATAATTCAAAACTCTTCCTCTTCCTTCTCCTCATCTTTTGCTGCTTCTTCTTCTTCTTCTTGTTCATCATCATCATCTTTTTTTTCTTATTCATCTTTTTTTTTTATTTTACCTTCTCAAGTTTCTTCTTATTTTACTCTCTTAACAAGAATAAAAAAAATCAAATAAAAAAGAAGAAGAAATACATAATACTACAAAATTATTTGAAAAAGAATAAACCTATATTCATTCAACTAAAAGAAAGAAAGAAATAAGAAAAAAGAGAAGAAGAAATTTTATGTATGTTTTATTGAGTTGTATGTCTTTTTGAACTCACATTGTATAATGTAATAAAAAATAATAGCAGTGTATTTTGTTTATTTTCGGTGTGTTTTGTTTGTCTTTCGATATATTTAGTGTGAATTGAGGTGTATTTAGTGTTGTTGTCCTCTTTATGCTGTAATTAGACAACAGAATATTGTTATTATGCTTCTGATATTATTTTGTACATATTTAAGTGATTTGCAATTGCTTTTTGTCCATTTATCAAGAATTTTGTTCATTGATTTATTGTAACAAACTATAGAATTTTATTCTAGTGCTTCTGGTATCATTTTATGCATATTTTATTGAGTTGCATATCTTTTTGAACTCACATTGTATGAAGCAATCAAAAATTAATAGCGGTGTATTTTAATTTGTGTTCTGGTGTATTTTGTTTATCTTTCGGAGTATTTCATGTGAATTGAGATGTACCTTGGTGGACGAAATTGTGATCACTATTCTTTGATGTGCATTCATTGTAAAATTGTGGAATTTAGGTATTTGGCATGAGTGGACACAAGTCCGTTCAACTGACCAGCAAGTGTACTGGGTCGTCCAAGTAATAAACCTTACGCGAGTAAGGGTCGATCCCACAGAGATTGTTGGTATGAAGCAAGCTATGGTCACCTTGTAGATCTCAGTTAGTGATTGGAATCATAGAGTCAAATGGAATTAAATTGGATAAATAAAATAAATAAAAGGGATAAGAATACTTATGCAGATTCATTGGTGAGAATTTCAGATAAGCATATGGAGATACTGTATGGCTCAAGGACGCCTGCTCTCCCACTGCTTCAAATCAATCCTTCTTACTCCTTTCCATGGCAAGCTGTATGTAGGGCATCACCGTTGTCAATGGCTACATCCCATCCTCTCAGTGAAAACGTTTCTATGCTCTGTCACAGCACGGCTAATCATTTGTCGGTTCTCAATCAGGTTGGAATAGAATCCCTTGATTCTTTTGCGCTTGTCATCACGCCCAGCCTTCAGGAGTTTGAAGCTCGTCACAGCCATCCAATCCCAGGATCCTACTCGGAATACCACAGACAAGGTTTAGACTTTCCGGATCCTCATGAATGCCGCCATCTATCTAACTTATACCACGAAGATTCTGTTGGGGAATCTAAGAGATACACATTCAAGCTCTTGTTGCATGTAGAACGGAAGTGGTTGTCAATCACACGCGTTCATAAGTGAGAATGATAATGAGGGTTACTTATCATCACATTCATCATGTTCTTGGGTACGAATGAATATCTTGGAATAAGAATAAGAGAGATTTGAATAAAAGACAATGGAATTGCATTAATATTTGAGGTACAGCAGAGCTCCACACCCTTAATCTATGGTGTGCAGAAACTCCACCGTTGAAAATACATAAGTAAAGGGTTCAGGCATGGCCAAATGGCCAGCCCCTATGTGGTCACAAGACCGAATGATCAAAGACATCTAATACAATAGATAAATGTTCTATTTATAATAAACTAGCTCCTAGGGTTTACATGAGTAAGTAATTGATGCATAAATCCACTTCCGGGGCCCACTTGGTGTATGTTTGGGCTGAGCTTGATTAATCCACGAGCTGAGGCTTCTCTTGGAGTTGAACTCCGAGTTATGACGTGTTTTGGGCGTTCAACTCCGGATCATGACGTTTTTCTGGCGTTTAACTCCAGACAGCAGCTTGTACTTGGCGTTCAACGCCAAGTTACGTCGTCATTCTTCGAATAAAGTATGGACTATTATATATTGCTGGAAAGCTCTGGATGTCTAATTTCCAACGCCGTTGAGAGCACGCCAATTGGAGTTCTGTAGCTCCAGAAAATCCATTTCGAGTGCAGGGAGGTCAGATTCCAACAGCATCAGCAGTCCTTTTGTCAGCCTTCTTCAGAGTTTTGCTCAAGTCCCTCAATTTCAGCCAGAATTTACCTGAAATCACAGAAAAACACACAAACTCATAGTAAAGTCCAGAAATGTGAATTTAACATAAAAACTAGTGAAAACATCCCTAAAAGTAGCTTAAACTTACTAAAAACTACCTAAAAACAATGCCAAAAAGCGTATAAATTATCCGCTCATCACAACACCAAACTTAAATTGTTGCTTGTCCCCAAGCAACTGAAAATCAAATAGGATAAAAGAAGAGAATATACTATAAATTCCAGAATATCAATGAATGTTAATTATAATTAGATGAGCGGGACTTGTAGCTTTTTGCTTCTGAACAGTTTTGGCATCTCACTTTTTCCTTTGAAGTTCAGAGTGATTGGCATCTCTGGGAACTTAGAATTTTAGATAGTGTTATTGACTTTCCTAGTTAAGCATGTTGATTCTTGAACACAACTACTTATGAGTCTTGGCCATGGCCCTAAGCACTTTGTTTTCCAGTATTACCACCGGATACATAAATGCCACAGACACATGACTGGGTGAACCTTTTCAGATTGTGACTCAGCTTTGCTAGAGTCCCCAGTTAGTAGTGTCCAGAGCTCTTAAGCACACTCTTTTTTGCTTTGGATCACGACTTTAACCACTCAGTCTCAAGCTTTTCACTTGGACCTTCATGACACAAGCACATGGTTAGGGACAGCTTGATTTAGCCGCTTAGGCCTGGATTTAATTTCCTTGGGCCCTCCTATCCATTGATGCTCAAAGCCTTGGATCCTTTTTACCCTTGCCTTTTGGTTTTAAGGGCTATTGGCTTTTTCTACTGCTCCTTCTTTTTCTTTCTCAATTTTTCGCCATTTTTTTTTTAAGCTTTTGCTTTTTCACTGCTTTTTCTTGCTTCAAGAATCAATTTCATGATTTTTTTCAGATCATCAATAACATTTCTCTTTGTTCATCATTCTTTCAAGAACCAACAATTTTAACACTCATAAACAACAATATCAAAAGACATATGCACTGTTCAATCATTCATTCAGAAAACAAAAAGTATTGTCACCACATCAATATAATTAAATTAAATTCAAGGATAAATTCGAAATTTATGTACTTCTTATTCTTTTGAATTAAAACATTTTTCATTTAAGAGAGGTGAAGGATTCATGGAATTATTCATAATCTTTAAGGCATAGTTACTACATACTGATGATCATGAAGTAGATAAACATATAAAAAAAACGAAAAGTAGAAAAAAAAATTTTAGAACAAGGAATGAGTCCACCTGAGTGAGGGTGGCGCCTTCTTGAAGATCCAATGGTGCTTTTTGAGCTCCTTTATGTCTCTTCCTTGCTTCTGTTCCATGATCCCTAGTGATTTTGGTGTTTTTATCATTATTTGCTCCCAATAGTTGTGTGGAGGATAATTTATCCCCTGAAGTATCTCAGGGATCTCTTGATTTGCAGCCACATGTTCTACCACTGAGCTATGGCGGCTTATATTAGTCTTTCCATCTCCCATGACTCAGAGGTGGAATCTTTTGTCTTTTTCCTTGTTCCTGCTCATATAGGGAAGAAGAGAACAAGAAAAGAAAGTGGAATCATCTATGTCACAGTATAGAGATTCCTTTATGTTAGTAGAAGAAGAAAGGGAAGAAGAGTGAAGAAGAATGGGTAAGGATAGAGGTGGTGATTTGAGATGAAGAGAAGTGAAGAGAATTGTTAGTAAATAAATAAATTAAATAGAATAAGAGAAGAGAAGAGAAATTTCGAAAATAATTTTTGAAAAAGAGGTTAGTAATTTTCGAAAATCAAAGACAAAATATAATTAAAATTAAAATTTAAAACAAAAAGAATTTTTGAAAAAGAGAGGGAGAATTTTCGAAATTTAGAGAGGGATAGGTAGTTAGTTGGTTTTGAAAAAGATAAGAAACAAACAAAAAGTTAGTTAGTTGATTTGAAAAAGATTTGAAATCAAATTTTGAAAAAGATAAGAAGATAAGAAGTTAGATAAGATATTTTGAAATCAAATTTTGAAAAAGATTAAGTTTTTGAAAAAGATAAGATAAAAAGATAAAAAGATTTTTAAGAAAAAGATATTTTGAAAAAGATTTAATTTTTAAAATTACTTAACTAACAAGAAACTACAAGATAAGATTCTAGAACTTAAAGATTGAACCTTTCTTAACAAGAAAGTAACAAACTTCAAATTTTTGAACCAATCACATTACTTGTTAGTTAATTTTCGAAAATTAGATAAAAAGATAAGAAAAGGATTTTGAAAATATTTTGAAAAATAATTTTTGAAATTTTCGAAAATTATATAAAAAATGAAAAAGATATGATTTTTGAAAAAGATTTTGAAAAGATAAGATTTTTAAAATTGAAATTTTGACTTGACTTGTAAGAAACAACTAATTTTAAAAACTTTTGACCAAGTCAACCCAAAATTTCAAAAATTTGGAGGAAAATAAGGAAAAGATATTTTTTTTGATTTTTGAATTTTTAAAGAAAAACACAAAAATGACCCAAAACATGAAAATTTTGGATCAAGACACAAGATGCATGCAAGAATGCTATGAATGTCAAGATGAACACCAAGAACACTTTGAAGATCATGATGAACATCAAGAACATAATTTGAAAAATTTTTTATGCAAAGAAAACATGCAAGACACCAAACTTAGAAATCTTTAATGCATGGAAAATATGAATGCAAAAGTGCACAAGAAAAACAAGGAAAGACACAAAATAAGAAAACATCAAGATCAAACAAGAAGACTTTATCAAGAACAACTTGAAGATCATGAAGAACACTATGAATGCATGAGATTTTCGAAAAAATGCAAGAAAAATTTTAAAAGCATGCAATTGACACCAAACTTAAAAATTAACACAGGACTCAAACAAGAAACACAAAATATTTTTGATTTTTATGATTTTCTAATTTTTTTGTATTTTTATTGAATTTTTTTCGAAAAACATTTTTGAAAAACGAAAAAGGAAAGAAAAATTTTGAAGAAGATTTTTGAAAAGAAAATTACCTAATCTGAGCAACAAGATGAACCGTCAGTTGTCCATACTCGAACAATCCCCGGCAACGGCGCCAAAAACTTGGTGGACGAAATTGTGATCACTATTCTTTGATGTGCATTCATTGTAAAATTGTGGAATTTAGGTATTTGGCACGAGTGGACACAACTCCGTTCAACTGACCAGCAAGTGTACTGGGTCGTCCAAGTAATAAACCTTACGCGAGTAAGGGTCGATCCCACAGAGATTGTTGGTATGAAGCAAGCTATGGTCACCTTGTAGATCTCAGTTAGTGATTGGAATCATAGAGTCAAATGGAATTAAATTGGATAAATAAAATAAATAAAAGGGATAAGAATACTTATGCAGATTCATTGGTGAGAATTTCAGATAAGCATATGGAGATACTGTATGGCTCAAGGACGCCTGCTCTCCCACTGCTTCAAATCAATCCTTCTTACTCCTTTCCATGGCAAGCTGTATGTAGGGCATCACCGTTGTCAATGGCTACATCCCATCCTCTCAGTGAAAACGTTCCTATGCTCTGTCACAGCACGGCTAATCATCTGTCGGTTCTCAATCAGGTTGGAATAGAATCCCTTGATTCTTTTGCGCTTGTCATCACGCCCAGCCTTCAGGAGTTTGAAGCTCGTCACAGCCATCCAATCCCAGGATCCTACTCGGAATACCACAGACAAGGTTTAGACTTTCCGGATCCTCATGAATGCCGCCATCTATCTAACTTATACCACGAAGATTCTGTTGGGGAATCTAAGAGATACACATTCAAGCTCTTGTTGCATGTAGAACGGAAGTGGTTGTCAATCACACGCGTTCATAAGTGAGAATGATAATGAGGGTTACTTATCATCACATTCATCATGTTCTTGGGTACGAATGAATATCTTGGAATAAGAATAAGAGAGATTTGAATAAAAGACAATGGAATTGCATTAATATTTGAGGTACAGCAGAGCTCCACACCCTTAATCTATGGTGTGCAGAAACTCCACCGTTGAAAATACATAAGTAAAGGGTTCAGGCATGGCCAAATGGCCAGCCCCCATGTGGTCACAAGACCGAATGATCAAAGACATCTAATACAATAGATAAATGTTCTATTTATAATAAACTAGCTCCTAGGGTTTACATGAGTAAGTTATTGATGCATAAATCCACTTCCGGGGCCCACTTGGTGTATGTTTGGGCTGAGCTTGATTAATCCACGAGCTGAGGCTTCTCTTGGAGTTGAACTCCGAGTTATGACGTGTTTTGGGCGTTCAACTCCGGATCATGACGTTTTTCTGGCGTTTAACTCCAGACAGCAGCTTGTACTTGGCGTTCAACGCCATGTTACGTCGTCATTCTTCGAATAAAGTATGGACTATTATATATTGCTGGAAAGCTCTGGATGTCTACTTTCCAAAGCCGTTGAGAGCGCGCCAATTGGAGTTCTGTAGCTCCAGAAAATCCATTTCGAGTGCAGGGAGGTCAGATTCCAACAGCATCAGCAGTCCTTTTGTCAGCCTTCTTCAGAGTTTTGCTCAAGTCCCTCAATTTCAGCCAGAATTTACCTGAAATCACAGAAAAACACACAAACTCATAGTAAAGTCCAGAAATGTGAATTTAACATAAAAACTAGTGAAAACATCCCTAAAAGTAGCTTAAACTTACTAAAAACTACCTAAAAACAATGCCAAAAAGCGTATAAATTATCCGCTCATCATACCTATTGCTGTTGTCCTCTTTATGTTGTAACTAGACAACAAAATATTGTTATTATGCTTCTGATGTTATTTTGTACATATTTGAGTGATTTCCAACTGTTTTTATCCATTTATCAGAAATTTTGTTCATTGATTTCTTGTAACAAACCATAAAATTTTGTTCTAGTCTTTTGCTATCATTTTATGTATGTCCTTTTGAACTCACATTGTTTTACTCTCTTAACAAGAAGAAAAACAAAAAAAAATATCAAATAAAAAAGAAGAACAAACACATAACGCTGCAAAATAACTTGGAAGAGGATGAACCTACATTCATTCAACTGAAAGAAAGAAAGAAATAAGAAAAAAAAAGAAAAAAAGTATTAAAAAATATTTTTGTGCATTTGTAGTAAAATTTCAGTGTAAAAACTAAGAAATTTATGTGTTATTATTAAGAAATTTTGGTGTGCTTTTATTCTGATAAGTTATCCATAATTCAAAATTCTCCTTCTTCCTCTTCCTTCTCATCTTTTGCTGCTTCATCTTCTTATTTCATTTTTTATAATTCTTTTTGGGAGAAAAAAATCAAACAAAGAAGAAAAATACATAATATTGCAAAATAAATTGAAAGATGAGGAGAAAAAAATGCAGCAACAACAGCAGCAAGAAAAAAGAATGACAAAGAGGATGAAACACACAAATAAGAAGAAAAAGAAGGAGAAGAAGGAGAAGAAGGAGGAGGAGGAGGATGAACGCAAAGAAAAAGGGGAAAAAACACAAAGAAGAAGGAGCAGAAAATGGAGAAGGAGGAAGAACGCAAGATACAAATATTGGAGGAGTAATGTGAAGAAGAAGAAGAAGAAGAAAAGAGAAAAAGGAGAATAATGAGAAGAAGAAGAAGAAGGAGAAGAAGGAGAAGGAGAAGAAGGAGAAGGAGAAGGAGTAGGAATAGGAGAAAGAGAAGGAGAAAGAGCAAGAGAATGAGAAGGAGAAGGAGAAGGAGAATGAGAATGAGAAGGAGAAGGAGAAGGAGGAGGAGTAGGAGGAGGAGGAAGAGAAGGATAAGGAGGAGAAGGAGAAGGAGGAGGAAGAGGAGAAGGAGAAGGAGAAGAAGAAACACAAAGAAAACAGAGAAGAAGATGGAGAAGGAGGAGGAGTAGGAGGAGGAATGCATGATACAAATGTTAGAAAGAAGAAGAAGAAGAAGAAGAAGAAGAAGAAGAAAAATAAGAAGAAGAAGAAGAAGAAGAAGAAGAAGGAGAAGAAGAAGGAGAAGGAAAAGGAGGAGGAGGAGGAGGAGGAGGAGGAGGAGGAGGAGAAGGAGCAGGAGCAGGAGCAGATGGAGAAGGAGGAGGAGGAAGAATGCAGGATACAAATGTTGGAGGAGTAATGTGAAGAAGGAGAAGGAGAAGGAGAAGGAGAAGGAGAAGGAGAAGGAGCAGGAGCAGGAGCAGGAGAAAGATAAGGAGAAGAAAAAACGTGAAGAAGAAGAAGAAGAAGGAGAAGGAGAAGGAGAAGGAGAAGGAGAAGGAGAAGAAGGAGAAGGAGAAGAAGAAACGCGAAGAAGAAGAAGAAGAAGAAGAAGAAGAAGAAGAAGAAGAAGAAGAAGAAGAAGAAGGAGAAGGAACGCAAAGAAGATGGAGAAGAAGATGGAGAAGGAGGAGGAGGAGGAGGAACGCAGGATACAAATGTTGGAGGAGTAATGCGAAGAAGAAGAAAAAGAAAAAGAAACACAAAGAAAAACAGTGTGATTTCACGCACGTATTATGTAAGTAGGTTTTGTTGGGTTAGGGTTAAGTTGTTTGGACTTATTTACCAAAAAAGGTTGTATGTATAGTAGGACTGTTTTTCTTATTGTTACTTTGATTTTTTATATTCTTAAATAATTATTATTATTTTAATTTCTCTATTATATTAATAAATAATATTTAAAATTTAAAAAATTAAAAAATATTACTATTTCGATCCCCAAACATTTAAAATACTAGCAAATTTATAAAAAAAATTAATTTTGTATTAAGAAATATAAGTTTCGATTGGCAAAATTATTTAATTTTTAAAAAATTATAAAAAATTATTAAAACACCCTTCTGAATTTAACCTATTCTCTTCCTAATCTTCAATCGTTTGCCGCGGCCGCCACCCCAATTCGCAACCTCCCACTCAAATCCTTCCTCATCAAATATTCATCCCCAACTAGCATTATTATCATCGCCGCCATAACCGCTGTCTACTTCTCTTTGCCTGAAGCAAGTCCAAATCCAAACCAAGATGGCCCAGGTGAAAAGGAATCAATTGAAGATGTTGAAGGCATTGAAGAGGACAGTCCAACAAAAAATTTGCAGAAAGAAAAAGAAGAGAGTAATAGGCCAGAGATGTTAGGTCCTAAAATCAATAAAAGCCTAGCTTAGCGCCAAGATTATGTGATATAACAAATTGCTTCTAGAATGCCTACGTGACAAAGTTAGTTACAATTGTCTGTGAGAATGAATGATATAGGTTAATGGTAGCATCAGTAATGAGGCAGAGAATTACCACTTTGGCTATTGGAGATAGGCTCTTGGAGTATCACCCTTACTCGAAGCACAAAAATGTTCTGTGCTTGCATTCCATTTCATTCACACTATTCAATAGTAACAAAATACTAATTCAGTATATTTCCTTCTCCCATTATAAAAATTCCTAAAAAAAATCCTATTACACATTCTCTAATCTATCATTGGTGCTTTCATTGAGAGATTGTGGATACCGATGAACTCTGAAGATTCCAAGTAGAAATTGCAGCCTTACAGCGGAGTCAAATTGAAATTAATAGCAAGTTTTCTGATACTAATGACCGCTTGTACTCCATGGAAGAATCCCTGAACGAAATAAAAGGAATAATGTTAGCAGATTTTAAGAAGAAAAAGAAGATTATTAGAGAAGAGTACTCTGATTCTGACTTTGAGAACAACAACAAGCAGCATCATCATTATTCTAATCACTTCCACTTGGAAAATAGAGGTATGTGTGTTGAACTACCTATTTTTGATGGTGAAAGGGTTGAGGAGTGAGTTTTCAAGGTGCAAGAATATTTTGAATGGTTTAGTGTGCCTAAGGAGATGAGAATCAAGATGCTTTCATTCCATTTAACAGGTCCTATCTATTCCTGGTATCGTTGGATAGTGAAAAATGATATTCGACATACTTGTGACTCATTCTTGGATGCATTATTAATACGTAACGACCAAAATTATTTCTATGACCCAAAAGCAGTTCTTAAGGAGCTGAAACAAACTAATTCTATGGCAAAATATCGCACCCAGTTGAGGAATTATCAACTCAAGTGACTGGTTTGAATGAGGAATGGTTGGTATCTTTGTTTATTGCTGGCTTGCAGGAGTATCTCAAATACAAGTTGATGATAGCTAAACCTCAAGATTATGATACCGTAGTAGCCTTAGCCAAATTCCATGAACAAAAGCATGCTGCGACCCCTGCACACTCAACTAAAAGCCTGAAACCATACACGACCACTAACAATCGAAGCACCAACACATACTTCAGCACCCCAACTCCACCAACTAACCAAATTCAAACAACAAAACACACACCCAATCCTACAGCTACCCTTGCAGCAACAAACCCAACTACAACCCAAACACAACCTAAACACGATCCAAACACCCCTTACAAACACTTATCAGCAGAGGAGGTTAAGCTAAAGCGATCTAAATGATTATGCTATTATTGTGAGGATAAATGGTCACCTTCCCATCACTGCAAAACCACATTGCATCTGTTAAATGGAGAGGATGCAATGTAGGAGTGGTGGACGAAATTGTGATCACTACAACTTCGCACAACTAACCAGCAAGTGTACTGGGTCGTCCAAGTAATAAACCTTACGCGAGTAAGGGTCGATCCCACAGAGATTGTTAGTATGAAGCAAGCTATGGTCACCTTGTAAATCTCAGTCAGGCAAACTCAAATGGGTATGGTGATATACGAATAAAACATAAAGATAAAGATAGAGATACTTATGTAATTCATTGGTAGGAATTTCAGATAAGCGTATGAAGATGCTTGTCCCTTCCGTCTCTCTGCTTTCCTACTGTCTTCATCCAATCCTTCCTACTCCTTTCCATGGCAAGCTTAAGCAAGGGTTTCACCGTTGTCAGTGGCTACCTCCCATCCTCTCAGTGGAAATGTTCAACGCACCCTGTCACGGCACGGCTATCCATCTGTCGGTTCTCGATCAGGCCGGAATAGAATCCAGTGATTCTTTTGCGTCTGTCACTAACGCCCCGCCCTCAGGAGTTTGAAGCACGTCACAGTCATTCAGTCATTGAATCCTACTCAGAATACCACAGACAAGGTTAGACCTTCCGGATTCTCTTAAATGCCGCCATCAGTTCTAGCCTATACCATGAAGACTCTGATCTCATGGAATGGCTGGCTCGGTTGTCAGGCGAGCACTCGGTTGTCAGGCGATCAACCATGCATCGTGTATCAGGAATCCAAGAGATATTCACCCAATCGAAGGTAGAACGGAGGTGGTTGTCAGTCACACGTTCATAGGTGAGAATGATGATGAGTGTCATGGATCATCACATTCATCAAGTTGAAGAACAAGTGATATCTTAGAACAAGAACAAGCGGAATTGAATAGAAGAACAATAGTAATTGCATTAATACTCGAGGTACAGCAGAGCTCCACACCTTAATCTATGGTGTGTAGAAACTCCACCGTTGAAAATACATAAGAACAAGGTCTAGGCATGGCCGAATGGCCAGCCTCCCAGTGATCTAAGATAGCATAAGAACAAAGGTAGCTACCCCGATATCTCAATACAATAGTAAAAGGTCCTACTTATAGAGAACTAGTAGCCTAAGGTTTACAGAGATGAGTAAATGACATAAAAATCCCCTTCCGGGCCCACTTGGTGTGTGCTTGGGCTGAGCAATGAAGCATTTTCGTGTAGAGACTCCTCTTGGAGTTAAACGCCAGCTTTGGTGCCAGTTTGGGCGTTTAACTCCCATTCTTGTGCCAGTTCCGGCGTTTAACGCTGGGAATTCTGAGGGTGACTTTGAACGCCGGTTTGGGCCATCAAATCTTGGGCAAAGTATGGACTATCATATATTGTTGGAAAGCCCAGGATGTCTACTTTCCAACGCCGTTGAGAGCGCGCCAATTGGGCTTCTGTAGCTCCAGAAAATCCGCTTCGAGTGCAGAGAGGTCAGAATCCAACAGCATCTGCAGTCCTTTTTAGTCTCTGAATCAGATTTTTGCTCAGGTCCCTCAATTTCAGATAGAAAATACCTGAAATCATAGAAAAACACACAAACTCATAGTAAAGTCCAGAAAAGTGAAGTTTAACTAAAAACTAATAAAAATATACTAAAAACTAACTATATCATACTAAAAACATACTAAAAACAATGCCAAAAAGCGTACAAATTATCCGCTCATCACAACACCAAACTTAAATTGTTGCTTGTCCTCAAGCAACTGAAAATCAAACAAGATAAAAAAGAAGAGAATATGCAATGAATTCCAAAAACATCTATGAAGATCAGTATTAATTAGATGAGCGGGGCTTTTAGCTTTTTGCCTCTGAACAGTTTTGGCATCTCACTCTATCCTTTGAAATTCAGAATGATTGGCTTCTTTAGGAACTCAGAGTCCAGATAGTGTCATTGCTTCTCCTAGTTAAGTATGATGATTCTTGAACACAGCTACTTATTGAGTCTTGGCCGTGGCCCAAAGCACTCTGTCTTCCAGTATTACCACCGGATACACACATGCCACAGACACATAACTGGGTGAATCTTTTCAGATTGTGACTCAGCTTTGCTAGAGTCCCCAATTAGAGGTGTCCAGGGTTCTTAAGCACACTCTTTTTGCCTTGGATCACAACTTTATTTCTTTCTTTTTCTTTCTTTTTTCGAAATTTTTTTTCTCTCTTTTTTTTTTTGAATTCACTGCTTTTTTTTTCTTGCTTCAAGAATCATTTTTATGATTTTTCAGATCCTCAGTAACATGTCTCCTTTTTCATCATTCTTTCAAGAGCCAACATTCATGAACCACAAATTCAAAAGACATATGCACTGTTTAAGCATACATTCAGAAAACAAAAGTATTGCCACCACATCAAGATAATTAAACTGTTATAAAATTCAAAATTCATGCAATTCTTCTCTTTTTCAATTAAGAACATTTTTTTATTTAAGAGAGGTGATGGATTCATAGGACATTCATAACTTTAAGGCATAGACACTAAGACACTAATGATCACAAGACACAAACATAGACAAACATAAGCACTAAAATTCGAAAAACAGGAAAATAAAGAACAAGGAAATTAAAGAACGGGTCCACCTTAGTGATGGCGGCTCTTTCTTCCTCTTGAAGATCCTATGGAGTGCTTGAGCTCCTCAATGTCTCTTCCTTGTCTTTGTTGCTCCTCTCTCATGATTCTTTGATCTTCTCTAATTTCATGGAAGATGATGGAGTGTTCTTGATGCTCCACCCTTAGTTGTCCCATGTTGGAACTCAATTCTCCTAGGGAGGTGTTTAGTTGCTCCCAATAGTTTTGTGGAGGAAAGTGCATCCCTTGAGGTATCTCAGGGATCTCATGATGAGTGGGGTCTCTTGTGTGCTCCATCCTCTTCTTAGTGATGGGCTTGTCCTCATCAATAGGGATGTCTCCCTCTATGTCAACTCCAACCGAATAACAAAGGTGACAAATGAGATGAGGGAAGGCTAACCTTGCCAAGGTAGAAGACTTGTCCGCCACCTTATAAAGTTCTTGAGATATAACCTCATGAACTTCTATTTCATCTCCAATCATGATTCTATGAATCATGATAGCCCGGTCTATAGTAACTTCGGACCGGTTGCTAGTGGGAATGATTGAGCGTTGGATAAACTCCAACCACCCTCTAGCCACGGGTTTGAGGTCACGCCTTCTCAATTGAACCGGCTTTCCTCTTGAATCTCTCTTCCATTGGGCGCCCTCTTCACATATGACTGTGAGGACTTGGTCCAACCTTTGATCAAAGTTGACCCTTCTAGTGTAAGGATGTTCATCTCCTTGCATCATGGGCAAGTTGAATGCCAACCTTACATTTTCCGGACTAAAATCCAAGTATTTCCCCCGAACCATAGTAAGATAATTCTTTGGATCCGGGTTCACACTTTGATCATGGTTCTTAGTGATCCATGCATTGGCATAGAACTCTTGAACCATTAAGATTCCGACTTGTTGAATGGGGTTGGTAAGAACTTCCTAACCTCTTCTTTGGATCTCATGTCGGATCTCTGGATATTCACCCTTTTTGAGTGAGAAAGGGACCTCAGGGATCACCTTCTTCAAGGCCACAACTTCATAGAAGTGGTCTTGATGCACCCTTGAGATGAATCTCTCCATCTCCCATGACTCGGAGGTGGAAGCTTTTGCCTTCCCTTTCCTCTTTCTAGAGGTTTCTCCGGCCTTGGATGCCATAAATGGTTATGGAAAAACAAAAAGCAATGCTTTTACCACACCAAACTTAAAAGGTTTTCTCGTCCTCGAGCAAAAAAAGAAAGAAGAGAGTAGAAGAAGAAGAAATAGAGGAGATGGATATGGCTTTGTGGTTCGGCCAAAAAGGGGTAGACGTTATGGTTTGGTTGTGTGAAAATGAAGGAGTGAAGGAGGGTTTATATAGGAGTGGGGGAAGGGTAGGGTTCGGTCATGTATGGGTGGGTTTGGGAGGGAAAGTGGTTTGAATTTGAAGGGTGAGGTAGGTGGGGTTTTATGGAAGATGGATGTGAGTGGTGAAGAGAAAGATGGGATTTGATAGGTGAAGGGTTTTTGGGGAAGAGGTGTTGAGGTGATTGGTGAATGGGTGAAGAAGAGAGAGAGTGGTGGGGTAGGTGGGGATCCTGTGGGGTCCACAGATCCTGAGGTGTCAAGAAAAAGTCATCCCTGCACCAAATGGCATGCAAAAATGCGTTTTTAGCCATTTCTGGCGTTAAACGCCGGGCTGGTGCCCATTTCTGGGGTTTAACGCCAGCTTCTTGCCCTTTTCTGGCGTTTAACGCCAGTCTGGTGCCCCTTTCTGGCGTTAAACGCCCAGAATGGTGCCAGACTGGGCGTTAAACACCCAACAGCTAGCCTTACTGGCGTTTAAACGCCAGCACGCTCTCCTCCAGGGTGTGCTATTTTTCTTTCTACTTTTCATTCTGTTTTTGCTTTTTTTATTGATTTTGTGACTTCTCATGATCATCAACCTACAAAAAATATAAAATAACAAAGAAAAATAGATAAAAACATAACATTGGGTTGCCTACCAACAAGCGCTTCTTTAATGTCAGTAGCTTGACAGAGGACTCTCATGGAGCCTCACAGATACTCAGAGCAATGTTGGAACCTCCCAACACCAAACTTAAAGTTTGAATGTGGGGGTTCAACACCAAACCTAGAAGTTGGTTGTGGCCTCCCAACACCAAACTTAGAGTTTGACTGTGGGGGCTCTGTTTGGCTCTGTTTTGGGAGAAGCTCTTCATGCTTCCTCTCCATGATGACAGAGGGATATCCTTGAGCCTTAAACACAAGGGATTCTTCATTCACTTGAATGATAAATTCTCCTCTATCAACATCAATCACAGCCCTTGCTGTGGCTAGGAAGGGTCTGCCAAGGATGATGGATTCATCCATGCACTTCCCAGTCTCTAGGACTATGAAATCAGCAGGGATGTAATGGTCTTCAACTTTTACCAGAACATCCTCTACAAGTCCATAGGCTTGTTTTCTTGAATTGTCTGCCATCTCTAGTGAGATTTTTGCATCTTGCACCTCAAAGATCCCTAACTTCTCCATTACAGAGAGGAGCATGAGGTTTACACTTGACCCTAAGTCACACAAGGCCTTCTTGAAGGTCATGGTGCCTATGGTACAAGGTATTGAAAACTTCCCAGGATCCTGTCTCTTTTGAGGCAGTTTCTGCCTAGACAAGTCATCCAGTTCCTTGGTGAGCAAAGGGGGTTCATCTTCCCAAGTCTCATTCCCAAATAACTTGTCATTTAGCTTCATGATTGCTCCAAGGTATTTAGCAACTTGCTCTTCAGTGACATACTCATCCTCTTCAGAGGAAGAATACTCATCAGAGCTCATGAATGGCAGAAGTAAGTCCAATGGAACCTCTATGGTCTCATTTTGAGCCTCAGATTCCCATAGTTCCTCATTGGGGAACTCATTGGAGGCCAGTGGACGTCCATTGAGGTCTTCCTCAGTGGCGTTCACTGCCTCTTCCTCCTCTCCAAATTCGGCCATGTTGATGGCTTTGCACTCTCCTTTTGGATTTTCTTTTGTATTGCTTGGAAGAGTACTAGGAGGGAGTTCAGTAATTTTCTTGCTCAGCTGACCCACTTGTGCCTCCAAATTTCTAATGGAGGACCTAGTTTCAGTCATGAAACTTTGAGTGGTTTTGATTAGATCAGAGACCATGGTTGCTAAGTCAGAGGTATTCTGCTTAGAACTCTCTGTCTGTTGCTGAGAAGATGATGGAAAAGGCTTGCTATTGCTAAACCTATTTCTTCCACCATTATTGTTGTTGAAACCTTGTTGAGGTCTCTGTTGATCCTTCCATGAGAGATTTGGATGATTTCTCCATGAAGGATTATAGGTGTTTCCATAGGGTTCTCCCATGTAATTCACCTCTTCCATTGAAGGGTTCTCAGGATCATAAGCTTCTTCCTCAGATGAAGCTTCTTTAGTACTGCTTGGTGCATTTTGCATTCCAGACAGACTTTGAGAAATCATATTGACTTGTTGAGTTAATTCTGAGCCAGTATGGCATTCAGAGTGTCAATCTCAAGAACTCCTTTCTTCTGACTAGTCCCATTGTTCACAGGATTCCTTTCAGAAGTGTACATGGATTGGTTATTTGCAACCATTTCAATCAACTCTTGAGCTTCTGTAGGCGTCTTCTTCAGATGAAGAGATCCTCCAGCAGAGCTATCCAAAGACATCTTGGACAGTTCAGAGAGACCATCATAGAAAATACCTATGATGCTCCATTCAGAAAGCATATCAGAGGGACACTTTCTGATTAATTGTTTGTATCTTTCCCAAGCTTCATAGGGGGATTCTCCTTCCTTCTGTCTGAAGGTTTGGACTTCCACTCTAAGCTTACTCAATTTTTGAGGTGGAAAGAACTTTGCCAAGAAGGCATTGACTAGCTTTTCCCAAGAGTCCAAGCTTTCTTTAGGTTGAGAGTCCAACCATATCCTAGCTCTGTCTCTTACAGCAAACGGGAATAGCATAAGTCTGTAGACCTCAGGGTCAACCCCATTAGTCTTGACTGTGTCACAGATTTGCAAGAATTCAGCTAAAAACTGATGAGGATCTTCCAATGGAAGTCCATAGAACTTGCAATTCTGTTGCATTAGAGAAACTAATTGAGGCTTAAGCTCAAAGTTGTTTGCTCCAATGGTAGGGATAGAGATGCTTCTCCCATAGAAGTCGGGAGTAGGTGCAGTAAAGTCACCCAGCACCTTCCTTGCATTGTTGGCATTGTTGTTGTTTTCGGCTGCCATGGGTTCTTCTTCTTTGAAGATTTCTATTAGGTCCTCTACAGAGAGTTGTGCCTTGACTTCTCTTAGCTTTCGCTTCAATGTCCTTTCAGGTTCAGGATCAGCCTCAACAAGAATGCTTTTGTCCTTGCTCCTGCTCATAAGAAAGAGAAGAGAACAAGAAAATGTGGAATCCTCTATGTCACACTATAGAGATTCCTTGAGGTGTCAGAGAAAAAGAAAAATAGAAGGCAGAAGTAGAAAATTCGAACTTATCAAAGAAGATGGAGTTCGATTTTTGCATTAAGGAATAGTGTTAGTCCATAAATAGAAGGATGTGAGAAGGGGAGAAGTAATTTTCGAAAATTAAGTAAAAGATTTTGAAAACATTTTGAAAAACTTTAGTTGATTTTCGAAAACCATGATTGAGAAAGAAGTAAAGTGATTTTTGAAAAAGATTTTGAAATTAGAAATCAAAAAGATTTGATTGAAAATTATTTTGAAAAAAGATGTGGTTAAGAAGATATGATTGGTTTTAAAAAAATGTGATTGAGAAGATATGATTTGAAAAACATTTTAAAAGGATTTGATTTTAAAAGTTAATGACTTGGCTATCAAGAAAAGATATGATTCAAACATTAAACCTTTCTCAACAGAAAAGGCAACATACTTGAAATGTTGAATCAAATCATTAATTGATAGCAAGTATTTTTGAAAATAGAAAGAAATTGATTTTGAAAAAGATTTGATTGAAAAGATTTGATTTGAAAAAGATTTGATTTTGAAAAGATTTTGAAAACTTGAAAAAAATTTGCATTGAAAACAAAATCTTCCCCCTTGTGCCATCCTGGCATTAAACGCCCAGAATGGTGCACATTCTGGCGTTTAACGCCCAAAATGCTACCCTTTTGGGCGTTAAACGCCCAACCAGGTACCCTTGCTGGCGTTTAAACGCCAGTCTGTCCTTCTTCACTGGGCGTTTTGAATGCCCAGCTTTTTCTGTGCAATTCCTCTGCTGTATGTTCTGAATCTTCAATTCTCTGTATTATTGACTTGAAAAGACACAAATTAAAAATATTTTTGGATTTTTAATAATAAGGAATAATCAAAATGCAACTAAAATCAAATAATAATGCATGCAAGACACCAAACTTAGCAGTTTGTATACTACTGACACTAACAAAATGAGAATGCATATGAGGCACATAAAACACTCAAGTCAAGAGAATTCAAAGATCAGAGCAAGTAAATCATCAAGAATAACTTGAAAATCACTTAGGACACATAAATGAATGCATGCAATTGATACCAAACTTAAAATGAGAATAGAGTCTCAACAGGAAAAACATTTTTGGTTTTTTTATGATTTTGTAAAATTTTTTTGTGCTTTTTCGAAAATTAAGTGGAAAAAGATAACAAAATTCTTAATGAGAATTCCAGGAATCATGCAATGTTTAGTCTAAGACTCCGGTCCAGGAATTAGACATGGCTTCACAGCCAGCCAAGCTTTCAAAGAAAGCTTCGGTCCAAAACACTAGACATGGCCAATGGCCAGCCAAGCCTTAGCAGATCACTGCTCCAATAGCAAGATTGATAGAAATCAACAAGCTTTTGTGACGATAAGTTGAAACCTCGGTCCAATGAAATTAGACATGGCTTCACAGCCAGCCAGATTTCAACAGATCATCATGAAACTCTAGAATTCATTCTCAAGAACTCTGAAAAAAAATACCTAATCTAAGCAACAAGATGAACCGTCAGTTGTCCATACTCGAACAATCCTCGGCAACGGCGCCAAAAACTTGGTGGACGAAATTGTGATCACCACAACTTCGCACAACTAACCAGCAAGTGTACTGGGTCGTCCAAGTAATAAACCTTACGCGAGTAAGGGTCGATCCCACAGAGATTGTTGGTATGAAGCAAGCTATGGTCACCTTGTAAATCTCAGTCAGGCAAACTCAAATGGGTATGGTGATATACGAATAAAACATAAAGATAAAGATAGAGATACTTATGTAATTCATTGGTAGGAATTTCAGATAAGCGTATGAAGATGCTTGTCCCTTCCGTCTCTCTGCTTTCCTACTGTCTTCATCCAATCCTTCCTACTCCTTTCCATGGCAAGCTTAAGCAAGGGTTTCACCGTTGTCAGTGGCTACCTCCCATCCTCTCAGTGGAAATGATCAACGCACCCTGTCACGGCACGGCTATCCATCTGTCGGTTCTCGATCAGGACGGAATAGAATCCAGTGATTCTTTTGCGTCTGTCACTAACGCCCCGCCCTCAGGAGTTTGAAGCACGTCACAGTCATTCAGTCATTGAATCCTACTCAGAATACCACAGACAAGGTTAGACCTTCCAGATTCTCTTGAATGCCGCCATCAGTTCTAGCCTATACCACGAAGACTCTGATCTCATGGAATGGCTGGCTCGGTTGTCAGGCGAGCACTCGGTTGTCAGGCGATCAACCATGCATCGTGTATCAGGAATCCAAGAGATATTCACCCAATCGAAGGTAGAACGGAGGTGGTTGTCAGTCACACGTTCATAGGTGAGAATGATGATGAGTGTCACGGATCATCACATTCATCAAGTTGAAGAACAAGTGATATCTTAGAACAAGAACAAGCGGAATTGAATAGAAGAACAATAGTAATTGCATTAATACTCGAGGTACAGCAGAGCTCCACACCTTAATCTATGGTGTGTAGAAACTCCACCGTTGAAAATACATAAGAACAAAGTCTAGGCATGGACGAATGGCCAGCCTCCCAGTGATCTAAGATAGCATAAGAACAAAGGTAGCTACCCCGATATCTCAATACAATAGTAAAAGGTCCTACTTATAGAGAACTAGTAGCCTAAGGTTTACAGAGATGAGTAAATGACATAAAAATCCCCTTCCGGGCCCACTTGGTGTGTGCTTGGGCTGAGCAATGAAGCATTTTCGTGTAGAGACTCCTCTTGGAGTTAAACGCCAGCTTTGGTGCCAGTTTGGGCGTTTAACTCCCATTCTTGTGCCAGTTCCGGCGTTTAACGCTGGGAATTCTGAGGGTGACTTTGAACGCCGGTTTGGGCCATCAAATCTTGGGCAAAGTATGGACTATCATATATTGCTGGAAAGCCCAGAATGTCTACTTTCTAACGCCGTTGAGAGCGCGCCAATTGGGCTTCTGTAGCTCCAGAAAATCCGCTTCGAGTGCAGGGAGGTCAGAATCCAACAGCATCTGCAGTCCTTTTTAGTCTCTGAATCAGATTTTTGCTCAGGTCCCTCAATTTCAGCCAGAAAATACCTGAAATCACAGAAAAACACACAAACTCATAGTAAAGTCCAGAAAAGTGAATTTTAACTAAAAACTAATAAAAATATACTAAAAACTAACTATATCATACTAAAAACATACTAAAAACAATGCCAAAAAGCGTACAAATTATCCACTCATCAAGGAGCTGTTGAGGGAATCACCAGCAAAGGAGGTAATTACTGAAGGACCAAAACAACCGGTAATTATTGAACTGGTGCAATCGAAGATTAGCTTCAATGCTTTAGTGGGACAGTACCAACCCACTACTTTCAGGTTGAAGAAAACATATAATGGCCATCCCCTAATGGTGTTGATTAATGAGGGCAGTACCTATAATTTTGTTAAAACTAGTGTGGCTCAGAGACTTGCATTTTCCATGCGCGATGTGACTCCTTTACAAGTACTAGTGGAAAATGGAGATAGTATTGGCTGACAAGCACAATGTGAGGAAATTGCCTTCATTCTCCAAGGCTACAAGTTTAATATCAGCATGTATATGTTAGACTTGTAAGATGCAGATTTGGTTCTAGGTGTCTGACGTCAGGATTTTTGCTATTAAAGATTTTTATAAAGTCGCGTTGTAAGTATAGATTATGAACCAACAGAAATCCTTTCGTACAAACGTTTTGGTTGTCACAAGTAACAAACCCCTAAATAAATTGATAACCGAAGTATTTAAACCTCGGGTCGTCTTCTCAAGGAATTGCAGGGAGGTGTGTTCTTATTATTGGTTATCAGTTTTGTAAATTGGGGGTTTTGAGAATGAGGAACAAATATGATAAATGACAAATAAAATAGATAAATGACTATAAAATAAACTCTTGGCAAGGTATGAGAAATTGGAAGTCCTATCCTAGTTATTCTTATTAATGATGATGAAAATTGAATCTTAATTCCACTTAGTTAACCTCTGCTGGTGCGAAGGAAGGTCAAATGGCTAATTAGTTTGATCTTCAAATCCTAGTTAATTCCTAGAAAAAGATTGGGATTATAGA
Source organism: Arachis hypogaea (assembly GCF_003086295.3). Lineage (NCBI taxonomy): Eukaryota > Viridiplantae > Streptophyta > Magnoliopsida > Fabales > Fabaceae > Arachis > Arachis hypogaea. The sequence goes on along the minus strand of NC_092042.1, from coordinate 50,179,566 downwards.
AGTTCAAGCTAATTAGCAAAGATAGCGATTATCGATCACGTTGAGTTTGATAACTCAAGAGTTACTGATTTCTTAACCAAAGCCAAGAATGTAGAAAGCTAAATTAAAATCATAAATATCTGGAATACCTCAAATAACATTCATTCAAAGCAGTCAAATCTAACATGGAAAATATTCATAAGCCAATTGGGCAACATAAATCATTAAAATAAGAGAAGTCAAAATAAAGAAATATTAAACCTGGAGCTCAGAAGAATTGTAAGTTGAAATAATAAAAATTCCTAATTTCTAAAAATCCTAATCCTAATTCTAAGAGAGAGGAGAGAACCTCTCTCACTAAAACTACATCTAAACTATGAAAAGTGCTTTTTTAATGAATGAATATGAATGGGTGCAATCCCCCACTTTATAGCTTCTAATCTGTGCTTTCTGGGTCGAAAATTGGGTCAAAATAATCCAAAAATTGCTAATTTCGAAATCTGGTACGTACAGATCGCGGCAAAGTGACGCGGAGGCGTCATCCACGCGTTTGCGTGGGTTGAGATTCGTAGATGCGACGCGGGCGCGTCATTCACGCGTCCGCGTCGCCTAACTTCAGGGAAACTATGGCAAATTATATATTTTTGCAAAGCCCCGGATGTTAGCTTTCTAACGCAACTGGAATCGTGTCATTTGGACCCTTGTAGCTCAAGTTATGATCGTTTGAGTGTGAAGAGGTCAGGCTGGACAGCTTAGCAGTTTCTTCAACTTCTTGTATTCCTTCCACTTTTGCATGCTTCCTTTCCATCCTCTGAGCCATTCATGCCCTGTAATCCCTAAAATCACTTAACACACATATTAAGGCATCGAATGATAACAATAAAGGATTTAAATAAAAGAAAATAAAAGGAAAAGAAGCATGTTTTCAATCATAGCACAAATTCAGGAAGGAGAATGTAAAACCATGCAAATCATATGAATAAGTGGGCAAAGGCTTGATAAAAACCACTCAATTGAGTACAAGATAAACTATAAAATAGTGGTTTATCAACCTCCCCACACTTAAATATTAGCATGTCCTCATGCTAAGCTCAAGGGAAGCTATAAAGGAGTGAAGAGGAATGATAGAGAGTATGCAATGCAACCTATCTATGCAGATGCAACTACATGCAAAATGTTTCTACTTACTTGGTTAAAAATAAACAAGTTTTTCAAGACAAATATGAATCAAATTCAACTAATTCAAATTACACAATAAAAGACAAGTAAACTTATAAGAAGATAGCTCATGAAAGCAGGGAACATAGAATCAAGCATTGAACCCTCACTGGTAGTGTATATCACTCTAATCTCTCAAGTGTCTAGGGTCAATCACTCTATTCTTCCCTAATCATGCTTTCTAAACTTTGTCCTTCATCTAACCAATCAACAAATATTTAGTATACCCATGCACACATCATGAGGTCTTTTCAAGGTTGTAATGGGGCCAAGGCAAGGGTGAGGATATATGTATGGCTAAGTGAGCTATAAATTGAATCTTTGAGTAACCTGAGCTATCACCTAACATACATACATTCTATATAATTTCTAAAATCATGCCTAGCTACCCATAATTTTTCCACTTTTGTATTACATGCTCATGTATCAAACTTATGTTTGAATTTTTGTCTCATGTGCATTGATTCTTTTTATTTTGCATTTGGGGTATATTATATAATTTTTTTGTATCCCCTTATTCAATTACTTAATAAATTTTTTTTCCATGCACATGGTAAATTAATTATTTTGATTTCACATGAGCATGCTTCCCAAATTTTCAAATAACTTATTCAATTTAATTTCCTACTTTTTCTATCATCCATGTTCCCATAAAATTCCCCACACTTAAATTTTACACAATATCTATCTTAAGCTAACCAAGGATTCAACTTAGGATTTTTTTATTTTGTTTTTCTGCTTAAGACTAGTAATGTGGTTATAAAACGGAAGGGGATTAAAAGGCTCAAGGGGGCTAAGAAAGATGATTTAAAAGGGTAAGCTTTATTTGGGATACGTGAGTTAATAGTCCGGCCTCAATCATATGCAAGCATGTACATACACTAAATAATGGACATATAGAATGGAACAAAGCAACGATTGCAATCATAGAGAAGAAAACACACAAGAATAAAAATTTTATGGTTAAATAATGTAACCATACAATTAAGATCAAATCTCACAGGTTGTGTGTTCTTTGGCTCAAAAACCATGTTCCAAATACAACTTCAAACAAATTTAACACATAAAAAATTTTAATTTTTAATTTAAATTAGTGAAATACTATAAAAAAGTTTTCTTGAAGAAGAAAATATTACTTCAACCAAGTAGTAACTAAATGCATAAAATCAAACAAACATGCAATGCAACATACAAATGCAACAATGAACTTAACAAAGAAAATGAAACAATGGTGTTGAAAAGAAGAAAATAGCTAACCCATGGAGATCGGTATCGACCTCCCCACACTTAAAGATTGCATCGTCCTCGATGCATGCTGAGATGTGCAGGTGGACGGGTGCCTCCGCAACTAGTGCTCTTTGTGTTCCTTTCCTTGCTGGTGGTTTGGGAGTAGCTCTCTTTTTACCTTTCTTGGTGGCCATCCTGAAAAGGGAAAAAGAAAGTAACATGTAAAGTTAGGGGTTCGAGCAAGGAAGAGGATGGGAAAGGTAGTAATCAATGCACAGTAAAGAAGAAAGATGTTAACACATGGTCATGACTACATGTGAAAAATCAACAACGAAAATATGGCAAGTGCATGTAATGACAATTAAATGCAAGATGTTTATTGGCATGCTGGCAAAGGCATGAGTAGCATAGATCAACCATTCAATGTCCAAGTTAGAATACCAAGTCTTCCAAACTAACAATATGCTTGTAATAACAATTTTATAAAAATTAATAAAATAGAAAGGGAATTTTGTGAAAAACAGGCATTAAAGTAATAGGATAACATAAAAGTAGTGCATGATGCCATACGGGCTTTTTCACAAATACATAGCATGCATGGTAAATAAGTTATTGAAAGTATTAAATTGAACATGCAAGCAACCTTTTAAAAAGTTATATAATTGTCAAATAATTCTTTGAATAATCCACAAGCAAAATAAATAAATTTCTAACACCAATGAGAATAATGCAATGAATGAAACTATGCAAATAAATTAAATGGAAGTGAAGAGGGATGAGAAGAAGAAAGTAAGAAAAGGAAGAAGAAAGATAGAAGAAATTAGGATTAGAAAAGAAAAGATAAGATAATTGGCACTGATCTAGATAAGCTGTGCGTCGCATGTGACGCGGTCGTGTGGTGCGCGATAAGGTCAGGTGACGCGGACGCGTGGATCACGCGATCGTGTGACCTGACTTGTGCGATTGGCGCGAGGGCAGCCTTGTGGTCGCGCAACTCTCTGTTTGAAACTCATATTGCCAATTTTTAGGGTGACGCGGTCGCGTGGGTAACGCGATCGCGTGAATGGCCTTATTTCCAATATGACGCGGACGCGTGGGTGACGCGTTCGCGTGGTAGGACTTGTACTTCTAGCACAAGTCCAGCCACGTTCCAGCCCAACATTCTGCCAAGCACCCCGTTTTACGTCGATTTTGGGACATGCGTTCGCGTGGGTGACGCGGACGCGTGGGAGGCATTTTTCCCACATGACGCGGATGCGTCAGTGACGCGATCGCGTGGATCAATTTGTGCCAAAGGCACGCCTCCAGCCACGCTTTCGCGTGACTCTCTGTTCAATTTATTTTCTTCCTAACGCACCTATGACGCGGACGCGTCGCGTGCGAAATATTTTTTTATTTTTTTTCTATAATGCAGTATGCAGAATGCAATGCGTAATATGAATGCTATGCATGATTCCATGTTCAATAAAAATTCAAAAACAGACAAAACAAACTAGAATTAAAAATGAAAAAGGAACGATCATACCATAGTGGGTTGTCTCCCACCCAGCACTTTTAGTTAAAGTCCTTAAGTTGGACATTTGATGAGCTTCCTGGTATGGTGGCTTGTGCTTGAATTCGTCCAGAAATCTCCACCAATGTTTCGAATTCCAACAGCCTCTGGGGTCCCAAACAAGGCATTTAAAGCCCTTAGGTGAGTTCAAACAGGCTTCAAGGCTCCCGGGGTGTTGAATGTCAGAACAGACTCCAGGATCCCAAACTTTTCTTCTACACCCATCTTTGTCTTGATCTACATCTTTCCAGCCGGGTGGTGAGTAGTTTGAATTCTCACTGCAGTGACCAAACAGCTTCTGAGATCCTTTCAATTGAGCTTGACACCAATCCTTGCACCTCAAATTGAAGTGCGAAGCGTCATTGAATCTTGCATACCAGCTCTGAGTGCGGGTCATTTCCCGTTTGCTCTTAAAGCCGCAAAGAGCTCTAAGCTGGCCATCTATTTCAAGTAAACCATATTCAAGTGGAAAAGTAAAGATAAAAGCTAAGGATTTTACCCACTTGAAGTCTGTGTTGGGTGGTAATGGCCTTGGAATAGGTGTTTCTAGTGGCTCTACAAGCTCTACTCCCTTGTGGTCTTCTGTGAATTCCTCCACTTCTTTGCAAATTTCTTCAACTTTAACCATGTCTTGATCAAAGTCATTGATATCTTCCTCATCACTTGAGTCATAAATAGGAGGTTGAGAGAAGTCGACCTCAGCATCATCTTCATATTCACTTAGGGAAGATTCTTCTGTCTCAAAGAATTCACTTGCGGATGCAAGTTCATTACTAAGAGGACTTGACTTGTGATCATCATCATCAAGGAAACATGTGTCTTGGGTAATTCCGTCTAGTTCCCCATAAGATACCTGCTTTGGGGGTTGTGCACTATCTTCCTTAGCATCAATTGTAGCGTTTTTGACGAAATTCTCCACAACTCTAGATTCAGGTGGCGGTTCGGCATCTCCTAAATCTTCAACCAACGCTTCTTCTTCTATAATGACAGCATCCTCTACTTGTTCTAGTACGAAGTTATGCTCTATGCTATCCACTGGAGTTTCTAGTGTCTTCTTTGTGCTGCGTTCTTCATTAGATTCTCCACATGAAGCCATGGAGGTCTGTTGAGTGTCCGAACGTCTGGAAGATAATTGATTTATTGCTTGCTCCAGTTGATGAAGGGTTGTATTAAATTGGTTTACTGATTCTTCGAAGCGAACCTGTGATTCTTGGCTGGATTGATATGGACATGGTGCATAGGAGAGTGGTGGTTCTTGGGAGTAATTGGATTGGCGTTGGGGTGGATAAAGATCATGTGGTAGTGAATGGCGAAAAGAGACTTGTGAGTGTGGTGGTTTGAAGTTATATTGAGGGGATGGTTTCTGAGCACAGGGTGGGGCTTGTTGGTAGCTATAAGGCGGTCCACCAAATCTATCAGTTGGGCATGCACTGTAAAATGGTCTTTGTCCATGATATCTAGGAGGATGTTGTTGCCTAAAGGGGTGATCAGATCCTCGTGGCTCCATCCATCTTTGATTGCTTAGACCTTGATGCATAGTCCTGTTATAACTTCCATTCCTTGCAAACAAAATTAGAACCAAACTCAAAGTGAGAGGGGTGAGAATGCATAATAGCTATCAAAAATCAGAGGGAAGAGAGAAAACAAATAAACAAGTAAAAGAAAAATATTTTTTTTTGAAAAATATTTACAATAACCAATAATAAGGCACACGTTTGCAATTCCCCGGCAACGGCACCATTTTGACGTCGGAATTTTTGCTAGTAAAGAATTTTATAAAGTCGCGTTGTAAGTATAGATTCTGAACCAACAGAAATCCCTTCGTACAAACATTTTGGTTATCACAAGTAACAAACCCCTAAATAAATTGATAACCGAAGTATTTAAACCTCAGGTTGTCTTCTCAAAAAATTGCAGGGAGGTGTGTTCTTATTATTGGTTATGAGTTTTATAAATTGGGGGTTTTGAGAATGAGGAACAAATATGATAAATGACAAATAAAATAGATAAATGACTGTAAAATAAACTCTTGGCAAGGTATGAGAAATTGGAAGTCCTATCCTAGTTATTCTTATCAATGATGATGAAAAATGAATCTTAATTCCACTTAGTTAACCTCTGCTGGTACGAAGGAAGGTCAAATGGCTAATTAGTTTGATCTTCAAATCCTAGTTAATTCCTAGAAAAAGATTGGGATTATAGAAGTTCAAGCTAATTAGCAAAGATAGCAATTATCAATCACGTTGAGTTTGATAACTCAAGAGTTACTGATTTCTTAACCAAAGCCAGGAATGTAGAAAGCTAAATTAAAATCATAAATATCTGGAATACCTCAAATAACATTCATTCAAAGCAGTCAAATCTAACATGGAAAATATTCATAAGCCAATTGGGCAACATAAATCATTAAAATAAGAGAAGTCAAAATAAAGGAATATTAAACCTGGAGCTCAGAAGAATTGTAAGTTGAAATAATAAAAATTCCTAATTTCTAAAAATCCTAATCCTAATCCTAAGAGAGAGGAGAGAACCTCTCTCACTAAAACTACATCTAAACTATGAAAAGTGCTTTTTTAATGAATGAAAATGAATGGATGCAATCCCCACTTTATAGCTTCTAATCTGTGCTTTCTTGGCCGAAAACTGGGTCAGAAACAACCCAGAAATCGCTAATCTCAAAATCTGGTACGTACAGATCGCGGCAAAGTGACGCGGAGGCGTCATCTACGCGTTTGCGTGGGTTGAGATTCGCAGATGCGACGCAAGCGCGTCATTCACGCGTCCGCGTTGCCTAACTTCGGGGCAGCTATGACAAATTATATAATGTTGCGAAGCCCCGGATGTTAGCTTTCCAACGCAACTGAAACCGCGTCATTTGAACCTCTGTAGCTCAAGTTATGACCATTTGAGTGTGAAGAGGTCGGGCTGAACAGCTTAGCAGTTTCTTCAACTTCTTGTATTCCTTCCACTTTCGCATGCTTCCTTTCCATCCTCTGAGCCATTCATACCCTGTAATCTTGAAATCACTTAACACATATATCAAGGCATCGGATGATAACAAGAAAGGATTTAAATAAAAGGCAAAGTAGCATGTTTTCAATCATAACACAAATTCAGGAAGGAGAATGTAAAACCATGCAAATCATATGAATAAGTGGGCAAAGGCTTGATAAAAACCACTCAATTGAGCACAAGATAAACCATTAAATAGTGATTTATCAGTGTCCAATCGCTTATGGGTCTTGGTTATGTCACTATTCATTGTGGGTTGTTGACTATGGAGTTCGTAGTGCATGATTTGAAGGTGAAGTTACAAGAAGAACGGTTATTACAACCAGAAGGGCTTAGTAATAGAAAGCTGCAAAAATTAGTGATGAATGAGGTCAAAACTACATTCTATCACCTGAGAATGATTGAGGAAGAGACCAACAGCACCTACAGATATTCAGCAGCTTTTAGAAGAATTCCAACAGATTTTTGAGGAACCTACACAATTCCCTCCCACTAAGGAGATTGACCATAAAATTGAGCTCATACCGAGGTGTCCATCCAGTTAAGGTGTTACCCTATAAATATCCTCAAATTCAGAAAGAGGAAATAAAGCGGTTGGTCGCAGAGATGCTTGAAACAAGTGTGATTAGAGAAAGTCATAGTGCATTCTCTAGCCTGGTGATTTTGACTAAAAAGAAGGATGGTAGTTAGCACCTTTGTGTTGATTATAGGGCTCTCAACATGATTACGGTTAAGGACAATTTTTCTATACCAACTATATAAGAGATACTTGATAAATTTTTTGGTGTCGAATATTTTTCTAAAATTGATCTGCGGTCAGGCTACCACCAACTCAGAATGAATGAAAATTTAGTTCACATGACATCCTTTCGGACTCATTTAGGTCACTATAAGTTTATGGTAATGTCGTTTAGCCTTACCAATGCCCCTTCTACATTTTAAGCTACCATGAACCGGATTTTACAACCTTACCTACAAAAATTCTTCACGATTTTCTTTGATGACATTCTCATCTACAGTCGTACATGGGTGGATCATTTGGATCATCTCAAAACTACTCCTGCTATACTATATACTCATAATCTAAATGCTAAAATTTCTAAAAGTTCTTTTGGTCAGAATCAGATTGATTATTTGGGACATACAAGCTTGGCCGAACCCAACTTCCCTTAAGCAATTAAGGAATTTTCTTGGGTTAACAAGTTATAATCAGAAATTTATTTTGGACTATGCCTAACTGCCTCATCCACTCACTGAATTGTTGCAAGAGTTTCACTCCTCACTTAGGAGCGAACATGGAAAAATTCTCTCAAGACTTACAAGGCCCTAGGGGAGTCATTTTTTGCCTGGAATGCGAGGCCAAGTTCACAAGTTTGTTTAGCATTGTCAAGAGTGCCAAGTCACTAAATACATCCCTGCCAAGTCCTAAGGCTTGCTACAGCCGTTACCAATTCTGGTTAGACAATGGGCCGATATTTCTCATGGATTTTATTGTGCAATTCCTTAAGTCGGCTCAGTTTACTGGGATACTAGTGATGGTGAACCGTTTCAGCAAAGTGGGTTATTTTAGTGCACCAAAACCTGAGATTACAACCAAGGATGTGGCATAGGTATTCATCAATTTAGTAGTACGGTTATATGGCTTTCCTATTACTATTGTTTTAGATCAAGATCTGATTTTCTTGAGTCAATTTTGGAAGAGTTTGTTTGAATTAGGTGGGACTAAGTTGCTTTATAGTTCTGCATATCACCCTTAGAGTGATGGCCAGATAAAGGTGGATAATCGAAGAGCAATATCTACGAGTGTTCACACACACCTATCCGAAACAGTGGACCTCCTATTTATCATGGATAGAGTTCTGTTACAATGACTCCTACCATTCTACCATTAACATGATTCCGCATGAAGCTTTATTTGGATTTACCATGAATGTACTCCCTGGTTACTCCTCAGGAACTACGAATATCATAGAGGTGAATGAGATGTTAAAGGTGCGGAAAATTCTGAATAAGGAACTAACTTACTTTATTCAAATGGCTCAAAATAAAATGAAGAAGCAAGCTGATTTCACATAGAAGGGACATGGAATTTAACCTTGGAATTGGGTTTTTCTTAAGATTAAACCCTAGGCAGTGCTCCCTATCCTTGGAGACACATAATAAACTATGGAAGAGCTATTATGGTCCCTATAATGTCATTCAGAAGGTAGGAAAGGTGGCTTACCGGTTGGAATTGCTGGAGTCATGTGCCCTTCATCTGGTCTTTCATGTGTCAGTGCTAAAATCCTTCCACGGTCCTCCACCATTGTCAGCGCCATATAGCTGATTATCGTCTTCCCTTCAGCCGCGCTCAGCCGCCATCATAGCGAGTTGTGTTGTCTCCACTCCGACAGGACCTCGAACTAAACTCCTTGTTGATTGGCAAGGAGTTCCTTGCCATGAGACCATGTGGGTGGATAGGGCTGAACTTAGCAGCAGTTTCCAAATATGGACCTTGAGGACAAGGTCATAATGGAGGAGAGATAATTGATGCAATTCTAAATCCAAACCAGCACGGCCCAACTGAAGAGGAATCAATTGAAGATGTTGAAGACATTGAAGAAGATAATTCAACAAAAAATTTACAGAAAAAAAAGAGTAATGGACTAAAAATGTTGGGTCTTAGTTACGATTGCCTGTGAAAATAAATGATATGAGGTAAAGGTAGCATCAATAGTGAAATAGAGAATTACTATTTTAGCTATTAGAGAGTTGGGCTCTTGAAATATCACCCTCACTCGAAGTAGAAAAATATTATATGCTTACATTCTTTTTTATTCATACTATTCAATAGTAACACAATACTAATTTAATATTCTTCCTTCTCCCATTATACAAATTCTTAAAAAAATCCTATTACACATTCTCTAATCAATTATTGCCACCACCAAATTCTTTGTCATCTCCTTTGCGAGGAACAATAACAATGCTGATGACTAACTCAACTATTCTACCCTATGAACCACTACTTGGCTGTCTCTAGTTGCCAACAAGTTGTTATGCCACCAAAGTCGACGACGATAGGGACTTCTTTTATGGCACCGCGTAGTGATGCTAAAACTACGATCGAATCCTTTTGTACAAGATAATTGGATCAAATAGGACATAGCTAATCAATTATTTAGTAACATGAAGTCATTGAATTATTAGGGATTTAAGATTTTTTAGAAGAAATTAAAAACCCATTTGAAATCCCATACAGTTGATGGGTATATTTGGATGTTATGTTTAGAAAAGATTTAAAAATAAAAATAATTTTATGTTTGAATATTTTATGTAAAAAAAATTATTTATTAATTATATTTAGATAAAATAATATAAAGTATTTTTTTATTTATTATGTAAAAAATACCTTTTTAAAGAAAATCTTATAAAAAATATATAAATTGTATCTTTTCAAAAAAATATTTTTTATTTTTTTAATATTTTTATTTTTATTATTAAAAATTTGATAAATAGTTAAACACACAAAAAATTAACAAAAAAGTTTTTTATTAAATTTTTTTATCAATTTAATAGCACCTAAACAAACACAATAGTAATTATTAGGAGCGGTATTAAAATAAGTAGGTGGGGCTCTCAACTTGGTTAATGCATGGATGCTTTTTCCCGATTTTCTCTGTGAAATCAAATGATGGATAATGAATTGATTGAATTCACATAACACTATCTCTAATTGAGAACTCATCTTAGTTGTTATTTATGATTTATCTGTCATAAAAAATAATTTCGCATCAGTTTTTGCATCATAAATAGTAAATAAGAACTCAAAGTATCTCTCTTCTCCATTAGGAAAAAATAATTTTAGTCTCTATTGTGGTCTCATTTAATTAATTAATTAAAATACCTAAAATTAATGTAATTAATTTTTTTCAATAATACTATTTAAATTTATAAATTTAAAAATAATTCACTATTAAAAAATATTAATATTAAATAAATTCATATATAATAATAATACACAATATTAAATTTTAAAAATAAAAATAACTAATCCAACTAAAAATTATTTTATAAGGTGTAAAAATTAAATTTATTTTTTAATGTAAGTAAATTTAATTAATTATAATTTAATATAATAATATAAATAATATTCAATACGAATTATGATTTAATTATTCAATATATTATTTATAATAATATAAATTATTAATTAAATAAAAAATTAATTATAATTTAATTATTTAATTAATAATTATTTAAATAATTAATATAAATTATTAGTTAAATAAAAATATAATTATTTAATATAATTATTTATTATAATTATTACTAACTTAATTATTATTTAATTATTTCAAATTTTATATAATTATTTATTTTTATAATAACTTGTGACAAGTTTATTATTGGTCACTTTGAATTCCTGTTTAGAGCGACTCCCTCATCTTGAGATCTGTGCAGGAATTCATTCCTTCTCCCTTCCAATACTCCTTTTCTGCTTTTGTCAAAAATAGGGTCTCAAGATCCTGCCCATTAGAGTTACTCTAAAGCTATGTTTGGTTGGAAGGAAAAAAATAGAGAGGGAGGAAATAGAAAAGGAAAGAAAGGAAAGAAAAGAAATTTAGTGGAATTTTATTTTCTTTAGATGTGTTTGGATGGAAGGAAAATAAGAAGGAAAAAAATGTTACAAAAAGATAATTTTATCTCTATATTATAATATATACTAAAAAAGTGAAGGAATAGTATTGGAAGTAGATATAAAAATATTTGTTTTCTCTCCATTTTCTTTTCAATGTTGGAGAGAAAAAAATTGGTGGGTCCCACAATTTTTTTTCCATCTATTTTCTTTTCTCTCTAATTTTCTTCCTCAACCAAACAATAGAAAATAATCATTTTCCTTCCCATTTTCTTTCCTCTCATTTCTTTCTTTCCATTTTTCTCTCAAACAAATATAGCATAAATGATTTTTTTCAATGGACACGTTATGGTGGTGATAAAGAGAAAAATGCAGTGGCAGCAGTTGTGGTGGTAGTGGTTGACAACGGCAGCGGCAGGGTTATTAGCTGCTAATCCTGCTTAGCATGTTTTGTATAACTTTTGAAATCCCAAAACTCCGGTTACGGTCAGAAGTTCAAACCTTTTCATATTTGCATGTTTTGATTGACCAATTGCCGATAAAGTAGGAGAGGAAATTTTGATACAACTAGATACTATTGTCTATTACAACTTGAATTTTGGACCATGGTTGAAATGCAATGACATTTCATGTACTTGCAGATTAGTGGGGTAATTCAATTGACTTTGCTGCTGAGTATAACTTTGGCTTCCTCGTTGTGGTTCATCATGCATTAACCTGAGCTTCAAAATCTGATTCTGATCGCTTGATCACGGCAAGTAAAAAAATATACAATTCTATTGGGATAAACATGAAATGAATGCCCATTTATCAATTGGGTGGTTAATAATCTTTCCCATGCAAAGAGATTTATTTTCAAGGAAGAAATTTGAAGACCAACCTTTAATGAAGGTTGATTTTGTACTACTATAAATAAGGCTTCATAGCCTTTACATAGAACACACAATAATACAAAATAAAGATCAATTCTCTCTTTATGTTGCACTCAAATACTCCTCTTTTTATATTTCTATTACAATTCCTTCTCTTCTTTTATTTTATTAGTATTCTAAATTCTCTTTTCTATTACTATTTACATATAATATTAATAGCAATATTAATCATCTTTATTATATTGAGATAGTAACAATAAACATATGCAATTCTCCCTCTCTTTATTTTTAATACTTCTTTCTATCTTTGTATATATATACACATTACAACATATAATATTATTATATATATATAAATTATTATTGAGCTAATTATTTTAATACTAGAGTTTTCTATTTATACATCTTTATTATATATATATCTTTTATTTCACAACACGTTATCAGCACGAGACTCTGATCAAATCTTTAGGAAGACTCAGGTAACAAATTTTCATTATGTCAAAACTCTCTCATCTTGAATTCAATGCTCTTGATATATCTGGAAACAATTATTTATCATTGATACTAGATGGTGAAATCCATCTCGATTCAATGGATCTTGGAGATACCATTAAGGCTGAAAATAATGCATCCCAAAAGGATAAAGCTAAAGCCATGATTTTTCTCCGTCGACATCTTGACGAAAGATTGAAAAATAAATATCTTACATTAAAAGATCCTGCAGATCTTTGGAAAGACCTTGAAGAAAGGTATAATCATCAGAAAACGGTGATACTTCCTCAAACCCGATATGAATGGACGCATTTGCGTTTACAAGATTTTAAATCTATAAACGAATATAATTCTGCAATGTTTCGAATCACCTCACGAATGAAATTGTGTGGGGAAAAAATAACTGATCATGATATGTTGGAGAAAACTTTCTCAACCTTCCATGCCTCGAATGTGCTCCTGCAACAGCAGTATCAAGAAAAAGAATTTAAAAAATATTCTGAGTTAATTTCTTGTCTTCTTGTTGCTGAACGCAACAATGAGTTGTTATTAAAAAATCATGAAGCACGTCCTGCTGGCGCCGCCCCATTTCCTAAAGTAAATGCGGCAAATCATTACCCCAGAAGAGGTAAATGGCAAGCTTTTAATAACAAGAAAAATTATGGAAGGAAAAAGAATTATGTTCAAAAGAGAGGATCTCACCAGAAGTGGGATAAAGAAAGGAATATCGGGCAGAATAAATCAACAGAGGATAAGTGTTTCCGTTGTGGTGGAAAGGGCCATTGGTCACGTACCTGTCGTACCCCAAAGCACATAGTCGATCTTTACCAGGCATCTTTGAAAAAGGACGACAAAGAAAAGGAAACAAATTTTGTTTCAAATGATGCTGAGAACTCCACCACTCATTATGATGTATCTGATTTCTTTGAGGATCCTGAAGGAAATATTGGTCATTTGATCAATGATGGAATAGTTTAATACGTGAGATTGTGAAGTATTTATGTAAATAAATAATGTAAAGAACTTATAGTTAAGTTTTATTTTCTATGTATTTAAGTTTCAAATGTGATGTACATAAATAATGAAATATTAATGTTTATGAATTTTGAAATCATTAAATGTGTTATGTTTTAAAATAAAATTTTAGTATATGACATTATTTTATGTACAGTGTTTCTTAGAAAAATAATTCTGATCAAGTATTCAATTTAACTGTGCATACTACTCATTTTATTATTATTTGTTTTTGAAGAGAATGGAAAGGATATATAATGAAGATGGATGCCTTGCGGATAGTGCAAGTTCGCACACTATTCTCAAAAGTGATATATATTTTATCCATCTTGTGCCAAAAGAGGAATATGTTAATACTATTATTGGCTCAGGCAATGTGATTGAAGGCTCTGGAAGAGCTATAATTTTGTTTCCTGGAGGAACAAAATTTATAATAAATAATGCACTGTTATCTACCAAGTCTCGAAGAAACTTATTGAGCTTTAAAGATATTCGACGAAATGGATATCATATTGAGACTATGAATGAGGGAAATCATGAGTATTTATATATCACAACTCATGATTCAAATAAGAAAATTATATTAGAAAAATTACCCTCACTTTCATCTGGGCTGTATTATACCAAGATTAGTGCAATCGAATCACATGCCATTGTAAACCAGAAGTTTACTAGCTCAAATGAGTTCATAACTTGGCACGACCGATTGGGTCATCCGGGAACAACCATGATGAAGAGAATTATTGAAAACTCTCATGGACATTCACTAAAGAACCAGAAGATTCTTAAAACTAGTGAATTTTGTTGTGCTGCATGTTCTCAGGGAAAGTTAATTTTAAAGCCATCACCAGTAAAGATTGGATTTGAGTCCCCTGAATTCCTAGAAAGGATTCAAGGTGATATATGTGAACTTATTCATCCACCATGTGGATCTTTTAGATATTTTATGGTCCTGATAGACGCATCTTCGAGATGGTCACATGTGTGCTTATTATCTTCTCGTAACCTGGCGTTTGCGAGATTACTGGCTCAAATTATTCGATTAAAAGCACAATTTCCAGAAAATCCAATCAAAACAATTCGTCTGGATAATGCCGGTGAATTTACTTCCCAAGCTTTTGATGCTTATTGTATGGCTAATGGAATAAGTGTTGAACATCCAGTAGCTTATGTTCACACACAAAATGGGTTAGCAGAATCACTTATTAAACGTCTCCAATTAATTGCTAGACCCTTACTTATGAGAACAAATCTCCCAACCTCGGTTTGGGGGCATGCTGTTTTACATGCCGCAGCAATTATTCGTTTGAGGCCAACGAGTTATCATCAGTTCTCTCCTATGCAATTAGCTTTTGGCCAACAGCCAAATGTTTCCCATTTAAGAATATTTGGGTGTGCGATATATGTTCCCATTGCACCACCTAATCGCACCGAAATGGGACCCCAAAAAAAATTGAGAATATATGTTGGATATGATTCTCCCTCTATAGTGAGGTATCTTGAGATACAAACTGGAGATGTATTTAAAGCCCGGTTTGCGGATTGTCATTTTAATGAATCAAAATTTCCAACATTAGGGGGAGAGAATAAGCTTCCTGAAAAGGAACTTAACTGGAATGCATCATCGTTGATGCATTTAGATCCTCGATCAGGGCAATGTGAACTGGAAGTTCAAAAGATTATACATTTGCAAAGAGTAGCAAATGAATTGCCTGATGCATTTTTCGATACAAAGAGTATTACCAAATCTTATATACCAGCGAAAAATGCCCCCATTCGAATTGATGTCCCAGTAGGACAAGTAGCCACTGAAGCAAATTCACGCCAGAAGCGTGGCAGGCCTGTCGGTTCTAAAGACAAAAATCCTCGAAAGAGAAAAGAGATAAATAATATTCCTGTTGAAAAAGACATAGTAGAGACACCTGCAGTTGTCCAAAATTCTGATATAATATTAACGCCAGAAGACGTTCAGGTACCTGAAAATTGTGAAAATGATGAGATCTCGATAAATTATGTCTTTACAGGAGAGAAATGGGACCGAAATAAGACAATTGTCAATGAAATATTTGCATATAATGTGGCATTGAATATCATGCATGAAAATAAGGATCTTGAGCCAAGATCAGTTGAAGAATGTCGACAAAGAAATGATTGGCCAAAATGGGAAGCAGCCATAAAGGCTGAATTAGACTCACTTGCAAAACGTGAAGTCTTTGGACCTGTAGTCCGTACACCTGCAGATATAAAACCTGTTGGATACAAATGGGTATTTGTGAGAAAACGAAATGAAAAAAAGGAGTTGTGCGCTATAAAGCCCGACTTGTGGCACAAGGTTTTTCACAAAGGCCCGGTATAGATTATGAAGAAACGTATTCCCCTGTAGTGGATGCGATAACATTGCGTTATTTGGTCAGTTTATCTGCATATCATAAACTGCATATGCATTTAATGGATGTGGTAACAGCCTATTTATATGGCTCATTAGATCGGGATATCTATATGAAAGTCCGGACTAAAGATATCGAAACCATCCAAGGAATATTCGCAAGAGTTATACTCAGTCAAATTGCAAAGATCTTTATATGGTCTAAAGCAATCTGGACGAATGTGGTATATCGTCTTACTGAGTATCTAGCCAAAAACGGTTTCAAGAATGATGACATCTGCCCATGTGTTTTCATAAAGAAAACTACATCTGGATTCATTATAATTGCTGTGTACGTTGATGATTTAAATATCATTGGGATTCCTGAAGAGATTCCAACAATTATAAAAACTCTAAAAGAAGAGTTTGAGATGAAAGATCTTGGAAAGACTAAGTTTTGTCTCGGCCTGCAGATCGAGCATATAAAAGGTGGGATCTTTATTCATCAAACAACATACACAGAAAGGATCTTGAAAAGATTTTATATGGATAAGTCACATCCATTAAGTACACCAATGATCGCAAGATCTTTGGATGTGAAAAAGGATCAATTCCGTCCTAAAGAAGAAAATGAAGATATCCTTGGTCCTGAAGTACCATATCTTAGTGCCATTGGAGCGCTAATGTATCTTGCTAATAATACGCGACCCGATATATCATTTGCTGTGAATTTACTAGCAAGATATAGTTCATCTCCAACCAGAAGACATTGGAGTGGAATCAAACAAATCTTTCGATATCTTCATGGGACGGTTGATATGGGATTGTTTTATCCCTATGGATCCAAGTCACAACTAGTTGGCTATGCAGATGCTGGATACTTGTCTGATCCACATAAAGGGAGATCTCAAACAGGATACCTGTTCACATATGGTGGTACAGCTATATCTTGGAGGTCCACGAAACAGACGATTGCTGGAACATCCTCTAATCATGCTGAAATACTGGCGATTCATGAAGCTAGTCGCGAGTGTTTTTGGCTGAGGAGTCTGATTCAATATATTCTATCATCATGTGGACTGATTGATCATAAGATAGCTCCAACTGTCTTGTTTGAAGATAATACAGCATGCATTACTCAACTTAAGGGTGGATACATCAAAGGTGATAGAACAAAGCATATTTCTCCCAAATTCTTCTTCACTCATGACCTTCAAAATCAAGGGACAATTGATGTCCAACAGATCCGTTCAAGTGACAATCTGACAGATTTATTTACAAAGTCACTCCCAAAATCCTCCTTTGAAAGATTGGTACATGAGATTGGAATGCGCCGATTTCGAGACATTAAATGATGTCGGCAAGAGGGGGAGACTGTACTCTTTTTCCCTTGGTCAGGTTTTTTCCCATTGGATTTTTCTTGACAAGGTTTTTAATGAGGCAGTCTCCATCACTAAAGGATATTGTACTCTTTTTCCTTCACTAAGATTTTTTCTCACTGGGTTTTCTTTAGTAAGGTTTTAACGAGGCATAATCCTTAATGGGCATTCAAGGGGGAGTGTTGGGATAAACATGAAATGAATGCCCATTTATCAATTGGGCGGTTAATAATCTTTCCCATGCAAAGAGATTTATTTTCAAGGAAGAAATTTGAAGACCAACCTTTAATGAAAGTTGATTTTGTACTACTATAAATAAGGCTTCATAGCCTTTACATAGAACACACAATAATACAAAATAAAGATCAATTCTCTCTTTATGTTGCAATCAAATACTCCTCTTTTTATATTTCTATTACAATTTCTTCTCTTCTTTTATTTTATTAGTATTCTAAATTCTCTTTTCTATTACTTTTTACATATAATATTAATAGCAATATTAATCATCTTTATTATATTGAGATAGTAACAATAAACATATGCAATTCTCCCTCTCTTTATTTTTAATACTTATTTCTATCTTTGTATATATATACACATTACAACATATAATATATATATATATATATATATAAATTATTATTGAACTAATTATTTTAATACTAGATCTTTATTATATATATATCTTTCATTTCACAACAAATTCCTTCTTTCTTTCTTTTCTTTTTTTATTTTTTATTTTTACATTTTCTCTTGAATGGTACTTTCTTTCCTGGGTAGTTACTATTTAGATAACTAGACTAGTAATAACTAGACTAGTAATACTTATTAATATTTCTGTACCGCCTTTATCACAAAAAATACTATCTTACTTTTTCAATACCTCAAATTAAGCATCAAATAAAAGTTGAAAAAGTCAAAACATGACTCCGTTATGACTTGGGCGTAAACGCCTGGCCAAAAGGGTTGAACCAATAATCTTGTGTTTACAGTTTACTAGCAGACTAATAATAATAATAATAATAATAATAATAATAATAATAATAATAATAGTAAACTATTATTTCCACCTACGAAAATTTTAAATGCGGACAAATCTATCAAAGAAAAATAGAAATGACTATTTCTACCATAAAAGATAGTTTTGTACGATAATATTATTCAAATACTGAAAAATCACCTAACATCCCAAATTACTCTTTTCTTAACCCTAATCTCAACACCCCTCCCCCAAATCTCAACCGTCCTTTATTCTTTTCATGAATTTCACCATCTCCTTCACCACTGCCACCAACTGTAAGCCCCATCTTCCAATTTCCGCTTCAAGCTATGGTGTATGGCTTAGAAAATGCGAGACAAAGGAAGAGACATTCCATTAGGAACTCAATTCCTTCTCGTTGAGACCAAGGACGGCTCCCACCTCGAATCCGACTACAATGATGACAGTAACCATATCGTCTACACCGTCTTTTTCCCTCTCATTGAAGGAAGCTTTAGAGCATGCCTTCAAGGCAACAACCGCGACAAGCTCGAGCTTTGCATCGAGAGCAGCAATTCCGACACAAAGGAGTCGTCCTTTAGCCACGTGCTCTTCATCAATGCTAACACCGACCTCGAGGTGACGCAGGAAGGCGTGGATGACGGGATCCAATCCCTGGTAGTAGGCGGTCCGTCACCGAAGTTTCCTTTGTCTCGGAAGGTAGGGCTTACGATTGGTGGCAATGGTGGTGTTGGTGAAGGAGATGGTAAAATCCATGAAAAGAATAAGAGAGTTGAGATTTGGGAGACGGGTATTGAGATTAGGGTTAGGAAAAGGGTAATTTGGACCTTTTTTTTGTGATTTTTCAGTGTTTGGATAATTTCTTTTATGAGTAGAAATAGTAGTTTCGTTTTTTCATAGGTAGATTTGTCCGCGTCAAAAACTTTCCTGGGTAAAAATAGTAGTTTACTCATAATAATAATGAATCTGTTGGTGACACTCACTGTGTCCCTTAACATTGATAATTACTATTGGTAATTGCCTTATGGTTCTGTTGGTAATTGCTCACCCACAAAAATGCTGCATGAAAATGCTTTCATTCTTGTTAGTTATTGTTGGCTATTAAGTACATAAGGCCCAACCACTATCTCCCTTTGTTATGGTGTTTTTATCAACTCCGAGAGTAGTGAAAGGTTAATGTCATAAGTTATGGTGCTAAGTGACAAGGGGCATTCTCTGTTCATTTTTTATCTGTAATTCTCTTTTTCTTTTTCTTTTCTTGGTAGGGGAGGGGGAAGAGAATATTGGAGTGTGTTCTTCTTTATTTCTCAATTTTAGCTGCCTCTGTATAAAAATTAAACAAAGAGAATATTGGATTGGATGCTTGTAGGGGACATATACCTTGGAAGTAAGTCATCTTTGAACTCTATATGCTTTGTCTATTTTTCGAATTCTCATTTTTATTGCCCAGAGAATAGAGCAAGGGTACTGTAGCAAATTATACTCTATAAGTCCTGATCATTGTTAATCAATGCCAATAGTTATCAATATCCAACTAAAAAATATTTGTTAATCATCTTAGATTCATAGTTACTAGTTTTAACCTTTTAGGTACTTAAACATAAGATTAAGTAGGCAATATATATAATTGCAACTTACCCGAAAAAGTAACCAGAAAATTTGGGACCGAAAGACTACAATTGCTTCCTTAACCAACTTCCTCTTCACTATCTTCCTTCTTTCCATGGTTGCGCTGCTCAATAGTCCACAAATGTGAAGGGAGGAGGGCCTTTTGTGAAGGTAATTCTGCTATAAATAGAAGAGTCTGGGCCCAGCCAGCATATTTACCATATTTGGTTACAAAAGCCTCCGCAACACGATCACAGAGCTTAGGCGTCAACCGGGAACCTGCAAGCTCAGGTAAGAGGTACCTCGTAGCAATCTTACCCAAGTTTAAAAATGACACATGCACAACATTTTACAAGATGATATAATCAATAAAGCGGAAACAACATATATATTGCACAATAAGAGAATAATTCAATTAGGTAGAAATCACAAACAGCAGGATCATGAATCTCCTAAAGCCACACTCAAATCAACAGATATCTTATTCTCAAAAAGCAAATATAGTAATATATAGAAATCAAACTGAAAAAATATCCCAAGCTGAAAGCTGCAAGAAATACTACTACGTAGCTAACCTGCCAGACATGGGTGTCAACAGGAATGGCATGATGCTGATCAAGGGAGAATAGAGCAATGCAAGCAGCCACCTTAGGACCCACCCCAGGCAATGTACAAAGTGCACATATAACTTCTTCCAGATCCAACTCACGCAGAGATCTAAGCCATTCTTCGCCTCCTTCTGGTTTCAATCGCAAAGCACTCACTGTCCCAACTATATACTTTGCCCTACATAAAAACAACACAAAATTCAACACCTTCATTCATAACCTATTTTACAAGTACTACATTTTCACTCACAAAAGCTTATTGTATGAATATATATGCATATTTGAATAAAGGAAAAGTATAAGGAGACAATGAGAATACTAAACAATATGAACAATAGATATATCGAATGTTCAATTCAATAGGTATGCAGATGATTATATTGATTATTCTTAATTGGATAGTTATTTTTTTTATTCGATTTACTCATGCACAATTATCAATGGCTGGATGTTCGGATGGTTATCTTAATGTTAAGGTTTAGGAGGTAATTTAGGGGTGGAGTGTTTTTTTCCTTTATTGGGTCAAATCTAGAGCTCATTGTTCACATTGTTTAAAAAAGTCATTGTATATCTAACAAAATCGTTTAATAAAATACTGCTGCCTTAAACTTCTTAAATTTGTGAGTAATTTTTGCATAGACTTGCTGCTCATATCAAATACTTATTTCATATTTGTGCATCATAAGTTCATAACAGAAACCGAATACATATGTATAAAAGATAATGAATGAACCTGTAACCAAAACCAGCTTTTCTAAGCTGTTCCTCCGAGACCAAGGAGAGCTGCTCTAAAGTGGGAAAAGCATGGAACTTGAATCCCTCAACAGTGCCCAAGTATGTCCCCAAAGAGGAAATGTAATCCACCATCTTGGTAATCCTCCCAATGTTGTTGTTCGATGAACACAGGAATTGGATCAAGCACTCAAACGGGTCTTGTCGGAGCACCCTGGCGCCGCCGAGGTGCTCCGCCAGCTGGGCGAACCTGACATCGGATTCGGAGAACACATTCCAGAGGTTGGAGAGCAAAACGCCGGCGTTTAGAAAATCGAGGAGTGCCTCCATGGCCTGACGGCAGTGGTGGTGGTGGTGGGCGTGTGTTGAATGGAGGCAGTATGAAACGTCGCCGTTTTGGATGTGCTTGAGGGAAACTAGGTGGGAGGAAACAACGCCAGTGAATTGATTGGGGCCGGTGTTTTTCCAGCGGAAGGTTTGACCGGTGGGGAAGGTGAGCGGGAGCGAGAGTTCTTGGCGCGTGAGATTGAGTGGGACCCACTCGCAGTTGGGATTGGATTGTAAGGGTTTCGGAATGGATGATGCTATTGGTGGTTTGACGATGGAGCGGCGGGTTCTGTGGAGGGTTTTGATTTGTGGAGTTGGAGGCGTCGATGGAGGTTTTGCGTTTGGGGATTTTTTTGGCTTCATGACAATGATTCGTCTCAAATTGAAATTGAGCTTGAAATTGATCGTGTGCATGCGCTCTCTGACCTTCAGCTTCAATGTCACTCCTTTTTCTTTTTCTCCCTTTCTCTGTTGTTCCGAGGGGATTCAGAGGAAGCAGTTAACGGTTATACAGCAATGGATCGAGTCAGGTCTCAAGTAAATTATTGTTATAAATCACATTTTTATAAAAAATAGAGTATATATAATCATTTTAGTCCTCTTAGATTGGACACTTTAGTCTCTAACTAACATTAATTATTCGATTAGTCTCTAACAATTAATTTCGTCAATCACTTAGGTTCTTTATTCCGTTAATTCTAACGAAAGACAAAATAGTCCTTGACAACTAAAGGACAAAATGGTCCCTGATCTCATCTGTTCGAAAATGAAATTGTTCTCTCCCAATTTTCATCATATCTCGTATAACAATAAGGCTGCGTTTGTTTACAGAGACATGACACTGAGACATGGACACAGAAACATAAAATCATGTTACATGGACAGAGACAGTGTGTCCAGAGACACTGAATTAGTGTATTTTGTGTCCATCTTGACAGGAAGGACACATGGACACTAACAAGCGACACAACTTATTTTTCATTTTTTTCATTATTTTTGTTAATTTTTCATAATTATATATTTTTATTATTATATTTTTCATCTCAAATTTTTTGAATGAAAAAAAGACAATAAATTAGATTTTCATAATTTGTTCTAGTTTATCACCAAACAGAATACAAGAACACAAAATTTTGTGTCTCTGTCCATCAGTGTCTTGTCCTCTCCTGTTCTCAGTGTCTTGTCTTGTCCTGTTCTTAGAAACAAACGCAGCCTAACAGTCTAACACTATAACTTCAAACTACAAAATGCACACTCTATAAATTTAATGTTCACAAAAAAAACTCAACTTGTTCTCAACCAATTCATACTCATGAAACTAATGCCTATGTCTCTCAACTAGTTGTCGTCTTCGATGGATCCCATGAATCTAGACAGCAAATCTGATTTGTTAAGACTCGTCGTCGTCGTCGTTGCCATATCCCTCCTCCTCTGCCCTAACATCTCCATGACCACATTGTCCACCACTTCGATCGCTTCCTTCAGCTTCTTCTCTGAACCAATATTCAGTAATCGCTTCAGTTTTCATATGAGCGACAACGATGACATTGCTCGTTGTAATAGCTTGGATGCGAGGTCAAAACTGTCTGCCAACTTGGACTCCGGGAAAGAAGGAATGAAGCACTTGGTATCTATTTCAAATGAGAATTTGCATATGATGTCGAAGGAGAATCTTCTCATGATGTCCTAATGTCCAACAATCTATATTGCTTGCCGGAGAGTGGAGAAAGGCGTGCCCTTGGAGTAGTTGTAGAACTTGGTCTCGAGGATGTCGTGGACGTTGTCAAGGTTGGAGATGATATTATCAAAGACATGGAAGTAGATGCTTTTGGTGGGTGAAGTGCAAAAGAGGTGGATGTACTAGTCACAAAGATTTAGGAAGTGTGTGGTCCATGACATATTGAGGTAGGTGCGACACGTGTGACAATTACACCATGACTTAATCTTGGAGCTAAAGAGAAGGAAGAAAAAGACGAAAAAGAAGACTGTGAAGGTGAAGAAGGAGAGTATGAATGTTAGGGTTATGCGAGATATGATAAAAATTGCGGAAGAACGGTGTCGTTTTCGAATAAAGGGGCATGGATCATTTTGTCCCATGTTAGAGTTGTCAGGGATCATTTTGTCCCATGTTAGAGTTTTCAGGGACCATTTTGTCTTTCGTTAGAGTTGACGTAGCCAAGGACCTAAGTGATTGACAGAATTAATTGTTAGGGACCAATCGAGTAATTAATTTTAGTTGGAGACTAAAATGTCTGGTTTGAAATTCTTTGAGGACCAGGTTTAATTCACATCGAAGTTTTTCTTACAATCAAATCTAATTAAGTAGGGCTGCACATGGATCAGATCGCATCAGATATAGCCTATAATACTATGAGGCCTGCTACACATACAAGTCTTACAAGTTGGTACAAGCCCAACAAAAAACACGCATTACACTCCCACATTCAAGAGTAAATAAGCGCACGTTATTCAACCACTTCCTGTTTCCAAAGCGCGCTACTCACCATGCATTATAAACGACTCTTCTTCTTCTTCCTCCATGAAAACGAGTTTCTTGTCAAATTTGAAGATAATGGAACTTCAGAAATACACCCAAACGATTACAGAAATACACTCAAACGATTACAGAAATACACCTAAAGGATTACAGAAATACACCCAAACGGTTACAGAAATTTACCCAAACGATTATAGAAATACACCCGAAGGATTACAGAAATACACCCAAAAGATTACAAAAACTACACCCAAAGGATTTAAGAAATACACCCAAAATTCGTTGAAGTACATCTTATGCATAATTCAGAACTCTTTATCTTTCTCCTCCTCATCTTCTGCTGCTTCTTCTTCTTCAAAAACAATTTCAGAGCTTGATGTCAAAAAATAATGGAAATCGAAAATAACGAAGAAAGAAAACAGAGAGAAAAGCACGTAAATGAAGAAGGAGAAAGAGAAGGCAAGAAACAAAAGAAAAGAAGAAGAAGAAGAAGAAGAAGAAGAAGAAGAAGAAGAAGAAGAAGAAGAAGAAGAAGAAGAAGAAGAACGTGCAGTAAGAAGAAGAAGAAAGTGCAGTGAAAACGTGCAGTAACGGTTGAAGAAGGAGAAAAAGAAGGCAAGAAACGAAAGAAAAGAAGAAGAAGAGGAAGAGGAAGAAGAACATGCAGCAAGAAGAAGAAGAAGATGCAGTAAAAACGTGCAGTAATGGTTGAAGAAGGAGAAAGAGAAGGCAAGAAACGAAAGAAAAGAAGAAGAAGAGGAAGAGGAAGAAGAACGTGCGCAAGAAGAAGAAAGTACACTTGTAAAGGCTTGTATAAAAAAACGCTTGTATGTGGAGAATTTCTCTAATACTATTCGATCCGCACTACACTCATCGGATCAGATCAGATACAATATCCATATTTTTTTAAGTTGGATCCTATCCGATCCGCGATATTGGGTATATCCGCATAATTCAAAAAAATTGTTTTAAGACCCTTTTTTACTCTAAAAAAATCTATTTTTTCACATGTTTAAACTATTTACTCCTAAAATATTATCAATAAAAGTTCTCTTGAATAACAAAAGAAAAATAATAACATAAGATCTAAGTTTAATTATTCTAAATTAAAGTACAACATAATAAATTAAAAACAAGACATCATAAAATTTATAAAATAACACACTAAAATTTATATCACGTTAGAATTTATTTTCTTAAACTATATTATTTATATAAGACGTGCAGATATGTAAATCTGCAAATCAAATCCACAAATATTACTGTTAAATTTGTAATCCGATCCTACCATAATGCGGATCGGATAATATCCGTAAAATTCCATCGTGATGTGTTTTATGAAGATAGTCATAAATTCAATGATGTACACAAACTTTTACTAATTTAATTTTCTAAAGTCAAGTGTTATATTGTAAAATTAATATTCAACCTTTATCGTTCTTTTGAATTAAGGTGTTACTAGAAAGCAATGTGAGTCATTTGAGAAAAAGAAATTATATAATAAACTAGATATTTGATCTATTTGATGGCGTAAACAATGGCGAAAATATATAATATATATATATATATATATATAAAGTCAATTGAATAAATAACAATCATTTAGTAGGTAACGAATCTGAATTTTAGTGTCAATTAAGTTGATTGGAATCTCACTAAATCGATTGTATGTATAATTGATTTTTTTAAGTTAGAAATCGATTGATAAAGTGTATGAGTTATATCTTATATGTTTCCTTAGGTAGAAATTTTTTTCATCAATTAATTGTTATTTGTATCAAAAAAATAATAGATTATGAAGAGATCTAATCAATTATTTTTTCAGCCAATTAATTGGATACATCAACTAATCAATTAAATCTCTTAACCAATTAATTAGATAAATAACAAAATCGATTGACTAAAAAAAACTTTTGTCTTTACGTAAAATAATTGATTGTTTAAAAAGAAAAACGATCTCCATTTACTAATCAATTGATTATTTGAACGAAAAAAAATCTATTTTTTTACAAATGGCGATTTCTTCGACTAAGAAAAATTTATATCTGACAATTGATAAACAATCATAGTTTAAGAAAAGGGAAAAATTCTGCATACAAGCCCTTAGGGCTTGTATGCTTTACAAGTTCATTAAACAATAAAATTAAAATACGTGCTACTCCACGTACGTTGATTACACGCGCTATATAACATCCCGCGTATATCTAACTACCAAATTTAAAATATTTGTTTCCTTCTTCGTTTTCGTTATTTTGAGATTTGGTTGTTCTTCTTCTCGCGCGTCTTCCCTCATTCTTCTCCATCGTTCTTTTCCTCTCCTTTTCTCACTGGTATGTTCTTCGTTTACGTTACCTTTTTCTCTCTCTGCAACTCGAGCTTCGTTTTCTATTTTGATTTGTTGTTTTCTGAAATCAAAGTATGAACTCGTTTTGAAGATAATGGATCATTCAACCTCAGATTGTCAGCTGAATCCAGGCGAAGTGGATTATGAATTTGAATCTAACGAAGTTCCTGAGGTTTGATTTACATAGGATTAGTATGAATTTTCTTTCAGTAATTTATATAGCATTGTGTAGTTGAAAAATTGCTGAACATTGACTGTGAAAGTAACACGTTAACATGAATCTGTCAATTCAATGTATTAGTTGTGATTAATTATCTGGAATTTATAGCAGACGCTCGGGTGTAGATCAATTCTTCTTTGGGTGTATTTTAGCTAGAAGTGTGGGTGTATCTACACTTTACTGGTTTTTTGTTATTTTAATTGAGTTGTTGTTGTTCAGGTGTATTATATCAAACATGATTGGGTGTGTTTTTAGTTTTTGACATGGTGTATTCTGCAGCCTGTGTATTTACAGTTTATGGCTTTAAAGGTCATTCTGTAGTTGAGTTGTTGCGGTTCGGGTGTATCATATTAGACATGATTGGGTGTATTTGAATCATACCTATGGGTGTATTCACAGATCTGACACGGTGTATTGTGCAGCCTCTCTCGGTTGTTGATGACGAGCTTGTTCCGAAGGTCGGAATGACCTTTACCACCCTTGAAGATGCTGGAAAATTTTACAGGAACTACGCCAAGGCTGCAGGTTTCTCTACAAGAGTTCGGTGCACAAATAGGAAGGGAAACGAGATTAAGAATCAACTAATTACATGTAGCAGAGAGGAAAAATGGAAATCTAAAATATCTCCGACCGAGAAGACCAATCCGACAGCCGGTTTAAACTGTCCTGCAAGAATTTATATACACACATTGAAGGATGTCGGTGTTTGGATCATTTCAAAGGTTGTGCTGGATCATTCACACCCCTGCTGTCCAAGCAAAGCAGAGATGCTCAAACAGCACAGGGAACTAAGCATGTCCATTCGTCGTACGATAGAGAATAACGAGGAGGCCGGTATCAGACCAAGCAAAACCTACCAATCATTTGTTGCGGCTGCTGGGGGTCACCGCGAGTTAAATTTTATCGAAAAGAACGTGAGGAATTACATTACCAGGGAAGTGCGGAATGTTTCCGAACAAGAAGATGCAAAGGAATTCGAGAAATATTTCTTAAGAATGAAAGAGAAGAATCCGAATTTCTTTTTTGAGCTCAAACTCGAGGAGGATCAATCGATTAAGCTGGCTTTTTGGGCCGATGCAAGAAGCAGAGCCGCCTTTGAGTATTTCGGAGACGTCATTTCATTCGACACCACCTACAATACAAACAGGTAACAAACTGTCCCTGTTTATGATGCTAAATTAATTTATTTTTACGAATCCGTAGCAGAGGTATATATTGGCTGTTTCATTGGGTGTATTAGAAGCATTTGTTGGGGTGTACCTAATGATTTTACATTCTGGACCATGGTAATTTGTTTCAGGTATAATTTGGTCTGTGGTTCTTTTGTCGGGGTGAATCACCACAGTCAGTCAACACTTCTTGGATGCTCTTTGATGAAGAACGAAGAAATTGAATCATTCAAATGGTTATTTCAATGTTGGCTTCGTTGCATGGGAGGAAACGCTCCGAAAGGGTTTCTCACCGATCAGTGCGCATCAATGAAAAGGGCTTTAGAGGCCTGTATGCCAACAACAGTTCACCGCTGGTGTATTTGGCACATCATGAAGAAGATTCCAAGCAAATTAAACGGGTACAAGGGACATGCCGATATCAAACAAGAAATGAGCCATGTTGTTTGGAACTCTCATAGCAAAGACTCATTCGATAGGAATTGGAACGATTTTCTGCTGAATTTTGGTCTTGCGGACAACAACTGGCTTTCAGGTAATGTGTTTTTAAAATCTGCAGAAGAGGTGTAAATTGTATGTTCTCTCGGGTGTATTTTACAGTCTGTGTTTAGGTGTATTATGCAGATCTGTACGACGACCGTCACATATGTGTTCCTATCTATCTGGATCACCACTTCTGGGCAGGGATGAGAAGCACACAAAGGAGCGAGAGCATGCATTCATTTTTTAACAAGTACATCACCCGGAATAGCTCGCTTATTCAGTTCGTCAAACAATACGATAATTGCCTCGGAAGCAGGGAGCAAGCAGAGAGAGAATCAGATGCTGCAGATTTTCATACGGTCATACCGTGTGCAACCAAATCCTCCATTGAAGCTCAGTTTCAAGATGCGTACACTCATGCAAAGTTTAGGTAAGTCCAAGCGCAATTCAGAGGAAAGGCGAATTGCATCACCAGATTAAAGAATTCCGCTCTAGGCTATTCAATATACGAAGTCGGAGAACAAGTTTCCAGCTCAATGTTCAACAAGTTCGCGATTACCTACGACTCAATTGCAGCTGAGGTAAAATGCCAATGTTTATTATTCGAGTCGAGAGGGATACTGTGCCGTCACGCACTAAGCGTGTTAAGCTTCGAACAAGTAAGCCAAGTGTCCCCTAGATATATACTGGAACGATGGAGCAAGAAGGTAAAGAGGCGACACACACACATCAAGAGCAGCCACGACGAGCCACTAATGGAGCCAAGAAGCAAGAGGTTCGACCAATTGGTTTTTCGTTCGCAAAATATTTGTGAATTTGCCTCCAAATCGGAGGAGCTGACTACAATTCTGCACCGTGCGTACGATAACGTCATGGCCGAGATGGAAGCATTAAAAGCCAAAAGGAAGGGGGCATCTTATTTATCCCACGAAGACGCCAACTTGGAATCCGTTAACGAGCTTCAAAGCCCGCCAAGGATTCGAACAAGAGGACGTCCAAAAAACAGGCTAGCTTCAAAGTTGGAGAAACAGATTGCAAATACCACAAAGAAGAAGAAGACGAAAGTTTTAAGCGAGGTAAAAGTAATGTTCTTTAAATTTGTGGCGATTGAGTTTATTTTTCTCGTTAATAGTTTAGCTAATGTGTGAGTGTTATATTCAGATAAACCTGTTTGATGCTGCATCAGCGGCGCATTCAAATTCCAGCCAATATCAAGGACACGTTATGAATTATCAGTTCAGGGTACCAGCAGCAGGGGATAACTCTTTGGGTGTATAGTTTTATAGAATATGTGTGTAAAAGCACTGTTCTTTTTGGGTGTATTTTTGTTAATTCACAATTTACATATAGACACATATATAGATACATATAGAACAAAAGCTGTAAAAATTCGCAGGTTATGGGCGTATATTTCATTTGATGTTTTTCTTCATATTTTAGTACATGTAATTCATACATTTTGAATACAGCACAGACAGTTGGGTGTATATTTTATGCAATTTTGGGTGTATTATTAGACTTGCGTTGGGTGTAACAGTTTATAATTTGCGTTTATATATGCCTTGATTTTTTGCTTCATATTTTACCACCTGTAATACAGCTTTTGAATACATCACAGGCAGTTTACCAGCACAGATAGTTTAACTATGGGAAAAAATATACATGGAATAGAAGTTGTCGATAAATGGCAAATATTTACATCATTTGTTCAATTTACAAACTACTCAGCAGTTGGATTACCCAGTTTCTATATCAGCAGAATTAATCTGACAAAACGGACTCAATAATACAGAGGATGGCTTCGACAGCCTTATAGCACTACTCTCTCTAATTGCACGATCTCTCTGTTTATTCATCTCACTGAATAGTATCCGGGAAGCATACTCCACTCTATAGTGGTCCACCTCCTCCTACAATTAAAAAGTATGTTCTGTTTAAACAGCAATATTAATTCAGTAAAGTAATACAGAGTTATATAGTTCTAAAGACAGTTACCTGTGGCCAATCATCCCATTCATACTTCCCCTTTTTGATGTTTTCCGATTCAATTAACTCAAGCCACTTCATAACGTAGATAGCGCAGTCATAGCTGAAAACGAAGAAAATAAATTACAAATCTCATTTAGGAAAGTTTAATGTTCAGAGTCACAAATTTATACCTTATTTTTTGGCCTGATATTTTAACATATGATGCTTTAATTTTCTTCTCGTTCTCCCCTTTCTCCAGAGGTTCCCCGCCGGCATATGTTATCAATCTTGAAAATACATATCCCTTAAATACCAAAACAAATCAGTAATACATCCGAATGAATGGACAAGATACACCCAACTGAATGGACAATATACACCCAACACAACTAACGAAATAGACCTATCTATTAAAGTAAAGAAGACAGAGGCAACTTATAGTGAATTTATTAATGTCCTTTCTCTCATCGCTTGGAGCTTTTTTGTGTAGCGGGTCAAGTATTTGACATTTCTGCTTTGTTGTATTTATCAGCCATAACCACCAATGCCCCGAGTGGCAAACAGGAGCAAAAATCTGAAGGATTGCCACATTTCAACAGTGTGTTATTTTATTTGGCATATATAAGTAAATAAGCGTACTAACAAATTTAGCAAAGGAAAACTTACATATGGATGTGAAGTTAATTTTTTTCTATCTATGAAGGGAATGAAATTCGGGTAGGCTTCCACTCTGAATAACTTTTTCGTTTTCGGTGATATGAATTCCCCCTTTGGGTGATCCGAAAGTGCCATGCTCTGCAAGAATTGCGAAACAAGAATTGAAATACTGAAAATACACAACTTACACCCAATCGAACCTAAAAAATACACCCAAATCAATACAGAAAATACACCCAAAGTTCGTAGAAGTAACACTTACCACAATATCGGGGGGAGACAGTATATTTGTTCTTGAAACCTCTTTTCATTTTTCTGGTTGAGGATGAGGCAGATGGCAGATACAATCTAGAAATATATGCCTAAATCAATTTTACATTAATAAACATTGCAGTTGACTTTGGTGTAAAAACATTAATGTTATTCTAATATTACCTGAGATTCTATATCACTTTTTGCCTGGAGGGATGCAAGGTGCATTCTCATCAAAATGTATTCTCCTTGGCCAATCAGAGTGCACATCTCCTCATACTCGTTAGTATTGCCATCTGCGTCTTCCTTCAGTCTCGTCCCCCAGATGTAGCACTTTTGTTTCATATCATCTGGAATTTGATTTATTCCCCCATGAGTTTCAAACTTTGCAGAACTTTCTCCCCCAGTCTCCCTCTGAATTTGTGGACTTTCGTTTTTTCCCTTCGCCGCACTGCTTGCTATTTTTCGGACCAAATTGTCTAATTATTCTAGCAAATTTGCAGTTTCTGGAGATTTTTCTCTTTCTGTCTCCTGTGTTGACGCCCCCTCCTGGCTTGAATCAATCAATCCAAGGCTGAATGATGGCATCCCTGGATCTATTTTAGGAACATAGGTTGCTGTCTATGCCATCATCAACAGGGCAGCAGCGTCTTCTGCGGCTGGATGACTGTGTCATGATTTATAAGAATAAGAGTAAGAATAAGAATATACGGATGATAAGCAAAGATTGATTTTAGTCTGATGAACTTACATTTTAGTTGGAGTTAGGGGAAGCGTGGGTGTGGTTTCTTGAAGTTGTTTGGGGGGTTCAGGAGTGCTGCACAGTTACACAAAATTAATCATGGCATAAAAAAATTGATCAGGAACAATATACACCCAAACTGTTAGCAAATATACACCCAAACTCTAAACAAATATACACCCAATACTATTTCTTACGTTTCTGTAGTCCCTTCAATCCGTAGCATAGGGGTTGGTTCAAAATCTGTCTCAGTGGTTGTTTGGGATGCCGGCACAAAAACCTGGATCGGGACTCTAAACAAGAAGAAAAATGAAAGGTTAACAACGTATTTGAAAATAATAAGGTTATAAGGTTGAAATATTCTTGGAAAACTCACAATGCAAGCGCTTCCGACGGTGTTTGTTCCCTTACAACCATCATATTCGAATCAGTCAGAATCAACCTAAAATACAAAGGTCAAAAAATACACCCGAACAATTTAAAAGGAAGACAGGCTTTGTTTTTTGAGAACTTACATACTTACAGTTTTTGCTTTTTTTTGTTGCCTTTTTTTCTTGAATAAAATAATAAAGGGCTTTTTTTTCTAAAAAAAATATACAGAATTAGAAGTAGAAGGTAATAGAAGAACAAAAGTAACGGTTATTTGAAAGAGAAATTACATGCTCTGTGACGGCTGGTTTACACTACTCTGTTCTGTGCGTCCTTGAGAGGAAGGATCATCACTTCCCAAGTTCACAGCCGGTAGTCTAAACAGATTTCATGTTATTCAGACAAAATAAGATACAGGTATAAAATACACCCAAATAAATGCACAAGATACAACCAACCGAATGGACAATATACACCCAACAAAACAAACGAAATATCCCAACTTAGTAAACAACATACACCCAACTTGATCCACAAAATACACCCAAATGGTTCCACAAAATACATCCAAATCTCAAATAATAACAAGATTTTATTAAATAATAAAGCTTCTTACGTTTCAGAGGACACATAGCGACCTTCTGTCGATCGTAGGTCAGCTTGGTTCTCCCTGCGAAAAAAGATACAATTATTACCAAACAAAACACACCAAAATCTCAAATACACAGCCCAGCAAGACATACCTCTCTGTAGTAGATTTATCAATGTTTTTCCTTAGCCATTCATCGAGTTCGTCACTTGATATTTTATATCTCTCACTACATTCATAAAATAAGATGTTAACAAAAATAATTACGATAATAGACCGTAATATAGCTTACGAGGTACTGTACCTGTCAAAGTATTGATCTTCTTCAGGAGGTGAATCCTCCACAACAACTTTTTTCTTTTTTTGTTGTGTTCTGGGTGGAAAAAAAAGAGTACCAATCAGAAATAAAAAATTAATTTTATCACAGAATATTATCCAAAGAAGTGCTTACTTTTTTGGTGTTATTTTTGTTTTTTTCTTTTTCTTCTCCTTCTCCGCAGGTGATGATTCTTCGCTCCTATAAGTTAATAATAGACACTTCAGTTAATACACGAAATCTTTATAATGAAGCCAAAAGAAAGGAGTAATAATTTCAAGACATTACTCATCACTTGGTTCAGATTCAGATTCTGAATCAGAATCTGACTCCTCTTGCCTCTGCTTTCTTTTTCTGGAGTCCATTTTGGAAGGTAAACAATCATCATTTAGAACATACTAAAAATACACCCAAATGAATTCACGAGATACACCCAACTGAATATACAATATACACCCAACGCAGCAAACGAAACACACCCTGCTTAATAAACTACATACACCCAACGTGATCAAACAAAATACACCCAACTCGAAAAAGAAATTACACCCAAGTATGGTACTTACTTTTTCCCCTTTTTGCTGGGGTGTTTTCTTCCTGAATCCTCTGAGTCTTCTTGAGCCTCAGACTCAGAGGTAGAAGTGTCACTGTCAGTAGTTTCTATCTCTGAAGACGATGTTGGACTTGTCTTCCTTTTTTTGTTTTTTTTTATTTCTTGTTTTTTTCTTTTTTTTCTATATTTTTTTTCATTTTTTCTCTTGTCTCTGCCATCTTCACAATCCCCTGAAACATGAGATATTTTAGTTAGCAGCATTTAGGTAAATAAAATACACCCAACTTATTATGTTTACTTACCAAAATTTCCTCTCTTTCTGCAGTCATTCTTTCCACCAACTGCTCCTTAGTCCAGTTGGCAATCCAAGGCTTTGGTGGTCTTTCAGCCCTGTTCTTGCCTTTGTTTTTTGAAAGATGAAAGTAGATTATCATCAGGGCGAAGAGGCAGCCATTAATTTCCTTCTTCTTCTTCTCCTGGTAGTCTGTGATGCCCTTGACCATGAAGGTCAAAACATGCCCCCCCAATTTCTCTCCGATATGCAGTCCATCTTAAAAATTGGGGCCAGGTGCACGGGCGATATTTTGTTTATCGTCGTTGGCAAAAGGAACGCCATCTGTATGTAGAGGATGAATATCCTCTTGAACATCAGGCGTTCCTCTTCGTTGCCAACGCCGATTTCCATCATTTCATCGGTAAGACTTTTGAGGGTCTTACCCTGGAATCTTCTATAAATTATTTTGTCATCATCAGAAAGTTTCTTATACTCAACTTTCTCAGGAAATAGATCTCCTACAAAAAGGAAGACAACAAAGTATCCAAGTCGGTTCAAATACACCCAAGCATCAACTTAATATACACCTATAATTTTAAGCTAGTTACCTGTTGCATTGATGCCAAGCGCATGACCTATTTTTTTTGGTGTTATTTGGAAAGAACCATATCCTGTCTTCAGTCTGTTCTCCCCAAGTTTGAAGTTGTTTGCCAGCTCCCTTAAGAGTTGGTGATTCACACTTAGTGGTGGGATGTGCATCAACCCACCGAATCCAAGATCCCTCACAATCGCCTTCTTCTCCTCAGTCATGTTTCTGAACTTATCACTCAGGAGATGTATGGCACACTTAAGGTCTTTTGTTTGGTTTCTTGCTGCCATTTTCTCTGAAACAAAAAATACACCCAAAGATATCAGTAAGATACGCCCATATATATGAGTCAGATACACACATTAATAACAATAAGATACACCCATTGATAACAGTAAGATACACCCGTATATATGAGTCAGATATACCCAAAGATATCAGCAAGATACACCCATTGATAATAGTGAGATACACCCATAGATATTATTCAGATACATCCATATAGATATTAGTCAGATATCACTCAACCATGCTTCAATATCAAGCCACATTACAAGGTTAAGCAGTATACACCCCCTAATCTACGGAATAAACCCCCAAAAATCAACAACAATAGCAGGAGAACTAGAACAACAACGTAGAACGACGTAGAACTTAGAAGAACGACGTAGAACTTAGAACAGTGTAACAAAGAAGCAAGAATAATAGTAAACCCTAGAAGAACGACGTAGAAGAAAAGTAAAATATACAGGAATCTTAATGAACTTACGTTGAGTATTGTTGCTTTGTTTTCTCTTCAGATTCTTTACGGAGAGTTTGATGGTGTTTTGATGGAGGTTTCGAACAACGATTTGTATATTTTGAACTTTGATTTTCACTCAAAAATGGGAGGGTTTCCTTGTTTTCAAAGCGCTTTGAGAAGTGGAAGAAGTGGAAGAGTCTGCCATACGTAACCGTTTGAGTGTTGAGCGCGTGATTTTGACGCGCCATGTTATCTCTCTTCATGCGCGTGAGTTCTATTTGGGCTGGGCCAACTTGTAAGCTTGTAAACTTGTATCTGTAGCAGGCCCGTTAAGAAAGTTCATAAACAATTACAATTATAGAGTTGGACAATTAAAAAAGAGATTGATAATAAATTATAAAATTATTAATCTTAAGATTGAAAAGATAAGATAATAGTTTCAAACTCAATAAAAATAAGTAGAATATCGAAGACAAATATTCATAAAACATTAAATTATTAGTGATAGAATTGTAAAGATAAAATAGATGATGAATAATAAAATAATAATTTAAAAAATAAGAGTATATTTTAAAACTAAGTAATATATGAATAACTAATTAATAAATCAAAATTAAAGAAGGATTATTTGACCATTATTAAAAAACTTGAAAATCATATTTTGTTAGTTGAACTATTTAATAGTTCAAACATTTTAAAATCGTCAAAATTAAAATCTATTTATTTTATCATTTTATCAACTTTTTACTTTAAAGAATCTTTGTCCGAAAAAATTTATAACGCTTCTTAATTCTTATATGTGTAATTTTTTTAGATGAATAAGATAACCTAAAATAATTTTGACGACACAATAAAAAGAAATAAAAAAGTTGCAGACTCAAAATGATAAAAAAAACTCAATCAATGATCTATAAAACTAGAGTCCAGATCTATTATCCAACTTCACAGGGTCGGCCACAACAACATAGATTTATCCCCGACTTGTTTTAATAAACAACCAACTCCTACAATTTCTTCTATTAATCTAGAAAGGAAATCTCAACAACCTCTCTAATAAAAGAGAGTAACCACCCACTATGAAATGTGGAACCATTTCATAAGTGGTTAGTAGTCCACTACCTACGACTATAAATATACTAACACCTTCGGTATTTTTTGAATTCTAATTTATACAAAATTTGCCTAAAATTTTTGCTAACTTAAGTATCGAATTTTTTGTAGATACCACTTCAACCTCTCCAAAAAATTTGAAACATAATTAAAAGATTCGAACCAATTAGTAAACCAATTGAATGACAAATTCAATAGTTTAATGGTCTAACCGAAATTCAACCATAATTAAACTGATTTAATTAAATATAAAATAAAATTATTAAAAATTCAATAATTTTTAGACTAATGAAATTCAAAATTTCATAATTTCGCATAAAAATTTATAATAAAAAAAAACAAAACACACATGATTGACAAGCACATAATATCCACCATCAAAAACAACCATAACAAACAAATTTTTAAGTTTAATTAATATAAAACTGGTCTATTTTAACTGTATAGTTCATAAAAGTTATCAAGACGATATTTTTTTTTAGAACACAAAATTTGAACCAATTCATCCAACTAAAATACTACCACACCTTTAATTTATATGGTATCAAAATTCAGATAATTATTTATTACAACTATTCAAAAAATCAAAGAAATAAAAATGAAAAATATTCCAAGTTGAGAATGAGGGATTCAGAGACAAATAGAATAAGCCACACATAAGAATCATAAGCATAAGCCAAACAAGAACAATTGGCCTAACAATTCGCCTGTACTTATCCAAGTTAGTATCAAATCTCCCAGTAAAATCCAACACTTTCGTATTGTTAAATTGTTAAATATCTTAAACTCATCTTGTTTCAATTCAATTTTATTATTACTGTTACTAATTTACTATTATATTAACAACCAACAATAAACATCACAAATTTTATTATTAATTTTATTTTATCACCAATCAAATGAACAATATCACAAAATCAAATTACAAATTTATTTGAGTTTATTTTAACCTATAATTTTAGAAATAAAATAAATGAAATCATAAAAAAAAGAAACAAAACAGTGGTAAAAAACAAAGTGAAGCAAGCAGAACAGTGGTAGAGAGGCGAGCAGAATAACGACATCACTCAAAGAAGCAAGCAGAACTGAAAAAGCAAGTAGACGTCACTCGCGGTGGAGAATGGTGAGGTGAGCAAAGGTGACGATGGAGTAGCCCTTCGTGGCAGCAATGACAACAGCTCCAAGTAGGCATTCGTGCGACGTCGATGAGCAAACAGACCTTCCACGAGCGACGACGGCTGATGCGTGAGCATATTTTTTTATTTTCTTATTATTTTAGATTTGAATTTGTTGAGTTTTATTGAGATTTTAGTATTTGAAGCCTATTTGGATGCTACTTTGAGTCGTTCTATTGTTTTGATTATTTCAGGTTAAGTTTGGATCGGGTTGACATAGTCTATACAGAAGAAAAGAGAAGAATTTTGATTCTGTTGAGTTGGCGCTAAACGCCGCATCTGGCATTTAGGGCCCAAGTACTTTGGATTGTGTGCAGCCATTCTGTCAAGCGGCACTAAACGCGGACCTGGTGTCTCGTAACGTGTGCAAGCTCTCTGCCTCATAGGGCGCTTAATGCCAGACCTGGCATTTAGCACTAGGAAGTTAAAAATGAATTTGGAGCTTACTGCCACCTGGTGTAACGACCCAGATTTTTAAAAATATAAATATAAATAAGTTATAACTTATTTTATAAATTGGAGTTCCTTATTTTTAGAAATTATTTTATTATAAGTAATTAAATTAATTTTACAACTATTTGAAATCAATCAAATTCATATTCTTATATATATTCTTGTTATGATGAAATATTTTACATAATTAAAACTATAATTTTATTAATTTATAAATAATAAAAATTAATAGTATTATTATCGAATTTGATATTCGCTTATATGAGTAAATATCGGTACTTCTCGGTGAACGTAGCTTTCCTAATGCTTCACCATATATCTTTTATTGTTATGTTGTTAATGTCATTTATATTAGCAACTCATATATATTATTACTTGTGTTGTAACATATCCATTTTTCATAATTATCCATTTAGGATATTTATAACTTGAATCGCTGACTCAGCAGCTTGGTTTTATGACACCCAACCCCCTACGTGTCACCAAATTTTATTCAAAACCATCCTAATCATTTAATCACCATCATCAGCATCTCATTTCTTGCATTAATGTTAAGAAAGAAAAAATAAAGAGAGAGAAAGGGAACGTAAACTCCATGAAACCTGAGAGCTTCCGACTTTAATTTCTTGAGATCTATAACTCCAATAAAAATTTAATCCAGTAAAAGTGTTCATATCCTCGTCCTCTACACATTGGTGGTGCACGAAATTAACTCCACAAGTTTCACATAGATAGACTGACAAGTGTATCGGATCGTCCAAGTAATACCTTAGGGGAATGAGGGTCGATCCCACGAAGATTATTGGTTTGCGCAAGTAAAGGCTACCCTGTAGATCTTAGTCAGTCAAATAGAAAAGATAATTGTTGTAGTGAAAACGCATAAACAGAATAAATAAATAAAATGTTACTAGATAGATGTGGAATCAATGGTATGAGAATGGTTAAGGCTTCAGAGATGCTTCTTCCTTCTGGATCAACTTTTCTAACTATCTACTCCAACTTTTGGGGATTCATTCCATGGTAGGCTGTAAATGACTAACGCTAGGTCAGTGGTCATTAGCATCCTCTACTTCAGATCAAACGTCGGATCAGCGGTCATCTAATCTGAACGGGGTGAAGCTTTAGCAATCCATTCCCTTGGTGATCCTACTCAAAACACCACAGACAAGGTCAGATCTTTTGGATTAGAGAATGCCGCTTCCTAGTTCTAGCCTATACCACAAAGGCCCTAATCGCCCCGTACCTCGGTTGCACTGATGTCTCCAAGTACCCAACGAAGTCGTGGATTAGTCGTCTAAGAGATGTATAATCAAGCTTATGGTTCAATACTATCCTTTCAAGGACTCGCAAGAACCCATGTGAATAGGGATAACGGTCAAGTTACACTCCCAATTCATTAGGATGAAGAACGAAGATACATCTTAGAATAGAATCAAGCATATATTGAAATAGAATAGTGATATTATTAATCCATAAGAATCAGCAGAGCTCCTAACCTTAACCTAGGAGGTTTAGTTGCTCACAGCTTACAGAAAAGTAATGTAAAATGTGTAGAGTGGCCAAGAGCTCTCTAACAAGGGTGAACTTTTGCCTATATATACTAACCTAAAAACTAAGAAGTACAAAAATATGATAGAATAGTCTTGTAGTATGAAAATCCAATTCTGGGACCCACTTGGTGAGTGTTTAGGCTGAGCTTGAGTGAAGTCATGAGTTGATACTCCCTGTGAGGTGTTAGACACCAGCTTTGGACTCCCTTTTGGGCATCCAACGCCAGGAATAGGTTAGGTAGCTGGCATTGGATACCAGTTTTGGACCTTCATTTCCCGAGCAAAGTATGAATTATTATATATTTCTGGAAAGCCCTAGATGTAAGATTTTCATAGCCATTGAGAGCATGCCATTTGGACTTCTATAGCTCCAAAATTGCACCTTCGAGTGCATGGAGGTCAGAATCTGACAGCATCTGCATTCCTTTCTCTGTCTCTGACTCAGTCTTTCTCCAAAGCTCCTTAAATTTAGTCAGAAAATACCTGAAATCATATGAAAACACAAAAACTCAAAGTAGAATCCAAAAATATGAATTTTGCACTAAAACCTATGAAAATATAATAAAACTCAAACAAAACATAATAAAAACTATATGAAAATGATGCCAAAAAGCATATAAAATATCCGCTCATCAGAACGCCAAACATAAACTGTTGCTTGTCCCTAAGCAACCAAAAACAAAGTAGGATTAAAAAAAAAAGAGAAGGATACAATAAATCTCAGAGTTCTTAATGAAGCTTAGTTTCAATTAGATGAGCGGGACTGGTAGCTTTTTGCTTCTGAATAGTTTTGACATCTCACATTCCTTTGAAACTCAGAATAATTGGCATCTTTAGGAACTCAAAATCTGGATGATACTATTAATTCTCCTAGTTTAGTTCTTCTTGATTCTTTAACACAGCTTCTTTTGAGTCTTGGCCATGACCCTAAGCGCTTTGTTTTCCAGTATTACCACCGGATACATAAACGCCACAGACACTTAACTGGGTGAACCCCTTAGGATTATGATTCAGCTTTGCTAGAATCCCCAGCCAGTGGTGTCCAGAGTTCTTAAGCACACTCTTTTACTTTGGATCACGACTTTAACTGCTCTGTCTTAAGCTTTTCACTTGACACCTTCACACCACAAGCATATAGTTAGGGGGAGGAGCTCGTTTGAACTTTTAGGCCAATATTTTGTTTCTTTTAGGCCCTTCTAATAATTGATTCTCAAAGCCTTGGATCCTTGTCTTGCCTTTTGGTTTAAAGAGCTGTTGGCTTTTTGCTCTTGCCTTTTGGTCTAAAGAGCTATTGGCTTTTTCTTTTTTTTCTATTTTTTTCGCTTCTTTTTCTCTTTTTTTGCTGCTTTTTCTTGCTGCAAGAATCAAATTTTTGGATTTTTCATATCACCAATGATACTTCTCCTTTTTCATCATTCTTTCAAGAGCCAACATTCTTAACTTCAACATCAAATATGCACTGTTCATTCATGCATTCAGAAAATAAAACCAATGCCACCACATCAAATAATTGAACTACTCTTAATATATAACTCGAAATTCATGCATCTCACTTTTCTTTTTCAAATAAATTTTTTTAAGCATGGTGAAAGATTCATGGAATAATTCATAGCTTTATGATCATGCACTAGAAACAGACAATAAGATATAACACCTAATGGAAAATAGAAAAAAATTAACTTAGGCAAGGTGATTAAGGGAACGAGAACACCTTAGTGACGACGGCTACTACTCCCTCTAATGAATCCAATAGAGCATTTAAGCTCCTCTATGTCTCTTCTTTGCCTCTGTTGTTCTTCCCTCATAACTCTTTGATATTCTCTTATTTCATGGAGAATAGTGGCTTGACCTTGATGCTCCACCCTCAATTGCTCCATATTTGAACTTAGCTCCCCTATTGAGGTGTTAAGTTGATCCAATAGTTTTGGGGAGGAAAGTACATCCCTTGAGGCATCTCAGGGATCTCTTGTTGAGGTGGCTCTACATGCTCTTGTTGAGGTGTATGTATAAGCTCTCTAACATGCTCCATCCTTCTTTTAGTGATGGGCTTGTCCTCCTCAATGGGGATGTCTCCTTCTATGACAATTTCAACTGAATTGCATAAGTGACATATGAAGTGAAGGAAGTGGAGGCAAGTGCCTTTCCCTTCCTCTTCCTTGAGGTTTCACCAGTCTTTGGTGCCATATTTAGGGATGGTAGCAGTCAAAAAGCAAAGCTTTTGCAACACCAAACTTGAGAACTTTACTCGTCCTCGAGCAAATAAGAACAAAAAGGGAAGAATATAGTAGAAGAAGAAAAAAGAGGGAGAGATAGAGGGTGAGGTAGGTGGGGTAGGTGGAGATTCTGTGGGACCCACTGGTCCTAAAAGGCTAGGGAATTCGAATTCCCTACCCCCTTTTGGGCGTTGAATGCCCATTCCTTGCTCCATGGCTGGCGTTCAACGCCAGCTTCTTGCCCCATTCAGGGCGATGAACACCCATGAGATCCTCTCTGGCGTTCAATGCCAGGTCATTGCCTCCTTTTGGGCATTGAATGCCCACTAGGGACTCCTCCCTTGGCGTTTAACGCCAGCTTGGCTACTCTTCTTGGGCGTTGAACGCCCACTCTTATCTCCTTGCTTGGCATTTAACGCCAGCAAGGTACTTGCTCCAGGGTGTTTGTTTTCTATCTCTGAATGTCTCTGTCTCTGTTCTGACCACTGCACATGATCACAAACTTATAGAAAGAATTATGAAAATAAACTTAAAGAAAAACAGTATTAAATAGTTATGGTTAGGTTGCCTCCTAATAAGCACTTTTTTAACGTCACCAGCTTGACAGTTAGCTGACTTTCTTCCGCTTCTTCTAGTTGGTTAACAGAAATGACTCCAAGGGGGAAAATGAGGAGATTAGTGCCCTCGGATTTGAATTTCTCCTAACAAGCTTTCTTTTAGTGTGATT
Organism: Arachis hypogaea; assembly: GCF_003086295.3. Taxonomy (NCBI): domain Eukaryota; kingdom Viridiplantae; phylum Streptophyta; class Magnoliopsida; order Fabales; family Fabaceae; genus Arachis; species Arachis hypogaea. Next base: position 50,136,568 of record NC_092042.1, on the reverse strand, counting down.
AGCTTGATTCTCCTTACTTGTTAGTGTAGGGGTTGTATTGTTTTTCCATTCCCTATGCATCTTCTTCTTAGGACCTTCCTTCTTGGTGGGTGGTGACTGCCCAACACCAAACTTAAGTTTGATGTCTGGGGAAACTGTATTAGTTTTCACCAAGGGAGGAGGCTTCAGTATTGTACTCTGCATGGAAGTACCTCCTTTGTCAGTGGGTAGTGGAGGTTGAAGGACCTTGATAATCATGTAATCCTTCTATAACCTCATCACTAATTCGCCTCTCTCAGCATCAGAGAGGTTTCTTCCAGTAGATAGAGACCATTGCTCCCAAACCTCCGCAAAAGGAATATTGATTTGTAGCTTCTTAGAGCCTTCCAAGGATTGTGAGCAGTGCTCGTCCTTGGTCTCCTTTTGGGTCTTCTGAGGATTTGGTACTTTAGGCTTTTTGCTCATAAGAGGGGCGTGCAACCATGTGTTTTCAGCCTCTTCTTGAGCCTTTTCTTCATTTGGTTCCTCAACAGTGTGTACCACCTTAGGCCCGGCCTCCTTGGTATTAATGAGGGCCTTACACTCTTCTCTTGGATTCACTTCTGTGTTTCTAGGAAGAGTGTTAAGGGGTTTCTGAAGTTTCTGAGGAAGGTTCCTCTGAATAACTGCACTACACTCCTTAGTAAGCACCACTGTCTGTACTTCCCTCCAATTTCTCTTGTTATTCAGCATTTCCTTTATGAACTTAGCATATGAAGGCATTTATTCAAGAGCCTCTGTAAAGGAAATTTTGATCTCCAGCATCTTGAAAGATTCTAAGTATTTGGCAAATTGCCTATCCTTTTCTACTCTCTGGAGTCTTTGAGGGTATAGTAACTTGGCCTTGTACTCAAGAACCATGAATGGTGCAGAGTGAGTGTCTATGGTGCCTATAGAAGGGCTAATAACTTGCTTAGGAGAGGTGTTCTCAACACTTACACATGCCTAGCCTCCCTTGGACTGGCGTTCAACACCTAGGTTGCCCTTTTCTGGGCGTTGGACGCCTAGGCTGCCCCCTATTGGGCGTTGGATGCCCTGGATGTCCCCTTCTGGGCATTGGACGCCCTGGCTACCTTGAACTACAACTTGTTCATCTTCTGCCAGCACTTCTCTCTGCCTCTTACTATTCTGAGGCTGGGTGTTCAGGGTACTCCTTAATTGAAGAGCTTGGCGCTCTTCTCTTATCTGTTCAGACAAGTGCTCTTTAGCCTAGTTCAACTGTGCTTCCATATTCTTGCTGGAGGCTCGGGTCTTTTGCACTTCTTCTTGCAAGCTTAGCATTTGTTGTGTGATAAAGTGCAACTGCTGGGTTAATGATTTACTTTATTCTGGAGGGTTAGACTCCGTAGTCACTGTCTTAACCTCTCCTTTTGTTGGAGTCTCATTAGATGAATACAAATGCTGATTGCTGACAACTGTCTCAATGAACTCGTGAGCTTCCTCTATTGTCTTTCTCATGTGGATTGAACCACCAACAGAATGGTCTAAGGACATCTTAGCCATATCTGTGAGTCCGTAATAGAAGATGTCTAACTTTACACATTCTGAAAATAATTCAATAGGGCATTTCCATAGCATCATCCTGTATCTCACCCAAGCATCATAAAGGAATTCATTATCTCCTTACTTGAAGCCTTGAATGTCTAGTCTTAGCTGGGTTAGCTTCTTTGGGGAAAAGTATTGATTCAAAAACTTTTTCACCAGTTTATTCCATGTGTTCAAGCTAAATTTGGGTTGATTATCTAACCACCTCTTGGCCTTTCACAGCAAATGGAAAGAGCAACAACCTGTAGACATCCTGGTCTACTCTGTTAGTGTACACTGTGTCAGCATATTGTAAGAATTTAGCAAGGAATTTTGTGGGCTCCTCTTGAGGAAGTCTTTGAAACTGGCAGTTTTGCTACACTAGAGTAATTAACTGTGGGTTGAGCTCAAAATGAGCTACTCTAATAGAAGGTATACTAATGCTGCTTCCATAGAAGTCAGGAGTGAGGGTTGTATAAGACCCCAAGGTTCTTCTTGGTTGTGCCTCTCCCTCTAAATCCATAGTGCACTCTTCTTATTCCTGCTTACATAAATAAGAGACAGCGAAAAGTGGGAGTCTCTATGTCAGAGTATAGAGATCTCCCAGTGAGATACCAAAAAGAAGAAAAGAGACAAGAATTAGAATAATAAATTTTTTTCGAAAATAAATAATTAAAATAAAACTAATCCAAAAATAAAAAATTAATTAAGAAATTTCAAAATAAGAAATGAAAAAAATTAAGAAAAGATATGACAACTAATTAACTAACAAGACTAAAAATTAAAAAGAGATTTTCAAAAATTGGAGAGAAAAAGTCAAATAAAGATTTTGAAATTTTAAAATTAGAAAGAAAGAATCAAGAGAGAGAAACAAAATATGACAAGATTTAAAAATTTAAAGATTTTAAATTCAAAATTAAAAGAAGATTTAAAATTAAGATAGGAGATTTAAAATTTGAAAAAGTCAAAAGAAAGAAACAAGATAAGATAAGATTTGAAAATTAAGAAGGTAAAATAAATTCAAAATTTTGAATGAAGGTAAAATAAATATTTTTGTACTTTTCGAATTATTAAAGAAAAAGAAAAAGAAAAATAACTAAGAGATACCAAACTTAGAAATTTAAGATCTATTAACACTAATTTTCAAAAATTAAAGGAAAAACAACTAAAAGACACCAAACTTAAAATTTTTAAAATCAAACAAGAAAAATTACCAAGAACAATTCGAATATCAAGAAAGGAAAAGAAAAACAGTTTCAAAAATTTAAAGAAAAAGATGAAAATAGACTGGACACCAAATTTAAATACTGACACAAGACCCCAAACAAAAGACAAAGATTACTAAAGAAAAGAAAAGATTTTGAAAAAATTTTGAAAATTAAAACAAAAGACACAAACAAAAGAGCAAATAAACCATAAAGAATACCTAATCTAAGCAACAAGATAATCCGGTAGTTTGTCAAACTTTAACAATCTCCAGCAATGGCGCCAAAAACTTGGTGCACGAAATTGACTTTTCAAGTTTCGCACAGATAAACCGGCAAGTGCACCGGGTCGTCTAAGTAATACCTCAGGTGAGTGAGGTTCGATCCCACGGAGATTGTTGGTTTGAGCAAGCTATGGCTACCTTGTAGATCTTAGCCAGGCGGATAAAAAAGATGATTGTTGTAGTGAAAAATGCACAAACAGAATAAATAAATAAAACACTACTAGATAGATGTGGAATAAATGGTATGAGAACGATTGAGGCTTCGGAGATGCTTCTTCCATCTGGATCAACTTTTCTCACTGTCTACTCCAACGTCTGAGGATTCATTCCATGGCGGGCTATAAATGACTAATGCCAGGTTAGTGGTCATTAACCTCCTCTGCTTTAGATCAAACGCCGGGTCAGTGGTCATCTAATCTAAACGGGGGCGAAGCTCTAACAATCCATTCCCTTGGTGATCCTACTCAAAACGCCATAGACAAGGTCGGATCTTCCGGATCAGAGAAAGCTGCTTCTTGGTTCTAGCATATACCTCAAAGGCCCTAATCGCCCCGTACCTCAACTGCACTGATGTCTCCAAGTACCCAACAAAGTAGTGGATTAGCCATCTAAGAGATGTATAATCAAGCTTGTGGTTCAATACTATCCCGTCAAGGACTCACAAGAATCCATGTAAATAGGGATGACGGTCAAGTTACAATCCCAATTCATTAGGATGAAGAACGAAGATACATCTTAGAATAGAATCAAGCATATATCGAAATAGAATAGTGATATTATTAATCCGTAAGAATTAGCAGAGCTCCTAACCTTAACATAGGAGGTTTAGTTGCTCATAGCTTACAGAAAAGTAATGTAAAATGTGTAGAGTGGCCAAGAGCTCTCTAACAAGGGTGAACTCTTGTCTATATATACTAACCTAAAAACTAAGAAGTACAAAAATATGATAAAATAGTCTTGTAGTGCGAAAATCCACCTCTGCGGCATTGGACGCCAGCTTTGTACTCCCTTTTGGGCATCCAACGCCAGGAATGAGGTAGGTAGCTGGCGTTGAATGCCAGTTTTGGACCTTCATTTCTCTAGAAAAGTATAAACTATTATCTATTTCTGAAAGTCCTAGATGTTAGCTTTTCATAGTCGTTGAGAACGCGCCATTTGGACTTCTGTAGCTCCAAAAATGCTCCTTCGAGTGCACGGGGGTCAGAATATGGTAGCATCTACAGCCCTTTCCCTGTCTCTAACTCAGATTTTCTCCACAGCTCCTTAATTTCAGCTAGAAAATATCTGAAATCATATGAAAACATACAAACTCAAAGTAGAATCCAAAAATATGAATTTTACACTAAAACCTATGAAAATATAATAAAACTTAAATAAAACATAATGAAAACTATATGAAAATGATGCCAAAAAGTGTATAAAATATCCGCTCATTAGTTGACGTTACTTTTCTTGGTAGAAGTTGACGGTGGCGTAAATCCTCTTCCCCTTGAGTTCAGCTAATTAGAGTTCTAGGAGACACAGACAATTTCTAACGTTTTCTTCTTCAACAGCTCGGTTGAAAAGCTTTTTCGGATCTTCGAGTATTTGGATTTCATACAGAGATATGGTTTGGTAACTTTATAATAATTAAATATGAATTTGATAAGTGAATGTTGATTTGGTTGATTATTGTTTGAATTTGAATGAGTTTATGTTGAACTGTTGATGTTGCTTGGGATTTGATGGTTTGGCTATGAGGAACAGCTCAGCTGTGGTTGTTTTAATGGTTTTGGGACTGTTGTGATGTGGTATTTTGAGAAAATTGATGAGATTTTGTGGTTAAAAAATTAAATTAAAAGTTGAGAAAAACAGTCGGTAACCGAAATATTCGAAAAGAATTAAAATACAAGTAATATTTTGAAAAGGAAGGGTTAAGGGTTTTGGTTTTGATATAAGAGGAAGATTAATATTTAAACTTTATTTTTGAAGGGTAACATTGTATTTGTATGTAAAAATAGAAGTACAATTTGTAAATTATATAATTTGTTAGGTATTTTGGGTGATAAATAAAGTACGGGAGTAAAAATGGGTATTTTATAAATGTTCAGGGTTTAAATATAATTTTATACAACATTAAGATTAAAAAATAGAATATTATAAAATTTTTTGATTTAGAAAATAATTAATAAAAATTTGAAAATAAGATTTTATAAACTAAGTTTTAAGAAAAGATCTATATATATATATATATATATATATATATATATATATATATATATATATATATATATATATATATATATATATACTACTTATTTACCACTTAAATTATCTTATTTATATTATTGTTATCATTTTATTAAGAATGTTTAAATGAGAGAAGAGTATACAGAAGAACTCTTAAAAGCTTTTAGAGAACACAGACCTAATTAAAGTAATTTATAATTCTTTTCCATAAAACATTTAGGGAAAGGCGAGGGAATAATGTGAAGATAAATTTTATTATGAAATGATAGGAAAGAAAAGAAAAAGAAAAAAAAAGAAAAGGATGGAAAAATATTAAAGAACCTCTGCCACAGAACAGCAAAGAGCAAATATTAAAAGAATCAAAGAATCTCTGTCATAGGAGAGCAGAAAGTAGAAATAAAGAATGTATTAACTATAGGGATCTCTGCCACAGGAGAGCAGAAAACAAAGACCAAAAGAATCTAACGAACCTCTACTACAGGAGAGCAGAGCACAAGAAAGAAATGAACGTATCAACTAAAGGGATATCTACCACAGGAGAGCAGATCTCTGCTACAAAAGAGCAGAAGATAAAGATAAAAAGACTTTAAAAAACTGTCTGCCATAAGAGAGCAGGTGCGACCTTGTTTGGGCCTTAGTGCCAAATGTATAGTGGGGACGCCCACACACTGAGAACTGTTTTCCAGATGTAAGTATATTGAAATAAACTTAAAAGTCACACTGTATGCGACCTGGCCGTAAGACTTATATGCACTCTCTGTGCATCTGGAAAGCCATATCAGGGACTTGTACCCGGATAATGTCGGGAGCGGGTAGGCAACTGACATATGAGCTCATGGCCTGCGATAGGAATAAACATGCATCATACTTGTTTGTGCATATTTGTTTGTGAGTGTATTTCTTGTGAATGTGGGTGTGCTAAGTGGCTGTTTGAATTCTGTATTCTATAATTGTTGAATTGGATTGTTTCTTATTGACTATTATTACTAACCAAGTATATATAAAATGAACTAAACTTCTAACCCCAGCCTTACTAAGAACTCCCCAATTCTTACTCCCTATCTCCACCCCTTTCAGCTACAGGTGCGAAGGCTTAGTGTGGAACTACAAAAGCATAGAAGATTCTGTTTACAAGTTGAGTTGTTAAATTTTATTTTCCCTCGTCATTTGTTGTTTTAGTTTTTAGTGGGGTAGGAATTGTATTTGAAGATCTTTGAGTAAGTATATATATATATATATATAATGCTACGTGGATATATATAATTTTGTGATTAAATAATTTAAAGTACTAGCTCTTCGTTTTCTTGGTGAAAGTTTCAGTTTGTATTCGCGAAGGCTCAATATTAAATAAAAATATTATAGAATAAAAAGATTTAGAGGTAAGTAATGCATGAACTTTTAGTACGATCATGAGGTGCTAAAAGTTAGGGTGTTACATTATGGTATCAGAGCAGTTTATTCCTATTAGAGCCTTGTGACTAGACTGACTATGCTTCACTGCATACCATGAGTGTCTATCATGCAGTAGGACCTGTACTAGTGACAAGAATTTGAGTTTCAGATGCATGATTGTCTATTGATTAATACTGTTAGTCGACTGTTGCATCTCTCATAGTATTAGGTATGACCAACTTAATATTGATGATTTGTGTATACTAGAACACTAGTGGATTATCATAGACGAAATAGAAATAATAGGTTATGCGAATCACGGAGTTTGGGAACGTTAGGAGTTATTTCTCAATGGTCCATTCAATTTTGACTTACGATTCTTGACACAAGAGTTGACACAACATTTTCTGTTTTTCCATCTTTATTGAAGTTTTTTGTTTCAGATACCTTTCCTGAACTATGCTTTGATTTTCTTCTGATCATATTTCATCATTCGCATATTTCTTTGCTTGACCATGTTCTTAATTGTCTACTTGAACCTTTTGGAACATCCATCTTTGTCATAGTTTGGTGTCAGTATGACTTTGATTTTTCTCATATTTGAAAATTAAACATGTTAAATCTTTTTGTTTTTCTTTGACAGGTTTGGAAAGAGAGGCTTGAATGAATCTTTTTATCTTATATCAATTTTTTAGGGTAAAAATTTTTGTAAGATTGGTAGAATGTAACGACCAGATTTTTGAAAATATAAATATAAATAAGTTATAATTTATTTCATAAATTGAAATTCTTTATTTTTAAAAGTTATTTTAATACAAGTAATTAAATTAATTTTATAACTATTTGAATTCAATCAAATTCATATTCTTATATATATTCTTGATATGATGAAATATTTTACATAATTAAAACTATAATTTTATTAATTTAAGTAATTGATATTTTTAATTTAAAAATAAGAGTAAAGTATCGTTTTTGTCCCTAACGTTTAGGGTAAGTCCCAAAGTTGTCCCTAACGTTTCAATCATCCTACTTAAGTCTCTAACATTTTAAAATTGACTCAATGTTGTCCTGCCGTTAGGGATTCGTTAACAGAATTGACGGCGGGACAAAATTGAGACGATTTTGAAACGTTAGGGACTTAAATAGGACGAAACCATTAGGGACAAAAACGATAGATAAAAATAAATTTTAATTTAATTTTATCTTTCAATAATATTAATTTTTTACTGTACATATAATATTCAATTATTTTTTAATTACATTTAAGTAAATTACACTTAATCACATTACTTTTATTTTAAATAAATTTATTTTTTTTATAATTTTAAAGAATTTTGATACATTAGAGAGAAAAGGTATAATTATTATTGTATATATATTATTTTTTTCTTTTATACAAGTTTATATACTAATTATTCTACAAACATTTCATGATAACTAAAAATCTTTAAGAGTAAAATTATAAAAAAAATTAATTTATTTTAAAATAAAAGTAATATGATTAAGTGTAATTTACTTAGATGTGATTAAAAAATAATTGAATACTATGTATAGTAAAAAATTGATATTATTAAAGGATAAAATTAAAATTTATTTCTATGTATCATTTTTGTCTCCGACGTTTTCGTCCTATTTAAGTCCCTAACGTTTTAAAATCGTCTCAATTTTGTCCCGCCGTCAATTCTGTTAACGGATCCCTAACGGCAGGACAACATTGAGTCAGTTTTGAAACGTTAGAGACTTAAATAGGACGATTGAAACGTTAGGAACAACTTTGGGACTTATTCCAAACATTTGGGACAAAAACAATACTTTACTCTAAAAATAAAATTTAGTTAATAATATTATTATCGAGTTCGATATTCGTCGATATAAGTAAATATCGGTACTTCTTGGTAAACGTAACTTTGTTAATGCTTCACCGTATATCTTTTATTGTTATGTTGCTAATGTCATTTATATTAGTAACTCATATATATTATTACTTTTATTTTAATATATCCAATTTTTATAATTATCCATATAAAATATTTATAACTTGTAGCAGCTTGATTTCGTGCACCCAACCCCCTACGTGTCACCAAATGATTCAAAACCAACCTTATCATTTAATCAACATCATCAGCATCTTATATCCTGCGTTAATGTTAAGAATGAAAAAATAAAGAGGGAGAGGGAACGTAAGCTCCATGGAATCCGAGAGCTTCCGGCTTTGACTTCTTGAGATCTGTAACTCTAATAAAAAATCTAATCCAATAAAAGTGTTCGTATCCTCCTTCTCTATACGTTGGCGTTATTTTTGTTCGGTAGAAGTTGATGGTGATGTAGTTCCTTTTTTCTTTGAGTTCGGCCGATTGAAGTTCTATGAGGCATAGACGATTTCTGACGTTTTCTTCTTCAGCAGCTCGGTCGAAAAGTTTCTTTGGAGCTTTGAGTATTTTGATTTCGTACGGTGGTAGAATTTGGTAACTTTATAATAATTAAATATGAATTTAATAAGTGAATGTTGATTTGGTTGATTATTATTTGAGTTTAAAAGATTTTGTGTTGAATTATTGATGTTACTTGTGATTTAACGGTTTGGCTATGAGAAAAAGCTCAGCTGTGATGTTTTAATATTTTGGAACTGTTGTGATGTGATATTTTGAGAAAATTGATGATATTTGGTGTTTAAAAGATTAAATTAAAAGCTAAGAAAAAAATTGGTAACCGAAATACTCGAAAACAGATTAAAATACAAGTAATATTTTGAAAAAGAAGGGTTAAGGATTTCAGTTTTGATATAAGAGGAAGATTAATATTTAAACTTTATTTTTAAAAGGTAACATTGTATTTGTATATAAAAATTGAGGTACAATTTGTAAATTATATATTGGATATTTTGGGTAATAAATAAATTATGGGAGTAAAAATGGGTATTTTGTAAAAGTTCAGGGGTCAAATATAATAATTTCATACCATACTAAGGTTAAAAAATAGAATATTACAAAATTTTTTAATTAAAAAAATAACTAATAAAAATTTAAAAATAAAATTTTTTAAACTAAGTTTTAAGAATATATATATATATATATATATATTACTTATTTGTCATTTAATTTGTCTTATTTATATTATTGTTATCATTTTATTAAGAATGCTTAAGTTAGAGAAGAGTAAACAGAAGAACTCTTAAATGTTTTAGAAAATGCAGGCCTAATTAAAGTAATTTATAATTCTTTTTCATAAGACACTTACGGAAAGGCGAGAGAATAATGCGAAGATAAATTTTATTATGAAACGATAGGAAAGAAAAGAAGAAGAAAGAAAAGGAAAGGAAAGAATAATATTAAAGAACCTCTGCCACAGAAGAGCAGAGAGCAAATATTAAAAGAATGTAAAGAACATTTGTCACATGAGAGCAGAGAGCAGGAATGAAGAATGTATTAACTAAAGGGATCTCTGCTACAGGAGAGTAGAGAGTAAAGACTAAAAGAATCTAACGAACCTCTGTCATAGGAGAGCAGAGCACAAGAAAGAAAAGAACGTATTAACTAAAGGGATATCTGCCACAGGAGAGCATATCTCTACCATAAGAGAGTAGAGGACAAAGATAAAAAGACTTTACAAGACTGTCTGCCATAGGAAAGCAGATGCGACCTTGTTTGGGCCTTAATGTCAAATGTTTAGTGGGGACGCCCATACACTGAGAACTGTTTTCCAGATGTAAGCATATTGAGATACACTTAAAAGTCACACTGTATGCGGCCTGACCGTAAGACTTATATGCACACTGTATGCATCAGGAATGCCGTTCCCGGGTAATGTCGGGAGTGGGTAGGCCATCGATACATGAGCTCATGGCCTAAGATAGGAATAGACATGCATTATACTTATCTGTGCATATTTGTTTGTGAGTTTTTTTTTGTGATTGTGGGTGTGCTAAATGGCTGTTTGAATTCTGTGTTCTATAATTGCTGAATTGAATTGTTCTTTGCTTGACTGTTATTGCTGACCAAGTATATATAAAATGAACTAAACTTTTAACCCCGACACTACTAAGAGCTGTCCAGTTCTTACCCCCTATCTCCACCCCTTTCAGCTACAGGTGCGAAGGCTTAGTGCGGAACTACAAGAGCATAGAAGATTCTGTTTACAAGTTGAGTTGTTAGATTTTATTTTCCCCTTGTCATTTGTTGTTTTAGTTTATAGAGGGGTAGGAATTGTTTTTTAGGATCTTTGAGTAAGTCTATATATATAATGCTACGTGGATATATCTAATTTTGCGATTAAATGATTTAAAGTACCAACTCTTGGTTTTCTTGGTGAAATTTCAGTTCGTATTCGAGAAGGCTCAATATTAAATAAAAATAGTATAGAATAAAAAGGTTTAGAGGTAAGTAATGCTTGATCTTTTAATATGATCATTAGGTGCTAAAAGTTAGGGTGTTACACTTGAAGCGCTAAACGCCAATTCTGGCATTTAGCGCCAATGATGCGGATCCAACCTCACCCAAAGGAGCCTCTTTAGTTAGATTTGACTTTTAATTATTGTATTTTATTTTATTTTGGTTATCTTTATTTATATACAAACAAAATTTTTTAGGTCTAGAATTTATTATTTTATTTTATTTTCAAATCAAATTAGATTAGATATAAAAGGGAAAAGATTTATCCCTTCGGATGCTCTTTTTTCTCTGCTACCTCATTCGCACTTTACACACTTTGGAATCCTAGCTTTTCTTTGATTCATGAGCAACTAAACCCTCTTGGTTAAGGTTAAGAGCTCTATTTATTCTATAGATTGATACTATTGCTACTATATTTTAATTAATGTATTGATTTAACTTCAAGGATTACTTTCATTTTTCATCTTTTGAATTTGAGTGTATTAGAAAATAACTCTTATTCTATATGAATTCTTGTTGATTCTTGGAAAGCTATCTCACTTGAATATTAGCTTGAAATTAAACTCCTCTTAAATCGCTAATTGCCTAGACTTAACAAAATACGTGACATATAATCCTCTTATATTTGGATAATTAGGTTTTCTATGGCTAATAAACTAGAATTGAACCTAACCCTCTAATCTATATTAAGTGATCAAGGAATTGGCAATTGATTAGGTTAGAGGAGACTAAATCACTAAGGAATTAGGGTTTAGTCAATTACAGTTTACCAAGAAATGAATCTTTCATGATTAAAATAGTTGGTAAGAAATAAAAATCCGAAAAAATAAACATCTCTGAAACCATAACTGTTCTCTCACATACTTCTTACACCAAATTTACTATTTGTATTCTAAATCTCTGAACCACTATTTAATGCTTTTGGGACCTCAAAACACCATTTTCTGCTTGCCTGATTAAGTGGGTCATTCGACTATTGTTTCTTGGTCCATCAATCCTTGTGGGATCGAACCTCACTGACCTGAAGTATTACTTGGTACAACCCGGTGCACTTATCGGTTAGTTTGTGAATTTGGAATTCCGCATCAACGGCACTCACGGTCTATCTTGCCGGCGGCGACAGCAACCTCTACTAGAGGAGAAGAGTTCAACGATGGGATGATAGCTGGGTTCGTTAGGGTTGGATTTGTCGCAGTGAGAGAGAAAGGGGCGTGGGTGAGTACCAGGTAGATTTGATGCTTTATATATACCATTGAACCGAAAAAAATTCAACCGGTTTTGGCGGTTCATCGGTTAACCTTTAGTTCGGCTGGTTCTTAAGTCGATGTTTTGCAGAACGGTTCTTCATATCAACCAAACCAGACAGGTGACTAGTTCTCAGTTAATCTAGTCGAACCAATCGATCTGGTTCAGTTTTCAAAGCATTGGCTTAGACGATATTACTTCACCAAAGGAGAGAAGGAGCATCTTGCCCAAAAGGATTATGGACCTCACGTTCAAGTCCAAGTCACATTGGATTTCAGTAAGCTTCACAACATTGGCGTCATTTGTAACGCCATGTGCATATATATATATATATATATATATATATATATATATATATATATATATATATATATATGAGGAGTGCTACACATACAAGTCATTTTGGTTTACAAGTCATACAAGTTGGTACAAACCTAACAAAAAGCATGCTCACCCACATGAGTGTGTTAACACGCGCGCTACTCAACGGATTCCATAGCGTGCTTCCGTTCCTCCTTCTCCTCCTTTTTTTGCTTCTTCTTCTCATTCTTCTTCTCCTTCTTCTTTGCATTTCTCTTCCTTCTTCTTCCCGTGTTTCATCCTCATCGTCATTTTTTGTTGTTGTTATTGTTGCTGTATTTTTTCCCTCCTCCTCTTTCTATTGATTTTGCAACATTATGTATTTTTTTCTTCTTTGTTTGATTTTTTCTCCCAAGAAAAATTATAAGAAAATGAAATAAAAAGATGAGGAAGAAGAAGCAGTAGAAGATGAGAAGGAGGAAGAGGAAGAGTTTTGAATGATGCAAAACTTATCTGAATAAAAATACACCCAAAATTCTTAAAAATACACCCAAATATCTTCGTGTTACACCCAAATGTCTTCGTGTTACACTCAAATTTGCTGCAAATATCGAAAAATATTTCCTTTAATGCTGCATTTTTTCTTCTTCTTTTTTTTCTTATTTTTTTCTTTTTTTTAGTTAAATGAATGTAAGTTCATCCTCTTCCAAGTAATTTTGTAGCATTATGTGTTTCTTCTTCTTCTTTGTTTGATTTTTTTGTTTTTATTCTTGTTAAGAGAGTAAAACAAGAAGAAATTTGAGAAGGTAAAAATAAAAAGAAAAAGATGAATAAAAAAGAAGAAGAAGAAGATGGTAATGATGATGAAAAAAATAAGAAGCTGTAGAAGATGAGCAGGAGGAAGAGGAAGAGTTTTGAATTATGCAGAACTTATCAGAATAAAAATACACCCAAATATCTCCATATTACACCTAAATTTGCTGTAAATACAGAAAAATGTTTCCTCTAATGCTACATTTTTTCTTCTGAATTGAACCACATCTTAGCCACTTGATCGGATTCAAAACAATAGTCAATTTCGTTCTGGTTCAATTAACAATCTGAACCTGAATTATTCATTATCTTTAACAACGAGATAACTGATGATGGAGGAGAAAGAAAAAAAGAAAAGAGGATAATAAATTCCAATGAAAAAAGAAAGAGGATGAGGAGGAAGAGCAAGAGGTGGTGTTGATGGCGACGATAAAGAAGAAGAAGAAGAAGAAGAAGAAGAAGAACGTGTAATAACGGTACGAAGCGTGTGAAATACAAACAAATCAGAGGCAATCCAAAACTCCAGCAACCCATATCAAATCCTACAATTCACTCTAAACAAAAAATACGGTGACTATATCTAAGGATTTTATCCTAACTCTTCATTTTTTCGTCCTTTGAAAACCTTTAAATCACCAAGTGGAATAATCCTCAGCTTCTCCTCCACCAGCATGAGGGATCTCTCAAAAAACAAATACAAATAAGACAAATAAAGAAAACAGAAATATGGAAACAGATACAGCAACTTGGTCAAGTAGAAATTAATTACAGTTAAGCAAATAGGAAAGCCTAAACACTTGCAGATATAAACAAAATATACAAGTGCATATGATGCATATCTGCCATATGGCCAATGAGTTTTATCTGTCGATTATACAGCTAAACCCGACATGTCCGGTGGCGAACCCTGGACAGTCCCTGCGTACGCGCATCCCCAAGAGTCTATGCATACATATAATAATTCATTTATCATCTTATTGGAGGAATTCAGGGAGTTAAAGTTCCTGGTCACATCTTGCAACGGAGGGTCAACAGAGTATCGAGTCTTAACTTAGAGCAAGTGGTGGTAAACCACTGCATCTACCCAAGGAAACTCATGTCTCAAATAATATAATGCATATCATTACCCTTATTCATATCTCATTCAACATTTTCCATGCATCATTAATTCAATTATTCACTTCATAACTCTTCTTCAATATCAAACTAACTCTCTTAATGGGTATGCTCTTCTTCTGCAACTTAACACTAGCTATCAGACCTTAAACAGGGGTTATAAAGGTTTGGAAAGTTAGAGGAATGGTTAAAAACTCAAAAATTACAATTTTCAGCAAAATAGGGGTCATGTATATGCGAGTCACCTGCAGCGTACGCGAGAATTTGAAAATTTCAAGAGTTGCATACGCGAACCACCCCATGAGTCTGTGAGTGTGTTAGACAAAAAGGATTCTCGCGTACGCATGATAGCTGCTGCGTATGCATGATGTTAAAATGACAAGGTCGTGTATGCAAAACACTGTCGCGTACGCGAGAGTACTAAACACTGCCATATTCTTGCGTATGCACGACCTTTCCACGTCCGCAGGCATGCAAAATTTGCCAAAAAGCTGATATGTTCAGAAAAATTAGTTTTTCACACCAAATTTTCGACGCGCATAATTATTTTGTTAAAATTTATTTTCAGTTTGTTGTTCAAACGCGATAAACTTCATGGATCTAATTTTTATTCAACATAAGTTAAACAAGATTTGAGGGTCCATAAGTCAAGTTATGGCCCGTCGAAGTTGGTTAAAAATAAGTTTTTACCAAAAGTTCAAATCCTCTAATTTTCCAAAATTCTCAATCCAAAACCTTCCAAACCATAACCAAATCAATAGAGAAAGATGTGCACATAAGTATGATGCATGTCTAGCCCTGATACAGGTTATCGCTCCCGACGTTACCAGGCATTAAGTTTGGATATGGCTTTCCTGTTGGCATACCTGAAGAGTGGATAATTTATACGGTTTTTGACATCATTTTCATATAGTTTTTAGCATGTTTTGTTTAAGTTTTATTATATTTTCATAGGTTTTAGTGCAAAATTCATATTTTTGGATTCTACTTTGATTTTGTGTAATTTTTATACAATTTCAGGTATTTTCTGGCTGAAATTGAGATCCTGGAGCAAAAGTCTTATTCAGAGACAAAGAAAGTGTTGTAGATGCTGTTAGGATCTGACCTTCTTGCACTCAAAAGATTTTTTCTAGAGTTACATAGGTCCAAATGGAGCGTTCTTAATAGCTATGGAAAGATAACATCCAAGGCTTTTCAGAAATGTATAATAGTCTATACTTCACTTCAGAATTGAAGGCCCAAAATTGGCATTCAATGCCAGCCTGTAGCCTTATTCTGGCGTCCAACGCCCACAAGGAGGAGACCAGCGTCCAATGCTCAAAAAGGGGCCCTTAGCCAGCGTTCAACGGCTTTAAGGAGTCCTAGCACATGGGAGACACTAAAGCTCAGCCCAAACACTCACCAAGTGGGCTCCGGAAGTGGATTTTCGCACTAAAAGACTGTTTTATCCTTCTTATGTAATCATTAGTAATTAGTTTAGTATTTAAAGGACTTTTTACACTGGATCTTCGGCTAGACACTATCACTTTACACGTTTCATTGTATTTTCTATCAGTATGAGTCTCTAAACCTCCTAGGTTAAGGGGAGGAGCTCTACTGAGTTTTATAGATTAATAAAAGTATTATTCTTCTATCTTCAATTCGTGTTTGATTCTCTATTCTAAGATGTATCTTCGTTCTTCATCCTTATGAATGCGTTGAACTGGCATAAGGTTATCTCATTCTACATGGGTTCAGAGTGAGTCTTTCATCGGACAATGATGAACCACTAGCTTGATTATACATCTCTTAGACGGCTAATCCATGACTTCGTTGGGGACTTCTCGAGCCACCAGTTCAGCCGAGGTATGGGGAGATTAGTGTCTTTGTGGTAGAGGCTAGTACCAAAGGCGTAGCATTCCATAATCCGGAAGATTCAACCTTGTCTGTGGCGTTTTGTGTAGGATCACTAAGGGGAATGAACTGCAGGAGCTTCACCCTCAATTAGACTGTATGCACACTAACCCTAGTGTTCAACACTAGAGGAGAATTGACGACCTCTCAAGAAAGGCGTTGATCACATACAACCTACCATAGAAGAAATCATTCCAAGTTGGAGTAGATAGTAAGATCGGATTGATCCAGAAGAACAAAGTATCTCCAAGCCTTAACTACCTTGTTATCATTACATTCACCATTACTGAGTAACGTTATTTTTATTTTACTTTTATGCTAAACAAAAAAACTACCTTTCTATCCGCTTGACTAAGATCTACAAGATAACCTTAGCTTGCTTCAAACCAACAATCCTCGTGGGATTGACCCTAACTCACTTAGGTATTACTTGGACGACCCAGTGCACTTGCTGGTTCAGTTCTGCGAAGTGTAATTCCGCGCACCAAGTTTTTGGCGTCGTTGTCGGAGATTGTTCGAGTTTAGACAACTAACGGATTATCTTGTTGCTTAGATTAGGTACTTTTTAATTTTGTTTGAGTCTTTTATTTTCTTCTTTTTTTTTGAAAAAAATAAAATTTTTTTCAAAAACCTTTTCTTTTTTTTATCTTTATCTTTTGTTTGAGTCTTTGTCTTGTTCTTGTTTGAGTCTTTTTTTGAATTTCTTGTGTCTTTTTTCTAAAAATTTTCAAAAATAGTGTCTTTTGTTTGAGTCTTGTATCAATCTTTAAGTTTGGTGTCCTTTGTATGTTCTTTGTTTTCTTTGAATTCTTTGAGTTTTGTTCTTGGTGCTTTTCTTGATCTTCAAACTGTTCTTGTTTTTCTTTTTGTTTTGATCTTAAAATTTTTAAGTTTGGTGTTCCTTTGTGTTTTTCTTTGAAAATTTTTGCATAGTAGTATCTTTAGATCTAAAAATTTTAAGTTTTGTGTAATTTAGTTGTTTTTCTCTTTCTTCATTAAATTCAAAAATAAAAAAAATTAAATATATTTTCTTATCTTTATTTACAATTTTTGAAAATCTTGTTCATTTTGATTAAAAAATTTTAAATTAAGCACTTTCTTGTTAGTCAAGTCAAAATTTAAATTTTTAAATCATATCTTTTCAAATCTTTCCTTTTAAAATTTGATTCTTTCTTATTTTATCTTTCTTTTAAAAATTTAAATTTCAAATCTTTTTAAATTTAAAACATCTTTTTTATTTTGATTTCAAATCTTTTTTATTTAAGACTTATCTTTTCTTAACTTCCTTATCTTATCTTTCTTACCTAACTTATCTTCTCTTTAATTTAAAACCTTTTTGTCTTCTTTAAAATTTTAATTTTAAAATTTTTTTTAAATCTTTTTAATTCTTATCTTATCTTGTTGACTTTTTCAATTAATTTCAAAATCAAATCTTTTCTAATCCCATATCTCATCTTATATTCGAATCTTCTTTAATTAGTTACTTTTTTTTCTCTCTCTTCTTTTTCAAAATCTCCTAACTAATTCTTCTCTCTTCTAATTTTCGAAAACTTCTTGTTTCCTTCTCTCTCTTCTTTTTCGAAATTCAACATTTTATTTTCAAATCTTTTAATTAATTAGCTTTAATTTTTGAATTTAATTAATAAATAAAATTAAAAAAATATTTTCTCTTTTCTTCTAATTTTTGAATTCTTCTTCTCTTTTATTCGAATTCTTCTTCTCTCTTCTCTATCTTCATTCTCCTTCACATCTCATAGGGAGTCCTTTGTTTTTGAACATAGATCTTCCATTTTTCTTCTTCTTGTTTTCCTTTTCTTTTTTATGAGAAGGAACAGGGATAAAGAACCTTTCTTTAAACCTGACCCCGAACCTAAGAGGACTCTAAGGAGGCATTTACAATAAGTTAAAGCACAACACTCCAGAAAAAACCTCACAGAAATTTTTGAACAAGAAGCAGAAAAGATAAATATGGCAGTTGAGCCTAACAATAGAGGAGAACCAAGAAAGGTTCTTGGTGACTACACCATACTAACTTCTAACTTCTGTGGAAGAAGTATCTCCATACCTGCAATCAGAGCAACCAACTTTGAGCTAAAGCCTCAATTAGTCTATCTGATACAACAGAATTGCAAATATCATGGACTTCCTCTGGAAGATCCACATCAATTTCTAGCTGAATTTTTGTAAACCTGTGAGACTGTTAAGACTAATGGAGTGGATCTTGAGGTCTACAGACTTATGCTCTTTCCCTTTGTAGTTAGAGACAGAGATAGGATATGGTTAGACGCTCAACCTAAAGAAAGCCTAGACTCTTGGGAGAAATTGGTCAATGCTTTCTTGGCCAAGTTTTTTTCTCCTCAAAAGATGAGTGAAATTAGAGTGAAAATTTAAACCTTCAGACAAAAAGAAGGTGAATCTCTCTATGAAGCTTGGGAAAGATACAAGGAACTGATCAGGAGGTGTGATGATCAGACTTTTGTGTGATCTAGAATTTTACAATAAACTCTCGTTGCAAGTATAGTTTCTAAACCAACTAAAATCCTTTCATACAAAAATTTGTTTGTCACAAGTAACAAATCCCTAATAAAACTAATAACTGAAGTATTTAAACCTCGGGTCGTCTCTCAAGGAATTGCAGGGAAGTGTTCTTATAATTGGTTATTGGTACACGAAATTGTGATCATCAATGGCGCCATCAACATGGTACGCACAATTGCAATCTCAACTCTTTATCACAACTTCGCACAACTAACCAGCAAGTGTACTGGGTCGTCCAAGTAATAAACCTTACGCGAGTAAGGGTCGATCCCACGGAGATTGTTGGTATAAAGCAAGCTATGGTCACCTTGTAAATCTTAGTCAGGCAGACTCAAATGGTTATGGATGATGAATAAAACATAAAGATAAAGATAGAGATACTTATGTAGTTCATTAGTGAGAATTTTAGATAAGCGTATGGAGATGCTTTGTCCCTTCCGTCTCTCTGCTTTCCTACTGTCTTCATCCAATCCTTCTTACTCCTTTCCATGGCAAGCTGTATGTAGGGTTTCACCGTTGTCAGTGGCTACCTCCCATCCTCTCAGTGAAAATGTTCAACGCACCCTGTCACGGCACGGCTAATCATCTGTCGGTTTTCAATCAGGTTGGAATAGAATCCAGTGATTCTTTTGCGTCTGTCACTAACGCCCAGCCTTTAGGAGTTTGAAGCTCGTCACAGTCATTCAATCATTGAATCCTACTCAGAATACCACAGACAAGGTTTAGACCTTCCGGATTCTCTTGAATGCCGCCATCAGTTCTAGCTTATACCACGAAGATTCCGATTAAGAAATCCAAGAGATATCCACTCAATCTAAGGTAGAACGGAGGTGGTTGTCAGGCACACGTTCATAGGTGAGAATGATGATGAGTGTCACGGATCATCACATTCATCAAGTTGAAAAACAAGTGATATCTTATAACAAGAGCAAGTTGAATTGAGTAGAAGAACAATAGTAATTGCATTAATACTCGAGGTACAGCAGAGCTCCACACCTTAATCTATGGTGTGTAGAAACTCCACCATTGAAAATACATAAATGATAATAGTGATCATTGGCTTCGGCCCCAGAGAGGAAACCAGAAGAACTAAGATGCAAAATACCATAGTAAAAGGTCCTATTTGTAGAGAACTAGTAGCCTAGGGTTTACAAAGATGAGTAAATTACATAAAAATCCACTTCCGGGCCCACTTGGTGTGTGCTTGGGCTGAGCATTAAAGCATTTTCGTGTAGAGACTCTTCTTGGAGTTAAACACCAGCTTTTGTGCCAGTTTGGGCGTTTAACTCCCATTCTTGTGCCAGTTCCAGCGTTTAACGCCGGGCAGTTTTGAGCTGATTTGGAACGCCGGTTTGGGTCATCAAATCTCGGGAAAAGTATGGACTATTATACATTGCTGGAAAGCCCAGGATGTCTACTTTCCAACCCCATTGAGAGCGCGCCAATTAAACTTCTGTAGCTACAGAAAATCCACTTCGAGTGCAGGGAGGTCAGAATCCAACAGCATCTGCAGTCCTTTTCAGCCTCTGAATCAGATTTTTGCTCAGGTCCATCAATTTCAGCCAGAAAATACCTGAAATCACAGAAAAACACACAAACTCATAGTAAAGTCCAGAAAAATGAATTTTAACTAAAAACTAATAAAAATATACTAAAAACTATCTAAAATATACTAAAAACTTACTAAAAACAATGCCAAAAAGCGTATAAATTATCCACTCATCAGTTACGCGCGGCATGGCAAAGGATCAGGCGATGCGTAAGTGTCGGTCACGCGTACGCGTGACCACTGGTTGTGCTAGACGCACGATTCCAATGCCATTCAAGTGCAACTTTCTGCCTGTTTTGTATTTTTTTCGTACATACACATGACGCATACGCGTCATAGACGCTTGCGCGTGGATGTGCTCTCTTTTTTTATGCAGAATGCAGGTGATGATGCAGAATGTATGAATTAACACTGATAAAAATAAACAAAATAAAACTAAGAATGAAAAGGAACGATCATACCATGGTGGGTTGTCTCCTACCTAGCACTTTTAGTTATTGTCCTTAAGTTGGACATTTGGTGAGCTCCTTGTCATGGTGGCT
This sequence comes from Arachis hypogaea, assembly GCF_003086295.3. NCBI lineage: Eukaryota > Viridiplantae > Streptophyta > Magnoliopsida > Fabales > Fabaceae > Arachis > Arachis hypogaea. The sequence continues at coordinate 50,115,529 of NC_092042.1, read as the reverse complement.
TATGATTGAACTCATCCAGGAATCTTCACCAATGTTTGTAATTCCAATGGCCTCCGGGATCCCAAACTAGGCGCAAAGAGCCTTCAAGCAAGTTAAAGCAAGTGACAAGGCCCCAAAAGTGTTGATTGCTAGACTGAATTCCGGGGTCCCAAATCTTACTTTTGCACCTGTCTTCTTGTTGATCATCATTGTTCCAACCGGGTGGCAAGCAATTTGAATTCTCACTGAAGGATCAAAACAACTTCCTAGACCCATTCAATTGAGCTCTACAACATCCCTTGCACTTCAATTTGGAACATGCAACCATATCGAACCTTGCCTGACAACTCCTACCACTAACCATCTCCCTCTTACGCTTAAAGCCACAAAGAGCTCTATGTTGACCATCCATCTCAAGCAAACCATATTCAAGTGGGAAAGTAAAGGTTAAGGATAAGGATTTTACCCACTTGAATGTTGTATTAGATGGTAATGGCTTTGGGAGAGGTGTTTCCAATGGTCTTGCAAGCTCTACTCTCTTGTGCTCTTCTTTGAATTCTTTCACCTCTTTGCAAGCCTCTTCAACTTCAACCGCTTCCTCTTGGTAGCTTTCTTCCAATTCAATCTCTTTTTCATTGCCTACCAAGGGCATGGGAAGCTATGCTTATTCTTCTTTAATCTCCATCTCTTGATCAACCTCTACAAAGTCTTCAACCATGATATGCCTTGGAGGTTGTACACCCTCCTCAATATCAACATCAAACACCTTGGAAGGAGGCTCTATGACTGGGCTTTCCCCTGGAGGTTCCACATCTCCCAAGTCTTCAACCACTTCCTCTTCTGTGATAAGTTTGGCTTTCTCCACTTGCTCTAATACAAAATCACACTCCTCCTTGATGTCTTTCTTCACTAATTCTTTAACCATTCATTCGCCTTCAAGGGTCTCTACTACCTCCACCTTTTGGGCCTCCTCTAGCTTCTTTTGAAGTATGAATTCGTGAAACCGATCCATTACGTCCCTAAGACGATCCCTTCTCTCTTGTTCCATGTCACTAGCATAATTGGGATCATGTTGCTCTTGGATTGATGGGTATGGGTGCTCTTCCATGGAGGGTGATGATGGGATGGAGAGATCATTATGTGGTTGAAAAGAAAGTGCACTAGAGCTTAAGGGTTGATTGTTGGGGGTATTCAATGATCCAATTTGTGAGGCAAAAGCTTGTAAAGCAGAGGTCAAACTGTTTAAGGTAGAGTTAAGTGTGTTCTCCATGGTCTTTTGTCTTTGGTGAATAACACTAAGAGTGTTGTCTAATGGAGGTTGGGGTGGATAGGAGGGTTCATTTGTTGGGAGAAACGGCTCATAATATGAAGGTGGTTCCTCTTGATAACGGTATAGAGATGGATCAGCTTGATAGGGATATGGAGGTGGTGTATATTGAGGTGGTGGTTTTTGGGAGTAATTGTGTTGGAATGAGGGTAGCTCTAAGTCTGGTTCGTATGGCTCATAAGGCTCTTGATATGGTGGATAAGGATTAGGGTCATATGGTGGTGTTTGGTGGTAAGGGACTTGTGAGTATGGGGGTTCAAAATTATATTGAGGAGGGGTTTCATAGGCATATAGCGGTGGTTGTTGATAATCAAAAGGGTGCTCACCATAGCCATTATCTTGGTATGCCTCTTGGAATGGCTCTTGGACATAGTATGTTGGTGGAGGTTGTTGCCAAGAGGGTTGATCAAATTCCTATGGCTCCTCCCATCTTTGATTGTCCCATCCTTGATGCATATTCTCATTGTAGCTTCCCTCCCCTACAACATAATTGTAACCACTCTCGGAGCCAAAGGAGTAAGAATTCATAATAGCAAATAAAAACAAAAACTAATAAAAATAAGCAACAAAGTTCTAAAACTAACAAAAAACTAACAAATAAGCAAAAAGCAAATATTTACAATAACCAATAATAAGGCACACGTTTGCAATTCCCTGGCAACGACGCCATTTTGATGATCAGACTTTTGTGTGATCTAGAATTTTACAATAAACTCTCGTTGCAAGTATAGTTTCTAAACCAACTAAAATTCTTTCATACAAAAATTTGTTTGTCACAAGTAACAAACCCCTAATAAAACTAATAACCAAAGTATTTAAACCTCGGGTCGTCTCTCAAGAAATTGCAGGGAAGTATTCTTATAATTGGTTACGCAAAGGTATATTTTGGGGTTTTTGAAATAAGAAACAAGAAATGTAAATGGTAATGAAAATCAAATGATAAAGGGGTTTTGGCCAAGGTTTGGTGGTCAAGGATCTCTATCCTTATCACTAACCACAACATGAGAATTGGTAAGGATCAATCCCATTAAGTCATCCTCTAACTAGTAGTAAAAGAAAGTTAAATGAGCTATATCAATCCAAATCCATAAGTCCTAGCTCTCCACCAATTCAATTAGTGAGAACTAGATTTAATGGCTCTCAATCATCAATTACTTGGACATTAGTAACTCAAGAGTTCCTAAGTTACCATCCCAAGCCAAGAACATAAAATCCTACTCTAACATCTTTCCAAGTATTTTATCAAACACTTGGTGGGCACAAAATAAAAGCATATAAAAGTAATAAGAGATAATAAAATCCAAACAACTAATTGAAAAGCATCAATAACATAAATTGAAGAGAGCAATCATAAATATGAAGTACCTCAAATTGCATTAAATAAAAAATCAAATCAAACATGAGAATTCATAAACTAAATGGGAAGATAAATTAATCAACAAGGGAAATAAATAAACTAGAATGCTAAGACAAATAAAAGTAGAAGAGAAACTAAATTAAACTAAGATAGAAATCTGAAATTGAAAAGGAATAAAACTAAGAATCCTAAAACCTAGAGAGAGGAGAGAGCCTTTCTCTCTAGAAAACTACATCTAAAACCTAAAATTATGAAAAGTGAATAATGAGAAGTGTCTCACTGATTCCCCCATTCTGTAGCCTCTAATCAGTATTTTCGGGCTTGAAACTGGGCCAAAACAGCCCAGAAATTGCCCCCAGCGATTTCTGATACGCTGAACTTTTGCATGATCCATGCGTATGCGTGCTTTGCGCGTGCGAGTCGCCTAACAGCAAGGCAACTATGGAACCGCCTCATTTGGATCTGTGTAGCTCAAGTTATGGTCAATTAAGTACGAAGAGATCAGGCTTGACAGCTGAGCAATTTCTTCAATTTCTTGTATTCCTTCCACTTTGCATGCTTCCTTTCCATCCTCTACATCATTCCTACCCTGTAATCTCTGAAAATACTGAACATACATATCACGGCATCGAATGGTAATAAGAGAGGATTAAATTTAGCAAATTTAGGGCCAAAGAAGCATGTTTTCAATCATAGCACAAAATCAAGAAGGAAAATGTAAAATATGCGAATTCAATGAATAAGTGTGAGAATAATGGGTAAAATCTATTGAACTAAACACATGATAAATCGTAAAATAGCGGTTTATCAATGTGTCCTCCTGACATGCTCTCAAAGTGGTCTATCCTAGGAATCTTCTATGATGATCTGTCTGAGATGTCCAAAATATTATTGGACAGTTCTGCTGGTGGATCACTCCACTTGAAGAAAATGCCTGAAGAGGCAAAAGAACTCATTGAGATGGTTGCAGACAACCAATTCATGTACACCTTTGAGAGAAATCCTGTGAACAATGGGGGTGCCTCGGAAGAAAGGAGTTCTTAAAGTAGACTCTCTGAATGCCATATTGGCTCAGAACAAGATCTTGACCCAACAAGTCAATATGATCTCTCAGCATTTGACTGGAATGCAAGCTGCAGCTGGCAACACTCAAGAAGCTTCCTCTGAAGTAAAAGCTTATGATCCTGATCAACCCACCATGTAAAAGGTGAATTACAGGGGAGAACCTTATGGAAACACCTACAAACTCTCATAGAAGAATCATCCTAACTTTTCATGGAAGGATCAACAGAAGCCTTAGCAAGGCTCCAACAATAATCAAGGTGGATGGAACCAAAACAGGTTCAATAACAGACCACCATTCCCATCTTCTTAGGAACATATGGAGACCCCTAAGCAGAGACTTTCTGATTTAGTCACTATAGTCTCCAACCTCTCTAAGATCACTCAGAGTTTCATAACTGAAACAAGGTCCTCCATCAGAACTTTGAAGGTACAAGTTGGTCAACTGAGCAAGAGAATCCTTGAGACTTCTGCTGACACTCTTCCTAGTAACACTGAAGTAAACCCAAGAGAAGAGTGCAAGGCAATCACCACAGAGGCTGAGGCCGAATCTGGAGAGACTGAAATGACATTGAACGCTAGTGAGGAAGACCTCACTGGGCGTTCAACGCCCAAACTGGCAGGGAATCTGGCGTTGAATGCCAGTAAGGAAACATCTGCTGGGCGTTCTATGCCCAACTTGGCAAGGAAACTGGCGTTGAACGCCAGTGAAGGGATTCATGATGGGCGTTCAACGCCCAAAGAACCACAAGAGTTGGCATTGAATGCCAATAAGGGCACACCTATTGAGTGTTCAATACCCGCTAAAGAAGTCCTTATCCAAAAATTAAAGGAATCCAAGGCTCTTGTAGAGACCATAGAGGTTCCTTTGCATGCACTCCTGCATTGCATGAGTTCTGATGAATATTCATCCTCGGATGAAGATGAGGATACTAGAGAAGAGCAAGTTGCTTTGTATCTAGGAGCTCTCATAAAGCTAAATGCCAAGCCGTTTTACACAAAACCTTTGGAGGAAGAACCTCCAGTGCTTACAAAAAAACTCAATGCTTTAGGTCAGTAGAAGCTACCTCAAAAGCTTCTAGATCCCGGACGTTTCCTAATTCCTTGCACCATAGGCACCATGACCTTTGAGAAGGCTCCGTGTGATTTAGGGTCAAGTATAAATCTCATGCCACTCTCTGTAATGGAGAAGTTGGGAATCTTTGAGGTACAAGCTGCAAATATCTCACTAGAGATGGCAGATAAGTCAATGAAGAAAGCATATGGCTTAGTAGATGATGTCTTGGTAAAGGTTGAAGACATTTACATCCTTGCAAGCTTCATAATCTTAGATACTGAGAAAGATGAGGATGAATCCATCATCATTGGAAGACCTTTCTTAGCCACTGTCAATGCTATCATTGATGTAGCTAAGGGAGAACTAATTTTGCAACTAGGGGAGGATCACATGTTGTTCAAGATGCCTCACCCCAACTCTCCCTCTGAAACAAGAGAGATAACTGTGCAATACTTAGTGTTCCAACCATCTCTTTCAATGCAGAGCTGTACTAAGCCCCCAAACATCAATTCTAAGTTTGGTGTTGGGCAGCAATCAACAAGCAATGCAAACAAAGGTACTAAGAAGAAAGTACCTAAAGGTTGGAGGGACAAGAAAGCCCCACTGAAGGCCTCTCACCTAGTATGAGAGTTGTCTTCACCAAAAAGCCAGTCATACCACATACAGTGAGTCGTCTCATGTCTCTAGAGCATGTGGAGCTCATTCATGAGAAGACAGGAAGAAATTTTACTGTAAGGGGAAAAATTCTGAGCCCATATCAATCTCCATAAGGAACTAACCGTCAAGCTAGTGACGTTAAAGAAGCGCTTGTTGGGAGGCAATCCAACCCTATCTAGTTATTTCTATTTTCTTTTAAATTTCTTAAGTTTTGTCTTTCTTTAAGTTGTTTCTTTAGGATCATGATCATATGCAGTAGTCAGAACAAAGACAGAAAGCTTCAGAGATATAGAATAGAACACCCTGGAGCAGAGACCAAGCTGGTGTTCAACGCCAGCTAGCGCTAGCCAAGAGCAGAGGCTGGGCGTTCAACACCCAAGAAAACAGATGACCTGGCATTTAAACACCAGGAAGGAGGTCCTTCTTGGGCGTTCAACGCCATAATTGGGAGGAAATCTGGCGTTGAACGCTAGCCATGGTGTAGTAGCTGGGCATCAACGCCCATATGGAGGGCAGGAAATTCAATTGCCCTAGCCTCTCAAGACTAGTGGGTCCCACAGCATCTTCACCTATGCCACCATCTTCTCTCTTCTTCTCACACTTTTCCATACACTCTTCCCTATAAACCCTCAACCAATCACCCACATTCATTCGAACCCTACCCACACCCTCCCTATAAATACCCTCTCTCATACCACTTATCCCACACACTACTCATACACCATAAAGCCCTCACTTGGCCAAATTGCTTTCCCCATCAATCTCCATCTATTTTCTTCTTCTTCTACTCTATTCTTCTCTTTTGTTTATTTTTGCTCAAGGACGAGCAAAGTTTTAAGTATGGTGTGGGAAAAGCGTTGCTTTTTGCTTTCCATTACCACTTATGGCCCCCAAGGTCGGAGAACTCTCTAGAAAGAGGAAAGGAAAGGACATAGCCACCATCATTGAATCTTGGGAGATGGAGAGATTCATCACTAAAGCCCACCAATACCACTTCTATGAAGTTGTGGTAGAGAAAAAGGTGATCCCCAAGGTCCCTTTTAGACTTAAGAAGAATGAGTATCCGGAGATCCGAAGAAGAGGTTGGGAAGTCCTAACCAATCTCATTCAAGAAGTTGGGATCTTAATGGTGCAAGTTCTATGCTAATGCATGGGTCACGAAAAACCATGACATTAGTGTGAACCCACATCTTAAAAATTGGAGCACCATGGTCTGAGGGAGAATCTTGGGCTTTAGTCTGGAAAGTGTGAGGTTGGCGTTCCACTTGCCCTTGATGTAAGGAGACCCACATCCTTACACTAAAAGAGTCAACTTTGATCAAATGTTGGATCAAGTTCTCTCGGACATCTGTGTGGAAGGAGTACAGTAAAAAATGGATTCCCAAGGCAAGCCTATTCAACTAAGAATGCTTGTCCTCAAGCCCATAGCTAGAGGATGGCTAGAATTCATCCAACGATCTATCATTCCTACTAGCAATCGGTCTGAAGTGACCATAGACCAAGCCATCATGATCCATTGCATCATGCTTGGAAGTGAGGTGGAAGTACATGAGGTAATTCCTCAAGAGTTGTACAAAGTGGTAGACAAGCCTTCCACCAAGGCAAGGCTAGATTTCCCTCATCTTATCTGTCACCTATGCTATTCAGCTGGAATTGTCATAGAAGGTGACACTCTAATTGAGGTGGACAAGCCCATCACTAAAAAGAGGATGGAGCATACTAGAGAGCCGGCACATGACCCACAGCAAGAGCATGTGGAGCCGCCTCAACATGAGACCCTTGAGATGCCTCAAGGGATATATTTTCCTCCTCCAAGTTATTGGGATCAATGACATACTACTCTGGGAGAATTAAGCTCTAAAATGAATCAGCTGAGGATGGAACATCGAGAGTATTCCACCATCCTCAATGAAATTAGAGAAGATCAAAGAGCTATGAGAGAAGAACAATAGAGACAAGGGCGTGACATTGAAGATATCAAGCGCACTATTGTGTTCTCTAAAGGAAGTGGTAGCCGCCGTCACTAAGGTGGTCCCGTTCCATCACTCCTTTTCTTTTATTTTTCTGTTTTCTATTATGTTTTATTGTCTGTTCTCTTGTTCTTGTTGCATGATCATCTATGTCTTAAGGCTATAGAATATTTCATATATCCTTCACCTTGCTTAAAATAAAATTTTATTTAAGAAAAGTATGATGCATGAATCCCAAGTTTTATCCTAAGAATAGTTCAATTATTTTGATGTGGTGGCATTGCTTTTGTTTTTTGAATGTATGATTGAACAATGCATATTTGAAATTGGATTTAAGAACGTTGGCTCTTAAAAGAATGATGAAAAAGGAGAAGTATTATTGGTACTCTAAAAAATTGAAAAATTGATTCTTGAAACAAGAAAAAGCAGCAAAAAAAAGAGGGCATGTTACAATAAAAGAAAAATAAATAAATATATACATGCATGCGAAAAAAAAAGAAAAAAAAAGGACAATAGAAAAAGCCAATAGCTCTTTAAACCAAAAGGCAAGAGCATGGGTCCAAGGCTTTGAGCATCAATAGTTAGGAGGGTTTAAAAGAAACACAGTCTTGACTTAAGCGATTTAAACAAGCTGTCCCTAACCATGTGCTTGTGATGTGAAGGTGTCAAGTGAAAAGCTTGATACTGAGCAGTTAAAGTCGTGATCCAAAGCAAAAAAAGAGTGTGCTTAAGAACTCTGGACACCTCTATCTGGGAATTCTAGCAAAACTGAATCACAATTCGAAAGGGTTCACCCAGTTAGTAATACTGAAAAACAAACTGCTTAGGGCCACAGCCAAGACTCTAAAAGCTGTATTCAAGAATAAAAAAGAACTAAACTAGGAGAGTCAATAATATCATATGGATTCTAAGTTCCTAAGGATGCCAACACTTCTGAGCTTCAATGGATAGTGAGATGCCAAAACTATTCAGAAGCAAAAAACTACTAAGTCCCGCTCATCTAATTGAAACAAAGCTTCACTAAAAACTCTGAGATTTATTGTATCTTACTCTTCTTTTTATCCTACTTTATTTTTAGTTGTTTGGGGATAAGCAACAGTTTAAGTTTGATGTTCTGATAAGCGGATATTTTATACACTTTTTGACATCATTTTAATATGGTTTTTAGCATATTTTATTTAAGTTTTTTTATGTTTTCATAGGTTTTAGTGCAAAATTCACAGTTTTGGATTCTACTATGAGTTTGTGTATTTTTTATGCAATTTCAGGTATTTTTTTGCTGAAATTGAGGAGTTAGAGCAAAAGTCTAATTTAGAGACAGAGAAAGTGCTGCAGATGCTGTCAGGTTTGACCTTCTTATACTCAAAAGAGCTTTTCTGGAGATACATAAGTCCAAATGGAGCGTTTTTAACGGCTATGGAAAGCTAATATCCGAGACTTTCCATCAATATATAATAAAATGTATGTTTATAAATATTTGAATAAAAAATTGTTATATAATAATATATTTTTAATAAAGTTAACTATTATTAATAAGTATTTTTTTAATGAATAATTTAATTATTTTTAATAATATAAAATAATTTAATTATTTTAAGTAATATAAAATAATTTAATTTTTTATATTATGCAATTAAAATTAGTACTGTATAATAATTAATCTTAAATAAAAAATATTTTTGTATGTATTTATATGTTTTATATTTATTTTAAAATAAAAGATTATACTTGTCATTTTTAACATATTTTTTATTAAAATATATTTATGTATATATATACTAATATATTCTATATTTATAAATTCTATCAATATTTTCTCTTATAGCATTCTTTGATTTTTATTTAATAAAATCTAATAATTTATAAAAAGTAGCGCATCTAATATATACAAAATAATTGAATTGATTTTAAACATACTCTCTTATGGTGTTACTCTTCTTTATTCTTCTTCTCTGCAATTTTTATTTTTTTATTTTATGTTTCGGTACTGCAGAATGAGATAAAAGCAAAAATAATCTCATGAATTTAGTATATCACACAATCAGTTTTATTAAGCATTAAAACGACATAGGATAATTATTAATAATAAATATTAAGGCTTGTATAATTTATATTTTTATATTTAATATTTTTGGTTTTAGGATTATATGAAAGAGATTAAAAATTTAAAATATCTATCCGCTTGATTAATCAAGCATCGATGAATTTAAACTTTACGCAAATTTCTTGTGTGCTAAAGCTATTCTTCTTGTAGTTAATATTCCAAATTGACCAAAACGTCCAAAAATTGCGTAAAGTAAAATTTCACTTTTCATCCTCCGTTGCAAGATGATATAATTTTTTTTTGAAAAATTCTAATCTTCTCGCACCATGCAAGATACTTCAATGAAAATTTTAAAAAATAAAAACAAATGTCTTTCGCACCATGCGTGAAGTCTATGACGATAATCGAGCACTTCACCCCCCAAACGCCATTTTCGGACATAAGAATTTTCCATAATGTAATTTTTTGGCCGAAATGGCGTTCTCTTAATAATTTTATTTTATTTATTTTGTGCGTGGCAGCGTGTGGACCGTGCAATCAATCGTATGGTACGGATAATCCTCAAGTAATCTATGCGGTTCCCAATTTCCCCTTTCGCACACATCACAAATACACATATGATTGACGCCAAACAAATATAAGAATATAAAGAAAAAAAGTTGTTCTTTTCAGGAGCCATAGCCACATGAACTGGCATATCACCCACAATGTTCGGAAACTCGTGTTAGTTGGAAGCAAAATACTGATTCTTGCACGCTCCAAGCTTCTTGGGCCAAATTAGGAACGCGGCATGAAAAAAATGATCTTGCAAACCCAACAACAAGCTCACCAACTTTTCATGTTCTCATCCACTTATAACAAGTCCAACCTTACCTTCAATCACCATGTGCAAATTCACTTCTCCTGCACATTTTCACGAGTGCCATTCATGTCCCTTAGCATGGGAATGGGAAAGCCTTACAAGAGGAGGAATAGGAACCGGAGCAAGTGTTTCTCTTCTTCTACAACAACGCCAGCTCCATTGCCACCAGACCCAGATAAGGTTTTCTCCTGTTTCCTTATTTGATCTTTAGACTGTGTTCGTTAAGTGTTTCTTAATAGAAAATACTGTTGAGTGTTTCGCTACTCCAAACAGATCTCATAACTCTATATTTCTATCCTGAAACGGTTACCAAACCGGACCTTTTTCGTGATGATTTGGTTGATGGGCATTGAGTAATGTTGAAAAGTTGGAAATTTTGTAGGAAGTGAAGAAAGTTGCGGAAGAGAGTGATGATGTGGTTGTAGAGGGTGGCAGTCCCGATCTGCAAACCCTTTTCAGAAGGTTCTGGAAAGTGGCAGCTCCATATTGGTCTTCGGATGACAAGGCTCAGGCTAGGTTGCAGCTTGCAGGTGTCTTTGCTCTCACTTTGGCTACAACTGGAATCAGTGTTGGCTTCAATTTCTTGGGGAGGGACTTCTACAATGCACTTGCCAGTGAGTTCTTTTGATGAATGACTCTATATATATTGCAATGTTTTTCTCTGTGGTAAAGCATATTTTTGTCCTTCGTGTTTGCAATTTTTTTAGAAAATACCCTCTAACATTTAATTTGGTTCAATTTTGTCCCTATGTTTTTTATTCATTTAATTTTGTCCCTAACATTTTTTATTTGTGTCAAAGCTATCCTGAAAGTTTTCAATTTTGTCCCTCATTTTAGAAGAAAATCACAAATATTAGGACAAAAAGCATATTTTATCCTTTCTTTAGTGATGCTTCGTAGATCATAGACAGGATCCTTACTTTCCTTATGCTTCTGAGGTTGTGTTGATGAAAGGCCATTGGCCTGGAATCATGTGTTTTGGTGTATTTATTTTGATTGGCGAATAGCCTAAGCAAGGATGTGAATATATTTTATTTATGTGCAAGAATAGCATGTAAGGTAAATTACATTTTGAATATTAAAAAAGTTGTCAAAGTTTTTGTTATCAAGAACCCTATGTTATGGGCAGAGCTAAGACTGCGTTTGTTTACAAAGACAAGACACTGAGACAGGGACACAAAGACACAAAATTATGTTTGACAGAAGAGACATGGACAGGAACAATATGTCCAGAGACACTGAATTAGTGTATTTTGTGTCCATCCTGACAGGAAGGACACTGAAACACTAACAAGGAACACAACTTATTTTTTATTTTTTCTTTCATTGTTCTTGTTAATTTTTCATAATTATAATTTTTTATTATTATATTTTTTAGCTCAAATCTTTTGAACGAAAAAAAATGAGATTAAATTGGAATTTTATAATTTGTTTAGTTTATCACCAAACAGAATATAAGAACACAACATTTTGTGTCTCATGTCTTGTTCTCAGTGTTTTGTCTTGTCCTATTCTCATAAACAAAACCCAGCTTAAGGGACTTGGTCTTCCCTAAGTGCTTGTCATGTCTTCGATGGAGTCATGACGATTCTTGTGTATATGTGGACACAGCTGCTTTGGCATATTGGGTTATCTTCTCTTTGTTATCTATTTAGGGAAGGTACATTACAGTATGGTTGATGTGATGATGTTGTATGTTGTTTTTAGTATTATTATTATTTACTCTAGTATGAAATGGGAACAAGTAACTAACCCTGTTTAAGTTTGTTAATTCAAGACAAGGATCAAGAACAATTCACCAAGCAACTGCTTTACTACTTGGGTGGCTTTGCTGGAGGAATCCCGGTGAGCACATTGCTGCATTTTCTTAGGTATAGCTCTGCTAGACTTTGCTTTTGTTTCTTCAATGATGAGTTTTCTTACATGATGCAGCATCTAACTTGTAAACATCTAAATTGCCTACATGTTACTTCAGTGGTCATACCATTTCATTTTTTTCGGCCTTTAAATTTCATACCAGGGGAGTTGGACATAGTCATTTTCCCTATTTATCCTTTTTTTACTTTGTTGAATTGCTCATCATTCCTTTTCATCTACAACTGTTTTTGATCTCAAAGCGAGTTAGTTGGTAGATTTAATATCTCATTATAACAAGACTTTGTCCCAAGAAAGAGACAAGAAAATACTACATGGGAACTGCATGACCATTATTTGATAACAATTTTCGTAAGGTTTTCAAGTTAACTGATTTGTTGTTTTTGAAGCAAACAACGATAGTTATAAGTGGAATTGTCAAACAAGTACACTCAAGTTCCACCTCTCTAATTTTCCTGAATATTATTATCATGACTGGAAATAATCTGTCTGGATGCCTTTCGATAAAGTTTTTGGTTTCTCATACCTTGTTCTAGTGTTCTACATATCTTTCTAACCTTGTTCATTCTGTTGCAGTTTTTTGTGTTGAGAGATTATGCAAGAGAAACTCTTTCCTTGAGATGGAGGTCTTGGATGACAAGCTATTACATGGATCGCTATCTTAAGGACCGGACTTTCTATAAAATTCAGTCTCAGTCAATCATTGATAATCCAGACCAGCGAATTGTTGACGATCTAAGTTCGTTCACTGGGACTGCTCTTTCTTTCTCCTTGACACTCTTCAATGCTGCTGTTGACTTGATCTCATTCAGTAATATCTTATATGGAATCTATCCTCCCCTCTTCGTTGTACTTCTTGTATACTCTGTTGGTGGGACAGCTATTAGTGTTTTCCTTGGGAGGGTAATAGTTTTCCATTTTCATTGTGATTCTTTAAGTTGAAATGCAAAACTACCGTTCCGACCCCACTCTCATAAACTTTAACATACATCCCGTTTTATTAACTGGAGATTGTCAAAATGGCAGGAATTGGTGACTTTAAACTTCTTGCAAGAGAAAAAAGAAGCAGACTTCCGTTATGGGCTTGTGAGGGTTCGGGAAAATGCCGAATCGATTGCTTTCTATGGTGGTGAAGATAGCGAAGTGCAACTTCTTCTGCAGCGTTTCAAAAGTGCTTTTGAAAATCTGACTGTGAGATGCTTCTTCTTTAATTTACATATCTTTTTTCCTTTGATTTTATTCATGTAAGATGTTGTCGGTAACTATATTCAAGTCCATGCCTTTGCTTCTTCAGTTGTTAATGCATATATTTCTTCCTCTTAGTCCATATTTTGCCACCTATATAGTAAGCAGCATTTTTTTCCTGTAAAGACCATGCTGTTCATTTATTTTTTAACTTTTTCTTGATTAAAATTGACTCAATTAATGTGAATAAACTCAAGTATTGACAGTAAACCAAATATTGTCTTTGAGAGCTAAGCGCTAAGCATGACTATTGTTTGCAAGGCCAATATTGTATAACATTAGTGGAAAAAAAAAAGGTGTGATAAAATTATGGTTCAGAGCAAAGGGGTTTCAACTTTCAATTCAAAGACCTCGTTTACAGAAATCTTGCATGAAATGATAAATATCATTAGCAGTTTCAAAGGAATATCTAGTGCCGTGGTGTCTATAACTTAAAAAAATGCTATTGCCTTTTAAGGAACTTAGAATTGCCAAATAAGGAGTTCCTTTCGTAGACTTAACATATACAAAACATCGAAAAGTTGAGTGGGTTAAACTTCAAAATCAGATTGCACAATCTTATGAGACTCAATGCAAGCTTGCTTTTCATATTAACAGCTAGGCCAAACATTATGATTCTTCTACATCAAAACTCTTCTAATATGATCAGTAGATTTTTCATTGAACTGGATGACTGGAAAACTATAGAAGGCTGTACATACACTGGTGGGTCTTGAGTTGTAAACTAAGCTCAATGTCTCATTTAATGTGTGATCACTTAATTATAGCTTCCCAGCACTGTCTATTTGCCATAGCCATGTGTACTGACTTGTTTTTTGGTTTGGAGAAAAACTATTAAATGTATCCTTATTCCAACACTAATTCTTTTCTTGCATTTATCCAATAAAAATAATGCTGTAACTTAAAATAGGTTGATGAATATTGTAACTTATCATTTTGTTACATTACAGAGATTGTTGATTTCTTCTAGAAATCTGGACTTCTTCACCAGTGGCTACCGCTATCTCATTCAAATTCTTCCTGCCGCTGTTGTTGCTCCAATGTATTTCTCTGGAAAGATTGAGTTTGGTGTCATCAATCAATCAGTCTCTGCTTTTAATCATATCCTTGGTGACTTCTCCCTCATTGTGTACCAGTTTCAAGCTATAAGTGCTTTTTCTGCAGTTATTAATCGGCTAGGTATAACATTGTTTTTCTCTTTTCTCTTTCGTATTACATTTTGTTATTTGTAGATCTCATGAATGATATTTGCATAAGTGAACAAGTTCTTCCTCTCTGGAAACGAGAGCTATTTTAAGATAGGTTGTAGTTTCATTTTCACATACACATAAAAGAACCAGAAATTTAAGATGTTACGATGATATGATATGTTTACTTGCAAGGAAACTATGACTTTGCTCTACATATACTTTAGAACTTGTATATCCCCTTTGAAGGTGTTTGATGAATTTCATAAGAATGGAAAGATTGGTGTTGACATTATTTCTGTTTTCATCACTGATTCCTAAGAAAGATAGGTCAGTCAGAGTCAAAGGTCCTTTCATCCACTTGAGTGAAGTTCTGGGGCACATGACACCATTTTGGAAAATCGAAGTGCTTTTGCAGCAAGAAAGCTGATCTTAGATGCAGCTTTGATTGCTAATGAGTTGGTGTCTGATATGAAAAAGCGAGCTTAAGAGTGTTTGGTCTACAAAAGACTTTTGAAAAAGCTTACGATAAGGTCAACTGGGTTTTTTGGATAAGGTGGAAGGAAAAAGGATTTGGCTCTAAATGGAGGAAATGGATTTCAGGTTGCCTTGTTACAAGTACTTTCTTAGTCATGGTTAATGGCGAGCCAAGTTCATGATTCAAGGATGAGAGGGGTTTGAGGGAAGGTCACCCTCTCTATTTCCCTTCCTCCCTTCATATTCAATTTAGTGGCTGATGTTGTTAGTCGGTTGGTTGTTAGAGAAGAGTGGAGGGGGCTTGTTAAGGGGTTAACAGTAGGATCAGAAGTGATTGTGGTTTCTCGTTTGCGATTGCGGATGATACAATTTTTTTCTTGGAAAATGATAAGGAGAGCTTCTCTAATGCTCTCGATCTTTTATGTTTTCCAGCTAGCCTCCGGTTTGAAGATTGTTATGGGTAAATTGGCTTTATGGGGATTAATATTGACCCAACTGATTTCTATGGTTGGATGTGAAATTCTGGAATAGCCTTTTGTTTATATGGGTGTTCTCTTAGGTGGGAACCCTACTTCAACCTCTTTTTGGGTCCTGTTGTCATGAAGATTTCTAAGCATCTTCAAGTTGGAAAGGAGCATATTTCTCACTAGGAGGAAGGATCAGTCTTATTCAGTCTTGCTTATCAAGTGTCCCTCTTTATTTCCTATCTTTTTATTTTCCTATACCAAAGGGAGTGGCTAAAACCATTGAGAATATAGTGAGGGATTTCCTTTGGTCTAGTGCTATGGATTCAATACGAGATCATTTGGTGTGTTGGAGATTTGTTGTCTACCAAAAAATGAGTATTGGGTCTTGGTAATCTGGTATAGAAAAGTATCAAAAATGCTATTTGTATACTAAAATCAACCACTGTATTTATGTACAAATACATGTGTTGTTTAATTCATTTTCAATGTGTATTCCAACATGTATTTTATACTAGTGGCTGATTTTAGTGTACCTGCATGGTTAAAAATACATTAGTGTGGCAACAAAATGGCTATGGAATTTTCCATTAGAACCACATTCTTTTTGGCATAAGGTTATTAGAAGCAAGTATGGCTTGAATAGAAATGAACTGGATGCAAATCTTGCTTCACATGCTACTCATTATAGTTCTTGGAAATTTATTTATGGTGGTTATGCTCCTTTCATACCTTTACTTTCTTTGAAAGTAAAGATGGATCTCGCTGTCTCTTTTAGGAAGATAATTGGCTAGGTGATGCTCCTTTACTTGGCTTTTCTTTGTCTGTATCGCTTATCTGTTTTACATAATATTACTGTTGGAGACTTCTATTCAATATAGGGATCT
Source organism: Arachis hypogaea (assembly GCF_003086295.3). Taxonomy (NCBI): domain Eukaryota; kingdom Viridiplantae; phylum Streptophyta; class Magnoliopsida; order Fabales; family Fabaceae; genus Arachis; species Arachis hypogaea. The sequence continues at coordinate 50,099,079 of NC_092042.1, read as the reverse complement.
CATCTTCCTATTCTTGTACCTACTTTTTTAGAAATCTTAATGATAGAGAGTCTATTGAGTTAGGAAATCTTTTAGGTCTGCTTGAAAATGCCCTTTCTACCCCTGACAAAAGCTTATGGTCTCTTGATTCATCCGTCTCTGTTGGTGTCTTCCACTATGGCACCTTTATGCTCGACAGAATTAACACTGTTGACAATTTATAAGTTAGACGACCACATTAGGCTATATGCCCAAATGTGTGCTTGATGTGCTGGGGACATTCAGAAACAGTCTCAATTTTGTTTATCACTTGTCTCATGGCTGATTCTTTGTGGATTTCATTGTTCAGCATGTTTTGAGCATCTTGAGTGTGCCTTGCATCACTGGATCGATTTCTTTTGACAAGATTTGCAGGTTTTGGGAAAGATGCTAAATTTTTTGGGCAATGGGCAATATATTCCACTATTTGGACCATTTGGTTAGAACACAATCTACGAACTTTTAATGATAGATTTGCAGGAAAAACTATTCTTTGGGATAGAATCAGGCGTTTAGCATCTATATGGCGTAAAGCACATGGTTTTTCCAACTTTTCCTCTCAGACATGATGAGAAGTTTGAAAGCTGCAGTTCATTGACGTTTGATGCCTTGTTTGTATTCCTTTTGGTTTGGAGGAACTCTTTTCCTCCTCCCCACTGTATTGTTCCCTCAATACAATAATGAAGTTTTCTTTCGTTATAAAGAAAATGATAAATTCTGCATAGTTTTATATTATAGTGTTAGCTTCTCAAAATCATCTGCATAGATAATCTATTAAACACTAAAGAGTTCTTTCTCTATGGAATATGCAGGTGAGTTTGATGATATTTTGGACAGAAGCAGCTCAAAATCTCTGTCTGATACTTTGGAAGACATACATATTACATATAAAGATTTCAGAAGTTCGTCTGCATTGGAATCTAATGGATCGACACCATCAGAAAGTTATGAAACATTGCTGGAGATAAACAATTTGACTCTTAAAACTCCAAGTGAATCTACACTTATAAGAGACTTATCAGTGACAATCAAAGAAAAGGATAATTTATTGGTAAGTAATCGACATCCCAACTTAAAAACATCCATATCAGTCTTCATTCCTTGTACTTGATGTCATTGAGCGACACTTCCATCCCAAATGCTATACTCCCCATTGTGTAATATCCCTTTGAGCATGAAGTGTGGACAATGTCCATCTTCTCTTATGCTGAAATTAAATGTCATATTTAGAAGAATTAGGGAGGCAAGAATTGAAATCTAGACCAACACTAAAGGATTTGATTCCATATCATGAACTCACTCTCTCAAAAGCTTAACTTTTTGGTTAGGACTTTGCATAAAAATAAAATTTAGATTTGTATTCTGAATAAGTTCAACCTCGTTAGTCTGTATGGTTGTACAAAAAATCATTTCTAAATCTAACCGATATAACAGGTGATGGGACCAAGTGGAAGTGGTAAGACCTCCTTGTTAAGAGCTCTGGCTGGTCTATGGAGAACTGGAACCGGAAAGATTGTGTACTATGTAAAAGGTGGAGAAGAGTCTGAGCGAATGATTTCTTCCGATGCAAATACTCCTTCAATAAATGTTGCTAATGATACATTTGAAGATCATGGAAAATTTGCAAGCAAAAAATCTAGAATTTTTTTCCTTCCTCAAAGACCATATATGGTTTTGGGCACTCTTCGTCAACAATTGCTTTATCCAATATGGACTGATGACACAGTTTCTACATCAGGAGATACTGAACAAAAAAGTATGTCATTTCTAGTTTCTTGTTCCCACATGCCTAAACTTGTTTTTCTCTAATTATGATGCAAACTCCATATACATTTATATTTTAAAAATGTCTTTTACACACCGTCTTAAACTTATTTGCTCAATCGTGCACTGACATATGATTTGATGTTGAAATGAACTCCTCTTAATTTATGAATGCCAGACACGCTGTTGTAATTATTTTGTAATGATCACAGGAGAACTATATTTAATCCAAAATAAAGTTTTAGTTTAATCTATTTATACAAAGGAGGGAACATAAAAACATGTGATTGTTATCCCAGAGATATTATTAGGTAAGTTCTTTTTATAGGGACTTCTAGACAATAAAAACTTCTGATCCATTTCTGTTAAAGTCTACCTAGTACCTACACAATAAGATTATCTGATGGTGAAACAAGCCTATACAACCATTTGAATCTTAGAAATGTCTCGATTAAGCTTTAGACTAACATTGATCCGTTTTCTTAACAAGGATCAATCCAGGTCCAAATGATTGAAGTAGATAAATAGATGTTCTTATTTATTCCTAACCATTTTGAGCAGAACCTAGACTTTGTAGGCAAGTGAACGAATTCTTAAATGTTCAATTTTGAGAATTGACTTTGAGGTTGCTAGGTGCTCATTGACAACTTATTATTTTTTTTTTTCTTTTGGCTACTGATTTTCTAATTTAGTAATGAAAGAGGAAACGAGCATAATTAATCATATAACTCTGCCTAATAGTAATAAATACTATTATATTATCTGAATATACAGGGTCCTACTTGATTTAGATCACTGGAATATTATTCGTATGTTGGCAGGAACGCGTGCAAGCTTTACTGATCGAGTTTATTTTGACATTTTTCTGCAGATGTGCTTCCTTTCTTGACTAAGTTCCCAAACTCGGACATCATAAAAGATAAGCCTATGAAGCCAACAACGAATGAGCTAATAAAGGTCTTAGAGGATGTCCGCCTTGGCTATTTATTGGCTCGATTCAGTTTAGATTCCACATATGAATGGTCTAGTGTTCTTTCTTTGGGAGAGCAGCAACGCCTTGCATTCGCTCGTCTTTTGCTTTCGAGGCCTCAGTTGGTCTTGTTAGATGAATCAACAAGTGCACTTGATGAAGCCAATGAGGTATTCTTGAATTCTAAGTTCTGATGACATATAATTATATCTGAATTGGATGTATGACACATCATGTGGATAGCTATGGTATTCATTGAATTGACCATTCTGTTCTGTTCAAATTTTAGGCACTTTCATCTAAACATTATAGACATACTTATAAAAGATTGATTATCTAAACTTTAGGACAAAAATTATTGTCTAACAGTATACTCATACTTATTGTTATTTGTGAATAAGATTTTTATTTCTTAATTTCTAACCCCACCACCCAGAACCAAAAAACCTTTTGAAATATATGAATACAGGGTGCACGTGCACCATAGCAGGGAGGTGGTGGCCACCCCAAAATTTTAGATCACATATAATTTTTTTTCCCCTTAAGTCGGCCCCTTTTCAAAGTTTTTCACACTAAGTATTAACATTTCTGGAAACTTTCATGGTAAGCATATGTCTGGTTGGCGGTATAAAGTTTTGGGGATTAGCTTTCAGGGTATGTTCAATTGATTCGTTTGATGTGTTTGACAACTTTTATGGATGATCTGTATTTGGCTGTAAGAATATCTTTTGCTGGAGGGTGGAACAAAACATTTCATACATGAATTTCTTGTGTAAATTTATACATTGAGCTCATTGGAAAAAATTTCACCAAGTTGATAGTCCAATTGACTTTTGGATTCAGGTACGTTTCAAAGTATTGGTTGAAATAATCAAATAAGCAGCGAACCGCTGTTACTTTACATATTTAAATATAACTGTTGACCATGCTAATATAAGTTACTACATGTTTTGTGTCTAGAAAAGCATACTAGATATTCTGCAATGCTACATTTAGAACTTCTAGTGAAAACGATGCGAGTCAAACCAAACATGCTAGTGCTTCCACTATCTTGCAAGAGTGTGTTTCTGTTTTCTTGTTTTATTTTGTGAGGTTTCCTTGTTATACAATAGATGTTTAGGAAGGAAATAGTGAAAACATAAGAAAATAAGGGTCTCATTTTCTATTTTCATTTTCAGTATCTTATGTTTTCAGAATTTTTGTGAAGAAAAAAGAAAAATATTAAAAACATAAAACACTAAAATGTAAAAAAAAAATAGAAAAATGAATACTAAACGCATCCTATTGTTTCTGTGTTTGTATTTTTTATTTTATTATTATTTTCTCTACAAGTTTCCAAAGATAAGAAGGCAGGTAAGTGAATGCTATGGTGCTTATGACATTGTGCCTAACTTATTAAAAAAGACAAATAGATAATATTAATAAATTTTAAATATTTTACTTTTACTTTATATATTTTATTTTTTACTTATAAAAGCAAATTAGACAATTTAAGTACCATAATAAAAGGTACCATAGAATTCACCAAGCAGGAAATGGAGAACAGAATACAGGAAACTCAGTCAAGACCTAAAGATTTTCATTGATGTAATGATTTGATGTCACTGAATTTTTGTTGCAGGCTCATTTGTACCAGCTGATTGGAGCAGCAGACATAACATACATCAGCATTGGCCACCGGTCCACGTTGCGCTATTACCACAGCAAGATCCTAAGCATATCCACGGCGGATTCCGACGATGAACAGTTGAATTGGAGTATTGGACCCACAAGACATGAATCCTCTCTAGAATTTACAAATCAATGATTTTAGGGAGCTTCAGAATTGGTTGCAAATTTTGCAATGCTTTGATACGAGTGCTCCGAATTTGTTGAAATATAAGTTTGATGTACCTGGATGTCAATATGTAGGATTTTCCGTGCAACTAGCTGCTACAACATTTAACTTTAATATACACGTGAATGAATATTAGGAAACTTGGCCGTTTTCATTTCATTGTTTTTAAGTGCTGTTTCTAGCTCATTTTGGTAATGGTACTTGTTTCTAACATTCTTTAAGATTTATTATTATTATTATTATTATTATTATTATTATTATTATTATTCATGAAAGGGAACAACCTAATTAGACTGGGCTAGAAAGGCAAGGGGAGGAAGGGAATCAAACTCAGATTTCTTTCTGGTTGGAGAGTTTACAAGGAGATGAAATAATATTTTATTAATCTTATTTAAAGGTTACAGTATAAATAATGAATAGAATATTTGTAAAATAATTTAGAGGTTAAAAAATTCTTATTACGTAATTAATTTGATTGCCAATAAATGCATAAGTGGGTGAATGACATGATTTATGCTGTCCACACTTTACTGGGCTGAAATGGAATTTTTTAATTTTTCTTTTAAAAAAATACGAGGGTATCCACATTTTATTGAAAGCGAACAAAGATTTTTTACACCATTTCACAGGCGAAATAGGTTTGAACGTTTTTTCTTTTTTTAATTTCTTTTTTTGGAAAAACAATTTTACGTTAGGCAAATTGGTCAAAATTTAGAAAAGTGATCTCCAAGGGAACAGGAAAATTAATTTAAATCCTGTATTAATTTTGAAACAAAGAAGAACCTTTGAAGACAGATAATTTGCAATTTGATAGATGAAGTATCGCCTGAAATTGGAAAGAGTGAACACGTGGGGCAGAGAGGAGGATGAAGAATGGTCGATACTTTTTGGCTTTTTAAAATTTATGTATTATCCTTTATGATGAATGAGTTGATATGATGAAAATAAAAATTCTTGATGCCCTGCAATAGCTTAATAATCTTTGTAAATATGTAGATAAAAATACATAGTGGTTCACCTTTATGTTAATTGATCCTGTAACTTCACTTATTATATGAATGTCACGTCTATTATTATATTATAAGAATGTTGTGGATAGATTGCTGTTTGACAAGTGGAATTTTTTGTGTTTAACAAGTGCATAGCTTTACTGACTAACACGTAAAAACTAAACAATATTAAGCTATGTGAATAAAATAATGGACTAGCGCAATAAAATTATATTTTCAACTTTTTCAAAATTTAAACTTGTCAATAAAATGCTACTCAGGACACGTCCTAAACCATTACGTTAAACTTGAAACTATTTGAGAGTATTATTTATTCAAAAATAATGAGTGTATTTCTATTTCAAACCTGCATAAACATAACAGAAATATATGATATGTTAATGGATGTAAATCCAACAAAACTTCAAAAAATTTCAAGGTTTATGCTGTGCACTTATGGAAAGTTTCAAACAAGTACAATGACAAAGAAATCAATGGCATTGAGATGGTTCTTCAGGATATCAAAATAAGTGTGTTGGATATATAGTATAACTGATTATTTTCTGGTTTCTAATAGTGTTCCTAATGACATGCTGTTTTCAAATTTTCTAGGGCGGTAGGATCCGTGCTTCAATCCCAAAACCATTGGTCAAGAAGCGGAGAGATAATATTGTGGAGTTTAGCATGTACGTGATGTTTAACTTTATAGTGGTGGATAAAAAAGAGAAATCAGGACAATTACAAATAGATGGACCATCAATTTTCACAAAATACCACTGTTCTTTCAATACCTCATCCCAATTTTTCTCTAGAGGCATTTTCTTTTAAGCCTATTGTGGAGCTGCTTAGAGCTGACAAGATCGATAATTCAATACTCATAAGTAATGCAAAATTTAAAAAATGTTACCAGTTATAGATTTATCCAACAAATGAGAAAATTAATTTAGTTTCGATCTTTCATTGTTGTGTAGATATCATTGGTGAAGTGGTTGGAAAAGAGAATCCAAGAGAGTTTATTACTAGCGAAGGTAGAGAGACAAAGCGTTTGACTATTTTAATCGAAGGCATTGAGTAAGAGTTCTCAACAGTAGTTTAATTTGTTCACTTTGGTTATGACTGCACTTGTTAACAAAATTTTTATTGTTCTAACATTGTGATGTAAAAACAATAGCATTGGGTGTATGTTGTTTGGAGACATGGTAGACCAAATTCTACCATATCTCGAGGAAGAAAGGATGGAGCCTTTGATAGTTATAGCTCAATGCTTTAAACTGAGCAAGTGGAATGGTATGCGTTTACACCAAATGGATTGTTGTTTTGCTTACTATTAATGGCATTAACAATCTAAGAACATGTGACTCACAATAATCTATATTCTCGTATAGAAAAAATATTAGTGTATAGTCACTTTGAGTAGTCCAAATTACGTATTAATCCTGATTTGGAAGAGGTTAGAGATTTTTGTAACATGTTAGTTAACATTCACAATGAGTGATTATGCGAGAAGAATTTTTTCTTTTTGTGTATGGGTTGTGATGTCGGTATTTAATAATTTTGTAGGAGACTTTCTGGAAAACTGGCAAACTCGGCCAGAATTAGTCAAGTTTCATCTCATGACCTGCGTTTTGGTGCCGACGAGCTAAAAAAGGGAAATGTTGTTGTTAAAACTATAGAAGAAGACATCAGCTCAACACAGGCGAGGATAATTAGTACAAGAATCTACTTAGTCTATTTTCATTACTAGATATTAAAATTTCCATGCTATTATTTTCAAGAAGGGCCTATATGGATTGTCGGTACAATAGTTTCAATTAACTCTAGCAAGGATGATTGGTATTACAAATTATGACAAAAATGCCCAAAGAAAGTAGAAACTCCTATTAGAAATAGATATGAGTGTGGTAGATGTGATCACACCCACGGAGCTGCATCATTTAGGTGTGTGTGACATATATGTTAAATTTATAAAATATATATTTTCTGTTTCAGGCATTGATATTCTTTTGGGTTCCTACTTGCGTCATTAATGTTTAGACGTGTTTGAATCAGGTACAAAATTGAGGTGATGGCATGTGACGCAACGGGTAGCATAACATTGTTAATGTGGGATAGGAAAACGGTACAGCTATGTGGGAAGCAAGTTGACTAGATCAAGAACGAGGTATTATGTAAGATATGCAGTCGTTATTTATTTTTCTTTAACAAGTATAGTGATTGATGTCTATAAACACCCTAGGCCTTTGATGGAGATGGATAGCCCCCCGCTTTGAAAACCATGATGGATAGGAAGTTATTTTTCAAGGTTAACGTTAAATTATCGAACATTAGACAGTATGACCAGATTTATTCCATCATGAAAATATGTGACGATGAGGAGATTGTAGAAATGAATCACCCCAAGAAAGTGCTTAATCTCGCCTCGGATGCTATAACTGTATGTGCTATAGTTATTTCTTCTTGACAATGGAAATATTAACTATGCTAGCATGTATATTAAATGTATGATTAAGTTTTTTGGATGTCTCTTTATAAGACAATGGGTGCAATGACTCGATCAATGTGTTAGCGATTTTGGCCAATATGCAAAACGATATTGATTCTATTTTTTCTGTGGTGAACTTATATAATATAATTGCTAACAAGTATTTTTTTTGTTCAGTATTTTTTATATAAATAAAGGTTAAATTATAATTTTGTTGTTATCAAGATGGTATGGAGGACAGTGTGACCAGTCTCAAAGAGAAAATTCTAGCTAAAAGAGCTACCATGGGAATGAAACCGTCTTTGCCTATAAATGTTAACAATGAAGATGAATTGGGATTTTCCACCAACAAGTTCAGTCGCAAGGGTTGAAAGAGGCATAAGATACAAATTAGTGGGAGTGATAATTAGGCATAATGCATGATTAATAGCATAGTTGGATTTCCGTATGTTGTTTGGTATGTGTAGTATTTTGGTTCTTATATTTTGATACAATTATGGAATCAGATTGACAATATTTAGAGGTTTTTGTATTTGTTTTTGTTTTTGTATTAGTTCAGTCATAAGTATGCTAACGTATGGTACTTGGTTATTTTAAAGTATGGTGACTGATTTTGGTATGAAATTATTAGGCTAATATATTTTAGGGTAAATTTTATATGTGACTCTCATGTGATCATTGTAGCAGTACATTATTTATAATTCCAATGCAGTATTTATATTAATTCTCATTAGCAATATATTTGTAGATTTTTGAATCAAGTCTAAATATACTGTAAGTTATATATAGTTGATATATAAAAATTGATATGAACTAAATTGCACCAATTATGAAAATTTTGATAGTATAGTTGAGAATGAAAATTTGTTATAAGATTTTCAATATTTTAATTTAACAAATTGACTTTAACTAATCTAACACCAAAGGACGTAAAGTGATGATGGCTTATAAGCAGGATATAACTTTATTATTGTTATGCTATTAGTTTATCTAAAGAATTTTTTTTTGTTAGAGTGTAACTGGATATAGCATTATTTTTGTATTGTGGACATGCTAATTAACATTGAATGTAAATCAAATAATAAACGATTACCTGTAACTGATGTATTAGCCATCATAAGCTTTCACAACGACAATTTTGGTAATGCTATTTTATTTGTTGTAGTTATTGAGACACTGGAATGGACATTTAAACCAGAACAAGGTGCTGAATTGGCATGTTGAATCTATCGAGATGCATCCAAGTAAAAAATATGTGTTACTTAGCCAAACTTTATCAAAACCTATTCAAAGAAAATTAAGAAAGACTCATTATATCATTTGTTCAATAAATAAACAATTAATTCTGATATATAATTTACAAAAATTAATTCATTATAAATTCTGTGGTATATAGTCCCTTATAGCTACAAACAAGCAAGAGAATTTTTCGGTATCCACTAAGTTGAATCAAGAAGTGGAGCTCCAACCAAGTAAAAAATCGAAAAACATCAAAGTTTAAATTATTAATAAATTTAAAATATATTGCATCCATAGATGGTCGAATAACAATATAGGAATTTATTTATTGGAATAAATATATTGGTCCAAAAAGAGATACTAACCACTTTTTAAAAATTATAGAAAGAATAGTACATCATGCTAGATGTTGCCATGAAACCGTATAACAAGAATGACAGTTCTAATATTTGTACTTTTATGCGATTCAAGAAGTTAGATATCTTCAACTATTTTGACTTATGAGAGTATAACTTTTAGTGACTTTATGAAAACTTATTTAGAGGAAAAAAGGAAGACTCATTACATGATTCATTCATACAGTATATACCATATAATAGTATTACACATCATGACATGCCATTGGTGCGCGAAATTGGCTCTGCAATATTCGCACATATAGACCGGCAAGTGCACCGGTTCGTCCAAGTAATACTTCAAGTGAGTGAGGGTCGAATTCCACGGAGATTGTTGGTTTGAGCAAGCAATGGCTATCTTGTAGATCTTAGTCAGGCGATTAGAAAAGATGATTGTTGTGAAAAATGCATAAAAAAGAATAAATAAAACATTACTAGATAGATGTGAATTCAATGGTATGAGAATGGTTGAGGCTTCAGTGATGCTTCTTCCTTCTGGATCAACTTTTCTCACCATCTAGTCCAACTTCTGTTGATTCTTCCATGGCAGGTTGTAAGTGATTAATGCCAGGTCAGTGGTCATTAATCTCCTTTGCTTCAGATCAAACGCCAGGTCAGTGGTCATCCAATCTAAACGGGGGTAAAACTCCTGCATTCCATTCCCTTGGTGATCCTACTCAAAACGCCACAGACAAGGTCGGATCTTCCGGATCAGAGAATGCTGCCTCATGATTCTAGCCTATACCACAAAGGCCATAATCACTCTGTACCTCGGCTGAACTGATGTCTCCAAGTCTCCAACGAAGTCATGGATTAGCCGTCTAAGAGATGTATAATAAAGCTTGTGGTTCAGTACTATCCCATCAAGGACTCGCAAGAATCCATGTAGAAAAGGGATGATGGTCAAGTTACACTCCCAATTCATTAGGATGAAGAACAAATATACATCTTAGAATGAAATCAAGCATAGATTGAAATAGAATAGTGATATTATTAATCCATAAGACTCAGCAGAGCTCCTAACCTTAACCTATGAGGTTCAGTTGCTCATACTGTACAGAATGTAATGTTCCAAAGTAAAAGTAGAGGAAGAAGATCCTAAATAAGGGTGATCTTCTCCTATATATAATAACCTAATAACTAAGAAGTACAAAAATATGAGAGAATAGACTAGAGGTGCGAAATCCACTTGTGGGCCCACTTGAGTTGAGTTCTTGGGCTGAGTTTGGCATCCACTTTGAAGAATGGGTGTTAAACACCCCATAGGGAGGTGATCCACACTGCCTTGTATGCTTGGTGCGCATTGAACGCCAGCTCTACTCTCCCTTTTGGGCGTTGGACGCCAGCTGCTCCCCTTTGGGCGTCCAACGCTAGGAATGAGGTTGGTGACTGGCGTTGAATGCCAGTTTTGGACCTACATTTCCAAAGCAAAGTATAGACTATTATATATTGCTAGAAAGCTCTAGACGTTAGTTTTCCAACGCCATTGAGAATGCATTTTTAGATCCAGAAATTCTTGTGCGAGTGCACGAAAGTCAGATTCTGACAGCATCTGCAGTCCTTTCTCTATCTCTAAATTGGACTTTGCTAAAACTCCTTAATTTCAGCCAGACAATATCTGAAATCACATGAAAACACACAAACTCAAAGTAGAATCCAAAAATGTGAATTTTGCACTAAAACCTATGAAAATATAATAAAACTTAAACAAAACATAACAAAAACTAAATGAAAATGATGCCAAAAAGCATATAAAATATTCGCTCATCAGAACACCAAACTTAAACTGTTGCTTGTCCCCAAGCAACCAAAACAAAGTTAGATTAAAAAAAAGAGAAGGATACAATAAATCTCTAAGTTTTGATGAAGCTCAGTTTCAATTAGATGAACGGGACTAGTAGCTTTTTGCTTCTGAATAGTTTTGGCATCTCACTCTCCTTTGAAGCTCAGAAGTGTTGGCATCTTTAGGAACTTAGAATCCAGATGATATTATTGACTCTCCTAGTTTAGTTCTTTTTTATTCTTGACACAGCTTCTTCTGAGTCTTGGCCGTGACCCTAAGCGCTTTATTTTCCAGTATTACCACTGGATACATAAACACCACAGACACTTAACTGGGTGAACCCTTTTGGATTGTGATTCAGCTTTGCTAAAATCCCCAGATAGTGGTGTCTAGAGTTCTTAAGAACACTCTTTTTGTTTTTAATCATGACTTTAACTGCTCAGTCTCAAGCTTTTCACTTGACACCTTCACACCACAAGCATATAGTTAGGGAAGCAACTCTTTTGAACTGTTTAGACCAAGACTTTGTTTCTTGTAGGCCCTCCTAACCATTGATACTCAAAGCCTTGGATCCTTGCTCTTGCCTTTTGGATTAAAGAGCTTATTGGCTTTTTGCTTTTATTTTTGCTTTTTTTTTGCATGTTATCTTATTTTTTTATTGCTTTTTGTTGCTTTTTCTTGCTTCAAGAATCAATTTTTGGATTTTTCAGATTACTAATAATACTTTTCCTTTTTCATCATTCTTTCAAGAGCTAATATTCTTAAATCCAACATCAAATATGTACTGTTCATTCATACATTCAGAAAGTAATGCAATGCCACCACATCAAATAATTGAACTATTCTTATTATATAACTCGAAATTCATGCACCTCACTTTTCTTTTTCAAATAAATTTTCTTTTAAGCATGGTGAGAGATATATGGAATATTTCATAGCTTTAAGACATAAATAAAGATGATCATGCACTAAAAATAGAAAACAGACAATGAAATACAATGGAAGACAGAAAAATAAAAATAACATAAGAAAGGGGATTAAGGGAACGGGATCACCTTAGTGACGGCGGCTACTACGCCTTCTAGTGGATCCAATGGAGTGCTTGATTTCTTCTATGTCATGATCCTGCCTCTGTTGTTCTTCCCTCATAACTCTTTGATATTCTCTTATCTCATGGAGGATGGTGGAGTGCTCTTGGTACTCCACCCTCAGCGGATCCATGTTAGAGCTCAATTCTCCTAGAGAGTTATGCCATTGTTCCCAGTAGCTTTGGGGAAAAAATACATCCCTTGTGGTATCTCAGGGATTCCTTGTTGAGGTAGCTCCACATGCTCTTACTGTGGTTCATGTTCCTGATGAGGGAAAAACGATTCCACACAAACTCACCGGCAAGTGTACCGGGTCGCATCAAATAGTAATAACTCACAAGAGTGAGGTCGATCCCACAGGGATTGATGGATTGAGAAATTTTAGTTAGGTGATGAATATAGTTAAGCGAATATTTGGTGATTTGAGTGATTTTGATTAACAAAAGCTAAATTGCAAGTAAGTAAAGGTGCAGAAGGTAAATTGGACAGAAAAGTAAAGTGTAGAAGAGATAAATTGTAGAAACTTAAAGTGCAAGAAAGTAAAATAGCTGAAACTTAAAGTGCAAGTAATGTAAATGACTGAAACTTAGATTGCAAGAAATGTAAATGGCTAAAGCTTAGAGTGCAAGAAATTTAAATTACTGAATCTAAATTGCTGAGAAACTTAAATTGCTTAAAGAGTAAAGGGATTTGGGTGCTGAGATTCAGAATTGAACAAGAAAATGCAAATTAAAGTAAATCAGAGAGACATGAGATGAAGAGATTTAGCTCAGTAGCCAAGCAGAAATGAAAAATTGCTTAAAGGAACAAACAACAAGAAAACTTAGCTCAATTATGAAATTCTAAAAGAGAAACTAAAGATCGAAGAAGAGCACTGAGATCAGAAAGCAGATCTAGACCTCAATTACTCCCTTGACCAAACAGAAAAGAAATTGTAGAAGAAATAAAAAATGAAAACAGCAAAGGAAATTCAGATCCAATTTCTAAATTCTCAGAACTATGTAGAAGACAAGCAAAGATGAATTTCAGATCAAGAAATGAAATGGAGTTCTTCAATCTCAATCCAAAAACCCAGAACAGAAAGTAGAAGTTGCAGAAGAGAGAAAAAAATGAAAACAGAAAGCAAAACTAGATCTAATCCCAATTCCCCAAATTCAAAAACAAATGAAAATTAAAAGTGAAATACTAAAATGAGCTAAAGGTCCTTTACAAATCAAATTAACTCCTATTTATACACTTTCTATTTTGGTCTTCAGAGCCTGGAATGTGCTTTTAAATTCTATGAAGAATTGGGTCCAAAATGGCTTGGTTCAAGTGGCATGGATCAGGGTGCATTTGATTAGCTCCCAGGGTAGCGCTCCGTTGGGTTTTGTGAGCGTTGCATTCATTTTCCTTTGGCCAAGCATGCTTGGTATGCGAAATCGTGATTCACACTTTTCACAACTCCGCATAGCTGACTAGCAAGTGCACTAGGTCGTCCAAGTAATACCTTACATGAGTAAGGGTCGATCCCACAGAGATTGTCGGCTTGAAGCAAGCTGTGGTCATCTTGTAAATCTTAGTCAGGCGGATTCAAAGGGTTATGAGGTGTTGATAATTAAAAGATAAATAAAACATAAAATAAGATAGAGATACTTATGTAATTCATTGGTGGGAATTTCAGATAAGCGTTTGGAGATGCTTTGTTGCTTCTGAACCTCTGCTTTCCTATTGTCTTCATCCAATCATGCGCACTCCCTTCCATGGCAAGCTGTATGATCCTCTCAGGGAAAATGGTCCTACTACAGTCTCTGTACGGCTAATCAACTGTCGAATTCTTCGTCTCGGATGAAAAATACCAGGCACAGCTACTGCAGGGCTAATCATCTATTGGTTCTCACTAGCATCGGAATAAGATCCATTGATTCTTTTGCACACTACCATTGCGCCCAACATTCACGAGTTTGAAGCTCCTCACAGTCATCCCTTCCCAGATCCTACTCGGAATACCACAGACAAGGTTTAGACTCCGGATCTCAGGAATGCTGTCTATTGTTCTAGCCTATACCACGAAGATCCTAATCTCAGATTCAGATGCTCTGTTGTCAGGAGAGACGATGTGAATCGTTGATTAGAGACCCAAGAGAGTATACTTCGGCTGGCGTCCAATGACTACGTTGAACATCATGTAGACCGCTTGTGGTTGTCAGGCATGCGGATCTTGGCTAAGCGAGTACTGAAGATAGTGGGTGATTGTCACGGGTCACCCCTTCATTATGACTTAACTGAATTAAGTACAAGAGTATATCTTGGAGGAGAAGTAGGCGTGAATTGATTAGAAAAACAATAATACTTGCATTAATACTCGAGAAACAGCAGAGCTCCTCACCTTAATCTATGAGGTGTAGAAACTCCATCATTAAAAATACATAAGAACAAAATGGTCTAGGCATTGCCGAATGGCCAGCCTCCAAAAAGGGTTCGAAGAACTTCCAAAAGGTCCAAGACTTCCAATACAATAGTAAAAAGTGCTATTTATACTAAACTAGTAAACTAGGTTTTTACAGAAAATGAGTAGATAGTGCAGAAATCCACTTCCAGGACCCACTTGATGTGTATTTGGGCTGAGCCTTGAAGCTTTCACGTGCATAGGCTATCCTTGGAGTTAAACGCCGCTTTGGTGCCAGTTTTGGCGTTTTACTCCAGAAAAGGGTCTCTGGTGGGCGTTTGGACGCCAGTTTGGGCCATCAAATCTCAAGCAAAGTATAGACTATTATACATTGCTGGAAAGCCCAAGATGTCTAACTTCCAACGCAATTAAGAGCGTGCTAATTGGGCTTCTATAGCGCTATAAAATCCACTTCGAGTGCAGGGAGGTCAGAATCCAACAGCATCTGCAGTCCTTTCTCAGCCTCTGAATCAGATTTTTGCTCAGGTCCTTCAATTTCAGCCAGAAAATACCTGAAATCATAGAAAAACACAAAAACTCATAGTAAAGTCCAGAAATGTGATTTTTTCATAAAAAATAATAAAAATATACTAAAAAGTAACAAAAATATACCAAAAACTACGTAAAAACAATGGCAAAAAGCGTATAAATTATCCGCTCATCACAACACCAAACTTAAATTGTTGCTTGTCCCCAAGCAACCAAAAATAAAATAGGATAAAAAGAATATAATATACAATAAATTCCAAAACATCAATGAAGCTTAGTTCCAATTAGATGAGCGGGACTAGTAGCTTTTTGCTTTTGAACAGTTTTGGCATTTCACTTTATCCCTTGATGTTCAGAATGATTGGCATCCATAGGAACTCAGAATTCAAATAGTTTTATTGATTCTCCTAGTTCAGTATGTTGATTCTTGAACACAGCTACTTATGAGTCTTGGCCGTGACACTAAGCATCTTGTTTTCCAGTATTACCACTGGATACATAAATGCCACAGATATATAACTCGGTGAACCTTTTCAGATTGTGACTCAGCTTTGCTAGCGTCCCCAGTTAGAGGTGTCCAGAGTTCTTAAGCACACTCTTTTGCTTTGGATCACGACTTTAACTACTCAGTCCCAAGATTTTTACTTGGACCTTCATGACACAAGCACATGGTTAGGGACAGCTTAATTTAGCCGCTTAGTCCAGGATTTTATTCCTTTGGGCCCTCCTATCCATTAATGCTCAAAGTCTTGGATCCTTTTTACCCTTGCCTTTTGGTTTAAAGGGCTATTGGCTTTTTCTACTTGCTTTTTTCTTTTTCTTTCTTTTTCTTTATTTTTTTCGCTATTTTTTCGCAAGCTTTGTATTTTTCACTGCTTTTTCTTGCTTCAAGAATCAATTTTATGATTTTTTAGATTATCAATAACATTTCTCTTTTTCATCATTCTTTCAAGAGCCAACATTTTTAACATTCATAAACTTCACTATAAAAAAATATGCACTGTTCAAGCATTCATTCAGAAAATAAAAAGTGTTGCCACCACATCAAAATAATTAGACTAATTTCAACATAGAGTTCGAAATTCATGTACTTCTTGTTCTTTTGCAATTAGAAACATTTTTCATTTAAGAAAGGTGAAGGATTTATGGGACATTCATAACTTCAAGGCATAGACATAGACACTAATGATCATGTAATAAAGACACAAACATAGACAAAACATAAAGCATATGGAACGAAAAATAGAAAAACAAATAACAAGGAAATTAAAGAACGGGTCCACCTTAGTGATGGCGGCTAGTTCTTCCTCTTGAAGATCCTATGGAGTGCTTGAGCTCCTCAATATCTCTTCCTTGCCTTTATTGCTCTTTCCTCATGGCTCTTTGGTCCTCTCTAATTTCATGGAGGATAATGGAATGCTCTTGGTGCTCCATCCTTAGTTGCTCCATGTTGGAACTCAAATCCCCTAAAGAGGTGTTGAGTTGTTCCCAATAGTTTTGTGGAGGAAAATGCATCCCTTGAGGCATCTTAGGGATTTCTTGATGAGGGACTTTCTCATGCTCTTGTTGAGGTCCATGAGTGGGGTCTCTTGTTTGCTCCATCCTCTTTTTAGTGATGAACTTGTCCTCTTTAATGAGGATGTCTTCCTCTATGACAATTCCTGCTAAATTGCATAGGTGACAGATGAGATGAGGGAAGGCTAACCTTGCCAAAGTGGAGGGCTTGTCAGCCATTTTGTATAGTTCTAGAGGTATGATCTCATGAACTTCCACTTCCTCTCCAATCATGATGCTATGGATCATGATAGCCCGATCCACAGTTACCTCGGATCGGTTGCTAGTAGGAATGATAGAGCGTTGGATGAACTCCAACCATCCTCTAGCCACAGGCTTAAGGTCCGGCCTTCTTAGTTGAACCAGCTTGCCTTTGGAATCTCTTTTCCATTGAGCTCCTTCCACACAGATGTCCTTTAGGACTTGGTCCAACCTTTGATCAAAGTTGACTCTTCTAGTGAAAGGATGAGAATCTCCTTTCATGATTGGCAAGTTGAACGCCAATCTCACATTTTTCGGACTGAAATCTAAGTATTTTCCCCAGACCATTGTGAGCCAATACTTCAGGTCCGAGTTCATACTTTGGTCATGGTTCTTAGTGATCCATGCATTAGCATAGAACTCTTGAACCATTAAGATTCCAACTTGTTGAATGGGATTGGTGAGAGCTTCCCATCCTCTTCTCCTAATCTCATGTAGGATCTCCAGATATTCGCTCCTTTTGAGCTTGAAGGGGACCTCGGGGATCACCTTTTTCTTGGCTATAACTTCATTGAAGTGGTCTTGATGGGCTTTTGAGATGAATCTTTCCATCTCCCATGACTCAGAGGTAGAAGCAATTGCCTTCCCTTTTCTCTTCCTTGAGGTTTCTCCGGCCTTAGGTGCCATTAATGGTTATGGAAAATTAAAAAGTAAGGCTTTTTTCCACACCAAACTTAAAAGGTTTGCTCGTCCTCGAGCAAAAGAAGAAAGAAGAGAGTAAAAGAAGAAAAGAGGTGGGGGATGGAGGCGTGAGAGGGTTTCAGCCTAGGGGGAAAGAAGTGTTTGTGATGTGTGAAAGTAGAGGAGTAAGTGGGGGGTATATATAGGGTAAGAGAAGGGGTGGGTTCGTGTGAAGTTGGGTGGGTTTGAGAGGTAAATGGTTTGAATTTGAATGGTGAGGTAGGTGGGGTTTTTTGATGGGTTTTTGGGAATTAGTGGATGGATGTGAGTGGTAAAGAGAATATGGAGAAGAGGGTAAGATTTGATTGGTGAGTGGTGTTTTGGGTAGAGTGTTATAGAGAGGTGTGAAGAAGAGAGAGAGTAAGATAGGGTAGATAGGGATCCTGTAGGGTCCATAGATCCTGAGGTGTCAAGGATTTTTCATCCCTGCACCTCCTTGGCGTTAAACTCCCTCTGTGTGCCATTCCTGGCATTTAAACGCCAGGCTGCTACCCTTTTCTGGCGTTAAATGCCAGTCTGCTTGCCAGTTCTGGCGTTTAACGCACCGAATGGTGCCAGACTGGACGTTTAAACGCCCATTTTTCTACCCTTACTGGTGTTTAAACACCCGTTTGCCTGTCAGTTCTGGCGTTTAATGCCCAGAATAGTACCAGGCTGGGCGTTAAACGCCTATTTTAGTATCCTTACTGGCGTTTAAACGCCAGTAAACTCGTCCTCCAGGGTGTGCTATTTTTGATGCTATTTTTGATTTTGCTTTAATTTTTTCAGTTTTTTTTTGTGACTCCACATGATCATCAATCTAAAGAAAACATAAACTAACATAGATAAATAAAATTGGGTTGCCTCCCAATAAGCACTTCTTTTAATGTCAATAGCTTGATAGTGAGCTCTTTTCAGAGCTTCACAATTGTTCAGAGCATGATTGTGGCCTCCCAACACCAAACTTAGAGTTTGAGTGTGGGGGCTCTGCTTGACTCTGTATGGAGAGAATTGGATGAAGCCTTTCATGCTTATTCTCCATGTTTACAGAGGAAGATCCTTGAGCCTTAAACAAAAGGTAGTCCTTATTCAACTGAAGGAATAACTCTCCTTTGTCCACATCAATTATAGCCTTTGATGTGGCTAGGAAGGGTTTTCCAAGGATGATGGATTCATCCTCATCCTTCCCAGTGTCTAGGATTATGAAGTTAGTAGGGATGTAAAGGCCTTCAACCTTCACTAAGACATCCTCTACAAGTCTATAAGCCTTTTTTATCGATCTGTCTGCCATCTCCAATGAGATTCTTGCAGCTTGTACCTCAAAGATTCCTAGTTTCTCCATTACAGAGAGTGGCATGAGGTTGATGCCTGACCCTAGATAACACAGAGCCTTCTCAAAGGTCATGGTGCCAATGGTGTAAGGTATTAAGAACCTTCTGGGATCCAGTTTCTTTTGAGGTTTCTTCAGCTGAACCAAGGCGTTTAGTTCATTAATGAGAAATGGAGGTTCATCCTCCCAAGTCTCATTACCAAATAACTTAGCATTTAGCTTCATGATTACTCCTAAATACTGAGCAACTTGCTCTTCAGCAATGACTTCATCTTCTTCAGAAGAAGAATATTCATCAGAGCTCATCATGAACGGTAATAGGAAATTTAGTGGAATCTCTATGGTCTCTGCATAAGCCTCAGATTCCTTTGGTTCCTCATGAGGGAACTTGATGAGCGGATAATTTATACGCTTTTTGGCATTGTTTTTATAATATTTTTAGTATGATTTAGTTAGTTTTTAGTATATAATTATTAGTTTTTATGAAAAAATCACATTTCTGGACTTTACTATGAGTTTGTGTGTTTTTCTATGATTTCAGGTATTTTCTGGCTGAAATTGAGGGACCTGAGCAAAAATCTGATTCAGAGGCTGAAAAAGGACTACATATGCTGTTGGATTCTGACCTCCATGCACTCGAAATGGATTTTCTGGTGCTAAAGAAGGCCAATTGGCACGCTCTGAATTGAGTTAGAAAGTAGACATCTTGGGATTTTCAGCAATGTGTAATAGTCCATACTTTGCCCGAGATTTGATGGCCCAAAGTGGCATGAAAATGCCGGTCAGAGACCTTTTTTGGCGTTAAACGCCAGAACTGGCATAAAAGCTGGAGTTAAATGCCCAAACTGGCACCAGAGCTGGCGTTTAACTCCAAGAAAAGTTGTACACGTTAAAGCTTCAATGCTCAGCCCAAGCACACACCAAGTGGACCCCGGAAGTAGATTTTTACATCATTTACTTATTTCTGTAAACCATATTACTAGTTCATTATAAATAGGACCTTTTACTATTGTATTTTCATCTTTTGATCATATTTGATCTTGGGATCAGGTCTTTGAACCCTTTTTTGATTGTTTTATGCTATTTGGGAGGCATGGCCATTCGGCAATGTCTAGACCTTGTTCTTATGTATTTTCAACGGTGGCGTTTCTACACATCATAGATTAAGTGTGGAGCTCTGTTGTTCCTCATGAATTAATGCAATTACTACTCTTTTCTATTCAATTCGAGCTTATTCTTGTTCCAAAATATCCATTCGCACTTCAACATGATGAATGTGATGATCAAGTGACACTCATTGATGGTGTTTTTGTGGAAAAATGAATTTCCAACACACAAATCCAACCGACAAGTGTACCGGGTCGCATCAAGTAATAATAACTCACATGAGTGAGGTCGATCCCACAGAGATTGATGGATCAAGCAACTTTAGTGGGTGATTAGTTTAGTCAAGCTAACATTGGTGAGTGAGAATTGTTGCAGCAGAATGTAAATAGCAGTGAACTTAAATTGCAGAATGTAAATAGGCAGGAAGCTTAAAGAGCAAGCAATGTAAATTGCAGAAACTTAAATGACAAGAAATGTAAATTGCAGTAAATATAAAGGGGAATGGGAACAAGGAGATTAAAGCAAGCAGCAAACAAAACTTGGTACAATTGCATAAGAATTAAATTGCATGAAAAGTAAAAGGACTTGAGTGCTAGGAATTAAAATTCAACAAGAGAATGTAAGGAGCAATCAAGCAGAAGAGTAACTAGCAATAAATCTTAAAAAGAAAGCAGAATTGCTTGAAGTGTAAAGAGGAGAAGGAGCAGGGAAATTAAATGAAAGCAGTAGATCAAAGCTTGGAATAATAGCAGGGAATTTAAAGTTGCATGAAGAGTAAATTGGAAGCAATAGAAACAGAAACGTAAAAATGAAAAGTAGACATCCAGGGCTTTCCAGCAATATATAATAGCCCATACTTTGCGCGAAGATAGACGACGTAACTTGGCGTTGAACGCCAAGTTCATGCTGCTGTCTGGAGTTAAACGCCAGAAAAACGTCATGATCTGGAGTTGAACGCCCAAAACACGTCATAACCTGGAGTTTAACGCCAAGAAAGGCCTCTATTCGTGGATAGCTTTAGTCTCAGCCCCAGCACACACCAAGTGGGCCCCAGAAGTGGATTTCTGCACCAATTATCCTTGTTTACTCATTTTCTGTAAACCTAGGTTACTAGTTTACTATTTAAACAACTTTTAGAGACTTATCTTGGACCTCATGACATTTTCAGATCTGAATTACATACTTTTTGACGGCATGAGTCTCTAAACTCCATTGTTGGGGGTGAGGAGCTCTGCAGCGTCTCGATGATTTAATACAATTCCTTTGTTTTCCATTCAAACACGCTTGTTCTTATCTAAGATGTTTATTCGCGCTTAATTGTGAAGAAGGCGATGATCCGTGACACTCATCACCTTCCTCTATCCATGAACGTGTGCCTGACAACCACCTCCGTTCTACATCAGATTGAATGAATGTCTCTTAGATTCCTTAATCAGAATCTTCGTGGTATAAGCCGGATCGATGGCGGCATTCATGAGAATCCGGAACGTCTAAACCTTGTCTGTGGTATTCCGAGTAGGATTCCGGGATTGAATGACTGTGACGTGCTTCAAACTCCTGAGGGCTGGGCGTTAGTGACAGACGCAAAAGAATCAATGGATTCTATTCCAACCTGATTGAGAACCGACAGATGATTAGCCGTGCTGTGACAGAGCATAGGAACGTTTTCACTGAGAGGATGGGAAGTAACCACTGACAACGGTGACACCCTACATAGAGCTTGCCATGGAAGGAGCCTTGCGTGTGTTGAAGGATTTCAAGGAAGAGTTGAAGTTCAAAGGACAAAGCATCTCCAAAACTCCAACATATTCCCCATTACTGCACAACAAGTAACGCTGTTATTCTCTTTTATTTTTATAATCAAACCTAGTAATTTCATTAAATCCTTATTGGCCTCCTGACTAAGATTAATAAAGTAAACATTGATTGCTTCAACCCAATAATCTCCGTGGGATCGACCCTTACTCACGTAAGGTATTACTTGGACGACCCAGTGCACTTGCTGGTTAGTTGTGCGAATCACAAATTCGTGCACCAAGTTTTTGGCGCCGTTGCCGGGGATTATTGAGTTTGGACAATTGAAGGCATATTTTATTTCTTAGATTAGGAATAATTTGTTTTTATAGAGTCATTAAATTCTGATAGGATAATTTCTTTTTAAAAATTTCTTTTCAAAAAAATTTTTTTTTTCTTAATTAATTGTTAATTTTTCGTGAATTTAGTGTCTTATTTTAAGTTTGGTGTTAATTGCATATTTGATATTTTTCTTTAAATTTTCGAACTTGTGTTCTTTGTTCTTCATTGATCTTCAAGTTGTTCTTGGTTATTTTTCTTGTTTGATCTTGAGTTTTTCTTGTTTTGTGTCTTTTCTTGTTTTTCTTGTGCTTTTTCAAAACATTAACTTTCAAAAATTATACTTTTATCCACAAAAATAATACATCTTTAAAATACATTACATTTTTAACTCAGTTGGTTATAGCGTTGGCTTATGTTCTTAGCAATTGGGCACCAGCTCTTTTGAAAATCTTTTTCAAAAATAATTTTTCTTGATTTAATCTTGTGCCAAACTTTAAGTTTGGTGTTTTCTTGTTGATCTTTTCATAAATTTTGAAAATTTATTTTGATTTTCTAAAAATTTTAAGTTTGGTGTTCTTTCTTTTGTTCTTGGTGTTCTTGTGAATCTTCAAGGTGTTCTTGAGTTTTTCTTGTGTCTTGATCTTAAAATTTTTAAGTTTGGTGTTCCTTTGTGTTTTCCCTCCAAAAATTTTCGAAAATAAGGAACACTAGATCTAAAAATTTTAAGTCTTGTGTCTTTTGTGTGTTTTTCTCTTTCATCATAAAATTCAAAATTCAAAAAAAATTTATATTTTCTAACAAATTTTGAACCACTTTTTCGAAATTTTTATATAAATTTCAGATTTTAATTTCAAAATTTTTCGAAAAATTCTCAAAAAAAATATATATATATATATATTTTTAACTTCTTTTTATATATTTTGTTTTTATTTATTCCACTACTATAAAATAAATAATAGCAACATACATATCATCTCTTTTATTCCATTATGGAATTAAATGGGAATGATCAGTCCAGGAGGACTCTGGGGTCATATGCTAACCCCACTACTGCTTCATATGGGAGTAGTATCTGTATACCCTCCGTTGGAGTTAGTAGCTTTGAGCTGAATCCTCAACTCATTATCATGGTGCAGCAAAACTGCCAGTATTCTGGTCTTCCACAGGAAGAACCTACAGAGTTTCTGGCACAATTCCTACAAATTGCTAACACAGTACATGATAAAGAAGTGGATCAGGATGTCTACAGATTATTACTGTTTCCATTTGCTGTAAAAGATCAAGCTAAGAGGTGGTTAAATAACCAGCCTAAGAACAGCATAAAAACATGGAAACAGCTGTCAGAAAAATTCCTGAATCACTATTTCCCTCCAAAACGGATGACACAGCTAAGGCTAAGCATCCAAGGCTTCAAACAAGGAGATAATGAATCCCTTTATGATGCCTGGGAGAGATACAGAGAGATGCTAAGAAAATGCCCCTCTGAAATGTTTTCAGAATGGGTGCAATTAGACATCTTCTACTATGGGCTTACAGAAAAAGCTCAGATTTCTCTAGACCACTCAGCTGGTGGATCTATACATATGAGAAAAACAATTGAAGAAGCTCAAGAGCTTATTGATACAGTTGCTAGAAATCAGCATCTGTATCTAAGCAGTGAATCTTCCATGAAAGAAGAAGCTAAAACAGTAACTGCTGAACTCAGTCCGGTGGATCAGGCTAATGAAATTAATCAGCAATTAGACTTTCTAACTCAGCAGCTAGCCGAATTCAAGGAAATATTACAGGAAACAAGAATGGCTAACAGGAATATGGAAGTGCAATTAAAGCAGACAGAAAAGCAACTGTCAAAACAAATAGCAGAAGAATGCCAAGCAGTTCAATTAAGAAGTGGAAAAACATTAAATACCTCACTTCAAAGCAGCAGGAAGCCAAGAAATGAACAGATATCTACTCAAAATCCCTCTGAGGACAATCAGAGCCCAGAGAGGAATGATGCTGGCGCTGAACGCCCAGACCATGCTCATTCCTGGCGTTCAACGCCAGAAACAAGCATGAATCCGGCGTTGAACGCCCAAAGGGAACATGGTTCTGGCGTTCAAACGCCAGTAACCAACAAGGAAGTGGCGTCTAACGCCACTCCAGCTTCCACCCCTGGCATTCAAATGCCAGTGAGTGATCAGTCACATACAAGTGCTGATAACAACCCTTCTAAAAAGGCTTCCCAACCCACTTCTGTAGGTAATAAACCTGCAGCAACTAAGGTTGAGGAATACAAAGCCAAAATGCCTTATCCTCAAAAACTCCGCCAAGCGGAACAGGATAAGCAATTTGCCCGCTTTGCAGACTATCTCAGGACTCTTGAAATAAAGATTCCGTTTGCAGAAGCACTTGAGCAAATACCCTCTTATGCTAAGTTCATGAAAGAGATCTTAAGTCATAAGAAGGATTGGAGGGAGACTGAAAAAGTTTACCTCACTGAAGAATGCAGTGCAGTCATTCTGAAAAGCTTACCTGAGAAGCTTAAAGATCCTGGGAGCTTTATGATACCATGCACATTAGAAGGTACTTGTACCAAGCAAGCTTTATGTGATCTTGGGGCAAGTATCAACCTAATACCTGCATCTACTATCAGAAAGCTTGGTTTGACTGAAGAAATCAAACCAACCAGGATATGTCTTCAACTTGCTGATGGCTCCATTAAATACCCATCAGGCGTGATTGAAGACATGATTGTCAAGGTTGGGCCATTTGCCTTTCCTACTGACTTTGTGGTGCTGGAAATGGAGGAGCACAAGAGTGCAACTCTCATTCTAGGAAGACCTTTCCTAGCAACTGGCCGAACCCTCATTGACGTCCAAAAAGGGGAAGTAACCTTGAGAGTCAATGAGGAGGAGTTCAAATTGAATGTTGTCAAAGCCATGCAACATCCAGACACCCCAAATGACTGCATGAGTGTTGATATTATTGACTCTCTGGTAAGAGAGGTCAATATGGCTGAGAGTCTTGAATCAGAGCTAGATGACATCTTTAAAGATGTTCAGCCTGATTTGGAGGAATCAGAGAAGATAATAGAACCTCTGAAAATCCCTCCAGAAGAGGAGAAACCTCCAAAACCCGAACTCAAGCCATTACCACCATCCCTGAAATATGCATTTCTGGGAGAAGGTGATACCTTTCCTGTAATTATAAGCTCTACCTTAGAGCCACAGGAAGAGGAAGCACTAATTCAAGTGCTAAGGATGCACAAGACAGCTCTTGGGTGGTCCATTAGTGATCTTAAGGGCATTAGCCCAGCCAGATGCATGCACAAAATCTTGCTGGAGGATGACGCCAAGCCAATGGTTCAACCACAAAGGCGGCTGAATCCAGCTATGAAAGAAGTGGTGCAGAAAGAGGTCACTAAATTACTAGAGGCTGGGATTATTTAACCTATTTCTGACAGCCCCTGGGTGAGCCCTGTCCAAGTTGTCCCTAAGAAAGGAGGCATGACAGTGGTTCATAATGAAAAAAATGAACTGGTTCCTACAAGGACAGTTACAGGGTGGCGTATGTGCATTGATTATAGAAGGCTCAATACAGCCACCAGAAAGGATCATTTTCCTTTACCATTCATAGACCAGATGCTAGAAAGACTAGCAGGTCATGAATACTACTGCTTCCTGGATGGATATTCAGGTTATAATCAAATTGCAGTAGATCCCCAGGATCAAGAGAAAACGGCATTCACATGTCCATCTGGAGTATTTGCTTACAGAAGGATGCCATTTGGCCTGTGCAATGCACCTGCAACCTTTCAGAGGTGCATGCTCTCAATTTTCTCTGATATGGTGGAAAAATTCCTGGAAGTCTTCATGGATGACTTTTCAGTATTTGGAGACTCATTCAGCTCCTGCCTTAACCATTTAGCACTTGTTCTGAAAAGATGCCAAGAGACTAACCTGGTTTTAAACTGGGAAAAATTTCACTTTATGGTGACTGAAGGAATTGTCCTTGGGCATAAAATTTCGAACAAGGGAATAGAGGTGGACCAAGCTAAGGTAGAAGTAATTGAAAAATTGCCACCACCTGCTAATGTTAAGGCAATCAGAAGCTTTTTGGGGCATGCAGGATTCTATAGGAGGTTTATAAGGGATTTTTCAAAAATCGCCAAACCTCTGAGCAACCTGCTAGCTGCTGACACGCCATTTATCTTTGATAAAGAGTGTCTGCAGGCATTTGAGACTCTGAAGGCTAAATTGGTTACAGCACCAATCATCTCTGCACCAGACTGGACATTACCATTTGAATTGATGTGTGATGCCAGTGACCATGCCATTGGTGCAGTGTTGGGACAAAGGCATGACAAGCTTCTGCACGTCATTTATTATGCTAGCCGTGTTCTAAATGATGCACAGAAGAATTACACAACCACAGAAAAAGAGCTACTTGCAGTGGTTTACGCCATTGACAAATTCAGATCCTATTTAGTAGGATCAAAGGTGATTGTGTACACTGATCATGCTGCTCTTAAATATCTACTCACAAAGCAGGATTCAAAACCCAGACTCATCAGATGGGTGTTGCTTCTGCAAGAGTTTGATATAGAAATAAGAGACAGAAAAGGGACAGAGAATCAAGTAGCAGATCATTTGTCCCGAATAGAACCAGTAAAAGGGGCGTCCCTCCCTCTCACTGAAATCTCTGAAACTTTTCCGGAAGAGCAACTCTTTGCCATCCAGGAAGTGCCATGGTTTGCAGACATTGCAAACTACAAAGCAGTGAGATTCATACCCAAAGAATACAGTAGGGTGCAATCAAAGAAATTAATCACAGATGCAAAGTACTATCTTTGGGATGAACCATATCTCTTCAAGAGATGTGCAGACGGAGTAATCCGTAGATGTATGCCTAAAGAAGAAGCACAAAAGATCCTTTGGCATTGCCATGGATCACAGTATGGAGGACATTTTGGAAGTGAACGAACAGCCACAAGAGTCCTCCAAAGTGGCTTCTACTGGCCTACTCTCTATAAAGATTCCCGAGCGTTTGTGCTTAATTGTGATAGTTGCCAAAGATCAGGCAACCTACCTCACAGTTATGCCATGCCTCAACAAGGAATCTTGGAAATTGAGTTGTTTGATGTATGGGGCATTGACTTCATGGGACCTTTCCCACCATCATACTCAAACACTTATATTCTGGTGGCAGTGGATTATGTATCCAAATGGGTGGAGGCTATTGCAACACCCACTAATGACACTAAAACAGTGTTAAAATTCCTCCAGAAACATATTTTCAGCAGATTTGGTATCCCTAGAGTGTTAATCAGTGATGGGGGCACTCATTTCTGTAATAAACAGCTTTACTCTGCTCTGGTACGTTATGGAGTCAGCCACAGGGTAGCTACTCCATATCATCCACAAACTAATGGGCAAGCTGAAGTCTCAAATAGAGAACTTAAAAGAATCCTGGAACGAACTGTAATTAACCGTAGAAAGGATTGGGCAAGAAGCTTGGATGATGCTCTGTGGGCATACAGAACAGCATTCAAGACCCCATAGGGACCTCTCCATACCAGCTTGTGTATGGAAAGGCATGTCACTTGCCAGTGGAACTGGAACACAAGGCCTACTGGGCAACCAGATTCCTAAACCTTGATGCCAAGTTAGCTGGAGAAAAACGATTGCTCCAGTTAAATGAGCTAGAGGAATTTAGACTCAATGCTTTCGAGAATGCAAAAATTTACAAGGAGAAAGCAAAAAGATGGCATGATAAGAAATTGTCATCCAGAGTCTTTGAGCCAGGGCAGAAAGTTCTGCTATTCAATTCTAGGCTCAAATTATTCCCTGGGAAATTAAAATCCCGGTGGAGAGGTCCATATGTAATTACAAGTGTATCACCATATGGATACGTAGAGCTTCAGGATAATGAATCTAACAAAAGGTTCATTGTTAATGGACAGAGAGTTAAACATTATCTTGAAGGCAACTTCGAGCAAGAATGCTCAAAACTGAGACTTGATTAGAGCTCAGTGGTAGTCCAGCTAAAGACAATAAAGAAGCGCTTGCTGGGAGGCAACCCAGCCATTTACAAAATTTATTTACTAATTAAATAAATTTTCTTTTTTTACAGGTGTGAGTCCAAGTATCTTCAAAGGTGAAATAGCAAATGGTTGAAGTCACAGAGTTACAGGGAAATTTGGAAGCTCACTGGCGTGAGAAAGCCAGTAAGAAACACTTTGGGCGTTGAACGCCCAAAAGAAGCACCCACTGGGCGTTTAACGCCAGTAAGGGTAGCCATCTGGGCGTTAAACGCCAGAAAGGAGCATCTTCTGGGCGTTAAACGCCAGAAAGAAGCACCTTCTGGGCGTTTAACGCCAGTCTGCTAGCATCCTGGGCGTTCAGAAAAACGCCCAGTGACAAAGGACTTCCTGGCGTTCAACGCCAGAAAGAAGCATCAGCTGGGCGTTGAACACCCAGGAGAAGCAGCATTTGGGCGTTAAACGCCCAAAACATGCATCGTTTGGGCGTTTAACGCCAGGATGGTGGGGAGGAGGTAAAATTCGTTTTTCTTTATAATTTTTCTAAATTTTTATGTTTCAATTCATGATTTCTTGCATAAACATGTTTCAAAATGTCATCCTTCAATTCCAAAATTTTTAATCCTAATTTCTAAAAACACTAATTTCTAAAATCCCTTTTTCAAAAATATCAAATATATCTTAATTCATAAACCCAAATCTTTTTCCAATCCAAATCTTTTTCAAATCTTTTTCAACTCATCATATCTTTTGGATTTCAAAATTGCCTCTCCCTCTATTCCTCTCCTGTCATTTCTTTTGCTTGAGGACAAGCAAACCTCTAAGTTTGGTGTGAGTTGCCATGATCACTGAGCTAAAACTCATCAAGATCATGGCACCTAAGGGAACAAGAAGAGCAAGGATGTGAACTTAAGGGAGCTGAAGCGTCAGAAATTAATTCTTGAAGGCACCCTACAGACTAGAGGAACATCCACTTCCCAAAATACAGGTTGTTAAGTTCTAATTCTAGCTTTAACTCTGTGATAGTATTATTATAGGATTTTACCTTAGAAGTTATATAGGAGTAGTAGTAATTAGCATATCTATTTTGGTTTTATTTCCAATTAAGTTATAATTTATTTTTCCCATCATCATCAAACATGAATAAAATAGTAGATTTGTAGAATAAAGAGGCAATTTAATTTTTTCGAGTTCTTAATAAGGAAAATTCTAATTATTTATATGTGGTGGCAATACTTTTTGTCTTCTGAATGAATGCTTGAACAGTGCATATTTTTGATCTTGTTGTTTATGAATGTTAAAATTGTTGGCTCTTGAAAGAATGATGAACAAAGAGAAATGTTATTGATGATCTGAAAAATCATGAAATTGATTCTTGAAGCAAGAAAAAGCAGTGAAAAAGCAAAAGCTTGTGAAAAAAAAAGTGGCGAAAAAAAATAGAAAGAAAAAGAAAAAGCAAGCAGAAAAAGCCAATAGCCCTTAAAAAGGCAAGGGTAAAAAGGATCCAAGGCTTTGAGCATCAATGGATAGGAGGGCCCAAGGAAATAAAATCCAGGCCTAAGCGGCTAAATCAAGCTGTCCCTAACCATGTGCTTGTGTCATGAAGGTCCAAGTGAAAAGCTTGAGACTGAGTGGTTAAAGTCGTGATCCAAAGCAGAAAGAGTGTGCTTAAGAGCTCTGGACACCTCTAACTGGGGACTCTAGCAAAGCTGAGTCACAATCTGAAAAGGTTCACCCAGTTATGTGTCTGTGGCATTTGTGTATCCGGTGGTAATACTGGAAAACAAAGTGCTTAAGGCCACGGCCAAGACTCATAAAAGTAGCTGTGTTCAAGAATCAACATACTTAACTAGGAAAATCAATAATACTATCTGACTTCTGAGTTCCTATGGATGCCAATCATTCTGAATTTCAAAGGATAAAGTGAGATGCCAAAACTGTTTGGAAGCAAAAAGCTACTAGCCCCGCTCATCTAATTAGAATCTGAGCTTCACTTAAAACTCTGAGATATTATTGCTTCTTGATTTCTTTTTATCCTCTTTTATTCATCTAGTTGCTTGAGGACAAGCAACAGTTTAAGTTTGGTGTTGTGATGAGCGGATATTTTATACGCTTTTTGGGGGTAATTTCATGTAGATTTTAGTATGTTTTAATTAGTTTTTAGTGGAATGTTATTAGTTTTTAGGCAAAAATCATATTTCTGGACTTTACTATGAGTTTGTGTGTTTTTCTGTGATTTCAGGTATTTTCTGGCTGAAATTGAGGGAGCTGAGCAAAAATCTGAGTTAGGCTGAAAAAGGATTGCTGATGCTGTTGGATCCTGACCTCCCTGCACTCGAAATGGATTTTCTGGAGCTACAGGAGTCCAATTGGTGCGCTCTCAACGGCGTTGGAAAGTAGACATCCAGGGCTTTCCGGCAATATATAATAGTTCATACTTTGCGCGAAAATAGACGACGTAACTTGGCGTTGAACGCCAAGTTCATGCTGCTGTCTGGAGTTAAACGCCAGAAAAACGTCATGATCCGGAGTTGAACGCCCAAAACACGTCATAACCTGGAGTTTAACGCCAAGAAAGGCCTCTACTCGTGGATAGCTTTAGTCTCAGCCCCAGCACACACCAAGTGGGCCCCAGAAGTGGATTTCTGCACCAATTATCCTTGTTTACTCATTTTCTGTAAACCTAGGTTACTAGTTTACTATTTAAACAACTTTTAGAGACTTATCTTGGACCTCATGACATTTTCAGATCTGAATTACATACTTTTTGACGGCATGAGTCTCTAAACTCCATTGTTGGGGGTGAGGAGCGCTGCAGCGTCTCGATGATTTAATACAATTCCTTTGTTTTCCATTCAAACACGCTTGTTCTTATCTAAGATGTTTATTCGCGCTTAATTGTGAAGAAGGTGATGATCCGTGACACTCATCACCTTCCTCTATCCATGAACGTGTGCCTGACAACCACCTCCGTTCTACATCAGATTGAATGAATGTCTCTTAGATTCCTTAATCAGAATCTTCGTGGTATAAGCCGGATCGATGGCGGCATTCATGAGAATCCGGAAAGTCTAAACCTTATCTGTGGTATTCCGAGTACGATTCCGGGATTGAATGACTGTGACGTGCTTCAAACTCCTGAGGGCTGGGCGTTAGTGACAGACGCAAAAGAATCAATGGATTCTATTCCAACCTGATTGAGAACCGACAGATGATTAGCCGTGCTGTGACAGAGCATAGGAACGTTTTCACTGAGAGGATGGGAAGTAACCACTGACAACGGTGACACCCTACATAGAGCTTGCCATGGAAGGAGCCTTGCGTGTGTTGAAGGATTTCAAGGAAGAGTTGAAGTTCAAAGGACAAAGCATCTCCAAAACTCCAACATATTCCCCATTACTGCACAACAAGTAACGCTGTTATTCTCTTTTATTTTTATAATCAAACCTAGTAATTTCATTAAATCCTTATTGGCCTCCTGACTAAGATTAATAAAGTAAACATTGATTGCTTCAACCCAATAATCTCCGTGGGATCGACCCTTACTCACGTAAGGTATTACTTGGACGACCCAGTGCACTTGCTGGTTAGTTGTGCGAATCACAAATTCGTGCACCATCAAGCTAACATTGGTGAGTGAGAATTGTTGCAGCAGAATGTAAATAGCAGTGAACTTAAATTGCAGAATGTAAATAGGCAGGAAGCTTAAAGAGCAAGCAATGTAAATTGCAGAAACTTAAATGACAAGAAATGTAAATTGCAGTAAATATAAAGGGGAATGGGAACAAGGAGATTAAAGCAAGCAGCAAGCAGAACTTGGAACAATTGCATAAGAATTAAATTGCATGAAAAGTAAAAGGACTTGAGTGCTAGGAATTAAAATTCAACAAGAGAATGTAAGGAGCAATCAAGCAGAAGAGTAACTAGCAACAAATCTTAAAAAGAAAGCAGAATTGCTTGAGGTGTAAAGAGGAGAAGGAGCAGGAAAATTAAATGAAAGCAGTAGATCAAAGCTTGGAATAATATCAGGGAATTTAAAGTTGCATGAAGAGTAAATTGGAAGCAATAGAAACAGAAACGTAAAAATGCAGATGAAATAAAAGCAGCAGATGTAAACAGCAAGGCAAAATTGCTTCAAGAAGCAAACAGCAGATGAACCAAACTTAAAGCAATTTTTGCCTTGCTGTTTACATCTGCTGCTTTTATTTCATCTGCATTTTTACGTTTCTGTTTCTATTGCTTCCAATTTACTCTTCATGCAACTTTAAATTCCCTGATATTATTCCAAGCTTTGATCTACTGCTTTCATTTAATTTTCCTGCTCCTTCTCCTCTTTACACCTCAAGCAATTCTGCTTTCTTTTTAAGATTTGTTGCTAGTTACTCTTCTGCTTGATTGCTCCTTACATTCTCTTGTTGAATTTTAATTCCTAGCACTCAAGTCCTTTTACTTTTCATGCAATTTAATTCTTATGCAATTGTTCCAAGTTCTGCTTGCTGCTTGCTTTAATCTCCTTGTTCCCATTCCCCTTTATATTTACTGCAATTTACATTTCTTGTCATTTAAGTTTCTGCAATTTACATTGCTTGCTCTTTAAGCTTCCTGCCTATTTACATTCTGCAATTTAAGTTCACTGCTATTTACATTCTGCTGCAACAATTCTCACTCACCAATGTTAGCTTGATGATGCACGAATTTGTGATTCGCACAACTAACCAGCAAGTGCACTGGGTCGTCCAAGTAATACCTTACGTGAGTAAGGGTCGATCCCACGGAGATTATTAGTTTGAAGCAATCAATGTTTATTTTATTAATCTTAGTCAGGAGGCCAATAAGGATTTAATGAAATTACTAGATTTGATTATAAAAATAAAAGAGAATAACAGCGTTACTTGTTGTGCAGTAATGGGGAATATGTTGGAGTTTTGGAGATGCTTTGTCCTTTGAACTTCAACTCTTCCTTGAAATCCTTCAACACACGCAAGGCTCCTTCCATGGCAAGCTCTATGTAGGGTGTCACCGTTATCAGTGGCTACTTCCCATCCTCTCAGTGAAAACGTTCCTATGCTCTGTCACAGCACGGCTAATCATCTGTCGGTTCTCAATCAGGCTGGAGTAGAATCCATTGATCCTTTTGCGTCTGTCACTAACGCCCAACCTTCAGGAGTTTGAAGCACGTCACAGTCATTCAATCCCAGAATCCTACTCGGAATACCACAGACAAGGTTTAGACTTTCCGGATTCTCATGAATGCCGCCATCGATCCGGCTTATACCACGAAGATTCTGATTAGGGAATCTAAGAGATATTCATTCAATCTGATGTAGAACGGAGGTGGTTGTCAGGCACATGTTCATGGGTTGAGGAAGGTGATGAGTGTCACGGATCATCACCTTCTCATTAATTAAGCGCAAATGAACATCTTAGATAAGAACAAGCGTGTTTGAATGGAAAACAAAGGAATTGTATTAAATCATCGAGACGCTGCAGAGCTCCTCACTCCCAACAATGGAGTTTAGAGACTCATGCCGTCAAAAAGTATGTAATTCAGATCTGAAAATGTCATGAGGTACAAGATAAGTCTCTAAAAGTTGTTTAAATAGTAAACTAGTAACCTAGGTTTACAGAATATGAGTAAACTAAGATAATTGGTGCAGAAATCCACTTCTGGGGCCCACTTGGTGTGTGCTGGGGCTGAGACTAAAGCTATCCACGATTAGAGGCCTTTCTTGGAGTTAAACTCCAAGTTATGACGTGTTTTGGGCGTTCAACTCCGGATCATGACGTTTTTCTGGCGTTTAACTCCAGACAGCAGCATGTACTTGGCGTTCAACGCCAAGTTACGTCATCTATCTTCGCGCAAAGTATGGACTATTATATATTGCTGGAAAGCCCTGGATGTCTACTTTCCAACGCCGTTGAGAGCGCGCCAATTGGACTTCTGTAGCTCCAAAAATTCCATTCCGAGTGCAGGGAGGTCAGGATCCAACAGCATCAGCAGTCCTTTTTTCAGCCTAACTCAGATTTTTGCTCAGCTCCCTCAATTTCAGCCAGAAAATACCTGAAATCACAGAAAAACACACAAACTCATAGTAAAGTCCAGAAATATGATTTTTGCCTAAAAACTAATAACATTCCACTAAAAACTAATTAAAACATACTAAAATCTGCATGAAATTACCCCCAAAAAGCGTATAAAATATCCGCTCATCACAACACCAAACTTAAACTGTTGCTTGTCCTCAAGCAACTAGATGAATAAAATAGGTTCTCACAGAGATTAAGAAGTAATAATATTTTAGAGTTTTAAATGAAGCTCAGATTCTTATTAGATGAGCGGGGCTTGTAGCTTTTTGTTTCTGAACAGTTTTGGCATCTCCCTGTATCTTTTGAATTTCAGAATGATTGGCATCCTTAGGAACTCAGAATTCAGATAGTATTATTGACTCTCCTAGTGTAGTATGTTGATTCTTGAACACAGTTATTTTATGAGTCTTGGCTGTGGCCGTAAGCACTTTGTTTTCCAGTATTACCACCAGATACATAAATGCCACAGACACATGACTAGGTGAACCTTTTCAGATTGTGACTTAGCTTTGCTAAAGTCCCCAGTCAGAGGTATCCAGAGCTCTTAAGCACACTCTGTTTGCCTTGGATCACGACTTTAACCACTCAGTCTCAAGTTTGTAACTTGAACCTGCATGCCACAAGCACATGGTTAGGGACAGCTTGATTTAGCCGCTTAGGCCTGGATTTTGTTTCCTTGGGCCCTCCTATCCATTGATGCTCAAAGCCTTGGATCCTTTTTACTCTTACTTAGGGCTCATGGCTTTTTTTTTTGACTGCTTTTTCTTGCTTCAAGAATCAATTTCATGATTTTTCAGATCATCAATAATATTTTTCGTGTTCCTCATCCTTTCAGGAGCCAATATTCATCAAATTCAAAGTACATATTATGCACTGTTCAAGCATTCATTCAGAGAACAAAAAGTATTGCCACCACATATAATTAATTATAATTTTTATTATTAAGAACTCGAAAAATATAGATTACTTCTTTATTCTAAAAAAAATTTACTACTTTATTCATGCCTAATGATGATGAGCAAAATAAATTATAGCTTAATTGGAAATAAAATCAAAATAGACATACTAATTACTACTAAATATCTCCTAAGGTGAATTTCTATAATAATACTATCACTAAGCTAAAGCAGAAAAATTGGAACTCAGCAACCTGTTGTTTTGAGGAGTAGATGTTCCTCTAATCTGTGGGGTGCTGTTCAAGGATTAATTTTTGGCGCTTCAGCTCCCTTAGATCACGCCCTTGCTCCTCTTGTTCCTTGAGCAGTTTGCAAATCATGCTATTTTGATTATTCTGTTCTTCCTTTATTTAATCCATAACTTCTTGCAATCTGGAAATAGAAGCCTCAAGATGTTCCCAATATTCGAATTGGGGCAGTTCTGGGAGGGCTTCTTGTGCTCTCCTCTTGGTTGAATCATCTTGTTGCTGTTGTCTGACCATTGATATTCCAGTAATGGGCTTTTCAATTAGGATATATTCAGTTATTCCCATCTTTGCTCCAGCATCTTTGCAAAGCATAGAAATTAAGCTTGGATAAGCCAGTCTGGCGTCCTTAGAATTCCTGTTTGCTATTTTATATAGCTCACATGAGATCAGCTGATGGACTTCCACTTCTTTTCCCAGCATGATGCAGTGAATCATTACTGCTCTTTTAATAGTGACTTCAGAACGGTTGCTGGTGGGCAAGATGGAACGTCCTATGAAATCCAGCCAACCTCTGGCTACTAGTTTCAGATCTTCCCTTTTGAGTTGAACTGGGATGCCAGTTGTGCTGGTGGTCCACTTGGCTCCAGGGATGCATATGTCCTCCAGAACCTTGTCTAGCCCTTTATTGACCCTCATCATTCTCCTATTAAAGGAGTCTGGGTCATCTTTCAGTTGGGGAAGCTTAAATATCTCCCTGATCTTGTCAGAATTGGTATGAATGATCTTTCCTCTGACTACAGTCCGATGGTCAAAGAGAGCAGCTCCAATGATTCTTTGCCTTTCTGTCTGCCATAGATTAGCATAGAATTCCTGAACCATGTTCTTTCCCACTTTCGTTTCAGGATTGGCCAGAATTTCCCAATTCCTGTTTCGAATTTGCTCTTGGATCTCCGGATATTCATCTTCTTTCAGATCAAATCTGACTTCCGGGATCACTGATCTGTGACTCATTATCTTGTAGTAATGGTCTGAATGTTCTTTAGTTAAGAACTTCCCTTGATTCCAAAGTGGCTTTGGAGTGCTTTCTTTCTTGCCTCTTGGGTTGGGTTGTTTTCCTTTAGGAGCCATGATCTTTAGTGGGTATGTTTTTGTGATCACGGATAAAACACACCAAACTTAGAGCTTTGCTTGTCCTCAAGCAAAAGATAAGAAAGAAGAGGGATAGAAGGAGAGCAAGAGTTGGATGGTGATGATGAGGAGGGCGCCGAAGACAATATATAGGGAGGGGGGTGGGAAATTTTCGAAAATAAGAAGGAGATAAGATAGAAGATATGATTTATAAAAGATAGATATGATAAGAAAAAGATATAGTTTAAAAAAGAAAGATATAAATCATAATTTAAAAGATAATTTTGAAATTTTTGATTTTGAAAAAGATTTTAAAAAGATAATTGAGTTTTGAAAATAAACTTAAAAGAGTTGGATTGGACTGGAAAACCATTTGGCTTTATGAATTAAGATATATTTAATATTTTTGAAACGTGGATTTTTAGAAATCAGGGTTTTTGGAAAACTAACTTTGATATGATTGATGACAATTTGGAACATGTTGATGCAAGAAATCATGAATTGAAACATAAAAATTTTGAAAAATTAGGATTAAAAACGAATTTGTTACCTTCTCCCACCATCCTGGCGTTAAACGCCCACATGGTGCATGTTTTGGGCGTTTAACGCCCACATGTTGCTTCTCCTGGGCGTTCAACGCCCATCTGGTGCTTCTTTCTGGCGTTGAACGCCAGGAAGTCCTTCATCACTGGGCGTTTTTCTGAACGCCCAAGATGCTAGCAGACTGGCGTTAAACGCCCAGAAGGTGCATCTTTCTGGCGTTTAACGCCCAGAAGATGCTCCTTTCTGGCGTTTAACGCCCAGATGGCTACCCTTACTGGCGTTAAACGCCCAGTGGGTGCTTCTTTTGGGCGTTCAGTGCCCAAAGTATTTCTT
Source organism: Arachis hypogaea (assembly GCF_003086295.3). Lineage (NCBI taxonomy): Eukaryota > Viridiplantae > Streptophyta > Magnoliopsida > Fabales > Fabaceae > Arachis > Arachis hypogaea. The sequence goes on along the minus strand of NC_092042.1, from coordinate 50,061,352 downwards.
ACTGGCTTTTTCACGCCAGTGAGCTTCCAAATTTCCCTGTAACTATGTGACTTCAACCAATTGCTATTTCACCTTTGAAGATACTTGGACTCAAACCTGTAAAGAAAAGAAAATTTATTTAATTAGTAAATAAACTTTGTAAATGGCTGGGTTGCCTCCCAGCAAGCGCTTCTTTAATGTCATTAGCTGGACTGTCACTGATCTTCAATGAAGTCTCAGTCTTGAGCATTCTTGCTCGAAATTATCTTCAAGATAGTGTTTAACTCTTTGTCCATTAACAATAAACTTTTTGTTAGAGTCACTATCCTGAAGTTCTATGTATCCATATGGTGATACGCTTGTGATTACATATGGACCTCTCCACCGGGATTTTAATTTCCCAGGGAATAATTTGAGCCTAGAATTGAATAGCAGAACTTTCTGTCCTGGTTTAAAGACTCTGGATGACAATTTCTTATCATGCCATCTTTTTGCTTTTTCCTTGTAAATTTTCGCATTCTCAAAAGCATTGAGTCTAAATTCCTCTAGCTCATTTAACTGGAGCAATCGTTTTTCTCCAGCTAACTTGGCATCAAGGTTTAGGAATCTGGTTGCCCAGTAGGCTTTGTGTTCCAGTTCCACTGGCAAGTGACATGCCTTTCCATACACAAGCTGGTATGGAGAGGTCCCTATAGGGGTCTTAAATGCTGTTCTGTATGCCCACAGAGCATCATCCAAGCTTCTTGCCCAATCCTTTCTACGGTTAATTACAGTCCGTTCCAGGATTCTTTTGAGTTCTCTATTTGAGACTTCAGCTTGCCCATTAGTTTGTGGGTGATATGGAGTAGCTACCCTGTGGCTAACTCCATAACGTACCAGAGCAGAGTAAAGCTGTTTATTGCAGAAATGAGTGCCCCCATCACTGATTAATACTCTAGGGATACCAAATCTGCTGAAGATATGTTTCTGGAGGAATTTTAACACTGTTTTAGTGTCATTAGTGGGTGTTGCAATAGCCTCCACCCATTTGGATACATAATCCACTGCCACCAGAATATAAGTGTTTGAGTATGATGGTGGGAAAGGTCCCATAAAGTCAATGCCCCATACATCAAACAACTCAATCTCCAAGATTCCTTGTTGAGGCATGGCATAACTATGAGGTAGGTTGCCTGATCTTTGGCAACTGTCACAATTAAGCACAAATGCTCGGGAATCTTTATAGAGAGTAGGCCAGTAGAAGCCACTTTGGAGGACTCTTGTGGCTGTTCGCTCACTTCCAAAATGTCCTCCATATTGTGATCCATGGCAGTGCCATAAAATCTTTTGTGCTTCTTCCTTAGGCACACATCTACGGATTACTCCGTCTGCACATCTCTTGAAGAGATATGGTTCATCCCAAAGATAGTAATTTGCATCTGTGATTAATTTTTTTGATTGCACCCTACTGTACTCTTTGGGTATGAATCTCACTGCCTTGTAGTTTGCAATGTCTGCAAACCATGGCACTTCCTGGACGGCAAAGAGTTGCTCATCCGGAAAAGTTTCAGAGATCTCAGTGAGAGGGAGGGACGCCCCTTCTACTGGCTCTATTCGGGACAAATGATCTGCTACTTGATTCTCTGTCCCTTTTCTGTCTCTTATTTCTATATCAAACTCTTGCAGAAGCAACACCCATCTGATGAGTCTGGGTTTTGAATCCTGCTTTGTGAGTAGATATTTAAGAGCAGCATGATCAGTGTACACAATCACTTTTGATCCTACTAAATAGGATCTGAATTTGTCAATGGCGTAAACCACTGCAAGTAGCTCTTTTTCTGTGGTTGTGTAATTCTTCTGTGCATCATTTAGAACACGGCTAGCATAATAAATGACGTGCAGAAGCTTGTCATGCCTTTGTCCCAGCACTGCACCAATGGCATGGTTACTGGCATCACACATCAATTCAAATGGTAATGTCCAGTCTGGTGCAGAGATGATTGGTGCTGTAACCAATTTGGCCTTCAGAGTCTCAAATGCCTGCAGACACTCTTTATCAAAGATAAATGGCGTGTCAGCAGCTAGCAGGTTGCTCAGAGGTTTGGCGATTTTTGAAAAATCCTTTATAAACCTCCTATAGAATCCTGCATGCCCCAAAAAGCTTCTGATTGCCTTAACATTAGCAGGTGGTGGCAATTTTTCAATTACTTCTACCTTAGCTTGGTCCACCTCTATTCCCCTGTTCAAAATTTTATGCCCAAGGACAATTCCTTCAGTCACCATAAAGTGACATTTCTCCCAGTTTAAAACCAGGTTAGTCTCTTGGCATCTTTTCAGAACAAGTGCTAAATGGTTAAGGCAGGAGCTGAATGAGTCTCCAAATACTGAAAAGTCATCCATGAAGACTTCCAGGAATTTTTCCACCATATCAGAGAAAATTGAGAGCATGCACCCTTGATAGGTTGCAGGTGCATTGCACAGGCCAAATGGCATCCTTCTGTATGCAAATACTCCGGATGGGCAGGTGAATGCTGTTTTCTCCTGATCCTGGGGATCTACTGCAATTTGATTATAACCTGAATATCCATCCAGGAAGCAGTAGTATTCATGACCTGCTAGTCTTTCTAGCATCTGGTCTATGAATGGTAAAGGAAAATGATCCTTTCTGGTGGCTGTATTGAGCCTTCTATAATCAATACACATACGCCACCCTGTAACTGTTCTTGTAGGAACCAGTTCATTTTTTTCATTATGAACCACTGTCATGCCACCTTTCTTAGGGACAACTTGGACAGGGCTCACCCAGGGGCTGTCAGAAATAGGATAAATAATCCCAGCCTCTAGTAATTTAGTGACCTCCTTCTGCACCACTTCTTTCATAGCTGGATTCAGCCGCCTTTGTGGTTGAACCACTGGCTTGGCATCATCCTCAAGCAAGATTTTGTGCATGCATCTGGCTGGGCTAATGCCCTTAAGATCACTAATGGACCACCCAAGAGCTGTCTTGTGTGTCCTTAGCACTTGAATTAGTGCTTCCTCTTCCTGTGGCTCTAAGGTAGAGCTTATAATTACAGGAAAAGTATCACCTTCTCCCAGAAATGCATATTTTAGGGATGGTGGTAATGGTTTGAGTTCGGGTTTTGGAGGTTTCTCCTCTTCTTGAGGGATTTTCAGAGGTTCTATTATCTTTTCTGATTCCTCCAAATCAGGCTGAACATCTTTAAAGATGTCCTCTAGCTCTGATTCGAGACTCTCAGCCATATTGACCTCTCTTACCAGAGAGTCAATAATATCAACACTCATGCAGTTATTTGGGGTGTCAGGATGTTGCATGGCTTTGACAACATTCAACTTAAACTCCTCCTCATTGACTCTCAAGGTTACTTCCCCTTTTTGGACATCAATGAGGGTTCGGCCAGTGGCTAGGAAAGGTCTTCCTAGAATGAGGGTTGCACTCTTGTGCTCCTCCATTTCCAGCACCACAAAGTCAGTAGGAAAGGCGAATGGCCCGACCTTGACAATCATGTCTTCAATCACTCCTGATGGGTATTTAATGGAGCCATCAGCAAGTTGAAGACATATCCTGGTTGGTTTGATTTCTTCAGTCAAACCAAGCTTTCTGATAGTAGATGCAGGTATTAAATTGATACTTGCCCCAAGATCACATAAAGCTTGCTTGGTACAAGTACCTTCTAATGTGCATGGTATCATAAAGCTTCCAGGATCTTTAAGCTTCTCAGGTAAGCTCTTCAGAATGACTGCACTGCATTCTTCAGTGAGGTAGACTTTTTCAGTCTCCCTTCAATCCTTCTTATGACTTAAGATCTCTTTCATGAACTTAGCATAAGAGGGTATTTGCTCAAGTGCTTCTGCAAACGGAATCTTTATTTCAAGAGTCCTGAGATAGTCTGCAAGGCGGGCAAATTGCTTATCCTGTTCCGCTTGGCGGAGTTTTTGAGGATAAGGCATGTTGGCTTTGTATTCCTCAACCTTAGTTGCTGCAGGTTTATTACCTACAGAAGTGGGTTGGGAAGCCTTTTTAGAAGGGTTGTTATCAGCACTTGTATGTGACTGATCACTCACTGGCATTTGAATGCCAGGGGTGGAAGCTGGAGTGGCGTTAGACGCCACTTCCTTGTTGGTTACTGGCGTTTGAACGCCAGAACCATGTTCCCTTTGGGCGTTCAACGCCGGATTCATGCTTGTTTCTGGCGTTGAACGCCAGGAATGAGCATGGTCTGGGCGTTCAGCGCCAGCATCATTCCTCTCTGGGCTCTGATTGTCCTCAGAGGGATTTTGAGTAAACATCTGTTCATTTCTTGGCGTCCTGCTGCTTTGAAGTGAGGTATTTAATGTTTTCCCACTTCTTAATTGAACTGCTTGGCATTCTTCTGCTATTTGTTTTGACAGTTGCTTTTCTGTCTGCTTTAATTGCACTTCCATGTTCCTGTTAGCCATTCTTGTTTCCTGTAATATTTCCTTGAATTCGGCTAGCTGCTGAGTTAGAAAGTCTAATTGCTGATTAATTTCATTAGCCTGATCCACCGGACTGAGTTCAGCAGTTACTGTTTTAGCTTCTTCTTTCATGGAAGATTCACTGCTCAGATACAGATGCTGATTTCTGGCAACTGTGTCAATAAGCTCTTGAGCTTCTTCAATTGTTTTTCTCATATGTATAGATCCACCCGCTGAGTGGTCTAGAGAAATATGAGCTTTTTCTGTAAGCCCATAGTAAAAGATGTCTAATTGCACCCATTCTGAAAATATTTCAGAGGGGCATTTTCTTAGCATCTCTCTGTATCTTTCCCAGGCATCATAAAGGGATTCATTATCTCCTTGTTTGAAGCCTTGGATGCTTAGCCTTAGCTGTGTCATCCGTTTTGGAGGGAAATAATGATTCAGGAATTTTTTTGACAGCTGTTTCCATGTTTTTATGCTGTTCTTAGGCTGGTTATTTAACCACCTCTTAGCTTGATCTTTTACAGCGAATGGAAACAGTAATAATCTGTAGACATCCTGATCTACTTCCTTATCATGTACTGTGTCAGCAAATTGTAAAAATTGTGCCAGAAACTCTGTAGGCTCTTCATGTGGAAGACCAGAATACTGGCAGTTTTGCTGCACCATGATAATGAGCTGAGGATTCAACTCAAAGCTACTAACTCCAATGGAGGGTATACAGATACTACCCCCATATGAAGCAGTAGTGGGGTTAGCATATGACCCCAGAGTCCTCCTGGACTGATCATTCCCATTTAATTCCATAATGGAATAAAAGAAATGATATGTATGTTGCTATTATGGACTTGTAGAGGATGTTCTGGTAAAAGTTAAAGACCATTACATCCCCGCTGATTTCATAGTCCTAGAGACTGGGAAGTGCATGGATGAATCCATCATCCTTGGCAGACCCTTCCTAGCCACAGCAAAGGCTGTGATTGATGTTGACAGAGGAGAATTGATCATTCAAGTGAATGAAGAATCCCTTGTGTTTAAGGCTCAAGGATATCCCTCTGTAACCATGGAGAGGAAGCATGAAGAGCTTCTCTCAAAATAGAGCCAAACAGAGCCCCCACAGTTAAACTCTAAGTTTGGTGTTGGGAGGCCACAACCAAATTCTAAGTTTGGTGTTGAACCCCCATATTCAAACTCTAAGTTTGGTGTTGGGAGGTTCCAACATTGCTCTGAGCATCTGTGAGGCTCCATGAGAGCCCACTGTTAAGCTACTGACATTAAAGAAGCGCTTGTTGGGAGGCAACCCAATGTTATATTTATCTATTTTTCCTTTGTTATTTTATGTTTTCTGTAGGTTGATGATCATGGGAAGTCACAAAATCAATTGAAAAAGCAAAAACAGAATGAAAAACAGAAAGAAAAACAGCACACCCTGGAGGAAAACCTTGCTGGCGTTTAAACGCCAGTGAGGGCAGCAATTGGGCGTTTAACGCCCAGTCTAGCACCATTCTAGGCGTTTAACGCCAAAAAGGGGCACCAGACTGGCGTTAAACGCCAGGAAAGGGCAAGAAGCTGGCGTTAAACGCCAGAAATGGGCACCAGCCCGGCGTTTAACGCCAGAATTGGCATAAAGAGCATTTTTGCTCGCCACTTGGTACAGGGATGAATTTTCCTTGACACCTCAGGATCTTTGGACCCCACAGGATCTCCACCTACCCCACCACTCTCTCTCTTCTTCACCCATTCACCAATCACCTCAATACCTCTTACCCAAAGACCCCTCACCTATCAAATCCCACTATTCTCTTCACCACTCACATCCATCCTTCATAAAACCCCACCTACCTCACCATTCAAATTCAAACCACTTTCCCTCCCAAACCCACCCATTATGGCCGAACCATACACCCCCCATCCACTCCTATATAAACCCATCTTCTCCTCTTCATTTTCACACAACCTAAACACTACTTCTCCCCCTTTGGCTGAACCACAAAGCCACCTCCATCTCCTCTATTTCTTCTTCTTCTACTCTCTTCTTTCTTCTTTTGCTCGAGGACGAGCAAACCTTCTAAGTTTGGTGTGGTAAAAGCATTGCTTTTTGTTTTTCCATAACCATTTATGGCACCTAAGGCCGAAGAAACCTCTAGAAAGAGGAAAGGGAAGGCAAAAGCTTCCACCTCCGAGTCATGGGAGATGGAGAGATTCATCTCAAGGGTGCATCAAGACTACTTCTATGAAGTTGTGGCCATGAAGAAAGTGATCTCCGAGGTCCCTTTCAAACTCAAAAAGAGTGAATATCCGGAGATCCGACATGAGATCCGAAGAAGAGGTTGGGAAGTTCTTACCAACCCCATTCAACAAGTTGGAATCTTAATGGTTCTAGAGTTCTATGCTAATGCATGGATCACCAAGAACCATGATCAAAGTGTGAACCCGGACCCAAAGAATTGGCTTACAATGGTTCGGGGGAAATACTTGGATTTTAGTCCGGAAAATGTAAGGTTGGCATTCAACTTGCCCATGATGCAAGGAGATGAACACCCTTACACTAGAAGGGTCAACTTTGATCAAAGGTTGGACCAAGTCCTCACAGACATTTGTGAAGAGGGCGCTCAATGGAAGAGAGATTCAAGAGGAAAGCCGGTTCAACTGAGAAGGCATGACCTCAAGCCCGTGGCTAGGGGATGGTTGGAGTTTATCCAACGCTCAATCATTCCCACTAGCAACCGGTCCGAAGTTACTATAGACCGGGCTATCATGATTCATAGCATCATGATTGAAGAGGAAGTAGAAGTTCATGAGATTATATCCCAAGAACTTTATAAGGTGGCGGACAAGTCCTCTACCTTAGCAAGGTTAGCCTTCCCTCATCTCATTTGTCACCTCTGTTATTCAGTTGGAGTTGACATAGAGGGAGACACCCTTATTGATGAGGACAAGCCCATCACTAAGAAAAGGATGGAGCAAACAAGAGACCCCACTCATCATGAAATCCCTGAGATGCCTCAAGGGATGCACTTTCCTCCTCAAAACTATTGGGAGCAAATCAACACCTCCCTAGGAGAATTGAGTTCCAATATGGGACAACTAAGGGTGGAGCACCAAGAACACTCTATTCTCTTCCATGAGATTAGAGAAGACCAAAGAGTCATGAGAGAGGAGCAACAAAGGTAAGGAAGAGACATTGAGGATCTCAAGCACTCCATAAGATCTTCAAGAGGAAGAACAAGCCGCCATCACTAAGGTGGACCCGTTCTTTAACTTCCTTGTTCTTTATTTTCCTGTTTTTCTAATTTTCATGCTTATGTTTATCTATGTTTGTGTCTTATGATCATTAGTGTCTTAGTGTCTATGCCTTAAAGTTATGAATGTCCTATGAATCCATCACCTTTCTTAAATGAAAAAATGTTCTTAATTGAAAAAGAGAAGAATTGCATGAATTTTGAATTTCATAACAGATTAATTATTTTGATGTGGTGGCAATATTTTGGTTTCTGAATGTATGCTTGAACAGTGCATAAATCTTTTGAATTTGTTGTTCATGAATGTTACTGAGGATCTGAAAAATCATAAAAATGATTCTTGAAGCAAGAAAAAGCAGTGAATATTCAAAAAAAAAAAACAAAAAAGGGAGAAAGAAAAAGAAAAAGAAAGAAATAAAGTTGTGATCCAAAGCAAAAAGAGTGTGTTTAAGAACCCTAGACACCTCTAATTGGGGACTCTAGCAAAGCTGAGTCACAATCTGAAAAGATTCACCCAGTTATGTGTCTGTGGCATGTATGTATCCGGTGGTAATACTGGAAGACAGAGTGCTTTGGGCCACGGCCAAGACTCATAAAGTAGCTGTGTTCAAGAATCATCATTCTTAACTAGGAGAATCAATAACACTATCTGGATTCTGAGTTCCTATAGAAGCCAATCGTTCTGAATTTCAAAGGATAGAGTGAGATGCCAAAACTGTTCAGAGGCAAAAAGCTAAAGCCCCGCTCATCTCATTAATACTGATCTTCATAGATGTTTTTGGAATTCATTGCATATTCTCTTCTTTTTATCTTATTTGATTTTCAGTTGCTTGGGTACAAGCAACAATTTAAGTTTGGTGTTGTGATGAGCGGATAATTTATACGCTTTTTGGCATTGTTTTTAGTATGTTTTAGTTAGTTTTTAGTATATTTTTATTAGTTTTTAGTTAAAATTTACTTTTCTAGACTTTACTATGAGTTTGTGTGTTTTTATGTGATTTCAGGTATTTTCTGGCTGAAATTGAGGGACCTGAGCAAAAATCTGATTCAGAGGCTGAAAAGGACTGCAAATGCTATTGGATTCTGACCTCCCTACACTCAAAATGGATTTTTTGGAGTTACAGAAGCCCAATTGGCGCGCTCTCAACTGCATTGGAAAGTAGACATCCTGGGCTTTCCAGCAATATATAATAGTCCATACTTTACCCGAGATTTGACGGCCCAAACCGGCATTCCAAATCAGCTCAAAACTGCCCGGCGTTAAACGCCGGAACTGGCACAAGAATGGGAGTTAAACGCCCAAACTGGCATAAAAGCTGGCGTTTAACTCCAACAAGAGTCTCTACACGAAAATGCTTCAATGCTCAGCCCAAGCACACACTAAGTGGGCCCGGAAGTGGATTTTTATGTCATTTAGTCATCCTTGTAAACCTTAGGCTACTAGTTCTCTACAAATAGGACCTTTTGCTATTGTATTTTCATCTTTTGATCACTTTAGATCTCTAGATCATCTTTGGACGTCTAGTTCTTACATCATGGGGGCTGGCCTCTTGGCCATTCCTAGACCTTGTTCTTATGTATTTTCAACGGTGGAGTTTCTACACACCATAGATTAAGGTGTGGAGCTCTGCTGTACCTCGAGTATTAATGCAATTACTATTGTTCTTCTATTCAATTCAGCTTATTCTTGTTCTGAGATAATCATTTGCACCCAAGAACATGATGAATGTGATGATTATGTGACGCTCATCATCATTCTCACTTATGAACGTGTGCCTGACAACCACCTCCGTTCTACAAGCAAACAAGGCTTGAATGTTTATCTCTTGGATTTCTTAATCGAAATTTTCGTGGTATAAGGTAGAATTGATGGCGGCATTCAAGAGAATCCGGAAGGTATAAACCTTGTCTGTGGTATTCTGAGTAGGATTCAATGATTGAATGACTGTGACGAGCTTCAAACTCCTGAAGGCTGGGCGTTAGTGACAGATGCAAAAGAATCAATGGATTCTATTCCAACTTGATTGAGAACCGACAGATGATTAGCCGTGCTGTGACAGAGCGCGTTGAACATTTTCACTGAGAGGATGGGATTGTAGCCACTGACAACGGTGATGCCCAACATACAGCTTGCCATGGAAAGGAGTAAGAAGGATTGGATGAAGACAGTAGGCAAGCAGAGAGACGGAAGGGACAAAGCATCTTCATACGCTTATCTGAAATTCTCACCAATGAATTACATAAGTATCTTTATCTTTATTTTATGCTTTATTCATAAATCATTCATAACCATTTGAATCTGTCTGACTGAGATTTACAAGATGACCATAGCTTGCTTCATACCAACAATCTCCGTGGGATCGACCCTTACTCGCATAAGGTTTATTACTTGGACGACCCAGTGTACTTGCTGGTTAGTTGTGCGAAGTTGTGATAAAAAGTTGAGATTACAATTGTGAGTACCATGTTGATGGCGCCATTGATGATCACAATTTCGTGCACCATGTTTTTGTGGTAAAAGCATTGCTTTTTGTTTTCCCATAACCATTTATGGCACCTAAGGCCGGAGAAAGCTCTAGAAAGAGGAAAGGGAAGGCAAAAGCTTCCACCTCCGAGTCATGGGAGATTGAGAGATTCATCTCAAGGGTGCATCAAGACCACTTCTATGAAGTTGTGGCCATGAAGAAAGTGATCCCCGAGGTCCCTTTCAAACTCAAAAAGAGTGAATATCCGGAGATCCGACATGAGATCCGAAGAAGAGGTTGGGAAGTTCTTACCAACCCCATTCAACGAGTTGGAATCTTAATGGTTCAAGAGTTCTATGCTAATGCATGGATCACCAAGAACCATGATCAAAGTGTGAATCCGGACCCAAAGAATTGGCTTACAATGGGTCGGGGGAAATACTTGGATTTTAGTCCGAAAAATGTAAAGTTGGCATTCATTGCACCAATGTGATGTGTTGAGGCTTCAAATCAAAGTTATTTGCATTGACATTTGGGGTAAGTATGCTACTTCCACAATGCCTTGGATTAGGGAAATTGTAGGAGGCTAGAACCTTTCTTTGAGGTTGGCCATTGTTGTTGGCCACTCCCTCTTGTGGATTAGGAGCATTTCCTTCCATCTCCTGGTTCTCTTCCTCTGATTCCTCTTGACCAATGACTCCCTTTCCTCTGGATTCTCTTTTCAGTCTTCGAAGAGTTCTTTCATCAATGTCACCAGAGGTGAAAACCTCTATCCTTGCTTCTGTTATACACACAAAACTAGAAGCTAAGAAACATAATCCACTCTATTGGTAGAGTTATGTTAAAGTTAGTTTAAATAAAAATTCAAACAGTTAGTGTGCTTAGCAAAAAAAATGAAAGAAAACTAAAAGAAAAAGTGCTTAATCTAGATTATCACCTTACTTAATCATTGTCAATCTATATCAATCCCCGGCAACAGTGTCAAAAACTTAATGAGGGAAAAATGATTCCACAAAAAGTCACCGGCAAGTTTATTGGGTCGCATCAAGTAGTAATAACTCACAAGAGTGAGGTCGATCTCACAGGGATTGATGGATTGAGCAATTTTAGTTAGGTGATGAATTCAGTTAAGCGAATATTTGGTGATTTGAGTGATTTTGATTAACAGAAGCTAAATTGCAAGTAAGTAAAGGTGCAGAAGGTAAATTGGACAGAAAAGTAAAGTGCAGAAGAGATAAATTGCAGAAACTTAATGTGCATAAAAGTAAAAGGCTGAAACTTAAAGTGCAAGTAATGTAAATGACTGAAACTTAGATTGCAAGAAATGTAAATGGCTGAAGCTTAGAGTGCAAGATATCTAAATTACTGAATCTAAATTGTTGAGAAACTTAAATTGCTTGAAGAGTAAAGGGATTTGGGTGCTGGGATTCAGAATTGAACAAGAAATGCAAATTAAAGTAAATCAGAGAGCCTTGAGATGAAGAGATTCAGCTCAGTAGCCAAACAGAAATGAAAAATTGGTTAAAGGAATAAACAGCAAGAAAACTTAGCTCAATTATGAAATTCTGAAAGAGAAACTAAAGATCGAAGAAGAGCACTGAGATCAGAAAGCAGATCTAGACCTCAATTACTCCCTTGACCAAACAGAAAAGAAATTGTAGAAGAAATAAAAAATGAAAACAGCAAAGGAAATTCAGATCCAATTCCTAAATTCTCAGAACTATGTAGAAGACAAGCAAAGATGAATTTCAGATCAAGAAATGAAATGGAGTTCTTTAATCTCAATCCAGAAACCCAGAACAGAAAGTAGAAGTTGCAGAAGAGAGAAAAAATGAAAATAGAAAGCAAAACTAGATCTAATCCCAATTCCTCAAATTCAAAAACAAATGAAAATTAAAAGTGAAATACTAAAATGAGCTAAAGGTCCTTTACAAATCAAATTAACTCCTATTTATACACTTTATATTTTGGTCTTCAGAGCTTGGAATGGGATTTTAAATTCTATGAAGAATTGGGTCCAAAATGGCTTGGTTCAAGTGGCATGGATCAGGGTGCATTTGATTAGCTCCCAGAGTAGCGCTCCGTTGGGCTTTGTAAGTGTAGCATTCATTTTCCTTTGGCCAAGCATGCTCCTAGCGCTCAATAAGTGAGCGCTGCGCTCCAATTGTGAGCGCTACTCCTTGTTGCTTCAATGCATGCCCCCTCTTCGATCCTCGGTGCTCCTTTTAGTGAGAGCTATGCTTCCTTAATTGAGCGCTATGTCTAGCGCTCCCTTGGGTGCTTCCTCTTCGAGCCTTGGTGTTCCCTCTTGTGAGTGCTGTGCTTCCTTAACTTCCTTGGGCAAGAACTCGAAAATTCTCACACTTGTGAGCATAGCGCTCACTTTTTTAGCACTCTTTTGACTTGGCCTTGCTTTCCTTGCTTCTAAGGCATGAGAATGCTCACAGTTGTGAGCGTAGCGCTCACTTAATTGAGCGTCAGCCTTTAATGTGCCTTGTTTTTCTTGCGCGCGCCTTGCTTCCTTAGTTGAGGAGCACGAAAATGCTCACACTTGTGAGTGTAGCGCTCACCTCTTTGAGCGCTCCTTGTGAACGTTGGCCTTCGTTGAGTGCTCCCTTGGTTGAGTGCTCCTTTGGTTGAGTGCTCCCTTGGTTGAGCGCTGGCCTTGTGCTCCTTCATAGTGCCTTGCCCTCCTTTCTTCTCCTGCAAGCAACCACACAAACATGTCAAAGTATCACCAAATTCACAAGGTTTCTAAATCATTCATAAAATCAACTAATTCCAGCTTAAACCCTATGATTTAGTGTCAAATAAATGATGGTTGATTGATTTAACATAATCATGAAAATCCACTCCAAATCACTTACTTATTGTGCAAGAAAGTGCATAAAACCTAATGAAAGAAGTGAAAAATGCTTGAAAAACTAGCATAAGATGACTTGTCATCAGTGCCGGCTCTCTAATATGCTCCATCCTTCTTTTAGTGATGGGCTTGTCCTCCTCAATGGGGATGTCACCTTCTATGACAATTCCAGCTGAACTGCATAGGTGACATATGAGGTGAGGGAAGCAGAGGCAAGTGCCTTTCCCTTCCCCTTCCTTTAGGTTTCACCAGTGTTTGGTGTCATACTTAGGAGTGGTAGAAGTAAAAAGCAAAGCTTTTGCAACACCAAACTTAGGAGTTCTGCTCGTCCTCGAGCAAATATGAACAATTGGGAAGAAGAGAGTAGAAGAAGAAGAACGAGGTAAAGATAGAGAGAGGGAAGGGAAGGTGTGTGTGGGAAAGAGAGAAGAAGGTAGGGTAGGTGGAGATTCTATAGGACCCACTGGTCCTGAGAGGCTAGGAAATTCGAATTCTCTGCCCCCTTGTGGGCGTTGAACGCGCAGCCCTTGCTCCATGGCTGACGTTTAACGCCAGCTTCTTGCCCCTTTTGGGCATTGAACGCCCATTAGGGACTCTTCCCTTGGTGTTCAACACCAGCTTGGCTACTCTTCTTGGGTGTTGAATGCCCACTCTTGCCTCCTTGTCTGGCGTTCAACGCCAGCAAGGTACTTGTTCCAAGGTGTTGTGTTTCTATCTTTGAACGTCTCTGTCTCTGTTCTGACTACTACACATGATCACAAACTTTAAAAAGCAAAGGAAATAACTATGAAAATAAACTAATATAACTTTAAATGAAAATAAACAGAAGAAATAATAACAGAAATACTCTACTCATGGTTGGGTTGCCTCTCAACAAGCGCTTCTTTAATTTCATTAGCTTGACACTTGATAGCTGACTTTCTTCCTCTTCTTTCAGTTGGTTAGCAGAAATGACTCCAACGGGGAAAAAAAGGAGATTATTGCCCTCAGATTTGAATTTCTCATAACAAGCTTTCTTTTAGTGTGATAAACTTGATTCTTTTTGCTTGTTAGGGTAGGGATTGTATTATTTCTCCATCCCCTATGTATCTTTCTTTTGGGACCTTCCTCCTTGGTGGGTGGTGACTGCCCAACACCAAACTTAAGTTTAATGTCTGGGGAAACTGTATGAGTTTTCACCAAGGGAGGAGGCTTCAGTATTGTATTCTGCATGGAAGTACCTTCTTTGTCAGGGGGTAGTGGAGGTTTAAGCACCTTGATAATCATGTAATCCTTCTGTAACCTCATCACTAATTCACCTCTCTCAGCATCAGAGAGATTTCTTCCAGTAGATAGAGACCACTGCTCCAAAACCTCAGCAAAAAGAATATTGATTTACATCTTTTTAGAGCCTTCCAAGGATTGTAAGCAATGCTTGTCCTTGGTCTCCTTTTGGGGCATCTGAGGGTGTGGTACTTCAGGCTTTCTTTCCATAAGAGGGGTGTGCAACAGTGTGCTTCCAGCCTTTTCTTGAGCCTCTTCTTTATTTAGTTCCTTAACAGTGTGTACCATCTTAGGCTTAGCCTCCTTAGTCCTAATGAGAAGAGTGTTAGGGTGTCTCTGCAGTTTTTTAGGAAGGTTTCTTTGAATGGCTGCACTGCATTCCTAAGTAAGAGCCACTATCTCTACTTCCCTCAAATCCCTCTTGTTATTCAGTATTTCCTTCATGAACTTAGCATATGAAGGCATTTATTCAAGGGCCTCTGCAAAAGGAGATTTTGATATCCAGTTTCTTGAAAACTTCTAAGAATTTGGAAAATTTCCTATCCTTTTCTGCTTTCTGGAGTCTTTGAGGGTATGGTAACTTGGCCTTGTGCACAAGGGCCATGAGTGGTACAGGGTGAGTGTCTATAGTACCTATAGAAGCACTACCAGCCTGCTTAGGAGAGGTTTTCCCAGCACTTACATGTGTCGGCCTCCCTTGGACTGGCGTCCAACCCCTGGGCTGCCCCTTATTGGGCGTTAGACACCCTAGCTGCCCCCTTCAAGGCGGTCAGTGGCCATGATGGTACCCTGGGCTGCAGCCTGTTCATCTTCTGCCATTTCTTCCTCTCCCTGCCTCTTACTATTCTGAGGCTGGGTGTTAAGGGTACTCCCTAATCAGATAGTTTGGCACTCTTCGCTTATCTATTCAGGCAAGAGCTATATTATCCTAGTTCAACCATGCTTCCATATTCTTGCTGGAGGCTCGGGTCTTTTGCACTACTTCTTGCAAGCTTAGTACTTGTTGTGTAAGAAAGTGCAGCTGTTGGGTTAATGAATTACTTTTCTTAGGAGGGTCTGATTCAGTCGACACTGTCTTGACCTCTTCCTTCATTAAAGTCTCACTAGATGAGTACAGATGCTGATTGCTGACAACTGTCTCAATAAGTTCTTGAGCTTTCTCAATTGTCTTTCTCATGTGGATTGAACCACCAACAGAATGGTCTAAGGACGTCTTAGCCATATTTGTGAGTCCGTAATAGAAGATGTCTAACTTTACCCATTTTGAAAACATTTTAGTAGGGCATTTTCGTAGCATTATCCTATACCTTCCTCAAGCATCGTAAAGAGATTCATTAGCTCCTTGTTTGAAGCCTTAAATGTCCAGTCTTAGTTGGGTCAGCTTCTTTGAGGGAAAGTATTGATTCAAAATTTTTAAACCAGCTTATTCCATGTGTTTAAGCTTGATTTAGGTTGAGTATCCAACCACCTCTTTTCTTGGCCTTTTACACCAAATGGAAAGAGCAATAGCCTGTAGACATCCTGGTCTACTCCGCTAGTTCTTATTGTGTCAGCTATCTGCAATAATTCAGCAAGGAATTCTATGGGCTCCTCTTGTGGAAGTCCCTGAAATTGGTAGTTTTGCTACACTAAAGTGATTAAATGTGGGTTGAGCTCAAAATGTATTACTCCAATAGGAGGTATACTAATGCTGCTTCCATAGAAGTTAGGAGTGGGAGCTGTATAAGATCCCAAAGTTTTTCTAAACTGTTCATTCCCATTTTGGTCCATGGTGAACTCTTCCTGTTCCTATGGACTCAGTCAAGAAACAAGGAAATGGGAATGTAGGTGTCTCTATATCAGAGTATAGAGTACTTCGAGTGAGATGTCATGAGAAGATAAGAAGAATGAAGGTAGAGAAAGAGATGGGTTCGAATTTTTAGAATAAAAAGGAAAAAGGAAATTAAAATATTTTTGTTTTTTTTGTATTTTATTTATTTGATTAATTCAAAAATATGAAAAGAATTAAAAGTCAAGACAGCTAATTAACTAACAAGATTTGAAAATTTTAAAGATAGTTTTCGAAAAAGTAGAATGAAAAAGTCAAACAAAGATTTTTGAAATTCAATTTTAAAAAGAAAGGGAAGATCTGAAATTAAAAAGTTTAAAATTAAAAAGAAGATAAGTTAGGTAAGTTTTAAAATTTTAAAAAGAGAAAGATAAGATGAGGAAGTTAAGAAAGATAAGATTTAAATTAAAAAGATTTGAAAATGAAATTTCAAAAGATAGTAAAGATTAAAAAGATTTAAATTAAAGTTTAAAAGAAGATAAGATAGGAGAGAATTAAATTAAAAAGATATGACAATATTTGAAAAGATTTTGAAAAGATAAGTTTTAAAATAAAAATACTAACTTTACTAACAAGAAAACACCAAACTAATTTTTTTTAAATCTAGATAAGAAAGGAAAGCAGGATTTTGAAAATTAAAGAGAGATAAAAAAAATTATTTTTTGATTTTTTCAAATTAATGAAGAAAGAGAAAAACAACTAAAGGACACCAAACTTAAAAATTTTTTGATAAAAGACATTAATTTTCGAAAATTAGAAGGAAAAACGCCAAAAGAAACCAGACTTAAAAATTTTAAGATCAAACAAAGGAAAGAAACAAGAACAACTTGAATACAAAAAAAAAAACAGGAACAATATTCGAAATATCAAGAACAAAAAAATCAACCAAAACCAAGAAAAGGTACCAAAACTTAAAAGTTTTAAAGATCAAGGCCACTGGTGGACGAAATTGTGATTCCCTTTTTTCTTGTAATTGGATTTATAAAAGATGTATACTCTGAGGGCATTGTTTATTTTCTTCACAATCTCGTTCAACTAACCAGCAAGTGTACTGGGTCGTCCAAGTAATAACCTTACGTGAGTAAGGGTCGAATCCACAGAGATTGTTGGTATGAAGCAAGCTATGGTCACCTTGTAAATCTCAGTCAGGCAAATTAAACATTATTTATGGGTTTGAGGATAATTAATAATAAAAAGAAGAAATAATAAAAAGGGATAGAACACTTATGCAGATTCATTGGTGGGAGTTTCAGATAAGCGGATGGAGATGCTGTAGATGCTCTTGGACGCCTGCTCTCCTACTCCTTCTACTCAATCCTTCTTACTCCTTTCCATGGCAAGCTTTGTATAGGGGTTCACCATCAACTGTGGCTACTTTCATTCCTCACGGGGAAATAACCTGTGCGGCTGTCACTCGCACAGCTAACCAGTCTGGAGGCATCACCCATGGCTGATGGCTACATCCCATCCTCGCAGTGAAAACTATGCTAACGCACTCTGTCACAGTACGGCTAATCACCGGTTGGTTCCCGCTCCTACTGGAATAGAATCCCTCTTTTGCGTCTGTCACCAACGCCCAGCAGGTTAAAGTTTGAAGCACGTCACGGTCATTCATGATCGGAATCCTACTCGGAACACCACAGACAAGGTTGGACTTTCCGGACTCCCAGGATCCTACTCGGAACACCACAAACAAGGTTGGACTTTCCGGATCCAGATGAATGCCGCCAACTATCTAACTTATACCACGAAGATTCTGTTGGGGAATCTAAGAGATACACACTCAAGCTCTGTTGCATGTAGAACGTAAGTGGTTGTCAATCACGCGCGTTCATAATTGAGAATGATAATGAGGGTAATCTGACTCATCACATTCATCATGTTCTTGGGTACGAATGAATATCTTGGAATAAGAATAAGAGAGATTTGAATAAAAGAAGATAGAATTTCATTAATACTTGAGGTACAGCAGAGCTCCACACCCTTAATCTATGGTGTGCAGAAACTCCACCGTTGAAAATACATAAGCAAAGAGTTCAGGCATGGCCGAATGGCCAGCCCTCTCTAACGTGATCAAGTGACCGAATAATGAAAGACTTAAAGTGGTCAAAAGATGTCTAATACAATAGATAAATGTCCTATATATACTAGACTAGCTTCTAGGGTTTACATGAGTAAGTAATTGATGCATAAATCCACTTCCGGGGCCCACTTGGTGTGTGCTTGGGCTGAGCTTGATGAATTCACGTGTAGAGGCATTTCTTGGCGTCAAACTTCAGGTTATGACGTGTTTTGGGCGTTCAACTCCGGATCATGACGTTTTTCTGGCGTTTTACTCCAGACAGCAGCGTGTACTTGGCGTTCAACGCCAAGTTACGTCGTCATTCTTCGAATAAAGTATGGACTATTATATATTGCTGGAAAGCTCTGGATGTCTACTTTCCAACGCCGTTGAGAGCGCGCCAATTGGAGTTCTGTAGCTCCAGAAAATCCATTTCGAGTGCAGGGAGGTCAGAATCCAACAGCTTCAGCAGTCCTTTTGTTAGCCTTCTTCAGAGTTTTGCTCAAATCCCTCAATTTCAGTCAGAATTTACCTGAAATCACAGAAAAACACACAAACTCATAGTAAAGTCCAGAAATGTGAATTTAACATAAAAACTAATGAAAACATCCCTAAAAGTAGCTTAAACTTATTAAAAACTATATGAAAACAATGCCAAAAAGCGTATAAATTATCCGCTCATCACAACACCAAACTTAAATTGTTGCTTGTCCCCAAGCAACTGAAAATCAAATAGGATAAAAAGAAGAGAATATACTATAAAGTCCAAAATATCAATGAATATTAATTTAATTAGATGAGCGGGACTTGTAGCTTTTTGCTTCTGAACAGTTTTGGCATCTCACTTTTTCCTTTGAAGTTTAGAGTGATTGGCTTCTCTAGGAACTTAGAATTTCAGATAGTGTTATTGACTTTCCTAGTTAGGCATGTTGATTCTTGAACACAGCTACTTTATGAGTCTTGGCTGTGGCCCTAAGCACTTTGTCTTCCAGTATTACCACCGGATACACAAATGCCACAGACACATAACTGGGTGAACCTTTTCAGATTGTGACTCAGCTTTGCTAAAGTCCCCAGTTAGTGGTGTCCAGAGCTCTTAAGCACACTCTTTTGCTTTGGATCACGACTTTAACCACTCAGTCTCAATCTTTTCACTTGGACCTTCATGACACAAGCACATGGTTAGGGACAGCTTGATTTAGCCGCTTAGGCCTGGATTTTATTTCCTTGGGCCCTCCTATCCATTGATGCTCAAAGCCTTGGATCCTTGCTACCCTTGCCTTTTGGTTTTAAGGGCTATTGGCTTTTTCTGCTTGCTTTTTCTTTCTATTTTATTTTTTTTTCGCCACTTTTTTTTTCATTGCTTTTTCTTGCTTCAAGAATCAATTCATGAATTTTTCAGTTCATCAATAACATTTCTCTTTGTTCATCATTCTTTCAAGCACCAACAATTTTAACACTCATAAACAACAAGATCAAAAATATGCACTGTTCAAGCATTCATTCAGAAAACAAAAGTTATTGCCACCACATCAATATAATTAAATTAAATTCACTAATAATTTCGAAAATTATGTACTTCTTGTTCTTTTGAATTAAAACATTTTTCTTTTAAGAGAGGTGAAAGACTAATGGATTTTATTCATAGCTTTAAGGCATGGTTACACACTAATGATCATGAAGTAGAAACACAAAAACATAATACTTAAAAACAGAAAACAGAAAGAAAATAAAGAACAAGGAATGAATCCACCTCTAGTGGCGTCTTCTTCTTGAAGGACCAATGATGTTCTTCAACTCTTCTATGTCCCTTCCTTGCCTTTGTTGCTCCTCTCTCATAGCTCTTTGATCTTCTCTTATTTCTTGGAGAGTGAGGGCGTGTTCATGGTGTTCCACCCTTAGTTGTTCCACGTTTTGGCTCAAGTCTTCTAAGGAGGTACTGAGTTGCTCCCAATAGTTGTTGGGAGGAAAGTGCATTCCATGAGGCATTTGTTGATGAACTTCCTCATGTTCTCCTTGGGGGCCGTGAGGAACTTCCCTTGTTTGCTCCATCCTTTTCTTGGTGATGGGCTTGTCTTCTTCAATGGAGACATCTCCATCTATGATAACTCCGGCTGAATAACATAGATGGCATATGAGGTGGGGGAAGGCTAGCCGTGCCATGTATGAAGGCTTGTCAGCTATTTTGTAGAGTTCATTGGCTATGACTTCATGAACCTCTACTTCCTCTCCAATCATGATGCTATGAATCATGATTGCCCGATCCACAGTAACTTCAGATCGGTTGCTTGTAGGGATGATGGATCTTTGGATGAACTCCAACCATCCTCTAGCTACAGGCTTGAGGTCCAGTCTTCTTAGTTGGACCGGTTTGCCTTTGGAGTCTACTCTCCATTGGGCGCCTTCCACACAAATGTCCATTAGGACTTGGTCCAACCTTTGATTGAAGTTGACCCTCCTTGTGTAGGGGCGTTCATCACCTTGCATCATGGGTAGATGAAACGCCAACCTCACATTTTCCGGACTGAAATCTAAGTATTTCCCCCGAACCATTGTGAGATAGTTCTTTGGATTCGGGTTCATACTTTGATCATGGTTCCTTGATCCATGCATTAGCATAGAACTCTTGAACCATCAATAATCCGACTTGTTGAATGGGGTTGGTTATGACTTCCCACCCTCTTCTTTGGATCTCATGTTGGATTTCCGGATACTCATTCTTTTTGAGTTTGAAGGGGACCTCAGGGATCACCCTCTTCTTTGCCACAACATCATAGAAGTGGTCTTGGTGGCTCTTGGAGATGAATCTCTCCTTTTCCCATGATTCGGAAGTGGAAGCTTTTGCCTTCCCTTTTCCTTTTCTTGAGGAAACTCCGGTCTTGGGTGCCATTGATGGTGAATGAAAAATAAAAAGCTAGGCTTTTTACCACACCAAACTTAAAATTTGCTCGTCCTCGAGCAAAAAGAAAAGAAGAGTAGAAGAAGAAGAAGAAGAGAATTTGGAAGAGAGGGAGAGAAATGGGTTCGGCTATGTGAGAGAAGAGTGGGTAGTGTTGTGTGAAAATGAAGAAGAAAGGAGAGGTATTTATAGGGTGGGGGGAGGGTTAGGTTTCGGCCAATTTGGGTGGGAATGGGTGGGAAATTGAATTTGAATGTAGTGGGGGTAGGTGGGGTTTATGGGGAAGAGGAGGTTGATGTGAATGGTGCATGGGGTAATTGGGAAGAGGAATTGAGGTAATTGGTGAAGGGTATTGGGAATTGTGACATGGATATTCAAATCACAAAAATAGGATTAAGAGGAAAGGTGAGAATTGGGTAGGTGGGGATCCTGTGGGGTCCACAGGTCCTGAGGTGAAAAGAAATACCATTCCTTCACCCTATAGGCGTGTAAATTGCCTTCATGCACCATTCTGGCGTTCAAACGCCCATTGGTGCATGTTCTGGGCGTTAAACGCCCATGTGATGCTTGATTCTGGCGTTGAACGCCAGTTTCAAGCTTGTTTCTGGCGTTCAGCGCCAGATTGTCCTCTGCGTGCGCATCCTGGCGTTAAACGCCAGGATGTTGCTTGTTTTGGGCGTTCAGCGCCAGGAAGATGCTCTGTTCTGGCGCTGAACGCTGGCCAGATGCATCTTCTGGGCGCTGAACGCCGGCCCGTGCGTCCTCCAGGGTGAAAATTTTTTTTTCTTCTGTTTTTGACTCTGTTTTTAATTTTTTTTTTTTTTCGTGACTCCTCATGATCATGTACCTAATTAAACATAAAAATAACAAAGAAACAAAATAAAATAAAATTAGAGAAATAAGATTGGGTTGCCTCCCAACAAGCGCTTCTTTTAATGTCAATAGCTTGACAGTGGCTCTCATGGAGCCACAGAGCAATCAAGTCAATGTTGTCTAGTCCCAACACCAAACTTAGAGTTTGGATATGGGGTTTGGACACCAAACTTAGAGTTTGGTTGTGGCCTCACAACACCAAACTTAGAGTTTGACTGTGTGGGCTCTTCTTGACTTTGAACTGAGAGAAGCTCTTCATGCTTACTCTCTTTTGTCACAGAGGGATTGCCATGTGCTTGAAACACAAGGTATTCTCCATTCAATTGAAGGACTAACTCTCCTCTGTTGACATCTATCACAGCTTCTGCTGTGGCTAGGAAAGGTCTTCCTAGGATGATGCATTCATCATCTTCCTTCCTAGTATCTAGGATTAGGAAATCAGCAGGGATGTAAAAGTTTTCAACTTTTACTAGCACGTCCTCTACTATCCCATGAGCTTCTCTCATGGATTTATCTGCCAATTGTAATGAGAACAAGGCAGGTTGAACCTCAATGATTCCCAGCTTCTCCATTACAGAGAGTGGCAAAAGGTTTATTCCTGACCCAAGATCACATAGAGCTTTCTCAAAGCTCATGGTGCCAATGGTGCAAGGTATTAAGAACTTGCCAGGATCTTGTCTCTTTTGAGGTAGAGTTTCCTGAATCCAAGTATCCAAATCACTAATGAGCAAGGGAGGTTCACTTTCCCAAGTCTCATTACCAAACAGCTTGGCATTCAGCTTCATGATAGCTCCTAAATATTGAGCAACTTGCTCTCCAGTCACATCTTCATCCTCTTCAGAGGATGAATAATAGTCAGAGCTCATGAATGGCAGAAGGAGATTGAATGGAATCTCTATGGTCTCTGTATGAGCCTCAGATTCCTCAGGATCCTTATTAGGAAGCTCCTTCTTGCTTGGAGGACGTCCCAGGAGGTCTTCCTCACTGGGATTTTCGTCCTCCTCCTCCTTTGTGCATTCGGCCATGTTGACTAAGTCAATGGCTTTGCACTCTCCTTTTGGATTTTCTTCTGTATTGCTTGGGAGAGTACTGGGAGGAGTTTCAATAACTTTCTTACTCAGCTGGCCTACTTGTGCCTCCAAATTTCTAATGGAGGATCTTGTTTCATTCATGAAACTGAAGGTGGCCTTTGACAGATCAGAGACTATATTAGCTAAATTAGAATTATTTTGTTCAGAGTTCTCTGTCTGTTGCTGAGAAGATGATGGATATGGCTTACTATTATTCAGCCTATTGCGTCCACCATTGTTAAAACCTTGTTGAGGTTTTTGTTGATCCTTCCAGGAGAAATTTGGATGATTTCTCCATGATGAGTTATAGGTGTTTCCATAAGGTTCACCTAAGTACTTAACCTCTGCCATGGCAGGGTTCTCAGGATCATAAGCTTCTTCAGAAGCTACTTCTCTAGTACTGTTGGATGCATGTTGCCATCCATTCAGATTTTGAGAGATAATGTTGACCTGTTGAGTCAACATTTTGTTCTGAGCCAGTATGGCATTCAGAGCATCAATTTCAAGAACTCCTTTCTTCTGAGGGACTCCATTATTCGCGGAATTCCTCTCAGAGGTGTACATGAACTGGTTGTTAGCAACCATGTCAATGAGTTCTTGTGCCTCTTCAGGCGTTTTCTTCAGGTGAATAGATCCACCTGCAGAGTGGTCCAATGACATTTTCGAAAATTCAGATAGACCATAATAGAATATATCTAATAAGGTCCATTCTGAAAACATGTCAGATGGACATCTCTTGGTCAGCTGCTTGTATCTTTCCCAAGCTTCATAGAGGGATTCACCATCTTTTTGTTTGAAGGTTTGAACATCCACTCTCAGCTTGCTCAGCTTTTGAGGAGGGAAGAACTTATCTAAGAAAGCAGTGACCAGCTTATCCCAGGAGTCCAGGCTATCCTTAGGTTGTGAATCCAACCATATTCTAGCTCTGTCTCTTACAGCAAAAGGGAAAAGCATGAGTCTGTAGACTTCAGGATTAACTCCATTCGTTTTTACAGTGTCACAGACTTGCAAGAACTCAGTTAAAAACTGATAGGGATCTTCAGATGGAAGCCCATAAAACTTGCAGTTTTGTTGCATTAATGCAACTAGTTGAGGCTTAAGCTCAAAGTTATTGGCTCCAATGGCAGGAATGGAGATGCTTCTTCCATCAAACTTGGATGTTGGCTTTGTGAAATCACCAAGCATTCTCCTTGCATTATTATTATTATTTTCGGCCATCTCCTTCTCTTGTTCGAAAATTTCTGAAAGGTTATTTCTGGATTGTTGTAATTTAGCTTCTCTTAATTTTCTCTTCAGAGTCCTTTCAGGTTCTGGATCAGCTTCAACAAGAGTGCCTTTGTCCTTGTTCCTGCTCATAAGAAAGAGAAGAAAACAAGAAAAGAAAAAGGAATCCTTTATGTCACAGTATAGAGATTCCTTGATGTTAGTAGAAGAGGAAGGGGGTGGAAGAAGAGTGGAAAAGAAACACAACTGTGAGGATGGCAGAGATGTGAGATGAGATGTTAGGATATGAATGAAGAGAGGTGAAGAGAAGTGTTATTAATTAAATAATTAAATAGAAGAAGAAAAGAGAGAGGAGAAATTTCGAAAATAATTTGAAAAAGAGGTTAGTGATTTTCGAAAATTAGAGATAAAATGTAATTAAAATTAAAACATGAAACAATTAATTAATTAAAAAGAATTTTTGAAAAAGGGAGAGATATTTTCGAAAATAGAAGAGGGAAAAGTAGTTAAGTAGTTTTGAAAAAGATAAGAAACAAACAACAAGTTAGTTAGTTGATTTGAAAAAGATTTGAAATCAAATTTTGAAAAAGATAAGAAGATGAGAAGTTAGATAAGATATTTTGAAATCAAATTTTGAAAAAGATAAAACTTTGAAAAAGATAAGATAAAAGATAAAAAGATAAATTTGAAAAAGATATTTTGAAAAAGATTTAATTTTAAAAATTACTTAACTAACAAGAAACTACAAGATAAGATTCTAGAACTTAAAGATTGAACCTTTCTTAACAAGAAAGTAACAAACTTCAAATTTTTGAACCAATCACATTACTTGTTAGTTAATTTTTGAAAATTTGATAAAAAGATAAGAAAAAGATTTTGAAAATATTTTGAAAAATAATTTTTGAAATTTTCGAAATTTATAAAAAAAAATGAAAAAGATATGATTTTTGAAAAAGATTTTGAAAAGATAAGATTTTTAAAATTGAAATTTTGACTTGACTTGTAAGAAACAACTAATTTTGAAAATTTTTGACCAAGTCAATCCCAAAATTTCGAAATTTTGGAGGGAAATAAGGAAAAGATATTTTTGAAATCAAATTTTGAATGAAAAACACAAAAATGACCCAAAACATGAAAATTTTGGATCAAGACACAAGATGCATGCAAGAATGCTATGAATGTCAAGATGAACACCAAGAACACTTTGAAGATCATGATGAACATCAAGAACATAATTTTGAAAAATTTTTGATGCAAAGAAAACATGCAAGACACCAAACTTAGGAATTTTTAATGCATGAAAAATATGAATGCAAAAATGCACATAAAAAACAACAAACAACACAAAACAAGAAATCATCAAGATCAAACAAGAAGACTTATCAAGAACAACTTGAAGATCATGAAGAACACTATGAATGCATGGGATTTTCGAAAAATGCAAGAAAAATTTTAAAAGCATGCAATTGACACCAAACTTAAAAATTGACACAAGATTCAAACAAGAAACACAAAATATTTTTGATTTTTATGATTTTCTAATTTTTTTGTATTTTTATTAAAAATTTTTCGAAAATAAGGTTTGTAAAAACGAAAAATAAAAGAAAAAAAAATTTTTGAAAAAGATTTTTGAAAAGAAAAGTACCTAATCTGAGCAACAAGATGAACCGTCAGTTGTCCATACTCGAACAATCCCCGGCAACGGCGCCAAAAACTTGGTGGACGAAATTGTGATTCCCTTTTTTCTTGTAATTGGATTTATAAAAGATGTATACTCTGAGGGCATTGTTTATTTTCTTCACAATCTCGTTCAACTAACCAGCAAGTGTACTGGGTCGTCCAAGTAATAACCTTACGTGAGTAAGGGTCGAATCCACAGAGATTGTTGGTATGAAACAAGCTATGGTCACCTTGTAAATCTCAGTCAGGCAAATTAAACATTATTTATGGGTTTGAGGATAATTAATAATAAAAAGAAGAAATAATAAAAAGGGATAGAACACTTATGCAGATTCATTGGTGGGAGTTTCAGATAAGCGGATGGAGATGCTGTAGAGCTCTTGGACGCCTGCTCTCCTACTCCTTCTACTCAATCCTTCTTACTCCTTTCCATGGCAAGCTTTGTATAGGGGTTCACCATCAACTGTGGCTACTTTCATTCCTCACGGGGAAATAACCTGTGCGGCTGTCACTCGCACAGCTAACCAGTCTGGAGGCATCACCCATGGCTGATGGCTACATCCCATCCTCGCAGTGAAAACTATGCTAACGCACTCTGTCACAGTATGGCTAATCACCGGTTGGTTCCCGCTCCTACTGGAATAGAATCCCTCTTTTGCGTCTGTCACCAACGCCCAGCAGGTTAAAGTTTGAAGCACGTCACGGTCATTCATGATCGGAATCCTACTCGGAACACCACAGACAAGGTTGGACTTTCCGGACTCCCAGGATCCTACTCGGAACACCACAGACAAGGTTGGACTTTCCGGATCCAGATGAATTCCGCCAACTATCTAACTTATACCACGAAGATTCTGTTGGGGAATCTAAGAGATACACACTCAAGCTCTGTTGCATGTAGAACGTAAGTGGTTGTCAATCACGCGCGTTCATAATTGAGAATGATAATGAGGGTAATCTGACTCATCACATTCATCATGTTCTTGGGTACGAATGAATATCTTAGAATAAGAATAAGAGAGATTTGAATAAAAGAAGATAGAATTTCATTAATACTTGAGGTACAGCAGAGCTCCACACCCTTAATCTATGGTGTGCAGAAACTCCACCGTTGAAAATACATAAGCAAAGAGTTCAGGCATGGCCGCATGGCCAGCCCTCTCTAACGTGATCAAGTGACCGAATAATGAAAGACTTAAAGTGGTCAAAAGATGTCTAATACAATAGATAAATGTCCTATATATACTAGACTAGCTTCTAGGGTTTACATGAGTAAGTAATTGATGCATAAATCCACTTCCGGGGCCCACTTGGTGTGTGCTTGGGCTGAGCTTGATGAATTCACGTGTAGAGGCATTTCTTGGCGTCAAACTTCAGGTTATGACGTGTTTTGGGCGTTCAACTCCGGATCATGACGTTTTTCTGGCGTTTTACTCCAGACAGCAGCGTGTACTTGGCGTTCAACGCCAAGTTACGTCGTCATTCTTCGAATAAAGTATGGACTATTATATATTTCTGGAAAGCTCTGGATGTCTACTTTCCAACGCCGTTGAGAGCGCGCCAATTGGAGTTCTGTAGCTCCAGAAAATCCATTTTGCGTGCAGGGAGGTCAGAATCCAACAGCATCAGCAGTCCTTTTGTTAGCCTTCTTCAGATTTTGCTCAAATCCCTCAATTTCAGTCAGAATTTACCTGAAATCACAGAAAAACACACAAACTCATAGTAAAGTCCAGAAATGTGAATTTAACATAAAAACTAATGAAAACATCCCTAAAAGTAGCTTAAACTTATTAAAAACTATATGAAAACAATGCCAAAAAGCGTATAAATTATCCGCTCATCAGCCACTAATTTAAAAAATTTTAAAAGAAAACCACTACAAGACACCAAACTTAGAAAACTAACAAGAACAATTTCGAATACAAGGAAGAACACCAAGGACAATTTTCGAAAAACTAAAGGAAAGAAAAACCAAGAAACACCAAAAAGACACTAAACTTAAGAATTTTGAAACCAAAGACTCTAATTTTTGAAAAGTTAGAAAAGAAAAGAAAAGACTCAAAAAGACACCAAACTTAAAGATTAACACAAGACTCAAACAAAAGAAAAAGACCACTAAAGAAAGGAAAAGGTTTTGAAAAGTTTTTAACAAAGAACACAAGAAACACAAAAAACCAGCAAATAAACGAGCAAATAAACCATAACAAGTACCTAATCCAAGCAACAAGATAGTCTGGTAGTTTGTCAAACTCGAACAATCTCCGGAAACGGCTCCAAAAATTTGGTGCACGAAATTGGCTCCGCAATATTCGCACAGATAGACCAGCAATAGCACTGGGTCGTCCAAGTAATACCTCAGGTGAGTGAAGGTCGAATCCCACGGAGATTGTTGGTTTGAGCAAGCAATGGCTACCTTGTAGATCTTAGTCAGGTGATGAATCCAAATTTTATGATATTTATTTGCTCTATTTGGGTAGATTTCATTGCCTTTTCTTGCATTTATTCATTGAAATAGCATAGTTTC
Organism: Arachis hypogaea; assembly: GCF_003086295.3. NCBI lineage: Eukaryota > Viridiplantae > Streptophyta > Magnoliopsida > Fabales > Fabaceae > Arachis > Arachis hypogaea. The sequence goes on along the minus strand of NC_092042.1, from coordinate 50,032,943 downwards.
GTAATTTCTCCCTAAATTGTGCTTGAAAGTGAAAACATATTTTTTAAGCTTTATAATTGCTAAATTTTATCCACTTTAATTCCATTTGATGCCTTGATGTGTTTGTTGAGTAATTTCAGGCATACTAGGCAAGTATGAATTAAAGAAGTGGAAGGAAAGCATGCAAAATGGGAGAATTCAAGAAATGAAGGATTTGTAAAGCTGCCAGCCCTGACCTCTCGGTACTAAAATGGTCATAACTTGAGCTATAGAAGTCCAAATGAAACGGTTTCAGCGTCATTGGAAAGCTAATCTCCGAGGCTTCGAAATGATATATAATTTGCTATGGTGGACTAAGTTGAAATGTGGGTACGCACATAATTTGTGTGCATGCACAGGTCAGAAAACAGCAAGTGTGCGGACGCACACATCTGTGCGTCCGCACATGTCCTGGCACGTGAGATCATTAACTGCAAATTGTTGGGGGCGATTTCTGGGCCTCCAAAGTCGAATCCAACTTATTTCTGTAGCTATTTCAAGCCAAATTGAAGGAGGATGAAGGGAGGAGCACTTAGGTTTAGGTTTTTACATGTTTTGTTAGTTTTCTAGAGAGAGAAGCTCCCCCTTCTCTCTAAAACCCAGGGTTTTTAGTTTAATTGCTTTGTAATTTCTTGTTTTAATTCTGGTTTTAACCTAGTTTCTTCTATCTTTCCTTGTTCTATTGTCTTAATTTCATTACTTTATCTTATCATTTTCTCCATTTTTCCACTTTTATGTATTTGCACTCTTGTTACTTTAATTTACATTTAATGCAATTTTATGTTTCATACTTCTTTTATTGCTTTATTGAGTTGCTATCTTTATTTTTCTTACTTGGTAGTTGTAGCACTTATTATTCCTTGTCATTTACCATGCTTTCTTTTTATACCCACCAAGTGTTTGATAAAATGCTTGGTTGGATTTTTACATAGTTTTTCTCACTCTTGGTTGAGAAATTGAGTGGTTTGGGTGAACTTGAGTGGTGGATGTCCATTCCATATTGTGTGAGGGTTGTTAATTAACTTGGTTTCCACTAATGCTAGTCTTTCACTAAGTTAATTAGTGGGTTGGCTAAGACTTATGGATTGAGGTTAATTATGCCCTTTTGACTTATCCTCGATGTAGGGTTGACTAATTGAGATTAATTCACACACAATTACCATGTTTGTGGTCCACTACTAGGATAGCAAGCCCTAATTACCCAATCCTCACCAAGAGCTCTTTTAGTATTTAAATTCTATTTCAATTGCCTTTACTTGCCTTCATTTAATTTCTTGCATGCTAAGTTACTTTCTTGCACTTTAGTTTCTTGCTCCTTGCAATCACAACCCCAATCCCTCATAGCCAACAATGGAGCAATTTAATTGCAACTCCTAGGGAAGACGACCTAGGAATTCAAACTCCCAGTTATTTTGTATTGAATTTAATATTTGATTGATGTTCAATTTTTGGGTTTGGACTATACTTGCAATGAACAATCTCTAATTTTAGTTTGGAAATCCGAACCTAAGCAATTGGGCATCGTCAAATTTGGCGCCGTTACCAGGGAGTTGCAATGGTGTATGTTTTTGGCTATTGTACATATGTAAATATTGTGAATAGCTTATTTTTGGCTTAATGTACATATGTTGCTTGCTTAATTTTGGTTATTGTAAATATGTGATATGTAAATAGCTTGCTTTTTGGTTGTCTTTTGTTTTTATTGGTTGTTACAATTGGGATGCCGGAGGACATTGGACATTCTAGCATTTTTTGGGAAGTCAAGCACAAGCCACCATAGCATGGACTCTCCCAATTGTCTAACTTAAAGACATTAAATAAAAGTGCTTGGTAACATCTTTCTAACTCTCCCTCTCTTTTAGCATTTGTTTGTTGAATTTTTGCCTCTTTGAGTTAGCTTAGTTTGGTAGAATTTTTGTATTGATCTTGTAGTTTTAGGGTAGAATAAGTTTTGGGTTTGGAAATGCTATTTTGGATGTCATGGTTAGTGCCTTAGAGAGCACTAAAATGTTTTGGGAAAAACAAAGCATGTGCGTGCGCACACACCTGTGCGTACGCACACAAGCCCATTTTTTGCGTTTTGTGCGTGCGCACCCACCTGTGCACGCGCACACCATGTTGCACCTCTTCTGGTGGGAGCGTTCGCACGTCTTGTGTGTCCGCACCCTTTTCTTTTTGCGCCTTGTGCGTGCACACGGACATGTGTGCGTACGCACATATGGCGTGAAAGCTGGCAATTTTTACGCTTCATTTTTTTTCAAAAAATAAGGGGTCTTCTGTGCGTGCGTACACGATTGTGCGTACGCACACCTCTTGAGACCCTCTCTGCTCAGAGTGCTTGCACACTCTGTGGGAGTGCACACCTTCCCTGTTCCGCCTAGTGTGCGTACACACACATACCTGGGCGTATGCACACCCCTGTTCTCTCACCTCTACACTTCTTTTCTTCTCTTCTCTCTAATTCTTCTCTTCTTTTCTCTTCTCCTCTCTTCTTCCTCTCCTCTAACCACCATTCACCACTATAATTCACCACCCATCACACTCACCTTTAGTTAGTTAGTTTGCTTGCTTGTTAGTTGTTTATTTCTTTAGTTAATTTGTTTAATTTCCTGTTTTGGTGCTAAGTGTTGGATGATTGAGTTGATTATTTGACTATGTTGAGATTTTTCTATTGGAATATTGATATTATTATTGCTATCATTGTTGGATATCTTTGTTGATGTCATAAATTATTGCTTGGTATTGAGTTATTAATGTTGAATTTTGCGCATACCAAGTGCTCATGTAATGCCTTTAAGAATGCTTTTGGATTTCTAAATTGCATGTTTTGGCCATCATGTGATTTGATTTCATTATCTACTTTTAGGCAATTTGTAGGAAGTTGATGCATTCTTTGTTAGGTGATGTTTGTTATGATTGCTTTTTTTTTATCTATATCACCTATTTGATGCATTAACATTAAGAATTGTGAAATTGGATCATACGCTTACCTAATGACATTTTTTAGCTTTTTAAGCCTTGTGGACTATGCTTGCCATGCTTTCCACTTTATGTCAATTAAGTGTTACTTCATGATACAATTCACAATTCCTTGATTCTTGCTTGAATACTTTTATGCCTCTTTATTGCTTGTTTGTTTTTCTTAACCTACAAGTCTTTTAAAGTATCTTAAGCACACTAGAACGAGTGAAGTACATTCTTCTTTGTTGTAATTGTGACCTAGCTTTCCATGCTAGTGTCTGTATTCTAAACCGCGCAACTCATAATATACACACGTATTTCCTACATGTCACAAACTAATTCACTCACTCCTTCTAGTGAATACTACCTCATTCCAACACTCTATGCTTCCTTGTTTTTGCATTTACTTGTATAATCATCCTGTTTTTTTTTTCATGGATGATGCACCATAAGCGACAAGGGAAGCGAGAGGAAGAGCACGCAGCAACCGATTGATCCACTGCTGAAGGTGGCAATCCGAAGTCACGATACCCCCTTGCTCATCTTTGATTGCACGGAGGACCGTGCAAGCCTTTAAGTGTGGGGAGGTCGTCTCCGGTTGGCGACCTTGGGTGAAATACTCTAATCCCGAACATTCTCACCTTTTATTTTTCTTAGTTGTACATATTTTAGAGCTTTAATTGCATCTTTTCTTAGTTTATTGCATTTCCTTGCATACATATATAATAAGCTTAGTTAATTTTATGAAATTCCAAGAAAAATATTTTTGATATGGCATTGATATCCTAATTGATTTGAGTTGAAATCTTTTGAAACTTGCATGATTTATATATTGTGGAACATGATTTTGAGCTAAGAACACATAAGCATGTGAGTTTTGAGCCTCATTGTGTGGTTGCATCATATAACCACTATTTTCATTCTTATGTGTGTTATTCTCTTTTTATGATTGCAATCTTGGATTTGTTTGATTCTTTATGTCCATTGTTTGATGTATATATGCATTTACATGATTGAGGCCATCTTTTCATTTAGCTCACTTATCCAAAAAGTCTACCCTTTTATCTTCCATTGTTAACCAACGTTGAGCCTATGATTAATCCCCTCTTGTTCTTAATTTTAGCACATTATTAGCCTTAAAGTGGAAAACAATAAATGTCCTTTATTTGGATCTTTGATTAGCTTAGGCTAGTGAGAGTGTATCATCTAAGTGTGGGGAAGTTTGGAAACTTTGGTTGAGGTAAAAGTGGATTTTTATACTTGTGAAAAATCTCGGGAATTTGGTACATACTCATGCAAGAATTGCTTAAACCATGTGCATTGACACTTTTTGTATATATTTTAGTTTAAAAAAAAAAAGAAAAAAAGAAAAAGAGTAAAAGAAACTAATAAAAAGGGGACAAAATGCCCCAAATTAAAGTAGAATAACAAGAACAATGCATATGAGATGTGAATTGAAAAGGATGCATGAGTATATGGAAAAGCGAGGAATGAGTAGCTAGGTTTGCTTTAAATTGTATAGGTTATTATGAAGGTTAGATGAGAGCTTAGGCTAATCAAAGATGCAAATATTAAGCTCACTTGATTATATATAACCTCACCTTTGCCCTAGCCCTATTACAACCATGGAAAGTTCTCATGATACTTGTATGCATACATCAAATGATTGTTGATTGTTAGATGAAGAACAAATCTTAGAAAGCATGAGTAGAAGAGAATTGAGTGAACCAACCGTAAACACTTGAGCGATTAGAGTGTAAACACATCCGGTGAGGGGTTCGATTGCTCGAATTCTATGTTTCCACCTTCTATTATTGCTTATCTTGCAAGTTATTAACTCTTTCCAATAACTCAAGTCAACTATGGATTTGAATTGCTTTAGCCCTTATCTGTATATATGTATTCTTGGAAATTAATTTATTTTGACTAAGTGGTTGCATTCATATAGGTAGATTGCATATAGGTGGTTTCCTTGCTTTGAATAAATATTAATTCCCCTTCTCATCGTCCTTTGGTATAGCATGAGGACATGCTATTGTTTAAGTGTGTGGATGTTATAAATCCACATTTTATGATATTTATTTGCTCTATTTGGATGGATTTCATTGACTTTTCTTGCATTTATTCATTAAAATATCATAGTTTTGTAATTTCTCCCTAAATTGTTCTTGAAAGTGAAAACATGTTTTTTAAGCTTTATAATTGCTAAATTTTATCCACTTTAGTCCATTTGATGCCTTGATGTATTTGTTGAGATTTTAGGCTTACTAGGCAAGTATGAATTGAAGAAGTGGAAGAAAAGCATGCAAAATGGGAGAGTTCAAGAAATGAAGGATTTGTAAAGCTGCCAGCCCTGACCTCTCGGTACTAAAATGGTCATAACTTGAGCTATAAAGGTCCAAATGAGGCGGTTCTAGTGGCATTGGAAAGCTAACGTCCTGGACTTTGAAATGATATATAATTTGCTATAGTGGACTAAGTTGAAGTGTGCGTACGCACACAATTTGTGTGCACGCATAGGTCAGAAAATAGCAAGTGTGTGGACGCATACATCTGTTCGTCCGCACAGGTCCTGGCACGTGAGCTCATTAACTGGAAATCGTTGGGGGTGATTTCTGGGCCTCCAAAGCCCAATCCAACTTATTTTTTAAGCTATTTCAAGCCAAATTGAAAGAGGATGAAGGGTGGGAGCACTTAGATTTAGGTTTTTACATGTTTTTGTTAGTTTTCTAGAGAGAGAAGCTCCCCATCCTCTCTAGAACCTAGAGTTTTTAGATTAATTGCTTTGCAATGTCTTGTTTTAATTCTTTTTTTAATTTAGTTTTTTCTACCTTTCCTTGTTCTATTGTCTTAATTTCATTACTTTATCTTATTATTTTTGCACTCTTGTTACTTTAATTTACATTTAATGCAATTTTATGTTTCATGCCTCCTTTATTGCTTTATTGAGTTGCTATCTTTATTTTCCTTACCTGGTAGTTGTAGCACATATTATACCTTGTCATTTACCATGCTTTCTTTTTATACCCATCAAGTGTTTGATAAAATGCTTAGTTGGATTTTTACATAGTTTTTCTCACTCTTGGTTGAGAAATTGAGTGATTTGGGTGAACTTGAGTGGTGGATGTCCATTCCACATTGTGTGAGGGTTGTTAATTAACTTGGTTTTCACTAACGCTAGTCTTTTACTAAGTTAATTAGTGGGTTGGCTAGGACTTGTGGATTGAGGTTATTTATGCCCTTTTGACTTATCCTCGATGTAGGGTTGACTAATTGGGATTAATTCACACACAATTACCATGTTTGTGGTCCACTACTTGGATAGCAAGCCCTAATTACCACCAAGAGCTCTTTTAGTATTTAAATTCTATTTTCATTGCCTTTACTTGCCTTCATTTAATTTCTTGCATGCTAATTTACTTTCTTGCACTTTAGTTTCTTGCTCCTTGCAATCACAACCCCCAATCCCTCATAGCCAACAATGGAGCACTTTAATTACAACTCCTAGGAAAGACGACCTAATAATTCAAACTCCCGATTATTTTGTATTGAATTTAATATTTGATTGATGTTCAATTGTTGGGTTTAGACTATACTTGTAACGAACAATCTCTAATTTTAGTTTGGAAATCCGAACCTAAGCAATTGGGCATCATCATCAGGCGATTAGAAAAGATGATTGTTGTAAAAAATGCATAAAAACAGAATAAATAAAACCTACTGGATAGATGTGAATTCAATGGTATGAGAATGGTTGAGGCTTCAGAGATGCTTCTTCCTTCTAGATCAATTTTTCTCACCATTTACTCCAACTTCTACTGATTTATTCCATGGCAAGCTGTAAGTGATTAACGCCAGGTCAGTGGTCATTAATCTCCTCTGCTTCAGATCAAATGCCAGGTCAGTGGTCATCCAATGTAAATGGGGGTGAAGCTCTTGCAGTCCATTCCCTTGGAAATCCTACTCAAAACCCCAAAAATAAGGTCGGATCTTCCGGATCAGAAAATGCTGCCTCACGATTCTAGCCTATACCACAAAGGCCCTAATCACCCTGTACCTTGGCTGAACTGATGTCTCCAAGTCCCCAACAAAGTCGTGGATTAGCCGTCTAAGAAATGTATAATCAAGCTTGTGGTTCAATACTATCTCGTCAAGGACTCGCAAGAACCCATGTAGAAAAGGGATGACGGTCAAGTTACACTCCCAATTCATTAGGTTGAAGAACAAATATACATCTTAGAATGGAATGAAGCATAGATTAAAATAGAATAGTGATATTATTAATCCATAAGGCTCAACATAGCTCCTAACCTTAACCTAGGAGGTTCAGTTGCTCATACTGTACAGAAAGTAATATTCAAAAGTAAAAGTGGGAGAAGAAGATCCTAAACAAGGGTGATCTTCTCCTATATATAATAACCTAATAACTAAGAAGTACAAAAATGTGAGAGAATAGACTAGAAGTACAAAAATATGAGAGAATAGACTAGAAGTGTGAAAATCCACTTTTGGGCCTACTTGAGTTGAGTTTTTGGGCTGAGTTTGGCGTCCACTTTTAAGAATGGGCATTGAATACCCCTTAGGGGGGTGATCCACGCTGCCTTGTATGCTTGGTGGGCATTAAGCGCCAGCTCTGCTCTCCCTTTTGGGCGTTGGACGCCAGCACCTCCCCTTTGGGCGTCCAACGCTAGGATTGAGGTTGGTGACTGGCGTTGAATGTCAGTTTTAGACCTTCATTTCCAGAGCAAAGTATAGACTATTATATATTGCTAGAAAGCTCTAGAAGTTAGCCTTCCAACGCCATTGAGAACACATAATTTGGTTTTCTATAGCTCCAAAAATTTTGTTTGAGTGCACGGAGGTCAGATTTTGACAGCATCTGCAGTCCTTTCTCTGTCTCTGAACAGGACTTTGCCAAAACTCTTCAATTTCAGCCAAAAAATAACTGAAATCACATGAAAACACACAAACTCAAAGTAGAATCTAAAAATGTGAATTTTTCACTAAAACCCATGAAAATATAATAAAACTTAAACAAAACATAACAAAAACTATATGAAAATGATGCCAAAAAGCGTATAAAATATCCGCTCATCAACCATCACCTTGCCTAATATGAAAGTATTACTAAAGAAGCACTGTTTGGTAGAAGTAAAAATATATTTTAACAAATTAGTAATGACTTTAGATGATAGGGATCCTTAAATAATAGAACAAGGGTAAATGGGTCATTGTCTTAAAATCTACAGACCTTCTTTGTCATTAAAATTTTTTATATATGTTCCATATTTTTGTAGACAGAATCCCTCAATGGATAGGACTAGAAATTTATTTGCAACAAGTAATATCAGGATACCAATCACAGGCAAAAAGAATTAGAGGTAGGCATCAATTTTCAGCAGTGCTATTTTCATATATAAAATCTGATTGTCACCAAAGAGACACTAACCACTTTTTGAGAGATCAAGAAGACCTAATACATGGTGAAACGTGTTGGCATGAATCGAGAGTAAAGAAAAAAAGAAACACTTATGATCTCTGAATTTTTTTCATTTTCAACATACAAGATATATTGAAATGGCACTGGATCATGTTGTAAAATAATAAAATGCCAAACATCTTAATCCATTTTCAAAAGTGACTTTTAACTTTCTCTAAGAATGTCAAATCTATATGTCTGCTTTTTTTTGGACTAAAGAGTCTCCACTTTCAACATATGTTGTATAGATGACTCGATATCCTAAAAAATAAAATGAAATACACCCTAATTACCTCTCAAAAGTGGAATTGAACTTATTTGTGAATTGTCAAACATACATGCTGATAGGATAGAAAGTTTTTTACTAATATGTATAACAACAAGGATATTTTTGATATAAGAATTGTATACCAGCATCAAAACCAAGATCGATGGTATACTTTGACCAATAGCATATATTAGATAAATTTTATACACCTTTTTTCATACTGAAAAGTATTTATGCACTAAATTGTTAATTGTGTGATCTCAAAAGATTGATATCCGAGTAGATAGGATAGATAAGCAATAGAATAATACCCTTTGATCCATAGCATATATCACATAAATACTATACACTCTTTTGCATACTAAAAAATAATTTTGCACTAATGTGTTAATAGTCTATTCTCACACGACTGATATCTGGGTAGATAGGATAGATAGGTAATAGACTAATGCCAGGTTGAGTAGCTGCCCAAAAAAGATCAGGAAAAGAAATCTTAAGGCACACTCATCAAAGATATTTCATCTAGTAGTTAATTATTAAGCAAGAGAAATTTTATAAACTTAGTCTTTGAACAAAAAATCAAGCCATTTATAATGTTTAGAACAAGAGAACTAATGTATTTGGATTGATCATTAGCCTCTATCACCAACATCATCATACATTATTAGTAAAATGAACAGACATCATAACTAAATAATTATCATTGAAAAATATATATGCTATCTAAAATAAATTACCATGTGTATTCAATTATATCGCTAGATGTGATCGGATTCAATCACTTAAAAACATCAATTTTGATTGTTGGACTATAAAAAATATTTATGGCTTTTAAGATTGTGGAAATATTTGTAGTAGGTCATTGGATATAGAGTGTATCTATAAAATACTATATATGCAGGTCCTACTAACGCATATACTAAAACCTAGATAAATAGAAGTAGGTCTCATCATTACCAATGTGCTCACAATCTTAAGTATAACATGTTCAAATCATAGTAAGAGACATATATAAAAATATAGGTCTGATCTAAATATGTGTGTAATAATTATCTTTAACAATAACAAAAGATGTTTATCCAAGTCACTATATATAAATACTTGAACTTAGCCCTACTAGATTAACACAATTTTTAACACATTGTTTTGTTTTTTATTTATTAAACATAAAAAACAAACACTAATGGAATTTGATTTGTTGGTAGGGGTGACGTACGGAAAATCACCGATTAAGAGTTTATAAAGAAAACAGCATTGCAAGTATAGCTCTTAACCATTGAAGATTCCGCGGTATCAATTTAAAAGAGTTGTCACAAAATTTAGAAATAAAATACAGAGAGTATGAATCCCAGGTCGTCTCCCAACGAGTTGACAAAAGAGTGCTATTTTATTAAGGGTCGATCCCACGGAGATTGTTGGTATGAAGCAAGCTATGGTCATCTTGTAAATCTCAGTCAGGCAGATTCAAATGGTTATAGATGATTTATGAATAAAGCGTAAAATAAAGATAGAGATACTTATGTAATTCATTGGTGAGAATTTCAGATAAGCATATGGAGATGCTTTGTCCCTTCCGTCTCTCTGCTTTCCTATTGTCTTCATCCAATCCTTCTTACTCCTTTCCATGGCAAGCTGTATGTTGGGCATCACCATTGTCAATGGCTACAGTCCCGTCCTCTCAGTGAAAATGTTCAACGCGCTCTGTCACAGCATGGCTATTAAGCTGTCAGTTCTCGATCATGTCAGAATAGAATCTAGTGATTCTTTTGCGTCTGTCACTAACGCCCCACAATCGTGAGTTTGAAGCTCGTCACAGTCATTCAATCCTTGAATCCTACTCAGAATACCACAGACAAGGTTTAGACCTTCCGGATTCTCTTGAATGCCGCCATAAATTCTAGCTTATACCACGAATACTCTGATTAAGGAATCCAAGAGATATCCACTCAATCTAAGGTAGAACGGAGGTGGTTGTCAGGCACGTGTTCATAGGTGAGAATGATGATGAGTGTCACGGATCATCACATTCATCATGTTGAGGAACAAGTGATATCTTAGAACAAAAATAAGATGAATTGAATAGAAGAACAATAGTAATTGCATTAATACTCGAGGTACAACAGAGCTCCACACCTTAATCTATGGTGTGTAGAAACTCCACCGTTGAAAATACATAAGAACAAGGTCTAGGCATGGCCGAGAGGCCAGCCCCCATAATCTAAGAACTAGACGTCCAAAGATGATCTAGAGATCTAAAGTGATCAAAAGATGTCTAATACAATAGCAAAAGGTCCTATTTGTAGAGAACTAGTAGCTTAGGGTTTACAAAGATGAGTAAATGACATAAAAATCCACTTCCAAGCCCACTTGGTGTGTGCTTGGGCTGAGCATTGAAGCTTTCATATGTAGAGACTCTTCTTGGAGTTAAACGCCAGCTTTTGTGCCAGTTTGGGCGTTTAACTCCCATTCTTGTGCCAGTTCCGGCGTTAAACGCCAGAATTCTTGAGCTGACTTGGAACGCCTGTTTGGGCCATTAAATCTCGGGCAAAGTATGGAATATTATACATTTTTGGAAAGCCCAGGATGTCTACTTTCCAACGCAATTGAGAGCACGCCAATTAGGCTTCTGTAGCTCCAGAAAATCCACTTCGAGTGCAGGGAGGTCAGAATCCAACAGCATCTGCAGTCCTTTTTAGCCTTTGAATCAGATTTTTGCTCAGGTCCCTCAATTTCAGCCAGAAAATACCTGAAATCACAGAAAAACACACAAACTCATAGTAAAGTCCAAAAAAGTGAATTTTAAGAAAAAACTAATAAAAATATATTAAAAACTAACTAAAACATACTAAAAACATACTAAAAACAATGCCAAAAAGCGTATAAATTATCCGCTCATCAGTATATATTTTAATAATTTTTAATTCACCAATTTCTGCCCGCATCAAGCTGCAAGAACTGGAAGAGTTTAGGTTTCAAGCCTATGAAAATACCAAGATCTATAAGAAAAAGGCTAAAAGGAGACATGATCTCAACCTGGCACCAAGAAGTTTTGAAGAAGGACAACATGTGCTTCTTTACAACTCCAAACTGAAACTCTTTCTTGGGAAACTCAAATCAAGATGGTACGGGCCCTTTCTAGTCACAAAAGTCTCACCTTATGGACACATAGAAATCATGGAATAAAGTTCAAAGAGGACATTCACTGTGAATGGGCAAAGACTCAAGCACTACTTGGGTAGCATGGGGGAAGACCCCAAACAGAAGTATAATCTCAACTAGAGAAACCACCGTTGAGCTAGTGACGCTAAAAAAAGCGCTTTGTTGGGAGGCAACCCAACTTGAGGTATTCTCTTTTCATTATTGTTTCAATAAAGGACTCAAGTAGAATTCTCCGTATTGTGAGGAGCTAAGTTTGATGTTGCACACCAAAACCTTCCAAGGGTGAATATGAAACTCTAAATTTGGTGTTCCACCAAAAGACTCACCCTGAAGAGTGCGTTGCCACCCTTCATTGATAAAGCATTTGCTCTAACAAACAGAGAAACTACTTGACAAATGTTTAATTTTTAATGCATTCTAAACAAAAGCACATGAGGTTTCTGCATGTATTCAATTTGTTGCATTAGGCAAAGAGCTAAGTTTGGTGTTCACACACTAAATTAAGTTTAGAAATTCACAGGCATACATGCATGCTAACTACTTTCAAAGTGCTTGGGGAAACAAGAAACGTCCAATGGTTTTACAGGAAGTCAATCAATCTCAAGAAGGAACCATACATCATCATCTAACCAAGCTATCAAGAAGGATCCCAAGACAAAGGAAACAAAGGGACATGAGCATTCTGATAAGTGAAAGGTGGTGGAGTTCTTTCTTTGTGTTGTCTTTTTCAAGCTTTAAATAAGGAAAATCATGTATGAAAGAGAACATGCTTCCATAGTAGCTTAGGAATTTTTAATTCTATCTTTAAGATTTCATTGTTTAGGTCTAAGTGTGTTGGTCTAGACCCTAGCTTTCATGTTCATCTTGCTTATATGAATGCTTGCCCTTCTAAGTCAATTAAAAAGAAAATGTTATGAAAAACAAGAGTGGAGTTATCTTGTGAAGTAAATTCTTAAAGTTTGTGGTATGGTCATTGATCAGCTAAGTTGGTTCACCTACACGGTATATAGGTAACTATATGCTCTAAACCACATGCCTGAAACACATTCTATGAGACTAACCAAAAAAATAATATCCTAATCAGAAAAGAGAAAGAGCAACAAGAGTTGAAAAAGAAAGAAAAACAATAAGAGATAATGCTAGGCACCAAGGGTTTGAATGTTGAGGCATGTGTCTGTGGTGTTCATGTGCAAGGGATATACTTGGATGAATAAGCTCTTAGGGGTGCCTTATCACTTGGTAACTTGGGTTAACTAATCCGGGATTATCAGTTGAAAGTCCACTATCAAGAGTAACCTTTGCTGCAGAGCACTTAGTAACCCAAAGAGGTGCTGAACACCAAGGTCTCAAGAAAGGAAAATAACAAACCATGTGTCTGTGGTGTGTATGTATGGGGGAAAGAGACGTAAGGGAGTAAGTCCTTAGGGGTGTCTTAACACCTAGCACCTTGAACAAACTGGTTCGGGAGTGTTGGCTGAAAGCTTATCATAAAGAGTCGCCCTCTTACAAAGCACTTAGCCTAAGAAGAATGCAATAAAACTTGGACAAGAAGGAAGGATCAACAATTTGGAAGTCTCAAAGGATGCAATCAAGTGAGTGTTCAAGGGCATGATAAAGGCCTGAAAACCAGTAAAGGAATGAACCTAAGTTGCTATGCATGAAACCCCATAACCCAGGAATTTAACTTCTATAATGATTACTTGTTTATCTTGTTCTTTCATTCTTTTCTTTCCCATATTTCAGTACATGCTTAGGGACAAGCAAGCTTTAAGTTTGGTGTTGTGATGCCAGGGCATCTTGGCCAGTTTTACTGACCTTTTCTTTACTGTTTTAGGGTAGTTTCATGAATTTTCTTAGTAAATAGGCAAGTTTTGGATGAAAATACACTTACACTTTGATTCAAGCAATTATTGTGAATTTTACATAATTTCATGAGGATTAGGCAGGAATTGTATGATAAAACTGATGATGCATAATCTCATAATTTGGAACAGAGCTTTGATGCACCTTAATTGCTTGATATCAGGACAAAGGAAGCAAGAAGGAACCACGTTAGCAACCACATTAAACTAATTAACGTGACCACTAACGTGGAATGGGACAAGCCTGCAGCGTTAATGGGAAAAGTGGTCGCCAATAACGCCTTCGAAGCCATCATAGCCCACGTTAGTTGCCACGTTAACTACATTAACGTGGTAGCTAATGTAGAGGAGGAAGAGGAGCTCCAACGTTAGTGGTAAAAGTGGTTGCCACTAACGTTCCACAAAGGCACAATGAAGCCACGTTAAGAGTCACGTTAATCTAATTAATGTGAACTCTAACGTGGGATGAAGAACCAATCACCAACGTTAGTGACACTCACCTTTGTCACCAATGTTGGACTAACCCAAGAGTGTCCACGTTAGTGGTCACGTTAAGACCACTAACGTGAGAGATAATATAGAGCTAAGCATGATAAGCCAACATTAGTGACACTCACCTTTGTCACCAACGTTGGAGATGGCAATCACTACTACGTTAGTGGCCACGTTAATCTAATTAACGTGAACTCTAACATGGGAGGGAGGGGCGTTTGGAGCGTTAGTGACAAAGGTAAGTGTCACTAAAGCTCTCAAACCCACATCCTCGCTTAACGTTAACGTCCTAACTAACGCCCATGCCTAACTCACACTTTTTCTGCAAACAAAGCTGAGCCCACTGAAGATTGTAACTGCTTCAACACAAGATCAAAAGCCCATATCCAAGACTTGGAGAACTGACTAGAAGATCAAGAAGAGTAGTATATATAGGAGTAGTTTTGAACTATTATAGACCTTTTGGCACTTTTGGAAAACTACACTCTGTATATCTACTTTCTGCATGTATTCTATTCTACCCTTTTTCATTTCTATTTCCAGATTTATTAACAACTAAACCTCTTTCATTGGGTTAGGGAGCTCTGTTGTAATTTGATGGATCAATTATAGTTTTCATTCTTCTTCCTCTTTCTTTTCTTTTGATTTACTAGAAGGCTTTCGATCTTAATCTAATTGGTTAGTTGTCTTGGAAAAGAAATTCTCCATAATTGGATCTCCTCTGAGCCTTGAAAAAGGGATGAGGAGATCATGCTAGAAATGCTTTCTCATGTTGGACCAAATTGGGGTTTGGGCGGATATAGTGACATGTAATCCTCCCAACACTTTGATTTGGAAATACATATGGTATAATCAGTGACCACACTTCATCTCTTCCCATGAGCAATTAAATCAAGGAATTGGGCAATTGTTCAAGCTTAGAGAGATTGGATTGCCAAGGAATTGGGATCCAATCACTTAAGATTGCCAAGGAGATCAATGAATGCATTGATTGAGGAAGAGATGACAATGAATTTGATCCGGAGAATGCAATATCTCCTAAGCCCAATAAATCCCCATCTCTGATCTTACCCATTCTCTTTACTTTCTACCATTTATTTCCATGTTTATCTTCCCAAATTCCCATTTACGATTCTGCACTTTATTTTTTGCAATTTACTTTCCCGCCATTTAATTTCCAGTAAATCTCAACTACATTCTGTTTAGCTCAACTAGCACACTCTTCCAACTAAAGTTGCTTGACCAATCAATCCCTATGGGATTCGACCTCACTCTATTGTGAGTTTTTACTTGATGACAATTCGGTATACTTGCCGAAGGAAAATTTGTTGAGAGACAAGTTTTCGTGCATCAAGAAGACCGGACCTTAAGCCTGTGGCTAGAGTATGGTTGGAGTTCATCCAACGCTTTATCATTCCTACTAGCAACCGATCTGAAGTGACTGTGGATCGAGCCATCATGATCCATAGTATCATGATTGGAGAGGAAGTAGAAGTTCATGAGATCATACCTCTAGAACTCTACAAGGTGGCTAACAAGTCATCCACCTTGGAAAGGTTAGCATTTCCTCATCTCATTTGTCATCTATGCAATTTGGCTGGGATTGACACAGAAGGAGACATCCTCGTTGAAGAGGATAAGCCCATTACCAAGAAAAGGATGGAGCAAACAAGAGAGCTCATTCATGGACCTCAACAAGAACATGAGGAAGATACTCATCAAGAAATCTTTGAGATGCCTCAAGGGATACAATTTCCTCCACACAACTATTGGGAGCAACTCAACACCTCTCTGGAAGGCTTAAGTTACAACATGGACCAACTAAGGGTGGGGCACCAAGAGCACTCCATCATTCTCCATGAGATTAGAGAAGATCAAAGAGCTATGAGGGAGGAGTAACAAAGGCAAGGAAGAGACATAGAGGAGCTTATGCGTTCCATTGTTTCTTCAAGTGGAAGACACCACCCACACTAAGGTGGACTCATTCCTTAATCTCCTTGTCTATTTATTTTCTGTTTTCGGTTTTTGAGCTTTATGTTTGGCTATGTTTAGTGTCTTTATTACATGATCATTAGTGTCAAGTGTCTATGTCCTAAAGCTATGAATAATTCCATGAATCCTTCACCTCTCTTAAATGAAAAATGTGCTTAATTACAAAAGAACAAGAAGTACTTGGATTTCAAATTTTATCTTGAAATTAGTTTAATTATTTTGATGTGGTGGCAATACTTTTTGTTTTCTGAACGAATACTTGAACAGTGCATATTTTTTATAATGAAGTTTATGAATGTTAAAATTGTTGGCTCTTGAAAGAATGATGAACAAAAAAAAATGTTATTGATAATCTGAAAAATCATGAAATTGATTCTTGAAGCAAGAAAAAGCAGTGAAAAAAAAGTAGCAAAAAAAAAGAAAAAAATTGGCGAAAAAAAAGAGAAAGAAAGAAAAAAGAAAAAGCAAGCAGAAAAAGCCAATAGCCCTTTAAACCAAAAGGCAAGGGTAAAAAGGATCCAAGGCTTTGAGCATCAGTGGATAGAAGGGCCCAAGGAAATAAAATCCAGGCCTAAGCAGCTAAATCAAGTTGTCCCTAACCATGTGCTTGTGTCATGAATGTCCAAGTGAAAAGCTTGAGACTGAATGGTTAAAGTCGTGATCCAAATCAAAAGAGTGTTCTTAAGAACTCTGGACACCTCTAACTGGAAACTTTAGCAAAGCTGAGTCACAATCTGAAAAGGTTCACCCATTTATATGTCTGTGGCATTTATGTATCCGGTGGTAATACTGGAAAACAAAGTGCTTAGGGCCACGGCCAAGACTCAAAAAGTAGCTATGTTCAAGAATCAACATACTGAACTAGGAGAATCAATAATACTATCTTAAATTCTGAGTTCCTATAGATGCCAATCATTCTGAATTTCAAAGGATAAAGTGAGATGCCAAAACTGTTCAGAAGCAAAAAGCTACTAGCCCCGCTCATCTAATTGGGACTAAGTTTCATTGATATTGTGGGATTCATTGTATATTCTCTTCTTTTTATCCTAATTGATTTTCAGTTTCTTGGGGACAAGCAACAATTTTAAGTTTGGTGTTGTGATGAACGGATAATTTATACGCTTTTTGGCATTATTTTTACATAGTTTTTAGTATGACTTAGTTACTTTTTAGTATGTTTTTATTAGTTTTCAAGCAAAATTCACATTTATAGACTTTACTATGAGTTTGTGTGTTTTTATGTGATTTCAGGTATTTTCTGGCTAAAATTGAGGGACCTGAGCAAAAATCTGATTCAGAGGCTGACAAAGGACTGCAAATGCTATTGGATTCTGACCTCCCTGCACTCGAAATGGAATTTTTGGAGCTAAGGAAGTCCAAATGGCGCGTTCTCAACTGCGTTGGAAAGTAGACATCTAGGGCTTTCCAGCAATATATAATAGTCCATACTTTGCCCGAGTTTAGACAACGCAAAATGGTGTTTAACGCCAGCTTTCTGCCTTATTCTGGCGTTAAATGCCAGAAACAAGTTACAAAGCAAAGTTAAATGCCAGAAACAAGTTACAAACTGGCGTTTAACTCCAAGGAAGACCTCTACACGTGAAAGCTTCAATACTCAGCCCAAGCACACACCAAGTTGGCCCGAAAGTGGATTTCTGCATCATTTACCTATTTCTGTAACCCTAGTAACTAGTTTAGTATAAATAGAACTTTTTACTATTGTACTATGGATCTTTGATCAATTTTATGCTATCTTAGACATTGGGGGCTGGCCTCACGGCCATGCCTAGACCTTCATCACTTATGTATTTTCAACGGTGGAGTTTCTACACACCATAGATTAAGGTGTGGAGCTCTGCTGTTCCTCGAGTATTAATGCAAAGTACTATTGTTTTCTGTTCAATTCATGCTTATTCTTATTCTAAGATATTCATTCACACACAAGAACATGATGAATGTGATGATTATGTGACACTCATCAACATTCTCACTCATGAACGCGTGATTGACAACCACTTCTGTTCTACATGAAAACAAGCTTGAATGTGTATCTCTTGGATTCCTGGTCCATGCATTTGATTGCCTCTCCTGACAACAGAGCCTTCAATTCCTTGTGATCAGAGTCTTCGTGGTATAAGCTAGAATCAATTGGCAGCATTCTTGAGATCCGGAAAGTCTAAACCTTGTCTGTGGTATTCCGAGTAGGATCTGGGATTGGATGACTGTGACGAGCTTCAAACTCACGACTGTAAGGCGTGGTGACAGACGCAAAAGAATAGTAAATCCTATTCCTACACGATCGAGAACCGACATATGATTATCCATACGTAACCCGTAGCTGGACCATTTTCACTGAGAGGATGAACGGTAGCCATTGACAACGGTGATCCCCTACATACAGCTTGCCATAGAAAGGAGTCAGAAGGATTGGATGAAGGCAGTAGGAAAGCAGAGATTCAGAAGGAACAACGCATCTCCATACGCTTATCTGAAATTTCCACCAAGGAATTACATAATTATCTCTATCTTTACTTTATGTTTTATTTATATTTTAATTATCAAAACTCCATAACCATTTTAATCCGCCTGACTGAGATTTACAAGGTGACCATAGCTTGCTTCAAGCCGACAATCTCCGTGGGATCGACCCTTACTCACGTAAGGTTTATTACTTGGACGACCCGGTGCACTTGCTGGTTAGTTGTGCGAAGTTGTGAAAAAGAGTGATATTACAATTTTGCGTACCAAGTTGTTGGCACCATTGAGATCACAATTTCGTGCACCACTATCCTCCCTCAGGAGAATGTAAAGTACACTTTAAATACTAAACAAATGACTAGTAAGGGTAAAATAGTCTATTTAGTGCTAAAATCCACTTCTGGGGCCCACTTGGTGATTGTTTGGGCTGAGCTTTGATGAGATCCACGTGCTATGAGATCTCTTGGGTGTGGAAGGCCAGCTAGCGGGTCCTCTCTGGGCGTTTGGACGTTGGACTCTACTCTTTGGGCGCTAGACGCAAGGAAGGGGCAGGAAGCTGGCGTTGAACGCCAGTTTTAGGTCTTCTAATCCGAAGTAAAGTATAAACTATTAAACATTAATGGAAAGCTCTATAAGTCCTCTGTTCAAATCCATTGAGAGCACTCCATTTGGACTTCTGTAGCTCCAGAAAAGCTCTTCCAAGTTTAAGGAGGTCTAATCTGGACAGTATCTGTAGTGCTTTCTCTGTCTCTGAATCAGACTCCTGCTCCAGTTTCCCAATTTCAGCGAGAAAATACCTAAAATTGTACAAAAACACAAAAACTCATAGTAGAATCCAAAAATGTGAATTTAACACTAAAACCTATAAAAACTTAATAAAAACTAAACAAAACATACTAAAAACTATATGAAAATGATGCCAAAAAGCGTATAAAATATCCGCTCATCGCAACACCAAACTTAAACTGTTGATTATCCCCAAGTAACTAAAAACACAGTAGGATAAAAAGAAAATTAAGATACAATAAATTTCTAAGTTTCCAATGAAGCTTAGTTACAATCAGATGAGCGGGAGTTAGTAGCTTTTTTCTTATGAATAGTTTTGGCATCTCACTATCCATTGAAACTTAGAATAGTTGGCATCTTTAGGAACTTAGATTCCAGATGATATTATTGACTCTCCTATTATGCCCTTTTTTATTCTTGAACACAGCTTTCAGAGTCTTGGCCGTGACCCTAAGCACCTTGTTTTCCAATATTACCACCAGATACAATAATGCCACAAACACTTTAACTGGGTGAACCATTTCAGATTGTGACCCATCTTTGCTAGAGTCTTCAGATAGAGGTGTCTAGGGTTCTTAAGTACACTGTTTTTGCTTTGGATCATGACTTTAACTGCTTAGTCTCAAGGTTTTCACTTGACACCTTTACGCCACAAGCAAATGGTTAGGGACAGCTTGATTGAGCCGCTTAGGCCAGAATTTTATTCCTTTAGGCCATCCTATCCATTAATGCTCAAAGCCTTGGATCTTTTTACCCTTGTCTTTTGGTTTAAAGGGTTATTGCCTTTTTCAATCTGCCCTCCTTTTCCTGCATTTTTGGGCAGTAATAGATTTTTCTACTTTTTCTTTATTTTCTTTTTCTTTTTGCCATTTTTTTCTTTTTTTGCATGCATATATATATATATATTTATATATATATATATATAAATATATTTTCTTTTGCAACATGCTTTTTCTTTTTGCTGCTTTTTCTTGCTTCAAGAATCAATTTTTAGATTTTTCAGATTATCAATAATATTATTCCTTTTCCTTTATTCTTTCAAGAGCCAACATTCTAAAGTTACAACTTCAAATATGCACTGTTTAATCATATATTCAGAAAACAAAAGCAAATGACACCATATCAACATAATTAAACTATTCTTATTTTAAACTTGAAATTCATGCACCTCTCAGTTCTTTTCAATAAAAATTTTCTTTTAAGCAAGGTGAGAGATATATGGAACATTTTACAACTTTTAAGACATCAATGCAAATGATCATGCAACTAGAACAATAAAACAAATAGCATAACAGAAAAATAAAAAAGGAAAAGAAGTAAAGGAGAATGAGTCTACCTTTAATGGTGGCGGCTGGTGTTCCTCCTTGAGGATCCTATGTGATGCTTGATCTCGTCTATGTCACTCATTTGCCTTTGTGCCCTTCCCTCATAGCCCTTTGGTCTTTCCTTATGGCTCTTTGATCTTCTCTTATTTCATTGAAGGTGGTAGGATGCTCTTGATGCTCCAACCTCAATTGTTCCATGTTAGAGCTCGATTCTCCAAGAGAAGTTTGCCATTGATCCCAATAGCTTTAGGGAGGAAAATACATCCCTTGAGGCATCTCAGGGATCTCATACTGAGGCGGGTGCATAGGCTCTTGTGCATGCTCTCTAGTTTGCTCCATCCTCTTCTTGGTGATGGGCTTATCCTCCCCAATGGAGATATCTCCATTTATGACAATTCCATCTGAATTGTATAGATGACAGATGAGGTGTGGGGATGCCAACCTTGCATTGGTTTGAGGCTTCTCAGCTACCTTGTATAATTCTTGAGAAATCACCTCATGAACTTCCACCTCACTTCCAATCATGATACAATGGATCATGATGGCTCTATCAATAGTCACTTCTGATCAGTTGTTAATAGGGATGATGGATCTTTGGATGAATTCCAACCATCCTCTAGCTATGGGCTTAAGGTCAGCCCTTCTTAAATGAATGGGCTTGCCTTGGGAATCCCTTTTTTACTGTGCTCCTTCCACACAGATATCTGAGAGCACTTGATCCAATCTCTAATCAAAGTTGACTCTCCTAGTGTAAGGATAAGGATCTCCTTGCATTTGAGGCAAGTTGAACGCCAACCTCACACTTTCTGGGCTGAAATCTAAGATTCTTCCTCAGACCATGGTGATCCAATTCCTTGGATTTGGGTTCACACTAGTATCATGGTTTTTGGTAACCCATGCATTAGCATAGAACTCTTGCACCATGAGAATCCCAACATCTTAAATGGGATTGGTTAGGACTTCCCAACCTCTTTTCCATATCTCTCTTCGGATTTTTGGATACTCATTCTTCTTGAGTCTTAAATGGACCTCAGGGATCACTTTCTTCTCTACCACTACTTCATAGAAGTGGTCTTAGTGGGCTTTGGTGATGAATCTCTCCATCTCCCAAGATTCAGAGGGAGTGGCTACTACCTTTCTTTTTTTCTTTCTAGAAGAGTCTCCAACCTTGGGTTCCATGAATGGTAATGGAGAGAAAAAAAAGCTATGCTTTTCCAACACCAAACTTAAAACTTTTCTCGTGCTCGAGCAAAAATAAAGTTAAGAGAAGAATGAAGTAGAAAAAGAACAAAATAGAAGGAGGGAGAGGGAGAGAGAGGGCTCGGTCTTGTGGGGTGTATAAGGGTATGAGAGGTGTATGTATGAAGGGTTATGAAGAGGGGTATATATAAGAGTGGGGATAGGTAGGGTTCCGCCATGGGGGGTTTGGGTGGAAATTTTGATTTTGAAGTGGGTGGGGGTTAGTGGGAGTTATAATGGTCATGGGAAAGTGGTATGGATGTGATTGGGCTAGGGTTTATAGGAAAGTGTGTATGAGGAAGTGTGAAAGTAAGTGGGGGTAGGTGAAAGATGTTGTGGAACCCACAGGTCCTGAGAGGCTAGGGAATCCAGATTCCCTGCTTCTCTACATTGGCATTTGAATGCCCAGCGACTGCTCCCTGGCTGGCATTCAACGCCAGTAATGCTGCCCATGAGGGGCTTTGAACGGTCTGCAGGGATACCCTGGCTGGCGTTTAACTTAACACTCCATCCAGAGTGTTCTATTTTCACTGTTGTGAAATTCTGTCTCAGTTCTGATTGCTGCATATGATCATGACTCTAAAAATAACTGAAAGAAAACAAACAAAATAAAACATATATAATTAAGTAGGGTTGGGTTACCTCCCAACAAGCGCTTCTTTAACGTCATTAGCTTGATGGCTAGCTCCTTACGGAGGTGAGTATGGGCTTAGATTTTCGCCCCTTACAGTGAACTTTCTTCCTGTCTTCTCATGAATGAGCTCCACATACTCTAAAGATAGGACACGACTCACTGTATGTCGTAAGACTGGCTTCTTAGTGAAGACAACTCTCATGCGAGGTGAGAAGCCTTCAGTTGGGACATTCTTGTCCCTCCAGCCTTTAGGTACTTTCTTCTTAGTACCTTTGTGCTTAGAGATTCTTGATGGCTACCCAACACTAAACTTAGATTTTATGTTTGGGGGCTCTACAATGCTCTGCACAGAAAAAGAGGGTTGGCACACTAGGTGTCGTACAGTTATCTCTCTTTTAGAAGGAGAATTAGGATGAGGCATCTTGAATAAGATGTGATCCTCCCCTAATCGTAGGGTCAGTTCTCCCTTAGCTACATTAATGATAGCATGAGCAGTGGCTAGGAAAGGTCTTCTAAGGATGACAGAGTCATCCTCAGCCTCTCCAATGTCCAAGACAATGAAGTTTGAAGGGATGTAGTGGTTTTCAAATTTCACCAGGACATCCTCTACTAAGCCATATGGCTTCTTCATTGTCTTGTCTGCCATCTCTAGTGAGATGTTTGTAGCTTGTACCTCAAGGATTCCCAGCCTCTCCATTACAGAAAGTGACATGAGGTTTATGCTTGACCGTAGGTCACACAAAGCCTTATCAAAGGTCATGGTGCCTATGGTGCAAGGAATCAGAAAGCGTCCAGGATTTGGAAGCTTCTGAGGTAGCTCTTCTTGAACCAAAGCATGTAGTTCTTTGGTGAGCAATGAAGGTTCTTCCTCTAGAGGCTTTGTATCAAATAACTTGGCATTCAACTTCATTAGAGCTCCTAGGTACCGAGCAACTTGCTCTTCCCTAGTGTTTTCATCCTCAACCGAGGATGAACAGTCATAAGAACTCATGCACTGCAGAAGTGCATGCAAAGGAAACTCAATGGTCTTGATGGTTTCCTTTGGTTCTGGGATAGAGGGTTCTTGAGTGGGATTTAAGCACTCAAAGGGTGTGGTTTGACTGGTGTTCAAAGCCAGCTCCGTTAGCTTATTAGGTACTGAACACCCTTGCTGTCCACCCTGACTGGCATTAAATGCCAGTCCCTCTAGTGTTTTGGGCATTGAACACCTAGCAGGGATGTCCTTGCTGGCGTTCAACGCCAGCTTCCCTGGGTGAGTGGGCGTTGAACGCCCAGTGAAGGGTTTCTCACTGGCGTTTAATGCCAAAATGGCTGTATGGTTGGGCATTGAACGCCCAGAGACCGATTTCTCACTAGCGTTCAGCGCCAGAAAGCCTACTTAGTTGGGCGTTGAACGCCCAGCCAGTGCTCCCTGGCTGGCGTTCAATGTCAGCTCTGCTGTTATGATGGGCGTTGAACGCCTAGTGAGGGGTTACTCACTAGCATTTAATGCCAGGCTTGATGCTATTGTGGGAGTTGAATGTCCTGTGAAGGCTTCTTCACTGGCGTTCAACACCACCCCATTCACCTCAGGCTCGGCCTCTACCTCCATGGTTATGGCTTGCACTCTTCTCTTGGATTCACCTCAGTGTTACTAGGAAGAGTGTCTAGAGGAGTCTCAGGGATCCTCTTTCTCAGTTGACCAACTTGTATCTCCAAGTTTCTAATGGAGGAACTTGCTTCATTAATGAGACTATGAGTGGTCTTAGAGAAGCTGGAAACCAGAATAACTAAGTCAGAAAGACTCTGCTTAGAGGTTTTCATGTTTCCTTGAGAATATGGGAATGGTGGTCTGTTGTTGAACCTATTCTGGTTCCTTCCACCTTGATTGTTGTTGAAATTTTGCTGAAGTTTTTGTTGATCATTCCATGAGAGGTTAGGATGATTCCTCCATGAAGGGTTGTAGGTGTTTCCATAGGGTTCTCCCATGTAATTCACCTCCTCCATGGTGGGTTGATTAGGATCATAAGCTTCTTCTTTAGGAGAAGCTTCCTGAATACTGCTAGCTGTAGTTTGCATTCCAGTCAGATGCTGGGAGATCATATTGACTTACTAAGTCAAGATCTTATTCTGAGCCAATATGGCATTCAGAGTTTCAACTTCATGAACTCTTTTCTTCTGAGAGTTCCCATGGTTTACAGGATTTCTTTCAGAAGTGTACATGAACCTTTTGTTAGCAACCATTTCAATGAGTTCTCTTGCTTCTGCAGGTGTTTTCTTCAAGTGGAGTGATCCACCTGCAGAGCTATCCAGTGAAATCTTAGATATCTCAGACAAGCCATCATAGAACACGCCTATGATCGACCATTCTGAGAACATGTTAGGAGTACATCTCCTGATCAATTTCTTGTATCTTTTCCAAACTCCATAGAGGGATTCACCCGCTCTTTATCTGAAGGTTTGAACTTCCACTCTAATTTTGCTCATCCTTTAAGGGGGAAAGAACTTAGCCAGAAAAGCATTAACCAGCTTTTCCCAAAAGTTAAGGCTCTCTCTTGGTTGGGCATCCAAACCATAGCTTAGCTCTGTCTCTTACAGCAAAGGGAAAGAGCATAAGCTTGTAGACTTTATGATTAACTGCATTAGTCTTTACAGTATCATAGATCTGTAAGAACTCAGCTAAAAACTGATGTAGATCTTCCATTGGAAGTCCATGAAATTTGCAGTTCTGCTGCAGAAGAGAGACTAACTGAGGCTTAAGCTCAAAATTGTTAGCTCCAATGGCAGGTACAGAGATACTTCTGTCATAAAAGTTAGAGGTAGGCATGGTGAAGTCACCAAGGACCTTTCTTGGTTCCTCTTGAGGTTCAGACATGTCCTCCTTTTCTTGTTCAAAACTTTCTAAAAGTTCTCTTTCGGAGTGTTGTGCTTTAGCTTGTTGTAAACGCCTCCTTAGAGTCTTCTCAGGTTCAGGATCAGGAGTCAAGAGGGGTTCTTTATCCCTATTCCTGGTCATAAACAAGAGGAGAAGAAAGAAAGAAAAGAAGAAACCTTTTTGTGCTAATTGGCAAGAAGCTCCTCCTTAAAGTGAGATGTGAAGAAGAAGAAGAGAGAAATAAAAGTGAAGATGGAGGATAAGAGAGGGATAGAAGTCGAATGATATGAGTGGAGATGAGAAAAATTATAAATAGAAAAAGTAAATAAGTATTAAAATATTTTTGTTTTCATTTATTTATTAATTTGTTTTCAAAAATTATGGTTAATAATTTAAAAAGAATTGAAAATTGGTTAGTGAATTTTCGAAAATTGAAGGGAGAGAAGAGGAGGGAATTTTCAAAAATTAAGAGAGAAGAAAATTAGTTAGGTAGTTTTGAAAAAGAATAGAAAGAAGAAGGAGAGAGTTTTGAAAATTAAGAAAGAGAAGAGTTAGTTCGGAAGTTTTGAAAAAGAGGAGAGAGAAGATAAGATATTAATTAAGAAAAGATTTGAATTTTAAAATAAGATAAGAGATAAGATAAGAAAAGATTTGAATTTTAAAAATAAGACGAGAGATAAGAAAAGATAAGACAAGAAATTAAAAAGATTTGAAAAATATTTTAAAAAGATAAGATTTTGAAAAGATCTAGATTTAAAATTTGAAATTTGAAAAAGATAAGATAAGATTTTTGAAAAAGATATGATTTTTATTTTTGAAAAGATTTGATTTTTTTTTTTTGAAAACTTGACAACTAAGATATGATAAGATAAAATTTTGAATTTAAAATCTAAATTTTTTATGAGATTTTCAAAAATTATGGTTAAATTAAGTTAGAAAATATATTTTTTTGAATTTAATGATGAAAGAGAAAAACAAGTAAAAAGACACAAGACTTAAATTTTTTAGATCTAATGCTCCTTATTTTTGAAAATTTTGGAGGGAAACACAAAGGAACACCAAACTTTAAAATTTTAAGATCAAAACACAAAAAAGACTCAAGAACACTTTGAAGGTTAACAAGAACACAAAGAACAAAATTCAAAGACTCAAAGAACACAAGAACATAAAAAGGACACCAAACTTAAAATTTTTAGAAAACCAAATATAAATTTTCAAAAATCAAAAGAAAAATAACAAGAAGACACCAAACTTAAGGACTTGACACAAGATTCAAAAAGAAACTATTTTTGAAAATTTTTTGAAAGAAAGCTTTGAAGAAAACGAAAAATTCAAGCAAGAACAAACACAAAAGACTCAAACTAAGAACAAAGATCAAACAAAGAAAATAAAAAATATTTTTGAAAAGCTTTTTAATTTTTTTCGAAAATTGAAGAAGAAAATAAAAATAAAAGACTCAACAAGAACACAAACAAAGACTCAAATCAAGAACAAAAATTAAACAAAGAAAAGAAAAATATTTTTGAAAAAGTTTTTAAATTTTTCAAAAATTAGAGAAGAAGAAAATAAAAATAAAGGACTCAAATAAAATAAAAATTACCTGATCTAGGGAGCAAGACAATTCGTCAGTTTGTCCAAACTCAACAATCCCCGGCAACGGCACCATAAACTTGGTAGCACAAATCCACACACCCTCGTACTATTGTACCAGCAAGTGCACTGGGTCGTCCAAGTAATACCTGAGCGAGTCAGGGTTGATCCCACGAGGATTATGATCTGAAGCAAGCTATTGTTCTTGCAGGTCTTAGTCAGGCAAATCAGAAAGTTGTTGGTTGTGAGATCATGAAACTATGAATACATATAACTAATAAAGATACTCTGTAAATTAAATGTAAATCAATGATAAGGTTAGGTAAAGGATTGGAGTTGCTTTGTCTTTCTGAATTAACTCCGGTATTACTGTCCTCTTTGTTTGTGAGTGATCTCTTCAATGGCAGGCTGTAAGTGATTAGCGCCTTTATTGAGAGGTCGTCAATACTCCTCCGAATCGGAACCCCAGGGTTAGTGTGGATCCATCTCTGCTTGAGGGTGAAGTGCGTACAGTCCATTCTCTTTAATGATCCTACTCAAAACGCCATAGAGAAGGTCGGATCTTCCGGATCAGAGAATGCTGCATCATAAAGTTCTAGCCTCTACCACAAAATCCCTAATCTTCCCAAAATTGGCTGAACTGGTGTCCCGAGAAGTCCCCAATGAAGTCATGGATTAGCCGTCTCAGAGATGTATGATTCAAGCTAGTGGTGCGTGCTTTCCACTAAAGTCAGCTTTCCATAGCCATTGAGAGCGCTCCATTTGGACTATTTTAGCTCCAGAAAAGCTATTCCGAGTGCAAGGAGGTCAGATTCGGACAACATCTGCAGTGCTTTCTCTGTCTCTGAATCAGACTTCTGCTCTAGCTCCCCAATTTTAGCCAAAAAATACCTGAAATT
Source organism: Arachis hypogaea (assembly GCF_003086295.3). NCBI lineage: Eukaryota > Viridiplantae > Streptophyta > Magnoliopsida > Fabales > Fabaceae > Arachis > Arachis hypogaea. The sequence goes on along the minus strand of NC_092042.1, from coordinate 50,004,907 downwards.
CTACAAAAACACAAAAACTCATAGTAGAATCCAAAAATGTGAATTTAACACTAAAACCTATAAAAACTTAATAAAAACTAAACAAAACATACTAAAAACTATATGAAAATGATGTCAAAAAGCGTATAAAATATCCGCTCATCAGGCGTTCAATGCCCATCCTTTCTAAGTGGATGCCAAGCTCAGCCCAAGAACTCAACTCAAGTGGGTCCACAAGTAGATTTTTGCACCTCTAGTCTATCATATTTTTGTACTTCTTAGTTATTAGGTTATTATATATAGGAGAAGATCACCCTTGTTAAGGATCTTTTTCCGCCACTTTTGCATTCGAACACTATTCTATGTATAGTATGAGCAACTGAACCTCCTAGGTTAAGGTTAGTCGCTCTACTGATTCTTATGAATTAGTAATTTCACTATTCTATTTCACTCTATGCTTGATTCTATTCTAAGATGTATCTTCGTTCTTCATCCTAGTGAATTGGGAGAGTAACTTGACCATCATCCCTTTTCTATATGGGTTCTTTTGAGTCCTTGACGGGATAGTACTGAACCACAAGCTTGATTATGCATCTCTTAGACGGCTAATCCACGACTTCGTTGGGGACTCAAACACATCAGTTCAGCCGAGGTATGGGGCGATTAAGGCCTTTGTGTTATAGGCTAGAATCCTAAAGCGTCGTTCTCCGATCTGGAAGATCCGACCTTGTCTATGGCATTTTGAGTAGGATAATCAGAGATTGGACTGTTAGAGCTTCACCTTCGTTCAGATTGGATGTCTGATGAGCGAATATTTTATACGCTTTTTAGTAGTGTTTTCATATAGTTTTTAGCATGTTTTATTCACTTTTTGTTATGTTTTTTATTAAGTTTTATTCAAAAATCACATTTCTGGACTTCACTATGAGTTTGTGTATTTTTCTGTAATTTCAGGTATTTTCTGACAGAAATTGAGGGACCTGAGCAAAAATCTGATTCAGAGGCTGAGAAAGGACTGCAGATGCTATTGGATTCTGACCCTCCTACACTCGAAGTAGATTGTTTAGAGCTACAGAAGCCCAATTTGCGCGCTCTCACTTTCGTTGGAAACTAGACATCTTGGGCTTTCCAGAAATATATAATAGTCCATACTTTGCCCGAGATTTGATGGCCGAAACTAGCGTTAAACGCCAGCTAGAAACCCTTTTCTGGCATAAAACGCCAGAATTGGCACCAAAACTGGAGTTAAACGCCCAAACTGGCAGCCAAACTCCAAGGATGGCCTATGCACGTGAAAGCTTCAAAGCTCAGTCCAAACACTCACCAACTGGATCTCGGAAGTGGATTTCTGCACTATCTGCACTTATTTACTCATTTTCTGTAAACCTAGGTTACTAGTTTAGTATAAAAGCTACTTTTAGAGATTCATTTAGTAACTTATGACATTTTTTACATCTCATATTGTATCTTCTACGGCATAAGTCTCTAAACCCCAAAGGTGGGGGTGAGGAGCTCTGCTGTGTTTCAATGGATAAATGCAATTACTATTATTTTCTATTCAATCACGCTTGATTCTATTCTAAGATACTCACTCGTACTTCAAAATAGAGAATATGATGATACGTGACACTCATCATTATCCTCAACTTTATGAACGCATGCCTGACAACCACTCCCGTTCTATCTGAGCTCAACGTAATCATTGGGCGATAGCTTGAGTGCGTATCTCTTGGGTCTCTGATCCACAGACCGAGTCCGTGAGATTAGAACCTTCTTGGTAGAGGCTAGAACTAATTGGCATCATTCCTGAGATCCGAAAAGTCTAAACCTTGTCTGTGGTATTTCGAGTAGGATCTGGAAGGGGATGACTGTGACGAGCTTCAAACTCACGAATGTTGGGCGCAGTGACAGTGTGCAAAAGGATGGAGAGATCCTATTCCGACACAAGTGAGAACCGACAGATGATTAGCCGTGTGGTAGCTGTGCCTGGTATTTTTTATCCGAGACGAGAAATCTGACAGTTGATTAGCCGTGCAGAAACCGTACTTGGACCATTTTCACTGAGAGGATCATACAGCCTGCCATGGAATGGAGCCATGCGTGTTTGGAGAAGAAGACAGCAGAAAAGTAGAGATTCAGACGACAGAACATCTCCAGAACCTCAACCTGTTCCTCATTACTGAATCACAAGTATCATTTATTTCATGTTATTTACTTTTCATAAACAAAATCATTTTTATCATTAATCTCTTAACTAAGATTTACAAGATAACCATAGCTTGCTTCAAGCCAACAATCTCTGTGGGATCGACCCTTACTCACCTAAGGTATTACTTGGACGACCCAGTGCATTTGCTGGTTAGTTGTGCGGAGTTGTGAAACGTGTGATCACAATTTCGTGCACCAAGTTTTTAGCGCCATTGCTGGGGATTGTTCAAGTTTGGACAACTGACAGTTCATCTTTGCTTAGATTAGGAATAATTTATTTTTGTTGATTTAGAGTCTTCTGTTTGAGTCTAGTTTCATGTTTTAAGTTTGGTGTCCTCTGTGTTTTTATTTTCCTAAAGATTTCCAAAACTTGTTCTTGGTGTTCATCTTGATCTTCAAAGTGTTCTTGGTGGTCATCTTGACATTCAAAGTTTTCTTATTTGTTTCCTTTATTTTGATCTAAAAATTTTAAGCTTGGTGTCATTTTATTGTTTTTCTCTTTCCTCATTAAATTCAAAAAAATATATATATTTTTTCCTTTATTTACTCATCATTTTCGAATTCCTTAGGTTGACTTAGTCAAAATTTTTAAAATTTAGTAGTTTCTTGTTAGTCAAGTTAAAATTTCAATTTCAAAAATTTATCTTTTTAGATTTTTTTTTCAAAACAAATTCTTTTTCAATTTTATTTTTTATATTTTTCGAAAATGTTTTATAAAATTTTTTCAAAATCTTTTTCTCTTTCTTTATTATTTTCAAATTACTTGTCCTATTTCATTATTTTGATTGAAAAATTTTAAATTTGGTGTTTTCTTGTTAAGAAAGTTTCAATCTTTAAAATCTTAAATCATATCTTTTCCAAATCTTTTCTTTTCTTACAACTATTAATTTTCAAGTATCTTTAATTTTAGGACATATTTTTTTCAAAACTTCCTAACCACTTTCTCTCTCCTTATTTTTTCGAAAATCCACACAAAAAAAAGAGAATAAATTTTTTATTTACAATCCACATCATCTCCCTTTTCTCCATCATGGACCTAAGTGAAAATGAACAGTCCAGAAGGACTCTGGGGTCATATGCTAACCCCATTACTGCTTCATATGGAAGTAGTATCTGTATACCCTCCATCAGAGCCAGTAATTTTGAGTTAAATCCTCAGCTCATTATCATGGTGCAGCAAAATTGTCAGTATTCTGGTCTTCCACAGGAAGAACCTACTGAGTTTTTGGCACAGTTCTTACAAATTGCTGACACTATACGTGATAAGGAAGTGGATCAGGATGTTTACAGATTATTACTATTTCCATTTGCCGTAAAAGACCAAGCTAAGAGGTGGTTAAACAACCAACCCAAGGCCAGCATAAGAACATGGAAACAGTTGTCAGACAAATTCCTGAATCAATATTTCTCCCCAAAAAGGATGACACAGCTAAGGCTGGACATCCAAGGCTTTAAACAAGAGAATAGTGAATCTCTTTATGATGCCTGGGAGATGTACAGAGGGATGCTAAGGAAATGCCCCTCTAAAATATTTTCATAATGGGTGCAGTTAGACATCTTCTACTACGGGCTTACAGAAAAGACCCAGATGTCTCTAGACTACTCAGCTGGTAGATCAATACACATGAGAAAGACAATTGAAGAGGCTCAAGAGCTCATTGATACAGTTGCTAGAAATCAGCATCTGTACTTAAGTAGTGAGTCCTCTATGAAAGAAGAGCCTAAAGCAGTATCCACTGAACTTAATCCTCCAGAACAAGTTGTTGAACTCAATCAGCAATTGCTTTTTATAACAAAATAGTTAGCAGAATTTAAGGAGATGCTACAAGATACTAAAAATGTTAATAAGAATATGGAAGCACAATTGGACAAGACAAGACAGCAGTTATCTAAACAGATAACAGAAGAGTGCCTAGCTGTTCATTTAAGGAGTGGGAAGACATTGAATGTTTCAACTCAAGGAAGCAGGAAGCCAAAAAAGGAACAACTGACAGAGGATGACCAACCCACTGCCCAAAATCTCTCTGAGGACAGTAAGAGCCCAGAGAAGAATGATTCTAGCGTTCAAACGCCAGAACAGGGTGAAAAGTGGCATTAAACGCCCAATGGATGGCCAATTCTGGAGTCCAAATGCCAGAAAAAGGTGGCAATCTAGCGTTAAATGCCCATACAGCACCCAATTCTGGCATTCAAATGCCAATGAGGGATCAGACACCTGCAAATGCTAATAACATCCCCCTTAAGCAGGCTTCTCCAACCACTTCTATAGGTAGTAAACCTGCAGCAACTAAGGCTGAAGACTATAAAGCCAAGATGCATTATTCTCAGAAACTTTGCCAAGCAGAACAGGATAAACAATTTGCCCACTTTGCAGACTATCTCAGGACTCTAGAAATAAAGATTTTGTTTGCAGAGGCACTTGAGAAAATACCCTCTTATGCTAAGTTCATGAAAGAAATCTTAAGTCATAAGAAGGATTGGAGAGAAACTGAAAAAGTTTTTCTCACTGAAGAATGTAGTGCAATCATTCTGAAAAGCTTTCCAGAAAAGCTTAAAGATCCCGGAAGCTTTATGATACCATGCACGTTAAAGGATGCTTGTACCAAGACAGCTTTATGTGATCTTGGGGGCAAGTATCAACCTGATACCTGCATCCACTATCAAAAAGTTTGGTTTGACTAATGAAGTTAAACCAACCCGGATATGCCTCCAACTTGCTGATGGATCCACTAAAATTCCATCAAGCGTAATTGAGGACATGACTGTCAAGGTTGGGCCATTTACCTTTTCCACTAACTTTGTGGTGCTAGAAATGGAGGAGCACAAGAGTGCAACTCTCATTCTAGGAAGACCTTTCTTAGCAACTGGACGAACTCTCATTGATGTCCAAAAAGGGGAGGTGACCCTGAGAGTCAATGAGGATGAGTTTAAGTTGAATGCTGTCAAAGCTATGCAGCATCCAGACAACCCAAACAACTACATGAGCGTTGATATTATTGACTCTCTGGTGGAAGAGGACAATATATAATTGAGAGTCTCGAATCAGAGCTACCTTCAGCCTAATTTAGAGGAACTAGAGAAAACAAGAGAACCTCTAAAAACTCCCCAGGAAGAGGAAGCCTCCTAAACCTGAGCTCAAACCACTACCACCATCTCTGAAATATGCATTTCTGGGAGAGGATGACACTTTTTCCATGATCATAAGCTCTACTTTAGAGCCACAGGAAGAGAAAGCACTAATTCGGGTGCTAAAAACACACAAGACAGCTCTTGGGTGGTCCACAAGTGATCTTAAGGGCATTAGCTCAGCCAGATGCATGCACAAGATCCTATTGGAGGATGATGTTAAGCCAGTGGTTCAACCACAGAGGCGGCTAAATCCAGCCATGAAGGAGGTGGTGTAGAAAGAGGTCACTAAATTACTAGAGGCTGGGATTATTTATCCTATTTCAGATAGCTCCTGGGTGAGCCCTGTCCAAGTTGTTCCCAAGAAGGGAGGAATGACAGTGGTTCATAATGAAAAGAATGAATTGGTTCCTACAAGAACAGTTACAGGGTGGCGTATGTGTATTAACTACAGAAAGCTCAATATAGCCACCAGAAAGGATCAGGCTTTCTGCGCCTAGTTTGGGATCCCGGAGGCTATTAGAAGTACAAACATTGGTAGGGATTCCTGGATCAATACAAGCACAAGCCACCCTAGCAGGAAGCTCATCAAATGTCCAACTTAAAGACTATAACTAAAAGTGCTAGGTGGGAGACAACCCACCATGGTATGGTCGTTCATTTTGCAATTTTAATTTTATTTAGTTTTGTTTGTTTTTGAAATTCATTTTATTTTATTGAACCTGGAATCATGCATAGCATTCACATTAAGCACTGCATTTGCATCTGCATATTGCATTAAAAAAATAGAAAAACACGCACGCGACGCAGCAGCGTCGCTGACGCGTCCGCGTCACTAGTGCGTTGGGAAGAAAAGAATTGAACAGAGAGTCACGCAAGAGCGTGGCTGGAGGCACGCCTTTAGCATAATTTGACCCCACGCGACCGCGTCATGTGGAACTTTGGCCTCCCACGCGACCGCGTCACCCATGCGACCGCGTGGCCCTGTAAATCGACGTAAAAGGGTGTATGGCCGAAAGTTGTGTTGGAATTGGGCTGAATTCGTACTAGAAGCCCAAGCCCTCCGACGCAAACGCGTGCCCCACGCGGCCGCGTCGTTTTCCAAAAATGGCCATCCACGCGATCGCGTCACCCAAAATTTTGCAAAAATAAGATTTTGAACAGAGAGTTGTGCGAGCGCGAGGCTGCCCTCGCGCCAGCAGCATAAACCATGTCACGCGACCACGTGACCGACGCGACCGCGTCAATTAACTTAAAGCGCAAGTCACGCGACCGCGTGCCCCACGCGTCCGCATCGCTTGCGCCGCACAGCTTAACCTTATTTGCCAAATATCTTATTTTCTCTTCCCCAATCCTAATTTTTCCTCCCTCCTTTCTTACTTACTTCTTCTTCCCTTCTTTCCCCTTCTCATTTCTCTTATCTTTTATTTTCTTTTACTTAATTGCATACTTTCATTCATTGCATTATTTTCATTACTGTTGGAATTTTATTTGGGTCATTGTTTTTTTCTATATTTTTGTGGATTATTTGACAATTATATATTACTTTTTAAAGGGTTGCTTGCATGTCCTAATTAATATTTTCAATAACATATTCACCATGCATGCTAAGTGTTTGTGAAAAAGCTCGTATGGCATTGTGAATTATTTTGAATTATTCTCTTCTATTCAATGCTTGCTTTCCACAAATTTCCGTTAGTATTTTATTAATTAAATATAATTGTCAATACAAACGTTATTGTTAGTTTCTCATGACTAATAATACATCTAGGCTTTTGATGCTTGATCTATGCTACTCATGCCTTTGCCAGCATGCCAATAAACATCTTGCATTTACTTGCCTCACTTTATCATGCCCTGTTTCTATTGTTGTCCTAATTTCATGGAGTCGTGACCATGTGTTAATGACATTCTTCTTTATTTTGGTATGATTCTTACTAGTACTTCCCTCTCCCTTGCTCTATCCCTTTGACTTCATGTCCCTTTCTCTTCTCCCTTTTTCAGGCTGGCCACCAGAACGGGTAAAGAGAAAGCTTCTACAACGAGCAACAGCTGAGGAACCACAACACCCACCCACCTGTACTTCTCAGCATGCACCGAGGACGATGCAATCTTTAAGTGTGGGGAGGTCGATACCGATCTCCACGGGTTAGTTAGTCCCTTCTCAACACCAATTTTTGTTTTTCATTGTTGCATTTGCATATCTGATCGCATATTCTCTTGATTTTGTGCATATTTTACCACTTAGTTGAAGTAATATTTTCTTTTTCAAGAAACCTTTTATAGTATTTCACTAATTTAAATTAAAAACTTTTTGAAAAACTTGTATGAAAGAAATATTATTTTGGAACATGGTTTAAAGCTCGAACACACAAAACCAGTGAGATTTTGAGCCTATTTGATTGGTTGCCTTTTATCAACCAATATTTTATTTTTGGTGTGTGTTTCTCTCTCTAAAATTGTGATCTTTATCTTGCTTAATTCTATATTTCCATTATTTGATGTATGCATGCACTTATATAATTGAGGCCTTGTTTCACTGAGCTTACATACCCTTATGGCCTTACCTTTTATTATCCTTTGCAAACCCATGTTGAGCCTATTTTACCCCTTGTTCTTTACTTTAGCTCATCACTAACTCTAAGAGGAAAACAATAATGTCCCTAATTTGAATCCTTGATTAGCTTAGACTAGTGAGAATGCTCATGAATTAAGTGTGGGGAAAAGTGGGTTTGGAAACGTTTGGTTTGGGAATTGAGTATGTTAGACTTTGTGTGAAAAGATGAAAAATGTTAAGAACATGTTTATGCATTCAAAACCTTAATCATATGCATTGAGAAGAGTAAAAAAAAAGCAAGTAATAAAAGGGGACAAAATGCCCCAGAGTAAGTGTTGGTACCAATGCATATGAGCTGCACTCAAAATTTGGAATGCATAAATATGTAGTAAACACAGTTAATGGGAAGTTAGATTTTGTATTTTAATTAAATGAATTGTCTTGAGTTAGGTGGAAAGTTTATGTTAATTAAGGATTCAAAGTTTTAGTCCACTTGGCCAAATACAATCCTACCTTGACCCTAACCCCATTACAACCCTTAAAAGACCTCTTGATTTGTGTATTGGTGCATTAAATTTTTGTTGATTGTTAGATGAAGAGCAAGCTATAGAAAGCAAGATTAGTACATAATTGAGAGAATTGACCCTAGACACTTGAGAGTTAGAGTGATATACACTACCAGTAAGGGTTCAGTGCTTAATTCTATGTTCCCTGATTTCATGAGCTATCTTCTTCTTGCAAGTTACTTATATTGTACTTTGTGATTTGAATTAGTGAAATCCAGTTCATATTTATTCTTGAAGGATTTATTTACTTTTTCACCAAGTAGGTAGAATCATTTTAGCATGTAGTTGCATTCACATTCATGGGTTGCATTACATGAGTCTTGCCTTTCCCTACTCATTTATTTGGTCTCCTTGAGTTTAGTATGAGGACATGCTAATATTTAAGTGTGGGGAGGTTGATAAACCACTATTTTATGGTTTACAATGTGCATAATTGTTGGTTTTATCATGGTCTTTACCCACTTATTCATATAATTAGCATGCATTTATATTTCCCTCCTAAAATTATTACATGATTGAAAACATGCATCTTTGGTCTTAATTTAGCTAATCTTAATCCTCTCTTATTACCATTCGATACCTTGATCTGTGTGTTAAGTATTTCAGGCTTTATAGGGCATGAATGAGTGAGAGATTGGGAAGGAAGCTTGCAAAAATAGAAGGAACACAAGAAGTAGAGGAGATGACCGGTGAGAAGTGACCCGTACGCGTCAGCGACGCGACCACACGGAAGAAAGGAATCCACAGTGACGCGGCCGCATGGCTCATGCGACTGCGCGGATTGGAAAAGCACAAGTGACACGGAAGCGTGGACGACGCGAACGCGTGGCAGGGAAAAACGCGAATGACGCGTCCGCATGGATGACGCAATCGCGTGGCGTGCGCGATCTGCAGAATTACAAAAGTCGCTAGCAGAGATTCTGGGCTGCATTTCAACCCAGTTTTCGACCCAGAAACACAGATTAAAGTTAGGGAACTTGCAGAGACTCATGATGCTTTTCAGAATTCACTTTCCATGATTTAGATCTAGTTTTGAGAGAGGTTCTCTCCTCTCTCTCTTTAGGATTTAGGTAGAGTTTTTAGAAATTAGGATTTAGGACTTCTCCTAGTTTTAGGAGTGACTCTCGATCCCAGGTTCAATGTTCCTTTTATTTATTTTCTCAATTTAATTTATGGATTTCTATGTTCAACTCAACTTCTTTATTTGGCTATAACTGCCCATGTTACATTTGATTGAGTTATTAATTTATGATTTTGAGGTATTTTAGATTGATGATTGATGTCTTTTATTTATATAAATAATTTGAATTTTCCTGTTACCCTTTTGGCTTTGGTTGAGTAATTGGTGACGCTTGAGCTGTCAAATAAAGCAGTGGTTGAAATTGGGAGTTTCTAATTAATTTGAGTTCCAATAACTCTAGCCTTTCCAAAGGAAAGACTAGGACTTTAGGTATCAAATTAATTAGTCCACTTGACCTTCCTTTGTTTAATAAAGGTTAACTAAGTGGGATTAAAATCCAATTCTCATCACAATTGATAAGGATAGGACTTCCAGTTCTTATACCTTGCCAAGAGTTTATTTTACAGTTATTTATTTATTTTTATTGCTTTGAAAATATACCTGTGCCCATTGCCCAAATTCCAAAAACCCTAATTTTACCTTTTTCATAGCCAATAATAAGAACATACCTCCCTGCAATTCCTTGAGAAGACGACCCGAGGTTTAAATACTCGGTTATCAATTTTAAAAGGGGTTTGTTACTTGTGACAACCAAAATGTTTGTACGAAGGGATTTCTGTTGGTTTAAAATCTATATCTACAACGCGACTATTTTTATAAAATTCTTTACTAGCAAAAATTCTAACGTCAATGGCCTTGCACTCTCTCTTTGGATTCTCTTCTGTATTGCTTGGGAGAGTACTAAGAGGGGTTTCAGTGACTCTTTTACTCAGCTGACCCACTTGTGCCTCCAAATTTCTTATGGAAGACCGTGCCTCAGTCATGAAACTGAGAGTGGCCTTGGATAGATTAGAGACTATGTTTGCTAAGCCAGAGAGACTCTGCTTAGAATTCTCTGTCTATTGCTGAAAAAATGATGGAAAAGGTTTGCTATTGCTAAACCTATTTCTCCCACCATTATTGTTATTGAAGCTTTGTTGAGGCTTCTGTTGATCCTTCCATGAGAAATTTGGGTGATTTCTCCATGAAGGATTATAGGTGTTTCCATAGGGTTCTCCTATGTAATTCACCTCCTCCATTGCAGGGTTCTCAGGATCATAAGCTTCTTCTTCAGAAGATGCTTCTTTAGTACTGCTGGATGCAGCTTGCAATCCAGTCAGACTCTGAGAAATCATATTGACTTGCTGAGTCAATATTTTGTTCTGAGCCAATATGGCATTCAGAGTATCGATCTCAAGAACTCCTTTCTTTTGAGTCACCCCATTATTCACAGGATTTCTCTCAGAAGAGTACATGAACTGGTTATTTACAACCATTTCAATGAGTTCCTGAGCTTCTGCAGGCCTCTTCAGATGAAGATATCCACCAGCAGAGTGGTCCAATGACATTTTGGATAACTCAGATAGGCCATAATAGAATATATATATATATATATGATGCTCCATTCTAGAAACACGTCAGAAGGACACCTTTTGGTTAATTGCTTGTATTTTTCCCATGCTTCATAGAGGGATTCACCTTCCTTTTGTCTGAAGGTTTGGATATCCACTCTGAGCTTACTCATCTTCTGATGTGGAAAGAATTTGGTCAAGAAAGCATTGACCAGCTTGTTCCAAGAGTTCAGGCTTTCTCTAGGTTGTGAGTCCAACCATGTTCTAGCTCTGTCTCTTACAGCAAAGGGGAAAAGCATAAGTCTGTAGACCTCAGGATCAACTCCATTGGTCTTAACAGTATCACAGATCTGTAAGAATTCAGATAAGAACTGATGAGGATCTTCTGATAGAAGTCCATGAAACTTGCAGTTCTGTTGCATTAGAGAAACTAATTGAGGCATAAGCTCAAAGTTGCTTGCTCCAATGGCAAGAATTGAGATGCTTCTTCCATAGAAGTTGGAAGTTGGTGCAGTGAAGTCACCAAGCACCTTCCTTGTTCATCATTCTTTCAAGAACCAACAATTTTAACATTCATAAACTTCACTATAAAAAATATGCACTGTTCAAGCATTCATTCAGAAAACAAAGTATTGCCACCACATCAAAATAATTAAACTAATTTCAAGATAAAATTTGAAATCCAAGTACTTCTTGTTCTTTTGTAATTAGGCACATTTTTCATTTAAGAGAGGTGAAGGATTCATGGAATTATTCATAGCTTTAAGGCATAGACACTTAGACACTAATGATCATGTAATAAGACACAAACATAAACAAAACATAAAGCATAATTTTCGAAAAACAGAAAAATAAGAACAAGGAAATTAAAGAACGGGTCCACCTTAGTGATGGCAGCTAGTTCTTCGTCTTGAAGATCCAATGGAACGACTAAGCTCCTCTATGTCTCTTCATTGCCTTTGTTGATCCATCCTCTTTCTAGTGATGGGCTTGTCCTCTTCAATGAGGATGTCTCCTTCTATGTCAATCCCAGCTAGATTGCATAGATGACAAATGAGATGAGGAAAGGCTAACCTTGCCAAGGTGGATGACTTGTCAGCCACTTTGTAGAGTTCTAGAGGTATGATCTCATGAACTTCCACTTCCTCCCCAATCATGATACTATGGATCATGATGGCCTAATCCACAGTCACTTCAGATCGGTTGCTAGTAGGAATGATGGAGCGTTGGATAAACTCCAACCATCCTCTAGCCACAGGCTTAAGGTCCGGTCTTCTCAATTGAACCGGATTGCCTTTTGAGTCTCTTTTCCATTGAGCTCCTTTTGCACATATGTCCATGAGGACTTGGTCCAACCTTTGATCAAAGTTGACCCTTCTAGTGTAAGGGCATGCGTTTTCTTGTATTATTGGCAAGTGGAATGCCAACCTTACATTTTCCGGACTGAAATCTAAGTATTTTCCCCGAACCATTGTATGCCAATTCTTTGGATTCGAGTTCATACTTTGATCATGGTTCCTAGTGATCCATGCATTGGTATAGAACTCTTGAACCATTAAGATTCTGACTTGTTGAATGGGGTTTGTAAGAACTTCCCAACCTCTTCTTCGGATCTCATGTCGGATCTCCGGATACTCATTTTTCTTGAGCATGAAAGGGACCTCAGGAATCACCTTCTTCTTGGCCACAACTTCATAGAAGTGGTCTTGATGGACCTTTGAGATGAATCTCTCCATCTCCCACGACTCGAAGGTGGAAGCTTTTGCCTTCCCTTTCCTCTTTCTAGAGGTTTCTCCAGCCTTATGTGCCATAAATTGTTATGAAAAAACAAAAAGCAATGCTTTTACCACACCAAACTTAAAAAGTTTGCTCGTCCTCGACCAAAAGAAGAAAGAAATAAGGGGAAGAAGAAGAAAAATAGAGGAGATGGAGGGAGAAGTGAATTCGGCCAAGATGGTGGAAAGGTGTATGTGTTGTGTGAATATGAAGGAGTAGTGAGGGGTTTATATAGGGGTGATGGGAGGGTTAGGATTCGGTCATTAGGGTTAGGTTTGGAAGGGAAAAGTGTTTGAATTTGAAAGTGAGTTAGGTGGGGTTTTTGGGGAAGAGTGTTGTGGGGGGATAGATGGGGATCCTGTGGGGTCCACAGATCTTGAGGGGTCAAGGATGTATCATCCTTGCTCTTATTAGGAGTGTAAACACCCTTACAGTGCAATCTTGGCGTTTAACGCCAGACTGCTGCTTGTTTTTGGCATTAAACGCCAGCTTTTATTCCTTTCCTGGCGTTAAAAGCCAGGCTGCAACCTATTTCTGGCATTTAACACCAGATTGTAGCCTATTTTTGGCATTTAACGCCAGTCTGGTGCTTGTTTCTGGAGTTTAACGACTATAATGGTGCCAGACTGGGCATTAAACGCCCATTCTGCTACCCTTAAACGCCAGTAAGTTTCTCCTCCAGGGTGTGCTGTTTTTAATGCTATTTTTTATTTTTTTTCTTTGATTTTTGTAGTTGTTTTTGTGACTCCACGTGATCTTCAACCTAAAAAAATGAAATAACATAGATAAATAAAATTGGGTTGCCTCCCAATAAGCGCTCCTTTAATGTCAATAGCTTGACATTGAGCTCTCACGGAGCTTCACAGATGTTCAGAGCATTGTTGGGACCTCCCAACACCAAACTTAGAGTTTGAATGTGGGGGTTTGGTGGACGAAATTGTGATCACTACAACTTCGCACAACTAACCAGCAAGTGTACTGGGTCGTCCAAGTAATAAACCTTACGCGAGTAAGGGTCGATCCCACAGAGATTGTTGGTATGAAGCAAGCTATGGTCACCTTGTAAATCTCAGTCAGGCAAACTCAAATGGGTAGGGTGATATACGAATAAAACATAAAGATAAAGATAGAGATACTTATGTAATTCATTGGTAGGAATTTCAGATAAGCGTATGAAGATGCTTGTCCCTTCCGTCTCTCTGATTTCCTACTGTCTTCATCCAATCCTTCCTACTCCTTTCCATGGCAAGCTTAAGCAAGGGTTTCACCGTTGTCAGTGGCTACCTCCCATCCTCTCAGTGGAAATGTTCAACGCACCCTGTCACGACACGGCTATCCATCTGTCGGTTCTCGATCAGGCCGGAATAGAATCCAGTGATTCTTTTGCGTCTGTCACTAACGCCCCGCCTTCAGGAGTTTGAAGCACGTCACAGTCATTCAGTCATTGAATCCTACTCAGAATACCACAAACAAGGTTAGACCTTCTGGATTCTCTTGAATGCCGACATCAGTTCTAGCCTATACCACGAAGACTCTGATCTCACGGAATGGCTGGCTCGGTTGTCAGGCGAGCACTCGGTTGTCAGGCGATCAACCATGCATCGTGTATCAGGAATCCAAGAGATATTCACCCAATCGAAGGTAGAACGGAGGTGGTTGTCAGTCACACGTTCATAGGTGAGAATGATGATGAGTGTCACGGATCATCACATTCATCAAGTTGAAGAACAAGTGATATCTTAGAACAAGAACAAGCGGAATTGAATAGAAGAACAATAGTAATTGCATTAATACTTGAGGTACAGCAGAGCTCCACACCTTAATCTATGGTGTGTAGAAACTCCACCGTTGAAAATACATAAGAACAAGGTCTAGGCAGGGTCGAATGGCCAGCCTCCCAATGATCTAAGATAGCATCAGAACAAAGATAACTACCCAGATATCTCAATACAATAGTAAAAGGTCCTACTTATAGAAAACTAGTAGCCTAGGGTTTACAGAGATGAGTAAATGACATAAAAATCCACTTCCGGGCCCGCTTGGTGTGTGCTTGGGCTGAGCAATGAAGCATTTTCGTGTAGAGACTCCTCTTGGAGTTAAACGCCAGCTTTGGTACCAGTTTGGGCGTTTAACTCCCATTCTTGTGCCAGTTCCGGCGTTTAACGCTGGAATTCCTGAGGGTGACTTTGAACGCCGGTTTGGGCCATCAAATATTGGGCAAAGTATGGACTATCATATATTGCTGGAAAGCCCAGGATGTCTACTTTCCAACGCCGTTAAGAGCGCGCCAATTGGGCTTCTGTAGCTCCAGAAAATCCACTTCGAGTGCAGGGAGGTCAGAATCCAACAGCATCTGCAGTCCTTTTTAGTCTCTGAATCAGATTTTTGCTCAGGTCCCTCAATTTCAGCCAGAAAATACCTGAAATCAATGAAAAACACACAAACTCATAGTAAAGTCCAGAAAAGTGAATTTTAACTAAAAACTAATAAAAATATACTAGAAACTAACTATATCATACTAAAAGTATACTAAAAACAATGCCAAAAAGCGTACAAATTATCCGCTCATCACAACACCAAACTTAAATTGTTGCTTGTCCTCAAGCAATTGAAAATCAAACAAGATAAAAAAGAAGAGAATATGCAATGAATTCCAAAAACATCTATGAAGATCAGTATTAATTAGATGAGCGGGGCTTTTAGCTTTTTGCCTCTGAACAGTTTTGGCATCTCACTCTATCCTTTGAAATTCAGAATGATTGGCTTTTTTAGGAACTCAGAGTCTAGATAGTGTCATTGATTCTCCTAGTTAAGTATGATGATTCTTGAACACAGCTACTTATTGAGTCTTGGCCGTGGCCCAAAGCACTCTGTCTTCCAGTATTACCACCGGATACATACATGCCACAGACACATAACTGGGTGAACCTTTTCAGATTGTGACTCAGCTTTGCTAGAGTCCCCAATTAGAGGTGTCCAGGGTTCTTAAGCACACTCTTTTTGCCTTGGATCACAACTTTATTTCTTTCTTTTTCTTTCTTTTTTTCGAAATTTTTTTCTCTCTTTTTTTTTTGAATTCACTGCTTTTTTTCTTGCTTCAATAATCATTTTTATGATTTTTCAGATCCTCAGTAACATGTCTCCTTTTTCATCATTCTTTCAAGAGCCAACATTCATGAACCACAAATTCAAAAGACATATGCACTGTTTAAGCATACATTCAGAAAACAAAAGTATTGCCACCACATCAAGATAATTAAACTGTTATAAAATTCAAAATTCGTGCAATTCTTCTCTTTTTCAATTAAGAACATTTTTTATTTAAGAGAGGTGATGGATTCATAGGACATTCATAACTTTAAGGCATAGACACTAAGACACTAATGATCACAAGACACAAACATAGACAAACATAAGCACTAAAATTCGAAAAACAGGAAAATAAAGAACAAGGAAATTAAAGAACGGGTCCACCTTAGTGATGGCGGCTCTTTCTTCCTCTTGAAGATCCTATGGAGTGCTTGAGCTCCTCAATGTCTCTTCCTTGTCTTTGTTGCTCCTCTCTCATGATTCTTTGATCTTCTCTAATTTCATGGAGGATGATGGAGTGTTCTTGATGCTCCACCCTTAGTCGTCCCATGTTGGAACTCAATTCTCCTAGGGAGGTGTTTAGTTGCTCCCAATAGTTTTGTGGAGGAAAGTGCATCCCTTGAGGTATCTCAGGGATCTCATGATGAGTGGGGTCTCTTGTGTGCTCCATCCTCTTCTTAGTGATGGGCTTGTCCTCATCAATAGGGATGTCTCCCTCTATGTCAACTCCAACCGAATAACAGAGGTGACAAATGAGATGAGGGAAGGCTAACATTGCCAAGGTAGAAGACTTGTCCACCACCTTATAAAGTTCTTGAGATATAACCTCATGAACTTCTATTTCTTCTCCAATCATGATGCTATGAATCATGATAGCCCGGTCTATAGTAACTTCGGACCGGTTGCTAGTGGGAATGATTGAGCGTTGGATAAACTCCAACCATCCTCTAGCCACGGGTTTGAGGTCATGCCTTCTCAATTGAACCGGCTTCCCTCTTGAATCTCTCTTCCATTGGGCGCCCTCTTCACATATGACTGTGAGGACTTGGTCCAACCTTTGATCAAAGTTGACCCTTCTAGTGTAAGGATGTTCATCTCCTTGCATCATGGGCAAGTTGAATGCCAACCTTACATTTTTCGGACTAAAATCCAAGTATTTCCCCCGAACCATAGTAAGATAATTCTTTGGATCCGGGTTCACACTTTGATCATGGTTCTTAGTGATCCATGCATTGGCATAGAACTCTTGAACCATTAAGATTCCGACTTGTTGAATGGGGTTGGTAAGAACTTCCCAACCTCTTCTTCGGATCTCATGTCGGATCTCCGGATATTCACTCTTTTTGAGTGAGAAAGGGACCTCGGGGATCACCTTCTTCAAGGCCACAACTTCATAGAAGTGGTCTTGATGCACCCTTGAGATGAATCTCTCCATCTCCTATGACTCGGAGGTGGAAGCTTTTGCCTTCCATTTCCTCTTTCTAGAGGTTTCTCCGGCCTTGGATGCCATAAATGGTTATGGAAAAACAAAAAGCAATGCTTTTACCACACCAAACTTAAAAGGTTTGCTCGTCCTCGAGCAAAAGAAGAAAGAAGAGAGTAGAAGAAGAAGAAATAGAGGAGATGGATATGGCTTTGTGGTTCGGCCAAAAAGGGGTAGAAGTTGTGGTTTGGTTGTGTGAAAATAAAGGAGTAAAGGAGGGTTTATATAGGAGTGGGGGAAGGGTAGGGTTCGGTCATGTATGGGTGGGTTTAGGAGGGAAAGTGGTTTGAATTTGATGGGTGAGGTAGGTGGGGTTTTATGGAAGATGGATGTGAGTGGTGAAGAGAAAGATGGGATTTGATAGGTGAAGGGTTTTTGGGGAAGAGGTGTTGAGGTGATTGGTGAATGGGTGAAGAAGAGAGAGAGTGGTGGGGTAGGTGGGGATTCTGTGGGGTCCACAGATCCTGAGGTGTCAAGGAAAAGTCATCCCTGCACCAAATGGCATGCAAAAATGCGTTTTTAGCCATTTCTGGCGTTAAACGCCGGGCTGGTGCCCATTTCTGGCGTTTAATGCCAGCTTCTTGCCCTTTTCTGGCGTTTAACACCAGTCTGGTGCCCCTTTCTGGCGTTAAACGCCCAGAATGGTGCCAGACTGGGCGTTAAACACCCAACAGCTAGCCTTGCTGGCGTTTAAACGCCAGCACGCTCTCCTCCAGGGTGTGCTATTTTTCTTTCTGCTTTTCATTCTGTTTTTGCTTTTTCAATTGATTTTGTGACTTCTCATGATCATCAACCTACAAAAAACATAAAATAACAAAGGAAAATAGATAAAATATAACATTGGGTTGCCTCCCAACAAGCGCTTCTTTAATGCCAGTAGCTTGACAGAGGGCTCTCATGGAGCCTCACAGATGTTCAGAGCAATGTTGGAACCTCCCAACACCAAACTTAGAGTTTGAATGTGGGGGTTCAACACCAAACTTAGAAGTTGGTTGTGGCCTCCCAACACCAAACTTAGAGTTTGACTGTGGGGGCTCTGTTTGGCTCTGTTTTGGGAGAAGCTCTTCATGCTTCCTCTCCATGATGACAGAGGGATATACTTGAGCCTTAAACACAAGGGATTCTTCATTCACTTGAATGATTAATTCTCCTCTATCAACATCAATCACAACCCTTGCTGTGGCTAGGAAGGGTCTGCCAAGGATGATGGATTCATCCATGCACTTCCCAGTCTCTAGGACTATGAAATCAGCAGGGATGTAATGGTCTTCAACTTTTACCAGAACATCCTCTACAAGTCCATAGGCTTGTTTTCTTGAATTGTCTGCCATCTCTAGTGAGATTTTTGCAGCTTGCACCTCAAAGATCCCTAACTTCTCCATTACAGAGAGGGGCATGAGGTTTACACTTGACCCTAAGTCACACAAGGCCTTCTTGAAGGTCATGGTGCCTATGGTACAAAGTATTGAAAACTTCCTAGGATCCTGTCTCTTTTGAGGCAGTTTCTGCCTAGACAAGTCATCCAGTTCCTTGGTGAGCAAAGGGGGTTCATCTTCCCAAGTCTCATTCCCAAATAACTTATCATTTAGCTTCATGATTGCTCCAAGGTATTTAGCAACTTGCTCTTCAGTGACATACTCATCCTCTTCAGAGGAAGAATACTTATCAGAGCTCATGAATGGCAGAAGTAAGTCCAATGGAACCTCTATGGTCTCATTTTGAGCCTCAGATTCCCATAGTTCCTCATTGGGGAACTCATTGGAGGCCAGTGGACGTCCATTGAGGTCTTCCTCAGTGGCGTTCACTGCCTCTTCCTCCTCTCCAAATTCGGCCATGTTGATGGCCTTGCACTCTCCTTTTGGATTTTCTTCTGTATTGCTTGAGAGAGTACTAGGAGGGTGTTCAGTAATTTTCTTGCTCAGCTGACCCACTTGTGCCTCTAAATTTCTAATGGAGGACCTTGTTTCAGTCATGAAACTTTGAGTGGTTTTGATTAGATCAGAGACCATGGTTGCTAAGTCAGAGGTATTCTGCTTAGAATTCTCTGTCTGTTGCTGAGAAGATGATGGAAAAGGCTTGCTATTGCTAAACCTGTTTCTTCCACCATTATTGTTGTTGAAACCTTGTTGAGGTCTCTGTTGATCCTTCCATGAGAGATTTGGATGATTTCTCCATGAAGGATTATAGGTGTTTCCATAGGGTTCTCCCATGTAATTCACCTCTTCCATTAAAGGGTTCTCAGGATCATAAGCTTCTTCCTCAGATGAAGCTTCTTTAGTACTGCTTGGTGCATTTTGCATTCCAGACAGACTTTGAGAAATCATATTGACTTGTTGAGTCAATATTTTATTCTGAGCCAGTATGGCATTCAGAGTGTCAATCTCAAGAACTCCTTTCTTCTGATTGGTCCCATTGTTCACAGGATTCCTTTCAGAAGTGTACATGAATTGGTTATTTGCAACCATTTCAATCAGCTCTTGAGCTTCTGTAGGCGTCTTCTTCAGATGAAGAGATCCTCCAGCAGAGCTATCCAAAGACATCTTGGACAGTTCAGAGAGACCATCATAGATAATACCTATGATGCTCCATTCAGAAAGCATATCAGAGGGACACTTTCTGATTAATTGTTTGTATCTTTCCCAAGCTTCATAGAGGGATTCTCCTTCCTTCTGTCTGAAGGTTTGGACTTCCACTCTAAGCTTACTCAATTTTTGAGGTGGAAAGAACTTTTCCAAGAAGGCATTGACTAGCTTTTCCCAAGAGTCCAGGCTTTCTTTAGGTTGAGAGTCCAACCATGTCCTAGCTCTGTCTCTTACAGCAAAAGGGAATAGCATAAGTCTGTAGACCTCAGGATCAACCCCATTAGTCTTGACTGTGTCACAGATTTGCAAGAATTCAGCTAAAAACTGATGAGGATCTTCCAATGGAAGTCCATGGAACTTGCAATTCTGTTGCATTAGAGAAACTAATTGAGGCTTAAGCTCAAAGTTGTTTGCTCCAATGGCAGGGATAGAGATGCTTCTCCCATAGAAGTCGGGAGTAGGTGCAGTAAAGTCACCCAGCACCTTCCTTGCATTGTTGGCATTGTTGTTGTTTTCGGCTGCCATGGGTTCTTCTTCTTTGAAGATTTCTGTTTGGTCCTCTATAGAGAGTTGTGCCTTGGCTTCTCTTAGCTTTCGCTTGAAGGTCCTTTCAGGTTCAGGGCCAGCCTCAACAAGAATGCTTTTGTCCTTGCTCCTGCTCATAAGAGAAGAGAACAAGAAAATGTGGAATCCTCTATGTCACACTATAGAGATTCCTTGAGGTGTCAGAGGAAAAGAAAAATAGAAGGCAGAAGTAGAAAATTTGAACTTATCAAAGAAGATGGAGTTCGAATTTTGCATTAAGGAATAGTGTTAGTCCATAAATAGAAGGATGTGAGAAGGGGAGAAGTAATTTTCGAAAATTAAGTAAAAGATTTTGAAAACATTTTGAAAAACTTTAGTTGATTTTCGAAAACCATGATTGAGAAAGAAGTAAAGTGATTTTTGAAAAAGATTTTGAAATTAGAAATCAAAAAGATTTGATTGAAAATTATTTTGAAAAAAGATGTGGTTAAGAAGATATGATTGGTTTTAAAAAAATGTGATTGAGAAGATATGATTTGAAAAACATTTTAAAAGGATTTGATTTTAAAAGTTAATGACTTGGCTATCAAGAAAAGATATGATTCAAACATTAAACCTTTCTCAACAGAAAAGGAAACATACTTGAAATGTTGAATCAAATCATTAATTGATAGCAAGTATTTTTGAAAATAGAAAGAAATTGATTTTGAAAAAGATTTGATTGAAAAGATTTGATTTGAAAAAGATTTGATTTTGAAAAGATTTTGAAAACTTGAAAAAAATTTGCATTGAAAACAAAATCTTCCCCCTTGTGCCATCCTGGCGTTAAACGCCCAGAATGGTGCACATTCTGGCGTTTAACGCCCAAAATGCTACCCTTTTGGGCGTTAAACGCCCAACCAGGTACCCTGGCTGGCGTTTAAACGCCAGTCTGTCCTTCTTCACTGGGCGTTTTGAACGCCCAGCTTTTTCTGTGCAATTCCTCTGCTGTATGTTCTGAATCTTCAATTCTCTGTATTATTGACTTGAAAAGACACAAATTAAAAATATTTTTGGATTTTTAATAATAAGGAATAATCAAAATGCAACTAAAATCAAATAACAATGCATGCAAGACACCAAACTTAGCAGTTTGTATACTACTGACACTATATGAGACACATAAACACTCAAGTCAAGAGAATTCAAAGATCAAAGCAATGAAATCATCAAGAACAACTTGAAGATGAATGAAGACACATGCATGAATGCAAGAAGAACAGAAACATGCAATTGACACCAAACTTAATATGAGACTCTAGACTCAAACAAGAAATTTTTGGATTTTATGATTTTGTAAATTTTTTTGTGCTTTTTTCGAAAATTAAGTGGAAAAAGAAAATAAAGATATCAAAATTCTTAATTAGAATTTTAGGAATCATGCAACGTTTAGTCTAAGACTCCGGTCCAGGAATTAGACATAGCTTCACAGCCAGCCAAGCTTTCAAAGAAAGCTTCGGTCCAAAACACTAGACATGGCCAATGGCCAGCCAAGCCTTAGCAGATCACTGCTCCAATAGCAAGATTGATAGAAATCAACAAGCTTTTGTGACGAAAAGTTGAAACCTCGGTCCAATGAAATTAGACATGGCTTCACAGCCAGCCAGATTTCAACAGATCATCATGAAACTCTAGAATTCATTCTCAAGAACTCTGAAAAAAAAAATACCTAATCTAAGCAACAAGATGAACCGTCAGTTGTCCATACTCGAACAATCCCCGGCAACGGCGCCAAAAACTTGGTGGACGAAATTGTGATCACTACAACTTCGCACAACTAACCAGCAAGTGTACTGGGTCGTCCAAGTAATAAACCTTACGCGAGTAAGGGTCGATCCCACAGAGATTGTTGGTATGAAGCAAGCTATGGTCACCTTGTAAATCTCAGTCAGGCAAACTCAAATGGGTATGGTGATATACGAATAAAACATAAAGATAAAGATAGAGATACTTATGTAATTCATTGGTAGGAATTTCAGATAAGCGTATGAAGATGCTTGTCCCTTCCGTCTCTCTGATTTCCTACTGTCTTCATCCAATCCTTCCTACTCCTTTCCATGGCAAGCTTAAGCAAGGGTTTCACCGTTGTCAGTGGCTACCTCCCATCCTCTCAGTGGAAATGTTCAACGCACCCTGTCACGGCACGGCTATCCATCTGTCGGTTCTCGATCAGGCCGGAATAGAATCCAGTGATTCTTTTGCGTCTGTCACTAACGCCCCGCCCTCAGGAGTTTGAAGCACGTCACAGTCATTCAGTCATTGAATCCTACTCAGAATACCACAGACAAGGTTAGACCTTTCAGATTCTCTTGAATGCCGCCATCAGTTCTAGCCTATACCACGAAGACTCTGATCTCACGGAATGGCTGGCTCGGTTGTCAGGCGAGCACTCGGTTGTCAGGCGATCAACCATGCATCGTGTATCAGGAATCCAAGAGATATTCACCCAATCGAAGGTAGAACGGAGGTGGTTGTCAGTCACACGTTCATAGGTGAGAATGATGATGAGTGTCACGGATCATCACATTCATCAAGTTGAAGAACAAGTGATATCTTAGAACAAGAACAAGCGGAATTGAATAGAAGAACAATAGTAATTGCATTAATACTCGAGGTACAGCAGAGCTCCACACCTTAATCTATGGTGTGTAGAAACTCCACCGTTGAAAATACATAAGAACAAGGTCTAGGCAGGGCCGAATGGCCAGCCTCCCAATGATCTAAGATAGCATCAGAACAAAGATAACTACCCAGATATCTCAATACAATAGTAAAAGGTCCTACTTATAGAAAACTAGTAGCCTAGGGTTTACAGAGATGAGTAAATGACATAAAAATCCACTTCCGGGCCCGCTTGGTGTGTGCTTGGGCTGAGCAATGAAGCATTTTCGTGTAGAGACTCCTCTTGGAGTTAAACGCCAGCTTTGGTGCCAGTTTGGGCGTTTAACTCCCATTCTTGTGCCAGTTCCGGCGTTTAACGCTGGAATTCCTGAGGGTGACTTTGAACGCCGATTTGGGCCATCAAATCTTGGGCAAAGTATGAACTATCATATATTGCTGGAAAGCCCAGGATGTCTACTTTCCAACGCCGTTAAGAGCGCGCCAATTGGGCTTCTGTAGCTCCAGAAAATCCACTTCGAGTGCAGGGAGGTCAGAATCCAACAACATCTGCAGTCCTTTTTAGTCTCTGAATCAGATTTTTGCTCAGGTCCCTCAATTTCAGCCAGAAAATACCTGAAATCACAGAAAAACAAACAAACTCATAGTAAAGTCCAGAAAAGTGAATTTTAACTAAAAACTAATAAAAATATACTAAAAACTAACTATATCATACTAAAAACATACTAAAAACAATGCCAAAAAGCGTACAAATTATCCGCTCATCAGGGTTCAACACCAAACTTAGAATTTGGTTGTGGCCTCCCAACACCAAACTTAGAGTTTGACTGTGGGGACTTTGTTTGACTCTGCATTGAGAAAAACTTTTTTTGCTTCCTCTCCAAGGTTACAGAGGGAGATCCTTGAGTTTTAAACACAAGGTAGTCCTCATTCAATTGAAGGATCAACTCTTCTCAATCCACATCAATCACAACTTTTGCTGTGGCTAGGAAGGATCTTCCAAGGATGATGGATTCATCCTCATCCTTTTCAGTGTCTAGGATTATGAAATCAGTAGGAATGTAAAGGCCTTTGACCTTTACTAGCACGTCCTCTACCTATCCATAAGCCTTTTTCATGGATTTGTCTACCATCTCTAATGAGAATTTAGCAGCCTGTACCTCAAAGATTCCCAGTTTCTCCATTACAGAGAGTGGCATGAGGTTAATACCCGACCCAAGGTCACACAGAGCCTTCTCAAAGGTCATGGTTCCTATGGTACAGGATATTAAGAATTTACCAAGATCCTATTTCTTTTGAGGTAAAGTATGCTGAACCCAGGTATTCAAATCATTAATGAGCAATGGAGGTTCATCCTCCCAAGTCTCATTACCAAATAGCTTGGCATTCAGCTTCATGATTGCTCCTAAATACTGGGCAACTTTCCCTTCAACAATGTCTTCATCTTCTTCAGAAGATGAATAGTTATCAGAGCTCATGAATGGTAAAAGGAGGTTCAATGGAATCTCTATGGTCTCTAGATGAGCCTCAGATTCCTTAGGTTCCTCAATTGGGAACTCCTTTTTATCCAGAGAACGTCCCAAGAGGTCTTTCTCACTAGGATTCACGTCCTCCTCCTCCTCTGTGCATTCGGCCACACCCAGTAAAGTTATGGCCTTGCACTCTCTTTTTGGGTTCTCTTCTGTATTGCTTGGGAGAGTACTAGGAGGAGTTTCAGTGACTTTTTTACTCAGATGGCCCACTTGTGCCTCCAAATTTCTAATAGAGGACCTTGTTTCATTCATGAAACTTAGAGTGGCCTTAGATAGATCAGAGACTATGTTTGCTAAGCTAGAGGGGCTCTACTCAGAATTCTCTGTCTGTTGCTGAGAGGATGATGGAAAAGGCTTGCTATTGCTAAACCTATTTCTTCCACCATTATTAAAGCTTTATTGAGGCTTTTGTTGATCCTTCCATGAGAAATTTGGATGATTTCTCCATAAACGCTTCACCTATGTAATTCACCTCTGCCATTGTAGGGTTCTCAGGATCATAAGTTTCTTCTTCAGAAGATGCTTTTTTAGTACTGTTGGATGCATTTTGCAATCCATTCAGACTCTGAGAAATCATATTGACTTGTTGAGTCAACATTTTGTTCTGAGCCAATATGGCTTTCAGAGCATCAATTTCAAGAACTCCCTTCCTCTGAGGCGTCCCATTACTCACAGGATTCCTTTCAGAAGTGTACATGAACTGGTTATTTGCAACTATGTCAATGAGTTCCTGAGCTTCTATAGGCATTTTCTTCAGGTGAATAGATCCACCCACAGAATGGTTCAATGACATCTTAGACAATTCAGACAGACCATCATAGAATATATCCAGAATGGTCCATTCTGAAAGCATATCAGAAGGACATTTTTTTGTCAGTTGCTTGTATCTTTTCCAAGCTTCATAGAGGGATTCACCTTCTTTCTATCTGAAGGTTCAAACATCCACTCTAAGCTTGCTCAGCTTTTGAGGAAGAAAGAACTTGGCTAAGAAACTCGTGACCAGCTTATCTCAAGAGTTCAGGCTATCTCTAGGTTGAGAGTCCAACCATGTTCTAGCTTTGTTTCTTACAGCAAAAGGGAAAAGCATAAGCTTATAGACCTCAGGATTAACTCCATTGGTCTTAACAGTATCACAGATCTGCAAGAA
This sequence comes from Arachis hypogaea, assembly GCF_003086295.3. Classification (NCBI taxonomy): domain Eukaryota; kingdom Viridiplantae; phylum Streptophyta; class Magnoliopsida; order Fabales; family Fabaceae; genus Arachis; species Arachis hypogaea. The sequence goes on along the minus strand of NC_092042.1, from coordinate 49,979,107 downwards.
TTCAGTTAAGAACTGAAAAGGATCTTCTGATGGAAGTACATGAAACTTGCAATTCTGTTGCATCAGAGAAACTAATTGAGGCTTTAGCTCAAAGTTGTTTGCTCCAATGGCAGGGATTGAGATGCTTCATCCATGTAAGTTGGAATTTGGTACAGTAAAGTACCCAAGCATCTTCCTTGCATTGTTTTTGGGTTCGGCCATGTCTCCTTTTTTTTGAGATTCTCTGTAAGGTTTTATCTGGATTGTTGTGCTTTAGCTTCTCTTAGCTTCTTCTTCAGAGTCCTTTCAGGTTCAGGATCTGCTTCAACAAGAATGTCCTTGTCCTTGCTCCTGCTCATATGAAAAAAGAAAGAATAGAAAAGAAGAAGAATCCTCTATGTCACAGTATAAAGATTTCTTTATGTGAGTAGAAGAGAAGAAGAATAGAAGAGAAAAAATTCGAACACAGAGAGAGAAGAGAAGAGGGTTCGAATTATGAGTAGAAGAGAAGTGTTAGTAGATAAATAAATAAATAGAAGAAGATGAGAAAGAGAGAGAGAATTCGAATAGGATTAAGAAGAGAAAAGAGAAATAATTTTGTTTTTATTTTATTTATGATGTTAGTTTCGAAAATTAGGAGAAGAAATAAAATTAAAATTAAAAATTAAAATTTAAAACAATTAGTTAATTAAAAAGAATTTTGAAAAAGGGTGAGGAATTTTGGAAAATTAGAGAGAGAAAAGTAGTTAGGTGGTTTTGAAAAAAATAAGAAATAGCAAAACAAACAAAAAGTCAATTAGTTAGTTGAAAAAGATTTGAAAATCAATTTTGAAAAGATAAGAAGTTAGAAAAGATTTTGAAATTGATTTTGAAAAAGATATGATTTGAAAAAGATATGTTTGAAAAGATATGATTGAAATTTATTTTGAAAAAGATTTGATTTTTAAAATTAAAGTTGATTACTTGACTAACAAGAAACTAAAAGATATGATTCTAGAATTTAAAGATTGAACCTTTCTTAACAATAAAGTAACAAAGTTCAAATTTTTGACTTAATCACATTAATTGTTAGTAAAGTTTTTGAAAATTATAAAATTAAGAAAAATATTTTGAAAATAAATTTTAAAATTTTCGAAAATATTAAAGAGAGAAATGAAAAAGATTTGATTTTGAAAAAGATTTTGAAAAGATAGGATTTTTGAAATTGAAATCTTGACTTGACTAACAAGAAACAATTTATTTTAAAAATTTTTGACTAAGTCAACGCAAAGATTTCGAAAATTATGAGTAAAATAAGGAAAAGATATTTTTTATTTTTGAATTTTAATGAGGAGAGAGAAAAACAACAAGATGATTCAAGACATAAAAATTTTGGATCAAAACAAATGATGCATGCAAGAACACTATGAATGTCAAGATAAACACCAAGAACACTTTGAAGATCATGATGAACATCAAGAACTTATTTTTGAAAAATTTTCAAGAAAAGAAAAACATGCAAGACATCAAACCTAGAGATTTTTCATGTTTAGACACTATGAATGCAAAATTGCATATGAAAAACAAGAAAAGACACAAAACAAGAAAATATGAAGATCAAACAAGAAGAGTTGTCAAGAACAACATGAAGATCATGAAGAACACCATGCATGAGTTTTTGAAAAAAAAAATTTAGAAAATTAAAAAGATGCAATTGACACCAAACTTAAAATTTGACACTAGACCCAAACAAGAAACACAAAATATTTTTTGGTTTTTATGATTTTATTAATTTTTTTGTAATTTTTCAAAAATTATTTTGGAAAAACGAAAACAAAGAAAAAAATTTTTGAAAGATTTTTGAAAACTTTTTGAAAAGAGAATAAAGATTGAAACAAAAAGAAAATTACCTAATCTAAGCAACAAGATGAACCGTCAGTTGTCCAAACTCGAACAATCCCCGACAACGGCGCCAAAAACTTGGTGCACGAAATTGTGATCTCAATGGCACCAACAACTTGGTACGCACAACTATAATCTCAACTCTTTTTCACAACTTCGCACAACTAACCAGCAAGTGCACTGGGTCGTCCAAGTAATAAACATTGCGTGAGTAAGGGTCGATCCCACAGAGATTGTCGGCTTGAAGCAAGCTATGGTCACCTTGTAAATCTCAGTCAGGCAGATTTAAATCGTTATGCAGTTTTAATAATTAAAAGATAAATAAAACATAAAATAAAGATAAAGATACTTATGTAATTCATTGGTGGGAATTTCAGATAAGCGTATGGAGATGCGTTGTTCCTTTTGAATCTCTGCTTTCCTATTGCCTTCATCCAATCCTTCATACTCCTTTCTATGCAAGCTGTATGTTGGGTGTCACCGTTGTCAATGGCTACTTTCCGTCCTCTCAGTGAAAATGGTCCTCTACGGTTTCTGTACGGCAAATCAACTGTCGGATTTCTCATCTCGGATGAAAAATACCATGCACAGATATCGTATGGCTAATCAGCTGTTGGTTCTCGATTGTGTAGGAATAGGATTTACTATCCTTTTGCGTCTGTCACCACGTCCTACAGTCGCGAGTTTGAAGCTCGTCACAGTCATCCCATCCCAGATCCTACTCGGAATACCACAGACAAGGTTTAGACTTTTTAGATCTCAAGAATGCTGCCAATGGATTCTAGCCTATACAACGAATACTCTAATCTCAGATTCAGATGCTCCATTGTCAGAGGAGAGTCGATGTGAATCGTTGATTAGAAACCCAAGAGATATACATTCAAGCTTGTTTTCATGTAGAATGGAAGTGGTTGTCAATCACGCGTTCATAAGGGAGAATGGTGATGAGTGTCACATAATCATCACATTCATCATGTTCTTGTGTGCAAATGAATATCTTAGAATAAGAACAAGTATGAATTGAATAGAAGAACAATAGTACTTTGCATTAATACTCGAGAAACAGCAGAGCTCCACCTTAATCTATGGTGTGTAGAAACTCCACCATTGAAAATACATAAGTGATGATGGTCCATGCATGGCCGTGAGGCCAGCCCCCAAAACGTGATCAAGAGATCAAAAGATGATCAAAAGATGTGAGTAAAATAGTAAAAAGTTCTATGTATACTAAACTAGTTACTAGGGTTACAGAAATAAATAAATGACGCAGAAATCCACATCCGGGCCCACTTGGTGTGTGCTTGGGTTGAGCATTGAAGCTTTCATGTGTAAAGGTCTTCCATGGAGTTAAACTTTAGTTTGTAACTTGTTTCTAGCGTTTAACTCTGCTTTGCAACTTGTTTCTGGCGTTTAACGCCAGAATAGGGCAAAAAGCTAGTGTTAAATGCCAGTTTGCGTCATCTAAACTCGAGAAAAGTATGGACTATTATACATTTCTGGAAACATCTAGATGTCTAATTTTCAACGCAATTAAAAGCAAACCATTTGGACTCCTGTAGCTCCAAAAATTCCATTTCAAGTGCAGGGAGGTCAGAATCCAACAGCATCAACAGTCCTTTGTCAGCCTCTGAATCAAATTTTTGCTCAGGTCCCTCAATTTCAGCCAGAAAATACCTAAAATCACAGAAAAATACAAAAACTCATACTAAAGTCCAAAATGTGAATTTTGCTTAAAAACTAATAAAAATATGCTAAAAACTAACTAAATCATACTAAAAACTATGCAAAAACAATGACAAAAAGCGTATAAATTATCCGCTCATAAGCAAACCAAGCTTCAGCTGGACATTACACACAACAGCCAAATTGATAGGAATCAACTAGCTCCTGTGATGATAAAAACATCATCTGAATCTCTAGAATTCATTCTTAAAAATTCTGAAGGACAAAATAAAAAGAAAAATACCTAATCTAAGCAACAAGATGAACCGTCAGTTGTCCAAACTCGAACAATCTCCGGCAACGACGCCAAAAACTTGGTACACAAAATCGTGATACACACACTTTCTTTACAACTCCGCGTAGCTGACCAGCAAGTGCACTGGGTCATCCAAGAAATACCTTACGTGAGTAAGGGTTGATCCCACGAAGATTGTCGGCTTGAAGCAAGATATGGTCATCTTGTAAATCTCAGTCAGGCAGATTCAATTGGTTATGGGGTTTTGATAACTAAAAGATAAATAAGACATAAAATAAGATAGAAATACTTATGTAATTCATTGGTAGGAATTTCAGATAAGTGTATGGAGATGCTCTGTTCCTTCTGAATCTCTACTTTCCTACTGTCTTCATCCCGTCATGCATACTCTCTTCCATGGCAAGTTGTATGTTGGGGGATCACCGTTGTCAATGGCTACCATCCGTCCTCTCAGTGAAAATGGTCCGGCTATGGGTTACATAGGGCTAATCATCTATCAATTCTCGATCGTGTCGGAATAAGATCCATTGATCCTTTTGCACACTGTCACTGCGCCCAACAGTTATGAGTTTGAAGCGCGTCACAATCATCCCATCCCAGATCCTACTCGGAATGCCACAGACAAGGTTTAGACTTTTCGGATCTCAAGAATGCTGCTAATTAATTCTAGCTTATACCACGAAGACTCTGATTGCACAGAATGGAAGACTCTGTTGTCAGAAGAGGCAACCATGCATCGTGAATCAGGAGGCCAAGAGATATGCATTCAAGCTTGTTTTCAGGTAGAACGGAAGTGGTTGTCAGGCACGTGTTCTTAAGTGAGAATGGTGATGAGTGTCACTTGATCATCACATTCATCATGTTGAAGTGAGAATGGATATCTTAGAACAAGAATAAGCTTGAATTGAATAGAAAACAGTAGTAATGTATTAATTTATGAGGAGCAGCAGAGCTCCACACCTTAATCTATGAGGTGTAGAAACTCCACCGTTGAAAATATATAAGAACAAGGTCTAGACATGGCCGAATGGCCATGCCTCCCAAATAAAATGAAACAATCAAAAAGGGTTCAAAGACCTGATCCTAAGATCAAAGATGATCAAAAAGATGAAAATACAATAGTAAATTGTCCTATTTACAATGAACTAGTAACCTAGAGTTTACAGAAATAAGTAAATGATGCAGAAATCTACTTCCGGAGCCCTCTTGGTGTGTGCTTGGGCTGAGCATTGAAGCTTTCACGTGCATAGGCTTTTCTTGGAGTTAAACGCCAGCTCTGGTGCTAGTTTGCGCGTTTAACTCCAGTTTTTATGCCAGTTTTGGCATTTAACGCTAGAAAATGGTCTTTGACCAGCGTTTTGACGCCAGTTTGGGCCATCAGATCTCGGGCAAAGTATGGACTATTATACATTTTTGGAAAGCCCAAGATGTCTACTTTCAGTGCAATTGAGAGCGCACCAATTGGGCTTCTGTAGCTCCAGAAAATCCACTTCCAGTGCAGGGAGGTCAGAATCCAACAGCATCTTCAGTCCTTTCTCAGCCTCTGAATTAGATTTTTGCTCAGGTCCCTCAATTTCAGCCAGAAAATACCTGAAATCACAGAAAAATACACAAGATCATAGTAAAGTCCAAAAATGTGATTTTTGCATAAAAACTAAAAAAATATACTAAAAACTAACTAAATCATACTAAAAACTACCTAAAAACAATACCAAAAAGCGTATAAATTATCCGCTCATCAGTTGTTTCGGAGTAGAAAGCCCAAAACTGGCGTCCAACGCTAGCTTCCTACCCTCTTTCTGGTGTCCAGCACACATGGAGCAGAGTCCAATGTCCAAACGCCCATAGAGGACTCCCTAGCTGGCGTTCCACATCTAAGAGACCTCATATTACATGGATCTCATCAAGCTCAGCCCAAACACTCACCAAGTGGGCCCTAGGAGTGGATTTTAGCACTAAAAAGACTGTTTTACCCTTACTAGTCATTAGTTCAGTATTTAAGGGATTTAATTCATGTTATTCAAACACTTTTTACTTTATCTTTACCATCATACACATTTATCATTGTATTCTACCTCAGTATGAGTTTCTAAACCTCCTAGGTTGAGGGGAGGACCCCTGATAAGTCCTATGAATTAATAAAAGTACTAATGTTTCTCTTCGATCCATGTTTGATTAATTCTAAGATGTATATTCATACTTTATCATGGTGAATAGGATGATCTAACCAATTAGCTCAGTTCATCACATAAAGATGAATGTGTCTGACAAACACCTATGTCTACTTGGGTCAGAAAGCGTCTTTCACCGGACAAGGATGGCTGATGAGCGGATAATTTATACGCTTTTTGGCATTGTTTTTATATAGTTTTTAGTAAGTTTGAGCTACTTTTAGGGATGTTTTCATTAGTTTTTATGTTAAATTCACATTTCTGGACTTTACTATGAGTTTGTGTGTTTTTCTGTGATTTCAGGTAAATTCTGACTGAAATTGAGGGATTTGAGCAAAACTCTGAAGAAGGCTGACAAAAGGACTGCTGATGCTGTTGGATTCTGACCTCCCTGCACTCGAAATGGATTTTCTGGAGCTACAGAACTCCAAATGGTGCGCTCTCAACGGCGTTGGAAAGTAGACATCCAGGGCTTTCCAGCAATATATAATAGTCCATACTTTATTCGAAGAATGACGACGTAACTTGGCGTTGAACGCCAAGTACATGCTGCTGTCTGAAGTTAAACGCCAGAAAAACGTCATTATCCGGAGTTGAACGCCCAAAAAACGTCATAACCTGGAGTTTGACGCCAAGAAATGCCTTAGCTCGTGGAATGATCAAGCTCAGCCCAAGCATACACCAAGTGGGCCCCGGAAGTGGATTTATGCATCAATTACTTACTCATGTAAACCCTAGTAGCTAGTCTAGTATATATAGGACATTTATCTATTGTATTAGACATCTTTGGTCTCAGTTTTGTTTTATTCTTCATCTTAGGGGATCATTGATCACGTTAGAGAGGGCTGGCCATTCGGCCATGCCTGAACTCCTTGCTTATGTATTTTCAACGGTGGAGTTTCTGCACACCATAGATTAAGGGTGTGGAGCTCTGCTGTACCTCAAGTATCAATGCAATTCTATTTTCTCTTATTCGGTTTCTATCTTATTCTTATTCCAAGATATTCATTCGTACCCAAGAACATGATGAATGTGATGAGTCAAATTACCCTCATCATTATTCTCACTTATGAATGTATGTGATTGACAACCACTTCCGTTCTACATGCAACCGAGCTTGAATGCGTATCTCTTAGATTCCCCAACAGAATCTTCGTGGTATAAGCTAGATAGATGGCGGCATTTATGAGGATCCGGAAAGTCTCACCTTGTCTGTGGTATTCCGAGTAGGATCCTGGGAATCCGGAAAGTCTCACCTTGTCTGTGGTATTCCGAGTAGGATTCCGGTAATGAATGACTGTGACGTGCTTCAAACTTTAACCTGCTGGGCGTTAGTGACAGACGCAAAAGAGGGATTCTATTCCAGTAGGAGCGGGAACCAACCGGTGATTAGCCGTACTGTGACAGAGTGCGTGCATTAGTTTTCACTGCGAGGATGGGATGTAGCCATCAGCCATGGGTGATGCCTCCAGACTGGTTAGCTGTGCGAGTGACAGCCGCACAGGATATTTCCCCGAGAGGAAGAAAGTAGCCACAGTTGATGGTGAACCCCTATACAAAGCTTGCCATGGAAAGGAGTAAGAAGGATTGAGTAGAAGCAGTAGGAGGGCAGGCGTCCGAGAGCTCTACAGCATCTCCATCCGCTTATCTGAAATTCCCACCAATGAATCTGCATAAGTGTTCTATCCCTTTTATTGTTTATTTCTATTTTCGAAAACCCATAAACTATTTTAATCTGCCTGACTGAGATTTACAAGGTGACCATAGCTTGCTTCATACCAACAATCTCTGTGGATTCGACCCTTACTCACGTAAGGTTTATTACTTGGACGACCCAGTACACTTGCTGGTTAGTTGAACGGAGTTGTGAAAATAAACAGTGCCATAAGAGTAAATATATGCTAAAGCTCAAAAGATAGTAATCACAATTTCGTCCACCAAGTTTTTGGCGCCGTTGCCGGGGATTGTTCGAGTATGGACAACTGACGGTTCATCTTGTTGCTCAGATTAGGTAATTTTCTTTTCAAAAATCTTTTTCAACATTTTTCTTTTATTTTCCGTTTTTTTTTTCAAAAATGTTTTTCGAAAAAAAATAAAATAAAAATACAAAAAAAATTAGAAAATCATAAAAATCAAAAATATTTTGTGTTTCTTGTTTGAGTCTTGTGTCAATTTTTAAGTTTGGTGTCAATTGCATGCTTTCAAAATTTTTCTTGCATTTTTCGAAAACTTCATGCATTCATAGTGTTCTTCATGATCTTCAAGTTGTTCTTGACAAGTCTTCTTGTTTGATCTTGATGATTTCTTGTTTTGTGTCTTTTCTTGTTTTTCATGTGCATCTTTGCATTCATATTTTCCATGCATTAAAGATTTTTAAGTTTGGTGTCTTGCATGTTTTCTTTGCATCAAAAATTTTTCAAAAATATGTTCTTGATGTTCATCATGATCTTCAAAGTGTTCTTGGTGTTCATCTTGACATTCATAGCATTCTTGCATGCATTCATTGTTTTGATCTAAAAATTTCATGCATTGAGTATTTTTCTTGTTTTTCTCTCATAATTAAAATTTCAAAAATCAAAAAAATATCTTTTCCATATTTTCCTCCAAATTTTCGAAATTTTGGGTTGACTTGGTCAAAAGTTTTTAAAATTAGTTGTTTCTTACAAGTCAAGTCAAAATTTCAATTTTAAAAATCTTATCTTGTCAAAATCTTTTTCAAAAATTATATCTTTTTCATTTTTTTTATAATTTTCAAAAATTTCAAAAATTATTTTTCAAAATATTTTCAAAATCTCTTTCTTATCTTTTTATCTAATTTTCGAAAATTAACTAACAAGTAATGCGATTGGTTCAAAAATTTGAAGTTTGTTACTTTCTTGTTAAGAAAGCTTCAATCTTTAAGTTCTAGAATCTTATCTTGTAGTTTCTTGTTAGTTAAGTAATTTTAAAATTAAATCTTTTTCAAAATATCTTTTTCAAATATATCTTTTTATCTTTTTATCTTATCTTTTTCAAAAACTTTACCTTTTCCAAAATCTGATTTCAAAATATCTTATCTAACTTCTTATCTTCTTATCTTTTTCAAATTTTGATTTCAAATCTTTTTCAATCAACTAACTAACTCTTTGTTTGTTTCTTATCTTTTTCAAAACCACCTAACTACTTTTCCCTCTCTAATTTTCGAAAATTCTCCCTCTCTTTTTCAAAAATTCTTTTTAAATTTTAATTTTAATTATATTTTGTCTTTAATTTTCGAAAATCACTAACCTCTTTTTCAAAAAAATTATTTTCGAAAATCCTCTCCCTCTCTTTTCTTATTCTATTTAATTAATTAATTACTAACACTTCTCTTCACCTCTCTTCATCCCCAAATCCGAATTTCCTTCTTCATTCTTCTACCTCTTTCTTCTTCTACTAACATAAGGGAATCTCTATACCGTGACATAGAGGATTCCTTTTTCTTTTCTTGTTTTCTTCTCTTTCTTATGAGCAGGAACAAGGATAAAGGCACTCTTGTTGAAGCTGATCCAGAATCTGAAAGGACTCTGAAGAGAAAATTAAGAGAAGTTAAATTACAACAATCCAGAAATAACCTTTCAGAAATTTTCGAACAGGAGAAGGACATGGCAGCCGCAAATAATAATGATAATAATGCAAGGAGAATGCTTGGTGACTTCACAAAGCCAACATCCAAGTTTGATGGAAGAAGCATCTCCATTCCTGCCATTGGAGCCAATAACTTTGAGCTTAAGCCTCAACTAGTTGCATTAATGCAACAAAACTGCAAGTTTTATGGGCTTCCATCTGAAGATCCCTATCAGTTTTTAACTGAGTTCTTGCAAGTTTGTGATACTGTAAAGACGAATGGAGTTAATCCTGAAGTCTACAGACTCATGCTTTTCCCTTTTGCTGTAAGAGACAGAGCTAGAATATGGTTGGATTCACAACCTAAGGATAGCCTGGACTCCTGGGATAAGCTGGTCACTGCCTTCTTGGATAAATTCTTTCCTCCTCAAAAGCTGAGCAAGCTGAGAGTGGATGTTCAAACCTTCAAACAAAAAGATGGTGAATCCCTCTATGAAGCTTGGGAAAGATACAAGCAGCTGACCAGGAGATGTCCATCTGACATGTTTTCAGAATGGACCCTATTAGATATATTCTATTATGGTCTCTCTGAATTTTCAAAAATGTCACTGGACCATTCTGCAGGTGGATCTATTCACCTGAAGAAAACGCCTGAAGAGGCACAAGAACTCATTGACATGGTTGCAAACAACCAGTTCATGTATACCTCTGAAAGGAATTCCGTGAATAATGGGGTACCTCAGAAGAAAGGAGTTCTTGAAATTGATGCTCTGAATGCCATACTGGCTCAGAACAAAGTGTTGACTCAACAGGTCAACATGATCTCTCAAAATCTGAATGGATTGCAACATGCATCCAACAGTACTAGAGAGGCAGCTTCTGAAGAAGCTTATGATCCTGAGAACCCTGCCATGGCAGAGGTTAATTATTTGGGTGAACCTTATGGAAACACTTATAACCCATCATGGAGAAATCATCCAAATTTCTCCTGGAAGGATCAACAAAAGCCTCAACAAGGCTTTAACAATGGTGGACGCAATAGGCTGAATAATAGTAAGCCATATCCATCATCTTCTCAGCTACAGACAGAGAACTCTGAACAAAATAATTCTAATTTAGCTAATATAGTCTCTGATCTGTCAAAAGCCACTTTCAGTTTCATGAATGAAACAAGATCCTCCATTAGAAATTTGGAGGCACAAGTAGGCCAGCTGAGTAAGAAAGTTATTGAAACTCCTCCCAGTATTCTCCCAAGTAATACAGAAGAGAATCCAAAAGGAGAGTGCAAAGCCATTGACTTAGTCAACATGGCCGAATGCATCAAGGAGGAGGAGGACGAAAATCCTAGTGAGGAAGACCTCCTGGGACGTTCCTCAAGCAAGAAGGAGTTTCCTATTAAGGACCCTGAGGAATCCGAGGCTCACCTAGAGACCATAGAGATTCCATTAAATCTCCTTCTGCCATTCATGAGCTCTGAAGAATATTCATCCTCTGAAGAGGATGAAGATGTGACTGGAGAGCAAGTTGCTCAATATCTAGGAGCTATCATGAAGCTGAATGCCAAGTTGTTTGGTAATGAGACTTGGGAAAGTGAACCTCCCTTGCTCATTAGTGAACTAGATACTTGGATTCAGAAAACTCTACCTCAAAAGAAACAAGATCCTGGCAAGTTCTTAATACCTTGCACCATTGGCACTATGAGCTTTGAAAAAGCTCTATGTGATCTGGGGTCAGGGATAAATCTTATGCCACTCTCTGTAATGGAGAAGCTTGGGATCATTGAGGTACAACCTGCTTTGTTCTCATTACAACTGGCAGACAAGTCAATGAGACAAGCCTATGGAATGGTAGAGGACGTTTTAGTAAAGGTTGAAGGCCTTTACATCCCTGCTGATTTCATAATCCTAGACACTAGGAAGGAAGATGATGAATGCATCATCCTAGGAAGACCTTTCCTAGCCACAGCAGAAGCTGTGATAGATGTCAACAGAGGAGAGTTAGTCCTTCAATTAAATGGGGACTACCTTGTGTTTAAGGCACATGGCCATCCCTCTGTGACAAAAGAGAGTAAGCATGAAGAGCTTCTCTCAGTTCAAGGTCAAGAAGAGCCCACACAGTCAAACTCTAAGTTTGGTGTTGTGAGGCCACAACCAAACTCTAAGTTTGGTGTTCAAACCCCATATCCAAACTCTAGGTTTGGTGTTGGGACTACACACTAAATTGACCTGATCATCTTGTGGCTCCATGAGAGCCACTGTCAAGCTATTGACATTAAAGAAGCGCTTGTTGGGAGGCAACCCAATTTTATTTATCTAATTTATTTTATTTTGTTTTGGTGTTATTTTTGTGTTGAATTAGGTACATGATCATGAGGAGTCACGAAAAAATCAAAAAAATTAAAAACAGAGTCAAAAACAGAAGAAAAAAATTTTTCACCCTGGAGGACGCACGGGCTGGCGTTCAACGCCCAGAAGGTGCATCTGGCCGGCGTTCAACGCCAGAACAGAGCATCTTTCTGGCGCTGAACGCCCAAAACAAGCAACAACCTGGCGTTTAACGCCAGGATGTGCACACAAAGGGCAATCTGGCGCTGAACGCCAGAAACAAGCTTGAAACTGGCGTTCAACGCCAGAAACATGCATCACATGGGCGTTGAACGCCCAGAACATGCACCAATGGGCGTTTGAACGCCAGAATGATGCATGAAGGCAATTTACATGCCTATAGGGTGAAGGAATGGTATTTCTTTTCACCTCAGGATCTGTGGACCCCACAGGATCCCCACCTACCATATTCCCACCTTACCTTCTAATCCTATTTTTGTGATTTGAATTCCCCATGTCACAATTCCCAATTTTCATTCACCACTCACTTCTATCCACTCTTCCCCACTCACCTTCAAAATTCAAAACTCTTTCCCACCCAAACCCACCCATATAGCCGAATACACACATCCCTCCATCTCTTCTTCTTCTTCATCATCTTTTCTTTCTTCTCTTGCTCGAGGGCGAGCAATTTTCTAAGTTTGGTGTGGTAAAAGCATAGCTTTTTGCTTTTTCATTACCATTAATGGCACCTGAGGCCAGAGAAACCTCAAAGGGAAGACAAAAGCTTCCACCTCTGAGTCTTGGGAGATGGAAAATATAAGCCGTCATAGCTCAGTGGTATAACATGTGGCTGCAAATCAAGAGATCCCTGAGATACCTCAGGGGATAAGTTGTCCTCCACACAACTATTAGGAGCAACAAAGGCAAGGAAGGGACATAGAAGAGTTGAAGAACATCATTGGTCCTTCAAGAAGAAGATGCCACTAGAGGTGGATTCATTCCTTGTTCTTTATTTTCTTTCTGTTTTTGATTTTTAAGTATTATGTTTATCTATGTTTTTGTGTCTCTACTTCATGATCATTAGTGTGTAACCATGCCTTAAAGCTATGAATAAAATCCATTAGTCTTTCACCTCTCTTAAAAGAAAAATGTTTTAATTCAAAAGAACAAGAAGTACATAATTTTCGAAATTATTAGTGAATTTAATTTAATTATATTGATGTGGTGGCAATAATTTTTGTTTTCTGAATGAATGAATAAACAGTGCATATTTTTGATCTTGTTGTTTATGAGTGTTAAAATTGTTGGTGCTTGAAAGAATGATGAACAAAGAGAAATGTTATTGATGATCTGAAAAACATCATGAAATTGATTCTTGAAGCAAGAAAAAGCAGTGAAAAAAAAAAGTGGCGAAAATTTTAAAGCAAGGATCCAAGGCTTTGAGCATTAATGGATAGGAGGGCCCAAGGAAATTAAAATCCAGGCCTAAGCGGCTAAATCAAAGCTGTCCCTAACCATGTGCTTGTGTCATGAAGGTCCAAGTAAAAAGCTTGAGACTGAATGGTTAAAGTTGTGATCCAAAGCTAAAGAGTGTGCTTAAGAGCTCTGGACACCACTAACTGGGGACTTTAGCAAAGCTAAGTCACAATCTGAAAAGGTTCACCCAGTTATGTGTCTGTGGCATTTGTGTATCCGGTGGTAATACTGGAAGACAAAATGCTTAGGGCCACAGCCAAGACTCATAAGTAGCTGTGTTCAAGAATCAACATGCCTAACTAGGAAAGTCAATAACACTATCTGAAATTCTAAGTTCCTAGAGAAGCCAATCACTCTAAACTACAAAGGAAAAAGTGAGATGCCAAAACTGTTCAGAAGCAAAAAGCTACAAGTCCCGCTCATGTAATTAAGTTAATATTCATTGATATTTTGGACTTTATAGTATATTCTCTTCTTTTATCCTATTTGATTTTCAGTTGCTTGGGGACAAGCAACAATTTAAGTTTGGTGTTGTGATGAGCGGATAATTTATACGCTTTTTGGCATTGTTTTTATATAGTTTTTAGTAAGTTTGAGCTACTTTTAGGGATGTTTTCATTAGTTTTTATGTTAAATTCACATTTCTGGACTTTACTATGAGTTTGTGTGTTTTTCTGTGATTTCAGGTAAATTCTGACTGAAATTGAGGGATTTGAGCAAAACTCTGAAGAAGGCTGACAAAAGGACTGCTGATGCTGTTGGATTCTGACCTCCCTGCACTCGAAATGGATTTTCTGGCGCTACAGAATTCCAAATGGCGCGCTCTCAACGGCGTTGGAAAGTAGACATCCAGGGCTTTCCAGCAATATATAATAGTCCATACTTTATTCGAAGAATGACGACGTAACTTGGCGTTGAACGCCAAGTACATGCTGCTGTCTGAAGTTAAACGCCGGAAAAACGTCATTATCCGGAGTTGAACGCCCAAAAAACGTCATAACCTGGAGTTTGACGCCAAGAAATGCCTTAGCTCGTGGAATGATCAAGCTCAGCCCAAGCATACACCAAGTGGGCCCCGGAAGTGGATTTATGCATCAATTACTTACTCATGTAAACCCTAGTAGCTAGTCTAGTATATATAGGACATTTATCTATTGTATTAGACATCTTTGATCTCAGTTTTGTTTTATTCTTCATCTTAGGGGATCATTGATCACGTTAGAGAGGGCTGGCCATTCGGCCATGCCTGAACTCCTTGCTTATGTATTTTCAACGGTGGAGTTTCTGCACACCATAGATTAAGGGTGTGGAGCTCTGCTGTACCTCAAGTATCAATGCAATTCTATTTTCTCTTATTCGGTTTCTATCTTATTCTTATTCCAAGATATTCATTCGTACCCAAGAACATGATGAATGTGATGAGTCAAATTACCCTCATCATTATTCTCACTTATGAATGTATGTGATTGACAACCACTTCCGTTCTACATGCAACCGAGCTTGAATGCGTATCTCTTAGATTCCCCAACAGAATCTTCGTGGTATAAGCTAGATAGATGGCGGCATTTATGAGGATCCGGAAAGTCTCACCTTGTCTGTGGTATTCCGAGTAGGATCCTGGGAATCCGGAAAGTCTCACCTTGTCTGTGGTATTCCGAGTAGGATTCCGGTAATGAATGACTGTGACGTGCTTCAAACTTTAACCTGCTGGGCGTTAGTGATAGACGCAAAAGAGGGATTCTATTCCAGTAGGAGCGGGAACCAACCGGTGATTAGCCGTACTGTGACAGAGTGCGTGCATTAGTTTTCACTGCGAGGATGGGATGTAGCCATCAGCCATGGGTGATGCCTCCAGACTGGTTAGCTGTGCGAGTGACAGCCGCACAGGATATTTCCCCGAGAGGAAGAAAGTAGCCACAGTTGATGGTGAACCCCTATAGAAAGCTTGCCATGGAAAGGAGTAAGAAGGATTGAGTAGAAGCAGTAGGAGGGCAGGCGTCCGAGAGCTCTACAGCATCTCCATCCGCTTATCTGAAATTCCCACCAATGAATCTGCATAAGTGTTCTATCCCTTTTATTGTTTATTTCTATTTTCGAAAACCCATAAACTATTTTAATCTGCCTGACTGAGATTTACAAGGTGACCATAGCTTGCTTCATACCAACAATCTCTGTGGATTCGACCCTTACTCACGTAAGGTTTATTACTTGGACGACCCAGTACACTTGCTGGTTAGTTGAACGGAGTTGTGAAAATAAACAGTGCCATAAGAGTAAATATATGCTAAAGCTCAAAAGATAGTAATCACAATTTCGTCCACCAATGGCCAACAGCTTGAATATACATCTCTCAGACGGCTAATCCACGACTTTGTTGGAAACCTCTTGAGACATCAGTTCAGCCAATTTTTGGGGAGATTAGGTTCTCTGTGGTAGAGGCTAGAACCCAAAGATGCAGCATTCTCTGATCCGGAAGATCCGACTTTGTCTGTGGCATTTTGAGTAGGATCATAAAGGAGAATGGAGTGTACGTGCTTCACCCTCAAGTAGAGATAGATCCACACTAAACTTGGGGTTCAGATCTGGAGGAGTATTGGCAGCTGCTCAAACCAGTGTCAATCACATACAGCCTACCATTGAAGAAACCACTCACAAGTAAAGAGAGCAGTAGTACCAAAGTTAATTCAGAAAGGTAAAGCAACTCCAACTCTCAACTTTATTCCTATCAGTATTTTCTACCCCTTTTGCTTTCATAGTTTCATGATCATCATACTTCAACTAACTCCATATACAATATTATTATTATTTATCCAACAACCTTTTGATTCTGCCTGACTAAGACCTGCAAGATAACCATAGCTTTCTTCAAACCACAATCCTCGTGGGATCGATCCTGACTCGCTCAGGTATTACTTGGACGACCCAGTGCACTTTCTGGTACTACCTATATGGAAGTGTGGGCTTTGCGTACACACACCATCAAGCCTTCTTAGTTAAATAGGCTTGCCTTGGGAATCCCTTTTCCATTGTGCTCCTTCCACACAGATGTCCGAGAGCACTTGATCCAGCCTTTGATCAAAGTTGACTCTTTTAGTGTAAGAGTGTGGGTCTCCTTGCATCAAAGGCAAGTTGAACGCCAACCTCACACTTTCCGGACTAAAGTACAGGATTCTCCCTTGGACTATTGTGCTCCAATTTTTAGGATGTGGGTTCAAACTAATGTCATGGTTTTTTGTGACCCATGCATTAGCATAGAACTCTTGCACCATTAAGATCCCAACCTCTTGGATGAGATACGTTAGGACTTCCCAACCTCTTCTCCAGATTTCACATCGGATCTTTGGATACTCATTCTTCTTAAGCCTAAAAGGGACCTCGGGGATCACCTTTTTCTCTGCCACAACTTCATAGAAGTGGTCTTGGTGGGTTTTGGTGATGAATCTCTTCATCTCCCAAGATTTAGAGGTGGCGGCTATGGCCTTTCCTTTTCTCTTTCTAGAGGGTTCTCCGACCTTGGGTTCCATAAGTGATAATGGAAAGTAAAAAAGCAAGGCTTTTCCACACCAAACTTAAAGGTTTGCTCGTCCTCGAGCATTTATAAACAAAAGAAAAGAATGGAGTAGAAGAAGAAGAAAATAGATGGAGATGGAGGGAGAAAGTAATTTGGCCAAGTGAGGGCTTTATGGTGTGTGAGTAGTTTGTGGGATAAGTAGTATGAGAGGGGGTATTTATAGGGAGGGTATGGGTATGGATCGAATGAATGGGGAGGAGAAATATGGGTGGAAATTTTTGAATTGTAGTGGGTGGGGTTGGAAGGAGTGATAATAGTTTTGGGGAAGATGAATGGGGGTGATTGGTTGAGGGTTTATAGGGAATATTTTATGGGGAAGTGTGAAAAGAAGAGAGAAGAAGTTGGGGTAGGTGAAGATGTTGTGGGACCCACTGGTCTTGAGAGGCCAGGGCAATTGAATTCCCTACCCTCCATATGGGCGTTAAACACCCAGCTGCTGCACCATAGCTGGCGTTCAATGCCAGCTTTCCTTCTAGTTGTGGCGTTGAACGCCCAGGAGGGACTCCATCCTGGCGTTCAACACCAGATCTTCTGCTTTCTTGGGCGTTGAACGCCCAGCCTCTGCCCTTGGCTGGCGTTCAATGCTAGCTTGGTTACTGCTCCAGGGTGTTCTATTCTATATCTTTGAAGCTTTCTATCTTTGTTCTGACTACTGCACATGATCATGGACCTAAAGAAACAACTTAAAGAAAAACAAAACTTAAGGAATTAATCAAGTAAATTAAACTTAAAAGAAATATAAATAACTAAATATGGTTGGGTTGCCTCCCAACAAGTGCTTCTTTAAAATCACTAGCTTGACGGTTAGTTCCTTTTGGAGATTGATATGGGCTCAGAATTTCACCTCTCACAGTGAAATTTCTTCTTGTCTTCTGAAGAATGAGCTCCACATGCTCCAAAGACAGGACATGGCCCACTGTATGTGATATGATTGGTTTCTTGGTGAAGACAACTCTCATGCCAGGTGAGAGGCCTTCAGTGGGGATCTTATTGTCCTTCCAGACTTTAGGTACTTTCTTCTTAGTATCCTTATTCTTAAAGCTTGATGATGGCTGCCCAATGCTAAACTTAGAATTGGTGTCTAGGGGCTCAGTAAAGCTCTGTACTGAGAGACAAGGTTGGAACACTAGGTGTTGCACAGTTATCTCTCTTTTCTTAGAGAGAGAATTGGGATGAGACATCTTGAACAAGATGTGATCCTCCCCTAGTTGGAAAACTGGTGGACGAAATTGTGATCACTACAACTTCGCACAACTAACCAGCAAGTGTACTGGGTCGTCCAAGTAATAAACCTTACGCGAGTAAGGGTCGATCCCACAGAGATTGTTGGTATGAAGCAAGCTATGGTCACCTTGTAAATCTTAGTCAGGCAGACTCAAATGGATATCGGTGATATACGAATAAAATATAAAGGTAAAGATAGAGATACTTATGTAATTCATTGATAGGAATTTCAGATAAGCGTATGAAAATGCTTGTCCCTTCCGTCTCTCTGCTTTCCTACTGTCTTCATCCAATCCTTCTTACTCCTTTCCATGGCAAGCTTATGCAAGGGTTTCACCGTTGTCAGTGGTTACCTCCCATCCTCTCAGTGGAAATGTTCAACGCACCCTGTCACGGCACGGCTATCCATCTGTCGGTTCTCAATCAGGCCGGAATAGAATCCAGTGATTCTTTTGCGTCTGTCACTAACGCCCCGCCTTCAGGAGTTTGAAGCTCGTCACAGTCATTCAATCATTGAATCCTACTCAGAATACCACAGACAAGGTTAGACCTTCCAGATTCTCTTGAATGCCACCATCAGTTCTAGCCTATACCACGAAGACTCTGATCTCACGGAATGGCTGGCTCGGTTGTCAGGCGAGCACTCGGTTGTCAGGCGATCAACCATGCATCGTGTATCAGGAATCCAAGAGATATTCACCCAATCTAAGGTAAAACGGAGGTGGTTGTCAGGCACACGTTCATAGGTGAGAATGATGATGAGTGTCACGGATCATCACATTCATCAAGTTGAAGAACAAGTGATATCTTGGAATAAGAACAAGCGGAATTGAATAGAAGAACAATAGTAATTGCATTAATACTCGAGGTACAGCAGAGCTCCACACCTTAATCTATGGTGTGTAGAAACTCCACCGTTGAAAATACATAAGAACAAGGTCTAGGCATGGCCGTGAGGCCAGCCTCCCAATGATCTAAGAACTAGATGTCCAAAGATGATCAAAGGATCTAAAATAATCCAAAGATGAAAATACAATAGTAAAAGGTCCTACTTATAGAGAACTAGTAGCCTAGGGTGTACAGAGATGAGTAAATGACATAAAAATCCACTTTCGGGCCCTCTTGGTGTGTGCTTGGGCTGAGCATTGAAGCATTTTCGTGTAGAGACTCTTCTTGGAGTTAAACGCCAGCTTTTATGCCAGTTTGGGCGTTTAACTCCCATTCTTGTGCCAGTTCCGGCGTTTAACGCTGGAAATTCTGAGGGTGACTTTGAACGCCGGTTTGGGCCATCAAATCTTGGGCAAAGTATAGACTATCATATATTGCTGGAAAGCCCAGGATGTCTACTTTCCAACGCTGTTGAGAGCGCACCGATTGGGCTTCTGTATCTCTAGAAAATCCACTTCGAGTGCAGGGAGGTCAGAATCCAACAGCATCTGCAGTCCTTTTTAGTCTCTGAACCAGATTTTTGCTCAGGTCCCTCAATTTCAGTCAGAAAATACCTGAAATTACAGAAAAACACACAAACTCATAGTAAAGTCCAGAAAAGTGAATTTTAACTAAAAACTAATAAAAATATACTAAAAACAATGCCAAAAAGCGTACAAATTATCCGCTCATCACAACACCAAACTTAAATTGTTGCTTGTCCTCAAGCAACTGAAAATCAAACAAGATAAAAAGAAGAGAATATGCAATGAATTCCAAAAACATCTATGAAGATCAGTATTAATTAGATGAGCGGGGCCTTTAGCTTTTTGCCTCTGAACAGTTTTGGCATCTCACTCTATCCTTTGAAATTCAGAATGATTGGCTTCTTTAGGAACTCAGAATCCAGATAGTGTCATTGATTCTCCTAGTTAAGTATGATGATTCTTGAACACAGCTACTTATTGAGTCTTGGCCGTGGCCCAAAGCACTCTGTCTTTTAGTATTACCACTGGATGCATACATGCCACAGACACATAATTGGGTGAACCCTTTCAGATTGTGACTCAGCTTTGCTAGAGTCCCCAACTAGAGGTGTCCAGGGTTCTTAAGCACACTCTTTTTTGCCTTGGATCACAACTTTATTTCTTTCTTTTTCTTTCTTTTTCTCTTTCTTTTCTCTTTTTTTTTCTCTTTTTTTTCGAATTTTTTTTTGTATTCACTGTTTTTTTCTTGCTTCAAGAATCATTTTTATGATTTTTCAGATCCTCAGTAACATGTCTCCTTTTTCATTATTCTTTCAAGAGCCAACATTCATGAACCACAAATTCAAAAGACATATGCACTGTTTAAGCATACATTCAGAAAACAAAAGTATTGCCACCACATCAAAATAATTAAACTGTTATAAAATTCAGAATTCATGCAATTCTACTCTTTTTCAATTAAGAACATTTTTTTTATTTAAGAGAGGTGATGGATTCATAGGACATTCATAACTTTAAGGCATAGACACTAAGACACTAATGATCACAAGACACAAACATAGACAAACATAAGCACTAAAATTCGAAAAACAGGAAAATAAAGAACAAGGAAATTAAAGAACGGGTCCACCTTAGTGATGGCGGCTTGTTCTTCCTCTTGAAGATCTTATGGAGTGCTTGAGCTCCTCAGTGTCTCTTCCTTGTCTTTGTTGCTCCTCTCTCATGATTCTTTGATCTTCTCTAATTTCATGGAGGAGAACAGAGTGTTCTTGGTGCTCCACCCTTAGTTGTCCCATGTTGGAACTCAATTCTCCTAGGGAGGTGTTTAGTTGCTCCCAATAGTTTTGTGGAGGAAAGTGCATCCCTTGAGGCATCTCAGGGATTTGATGATGAGAGGGGTCTCTTGTTTGCTCCATCCTCTTCTTAGTGATGGGCTTGTCCTCATCAATGGGGATGTCTCCCTCTATGTCAACTCCAACTGAATAACAGAGGTGACAAATGAGATGAGGAAAGGCTAACCTTGCCAAGGTAGAGGACTTGTCCGCCACCTTATAAAGTTCTTGGGATATCACCTCATGAACTTCTATTTCTTCTCCAATCATGATGCTATGAATCATGATAGCCCGGTCTATAGTAACTTCGGACCAGTTGCTAGTAGGAATGATTGAGCGTTGGATAAACTCCAACCATCCCCTAGCCACGGGCTTGAGGTCATGCCTTCTCAATTTAATCGGCTTCCCTCTTGAATCTCTCTTCCATTGGGCGCCCTCTTCACAAATGTCTATGAGGACTTGGTCCAACCTTTGATCAAAGTTGACCCTTCTAGTGTAAGGGTGTTCATCTCCTTGCATCATGGGCAAGTTGAATGCCAACCTTACATTTTCCGGACTAAAATCCAAGTATTTCCCCCGAACCATAGTAAGCCAATTCTTTGGATCCGGGTTCACACTTTGGTCATGGTTCTTGGTGATCCATGCATTGGCATAGAACTCTTGAACCATTAAGATTCTGACTTGTTGAATGGGGTTGGTCAGAACTTCCCAACCTCTTCTTCGGATCTCATGTCGGATCTCCGGATATTCACTCTTTTTGAGTGAAAAAGGGACCTCGGGGATCACCTTCTTCAAGGCCACAACTTCATAGAAGTGGTCTTGATGCACCCTTGAGATGAATCTTTCCATCTCCCATGACTCGGAGGTGGAAGCTTTTGCCTTCCCTTTCCTCTTTCTAGAGGTTTCTCCGGCCTTGGATGCCATAAATGGTTATGGAAAAACAAAAAGTAATGCTTTTACCACACCAAACTTAAAAGGTTTGCTCGTCCTCGAGCAAAAGAAGAAAGAAGGGAGTAGAAGAAGAAGAAATAGAGGAGATGGAGACGGCTTTTTGGTTCGGCCAAAGGGAGAGAAAGAGTGTTTAGGTTGTGTGAAAATGAAGGAGTGAAGAAGGGTTTATATAGGAGTGGGGGGAGGATGATGGTTCGGTCATGTATGGGTGGGTTTGGGAGGGAAAGTGGTTTGAATTTGAATGGTGAGGTAAGTGGGGTTTTATGAAGGATGGATGTGAGTGGTGAAGGGAAAGATGGGATTTGATAGGTGAAGGGTTTTTGGGGAAGAGGTGTTGAGGTGATTGGTGAATGGGTGAAGAAAAGAGAGAGTGGTAGGGTAGGTGGGGATCCTGTGGGATCCACAGATCCTGAGGTGTCAAGGAAAAGTCATCCCTGCACCAAGTGGCAAGCAATAATGCGTTTTGAGTCAATTCTGGCGTTAAACGCCGGGCTGGTGCCCATTTCTGGCGTTTAACGCCAAGTGCTTGCCCTTTTCTGACGTTTAACGCCAGTCTGGTGCCCCTTTCTGGCGTTAAGCGCCCATAATGGTGCCAGACTGGGCGTTAAACACCCAACTGCTAGCCTCACTGGCATTTAAACGCCAGCAGATTCTTTCTCCAGGGTGTGCTATTTTTCTTCCTATTTTTCTTTCTGTTTTTGCTTTTTCAATTGATTTTGTGACTTCTCATGATCATCAACCTACAGAAAACATAAAATAACAAAAGAGAATAGATAAAATATAACATTGGGTTGCCTCCCAACAAGTGCTTCTTTAATGTCAGTAGCTTGACAGAGGACTCTCATGGAGCTTCACAGGTGCTCAGAGCAATGTTGGAACCTCCCAACACCAAACTTAGAGTTTGAATGTGGGGGTTCAACACCAAACTTAGAGTTTGGTTGTGGCCTCCCAACACCAAACTTAGAGTTTGACTGTGGGGGCTCTGTTTGGCTTTGTTTTGAGAGAAGCTCTTCATGCTTCCTCTCCATGGTGACAGAGGGATATCCTTGAGCCTTAAACACCAAGGATTCTTCATTTACTTGAATGATCAACTCTCCTCTATCAACATCAATCATAGCCTTTGCTGTGGCTAGGAAGGGTCTGCCAAGGATGATGGATTCATCCATGCACTTCCCAGTCTCTAGGACTATGAAATCAGCAGGGATGTAATGGTCTTCAACCTTTACCAGAACATCCTCTACAAGTCCATGAGCTTGTTTTCGTGAATTGTCTGCCATCTCTAGTGAGATTTTTGCAGCTTGCACCTCAAAGATCCCTAGCTTCTCCATTACAGAGAGAGGCATGAGGTTTACACTTGACCCTAAGTCACACAAGGCCTTCTTGAAGGTCATGGTGCCTATGGTACAAGGTAATGAAAACTTCCCAGGATCCTATCTCTTTTGAGGTAATTTCTGCCTAGACAAGTCATCCAGTTCTTTGGTGAGCAAAGGGGATTCATCCTCCCAAGTCTCATTCCCAAATAACTTGTCATTTAGCTTCATGATTGCTCCAAGGTATTTAGCAACTTGCTCTTCAGTGACATACTCATCCTCTTCAGAGGAAGAATACTCATCAGAGCTCATGAATGGCAGAAGTAAGTCAAATGGAATCTCTATGGTCTCATTTTGAGCCTCAGATTCCCGTGGTTCCTCATTGGGGAACTCATTGGAGGCCAGTGGACGTCAATTGAGGTCTTCCTCAGTGGCGTTCACTGCCTCTTCCTCCTATCCAAATTTGGCCATGTTGATGGCTTTGCACTCTCCTTTTGGATTTTCTTCTGTATTGCTTGGAAGAGTACTAGGAGGGAGTTCAGTAATTTTCTTGCTCAGCTGACCCACTTGTGCCTCTAAATTTCTAATGGAGGACCTTGTTTCAGTCATGAAACTTTGAGTGGTTTTGATTAGATCAGAGACCATGGTTGCTAAGTCAGGGGCATTCTGCTTAGAACTCTCTGTCTGTTGCTAAGAAGATGATGGAAAAGGCTTGCTATTGCTAAACCTATTTCTTCCACCATTATTGTTGTTGAAACCTTGTTGAGGTCTCTGTTGATCCTTCCATGAGAGATTTGGATGATTTCTCCATGAAGGATTATAGGTGTTTCCATAGGGTTCTCCCATGTAATTCACCTCTTCCATTGAAGGGTTCTCAGGATCATAAGCTTCTTCTTTAGATGAAGCTTCCTTAGTACTGCTTGGTGCATTTTGCATTCCAGACAGACTTTGAGAAATCATATTGACTTGTTGAGTTAATATTTTATTCTGAGCCAGTATGGCATTCAGAGTGTCTATCTCAAGAACTCCTTTCTTCTGATTGGTCCCATTGTTCACAGAATTCCTTTCAGAAGTGTACATGAATTGGTTATTTGCAACCATTTCAATCAGCTCTTGAGCTTCTGTAGGCATCTTCTTCAGATGAAGAGATCCTCCAGCAGAGCTATCCAAAGACATCTTGGATAGTTCAGTGAGACCATCATAGAAAATACCTATGATGCTCCATTCAGAAAGCATATCAGAGGGACACTTTCTGATTAATTGTTTGTATCTTTCCCAAGCTTCATAGAGGGATTCTCCTTCCTTCTGTCTGAAGGTTTGGACTTCCACTCTAAGCTTACTCAATTTTTGAGGTGGAAAGAACTTTGCCAAGAAGGCATTGACTAGCTTTTCCCAAGAGTTCAGGCTTTCTTTAGGTTGTGAATCCAACCATGTTCTAGCTCTGTCTCTTACAGCAAAAGGGAATAGCATAAGTCTGTAGACCTCAGGGTCAACCCCATTAGTCTTGACAGTGTCACAGATTTGCAAGAACTCAGCTAAAAACTGATGAGGATCTTCCAATGGAAGTCCATGGAACTTGCAATTCTGTTGCATTAGAGAAACTAATTGAGGCTTAAGCTCAAAGTTGTTTGCTCCAATGGCAGGGATAGAGATGCTTTTCCCATAGAAGTCGGGAGTAGGTGCAGTAAAGTCACCCAGCACCTTCCTTGCATTATTGGCATTGTTGTTGTTTTCGGCTGCCATGTGTTCTTTTTCCTTGAAGATTTCTGTTAGGTCCTCTACAGAGAGTTGTGCCTTGGCTTCTCTTAGCTTTTGATTCAAGGTCCTTTCAGGTTCAGGATCAGCCTCAACAAGAATGCTTTTGTCCTTGCTCCTGCTCATAAGAAAGAGAAAAGAACAAGAAAATGTGGAATCCTCTATGTCACAGTATAGAGATTCTTTGAGGTGTCAGAGGAAAAGAAAAATAGAAGGCAGAAGTAGAAAATTCGAACTTATCAAAGAAGATGGAGTTCAAATTTTGCATTAAGGAATAGTGTTAGTCCATAAATAGAAGGATGTGAGAAGAGGGGAAGAAATTTTCGAAAATTAAGTAAAATATTTTAAAAACATTTTGAAAAACACTAATTGATTTTCGAAAACCATGATTGAGAAAGAAGTAAAGTGATTTTTTTGAAAAAGATTTTGAAATTAGAAATCAAAAAGATTTGATTGAAAACTATTTTGAAAAAGATGTGGTTAAGAAGATATGATTGATTTTAAAGAGATGTGATTGAGAAGATATGATTTGAAAAACATTTTTAAAAAGATTTGATTTTAAAAATTGATGACTTGGCTATCAAGAAAAGATATGATTCAAACATTAAACCTTTCTCAACAGAAAAGGCAACATACTTGAAATGTTGAATCAAATCATTAATTGATAGCAAGTATCTTTGAAAATAGAAAGAAATTGAATTTGAAAAAGATTTGATTGAAAAGATATGATTTGAAAAAGATTTGATTTTGAAAAGATTTTGAAAACTAGAAAAAAATTTGCATTGAAAACAAAATCTTCCCTCTTGTGCCATCCTGGCGTTAAACGCCCAGAATGGTGCACATTCTGGCGTTTAACGCCCAAAACTCTACCCTTTTGGGCGTTAAACACCCAACCAGGCACCCTGGCTGGCGTTTAAACGTAGTCTGTCCTTCTTCACTGGGCGTTTTGAACGCCCAGCTTTTTCTGTGTAATTCCTCTGCTGTATGTTCTGAATCTTCAATTCTCTGTATTATTGACTTGAAAAGACACAAATTAAAAATATTTTTGGATTTTTAATAGTGAGGAATAATCAAAATGCAACTAAAATCAAATAATAATGCATGCAAGACACCAAACTTAGCAATTTGTATACTACTGACACTAATGAGAATGCATATGAGACACATAAACACTCAAGTCAAGAGGAATTAAAGATCAGAGTAATGAAATCATCAAGAACATCTTGAAGATCACTAAGACACATGAATGAATGCAAGAAGAACAGAAACATGCAATTGACACCAAACTTAAAATGAGAATAGAGTCTCAAACAAGAAATTTTTGGATTTTATGATTTTCTAAATTTTTTTTTGTGCTTTTTCGAAAATTAAGTGGAAAAAGAAAATGAAGGTATCAAAATTCTTAATGAGAATTCCAGGAATCATGCAATGTTTAGTCTAAGACTCCGGTCCAGGAATTAGACATGGCTTCACAGCCAGCCAAGCTTTCAAAGAAAGCTTCGGTCCAAAACACTAGACATGGCCAAAGGCCAGCCAAGCCTTAGCAGATCACTGCTCCAATAGCAAGATTGATAGAAATCAACAAGCTCTTGTGATGATAAGTTGAAACCTCGGTCCAATGAAATTAGACATGGCTTCACAGCCAGCCAGACTTCAACAGATCATCTTGAAACTCTAGAATTCATTCTTAAGAACTCTGAAAAAAAAATACCTAATCTAAGCAACAAGATGAACCGTCAGTTGTCCATACTCGAACAATCCCCGGCAACGGCACCAAAAACTTGGTGGACGAAATTGTGATCACTACAACTTCGCACAACTAACCAGCAAGTGTACTGGGTCGTCCAAGTAATAAACCTTACGCGAGTAAGGGTCGATCCCACAGAGATTGTTGGTATGAAGCAAGCTATGGTCACCTTGTAAATCTTAGTCAGGCAGACTCAAATGGATATGGGTGATATACGAATAAAACATAAAGGTAAAGATAGAGATACTTATGTAATTCATTGATAGGAATTTCAGATAAGCGTATGAAGATGCTTGTCCCTTCCGTCTCTCTGCTTTCCTACTGTCTTCATCCAATCCTTCTTACTCCTTTCCATGGCAAGCTTATGCAAGGGTTTCACCGTTGTCAGTGGCTACCTCCCATCCTCTCAGTGGAAATGTTCAACGCACCCTGTCACGGCACGGCTATCCATCTGTCGGTTCTCAATCAGGCCGGAATAGAATCCAGTGATTCTTTTGCGTCTGTCACTAACGCCCCGCCTTCAGGAGTTTGAAGCTCGTCACAGTCATTCAATCATTGAATCCTACTCAGAATACCACAGACAAGGTTAGACCTTCCGGATTCTCTTGAATGCCGCCATCAGTTCTAGCCTATACCACGAAGACTCTGATCTCATGGAATGGCTGGCTCGGTTGTCAGGTGAGCACTCGGTTGTCAGGCGATCAACCATGCATCGTGTATCAGGAATCCAAGAGATATTCACCCAATCTAAGGTAAAACGGAGGTGGTTGTCAGGCACACGTTCATAGGTGAGAATGATGATGAGTGTCACGGATCATCACATTCATCAAGTTGAAGAACAAGTGATATCTTGGAATAAGAACAAGCGGAATTGAATAGAAGAACAATAGTAATTGCATTAATACTCGAGGTACAGCAGAGCTCCACACCTTAATCTATGGTGTGTAGAAACTCCACCGTTGAAAATACATAAGAACAAGGTTTAGGCATGGCCGTGAGGCCAGCCTCCCAATGATCTAAGAACTAGATGTCCAAAGATGATCAAAGGATCTAAAATAATCCAAAGATGAAAATACAATAGTAAAAGGTCCTACTTATAGAGAACTAGTAGCCTAGGGTGTACAGAGATGAGTAAATGACATAAAAATCCACTTCCGGGCCCTCTTGGTGTGTGCTTGGGCTGAGCATTGAAGCATTTTCGTGTAGAGACTCTTCTTGGAGTTAAACGCCAGCTTTTATGCCAGTTTGGGCGTTTAACTCCCATTCTTGTGCCAGTTCCGGCGTTTAACACTGGAAATTCTGTGGGTGACTTTGAACGCCGGTTTGAGCCATCAAATCTTAGGCAAAGTATGGACTATCATATATTGCTGGAAAGCCCAGGATGTCTACTTTCCAACGCCGTTGAGAGCGCGCTGATTGGGCTTCTATAGCTCCAGAAAATCCACTTCGAGTGCAGGGAGGTCAGAATCCAACAGCATCTGCAGTCCTTTTTAGTCTCTGAACCAGATTTTTGCTCAGGTCCCTCAATTTCAGCCAGAAAATACCTGAAATCACAGAAAAACACACAAACTCATAGTAAAGTCCAGAAAAGTGAATTTTAACTAAAAACTAATAAAAATATACTAAAAACTAACTAGATTATACTAAAAACATACTAAAAACAATGCCAAAAAGCGTACAAATTATCCGCTCATCAAAAACCATTTCTCCCTTTGCTGCATTAATCATGGCATTTTTAGTAGCTAGGAAAGGTCTTCCGAGGATGATAAATTCATCCTCATCCTCTCCAATATCCAAGACTATGAAGTTTGTAGGGATGTAGTGATTTTTAACCTTCACCAAGACATCCTCTACTAAGCCATAGGGCTTCTTTATTGACTTGTCTACCATCTCTAGTGAGATGTTTACAGCTTATACCTCAACGATTTCCAACTTTTCCATTACAGAGAGTGGCATGAGGTTCATACTTGACCCTAGGTCACACAGAACTTTCTCAAAGGTCATGGTGCCTATGATGCAAGGAATTAAGAAGCGTCCGGGATCCGGAAGCTTTTGATGTAGCTTTTGCTAACCTAAAGCATTAACTTCTTTTGTAAGTTGGAGGTTCTTCCTCCAATGTCTTAACTCCAAATAACTTGGCATTTAGCTTCATAAGAGCTCCTAGGAACTGAGCAACTTGCTCTTCCCTACTTTTCTCATCCTCATCAGAGGATGAGTATTCTTCAAAACTCATCAATTGCAAGAGTGCATTCAGTAGAACCTCTATGGTTTCTATATGAGCCTTGGTTTCCTTTAATTCATGGATATGGGTATCCTTATTGGGCATTGAACACTCAGTAGGAACACCCTTGCTGGCATTCAACGCCGGATGTGATGCTTCTTCGAGCGTTGAACTCCCAGTAAGGCCTTCCTTACTGGCGTTCAACGCCAAGGATGGTGGCTTGTTGGGCATTGAACGCCCAGTAAGGTCTTCTTACTTGCATTCAACGCTAGTGATGGCACTGTTAAACACCCAGTAAGATCTTCTTTACTAGTGTTGAATGCCTGCTTTTCCTCTTTAGCTTTGGCCTCAACTTCTGTAGTGATGGCCTTGAACTCTTCCATTGGGTTAACTTCAGTGTTACTTAGAAGAGTGTTAGGAAGAATCTCAGGGGTTCTCTTGCTCAGCTGACCAACTTGTACCTCTAAGTTCCTAATGGAGGACATAGTTTCAGTTATGAAACTATGAGTGGTTTTAGAAAGATCAAAGACTATTTTGGCTAAGTCAGATATACTCTGCTGATGAGCAGATAATTTGTACGCTTTTTGGCACTGTTTTTAGTATGTTTTTAGTATGATCTAGTTGGTTTTTAGTATATTTTTGTTAGTTTTTAGTTAAAATTCACTTTTCTGGACTTTACTACGAGTTTGTGTGTTTTTCTGTGATTTCAGGTATTTTTTGGCTGAAATTGAGGGACCTGAGCAAAAATCTGATTCAGAGACTGAAAAGGACTGCAGATGCTGTTGGATTCTGACCTCCCTGCACTCGAAGTGGATTTTCTGGAGCTACAGAAGCCCAATTGGTGCGCTCTCAACGGCGTTGGAAAGTATACATCTTGGGCTTTCCAGCAATATATGATAGTCCATACTTTGCCCAAGATTTGATGGCCCAAACCGGCGTTCAAAGTCACCCTCAAAATTTCCAGCGTTAAACGCCGGAACTGGCATAAAAATTGGAGTTAAACGCCCAAACTAACACCAAAGCTGGCGTTTAACTCCAGAAAGAGTCTCTACACAAAAATGCTTCAATGCTCAGCCCAAGCACACACCAAGTGGGCCCGGAAGTGGATTTTTATGTCATTTACTCATTTCTGTATACCCTAGGTTACTAGTTCACTATTAATAGGATCTTTTGACATTGTATCTGTACCTCATGACACTTTACACGTTTCTTTGTGTACCTTCCACGGCATGAGTCTCTAAACCCCATGGTTGGGGGTGAGGAGCTCTGCTGTGTCTTGATGGATTAATGTAATTACTACTGTTTCTTATTCAATCATGCTTGCTTCCATTCTAAGATATTACTTGTTCTTGAACCGGATGAATGTGATGATCCGTGACAATCATCATCATTCTCAACTATGAACGTGTGCCTGACAACCACCTCCGTTCTACCTTAGATTAAGTAGATATCTCTTGGATTCTTTAATCAGAATCTTCGTGGTATAAGCTAGAACTGATGGCGGCATTCAAGAGAATCCGGAAGGTCTAAACCTTGTCTGTGGTATTCTGAGTAGGATTCAATGATTGAATGACTGTGACGAGCTTCAAACTCCTGAAGGCGGGGCGTTAGTGACAGACGCAAAAGAATCACTAGATTCTATTCCGGCCTGATTGAGAACCGACAGATGGATAGCCGTGCCGTGACAGGGTGCGTTGAACATTTCCACTGAGAGGATGGGAGGTAGCCACTGACAACGGTGAAACCCTTGCATACATCTTGCCATGGAAGGAGCCTTGCGTGTTTGAAGAAGAAGACAGTAGGAAAGCAGAGATCCAGAAGATGGAGCATCTCCAAAACCTCAACCTATTCTCTATCACTGCAAAACAAGTACTTATTTCATGTTCTTTTACTTTTCACAATCAACCTTGATAATTTCTGATATCCTGACTAAGATTTACAAGATAACCATAGCTTGCTTCAAGCCGACAATCTCCGTGGGATCGACCCTTACTCACGTAAGGTATTACTTGGACGACCCAGTGCACTTGCTGGTTAGTTGTGCGGGGTTGCAAAAGTGTGATTGCAATTTCGTGCACCAAGTTTTTGGCGCCGTTGCCGGGGATTGTTCGAGTTTGGACAACTGACGGTTTATCTTGTTGCTTAGATTAGGACTATTTTATTTTTGTTAGTTTAGAGTCTTTTATTTGAGTTTAGTTTTATATTTTAAGTTTGGTGTCTTCTTTGTGTTTTCCCTTAAGTTTTCGAAAATTTGTGTTTGATTTTCTAAAAATTTTAAGTTTGGTGTCTTTTGTGCTTTTATTCACTTAAAAATTTTTCAAAAATTTGTTCTTGGTGTTCATTTTGATCTTCAAAGTGTTCTTGGTGTTCATCTTGACATTCAAAGTTTTCTTGTCTGTTCTCTTTGTTTTGATCTAAAATTTCTGAGTTTAGTGTCGTTCTGTTGTTTTTCTCTTTCCTCATTAAAATTTAAAAATAAAAAAAAATATCCTTTCCTTGTTTTACTCATAATTTTCAAAATTTTGCATTAAATTAGTCAAAGATTTTCAAAATCATATCTTTTCAATCATTTTTATTTGCAATCATATCTTCTCAATCATATCTTTTTCAAAATAATTTTCAATCATATCTTTCTAATTGCTAATCTCAAAATCTTTTTAATTAACTAATTGATTCAGTTTTCAATTTGTTTTGATCTTATTTTCTTTTAATTTTCAAATTTTTTTATTTTATTTTCCTTTTGTTTTTATTTTATTTTTCGGTTAATTCAAAAAAATATAAATATATTTTTATCTACTTGCAATCCATATCATTTCCCTTTATCCATCATGGACCTGAGTGGAATTGAACAGTCCAGAAGGACTCTGGGGTCATATGCTAACCCCATTACAGCTGCATATGGGAGTAGCATCTGTACACCTCCCATCAAAGCAAGCAGCTTTGAGCTAAATCCTCAACTCATTATCATAGTGCAGCAAAATTGCCAGTATTCCGGTCTTCCACAGGAAGAGCCTACTGAGTTTCTGGCACAGTTCTTACAAATTGCTGACACAGTACGTGATAAAGAGGTAGATCAGAATGTCTACAGACTATTACTGTTTCCATTTGTTGTAAAAGATCAAGCTAAGAGGTGGTTGAATAACCAACCTACAGCAAGCATAAAGACATGGAAACAGTTATCAGACAAATTCCTGAATCACTTTTACCCTCCAAAGAGGATGACACAGCTAAGGCTGGACATCCAAGGCTTTAAACAAGAGGATAATGAATCCCTTTATAATGCCTGGGAGAGGTATAGAGGTATGCTAAGAAAATGCCCCTCTGAAATGTTTTCAGAGTGGGTACAGTTAGACATCTTCTACTATGGGCTTACAGAAAAAGCTCAGATGTCTTTAGACCACTCAGCTAGTGGATCCATACACATGAGGAAGACAATTGAAGAGGCTCAAGAGCTTATAGACACTGTTGCTAGAAACCAATATTTGTACTCTAGCAATGAGTTCTCTCCAAAAGAGGAAGTCATGGCAGTAGCCACTGACCCTAATCCTCAAGAACAGATGATTGAGCTTAATCAACAATTGCTCCTGATGACAGAACAGTTAGCAGAATTTAAAGAGATGCTCCATGAGACTAAAGTTGCTAACAAGAACATAGAACTGCAGTTGAATCAAGCAAAACAGCAGATATCTAAACAGATAACAGAAGAATGTCAAGCAGTTCAACTGAGGAGTGGGAAGACATTGAATAACACTGCTCAAAGTAGCAAAAATCCAAATAAGGAACAATTGACAAAGGATAGCCAAACCACTATCCAAAATCCCTCTGAGGACAGTAAGAGCCCAGAGAGGAATGCTATTGGCGTTCAAACACCAGAAAAGGAGGGAAAGCTGGCGTTAAACGCCCATTCCCTGCCCAGTTCTGGCGTTTAAACGCCAGAAAAGGGGGAAAAGTTGGCGTTAAACGCCCATTTTCCACCCAATCCTGGCGTTCAAACGCAAAAGGGGAGCCAGACACCTGAGAGTGCTGACAGTAATCCCTCTAAAAAGGCTTCTTCAACCACTTCTGTAAGGAATAAACCTGCAGCAACTAAGGTTGAAGAATATAAAGCCAAGATGCCTTATCCTCAGAAACTCCGCCAAGCGGAGCAGGATAAGCAATTTACCCGCTTTGCAGACTATCTAAGGACTCTTGAAATAAAGATTCCGTTTGCAGAGGCACTTGAGCAAATACCTTCTTATGCTAAGTTCATGAAAGAGATCTTAAGTCATAAGAAGGATTGGAGAGAAACTGAAAAAGTTTTTCTCACTGAGGAATGCAGTGCAGTCATATTAAAGAGCTTACCAGAGAAGCTTAAAGATCCTGGAAGCTTTATGATACCATGCACATTAGAGGGTACTTGTACCAAGAAAGCTCTATGTGATCTTGGGGCAAGTATCAACCTAATACCTGCATCCACTATCAGAAAGCTTGCCTTGACTGAAGAAGTCAAACCAACCAGGATATGTCTCCAACTTGCTGATGGCTCCATTAAATACCCATCAGGCATAATTGAGGACATGATTGTCAAGGTTGGGCCATTTGCCTTTCCCACTGACTTTGTAGTGCTGGAAATGGAGGAGCACAAGAGTGCAACTCTCATTCTAGGAAGACCTTTCCTAGCAACTGGACGGACCCTCATTGATGTCTAAAAAGGGGAATTAACCCTGAGAGTCAATGAGGATGAGTTCAAGTTGAATGTTGTCAAAGCTATGCAGCATCCAGACACATCAAATGACTGCATGAGCACTGATATTATTGACTCTTTGGTGGAGGAGGTCAATATGACTAAAAGTCTTGAATCAGAGCTAGATGACATCTTTAAAGATGTTCAGCCTGATCTGGAGGAACTAAAGGAAATAAAAGAAATTCTGAAAATTCCTCAGGAAGAAGATAAGCCTCCTAAACCAGAGCTCAAGCCACTACCACCATCCCTGAAATATGCATTTCTGGGAGAAGGTGACACTTTTCCAGTGATCATAAGCTCTGCTTTAAATCCACAGGAAGAGGAAGCACTAATTCAAGTGCTAAGGACACACAAGACAGCTCTTGGGTGGTCCATAAGTGATCTTAAGGGCATTAGCCCAGGAAGATGCATGCACAAGATCCTATTGGAGGATGATGCTAAGCCAGTGGTTCAACCACAAAGGCGGCTAAATCCAGCCATGAAGGAGGTGGTGCAGAAAGAGGTTACTAAGTTACTAGAGGCAGGGATTATTTATCCTATTTCTGATAGCCCCTGGGTGAGCCCTGTCCACGTTGTCCCTAAGAAGGGAGGCATGACAGTGGTTCATAATAAAAAGAATGAACTCGTTCCTACAAGAACAGTTACAGGGTGGCGCATGTGTATTGACTACAGAAGGCTCAATACAGTCACTAGAAAGGATCATTTTCCTTTACCATTCATAGACCAGATGCTAGAGAGACTAGCAGGTCATGAATACTACTGCTTTTTGAACAGCTACTCAGGTTACAACCAAATTGCAGTAGATCCTCAGGACCAAGAGAAAATAGCATTTACATGTCCTTCTAGAGTATTTGCCTACAGAAGGATGCCTTTTGGTCTGTGCAATGCACCTGCAACATTTCAGAGGTGCATGCTCTCTATCTTCTCAGATATGGTAGAGAAATTTCTGGAAGTCTTCATGGATGACTTTTCAGTATTTGGAGACTCATTCAGCTCCTGCCTTAACCATCTAGCACTTGTTCTGAAAAGATGCCAAGAGACCAACCTAGTTTTAAACTGGGAAAAATGTCACTTTATGGTGACTGAAGGGATTGTCCTTGGGCATAAAATTTCAAACAAGGGAATAGAGGTGGATCAAGCTAAAGTTGAAGTAATTGAAAAATTACCACCACCTACCAATGTTAAGGCAATCAGAAGCTTTCTGGGGCATGCAGGATTCTACAGAAGGTTTATAAAGGATTTTTCAAAAATTGCCAAACCTCTGAGTAATCTGCTAGCTGCTGACACACCATTTGTGTTTGACACACAGTGTCTGCAGGCATTTGAGACCCTGAAAGCCAAGCTAGTCACAGCACCAGTCATCTCTGCACCAGACTGGACATTGCCATTCGAACTAATGTGTGATGCCAGTGACCATGCTATTGGTGCAGTGTTGGGACAGAGGCATAATAAGCTTCTGCACGTCATTTATTATGGCAGCCGTATTCTAAATGATGCACAGAAGAACTACACAACCACAGAAAAGGAGTTACTTGCAGTGGTTTATGCCATTGACAAGTTCAGATCTTATTTAGTAGGATCAAAAGTGATTGTGTACACTGACCATGCTGCTCTTAAATATCTACTCACAAAGCAGGATTCAAAACCCAGGCTCATAAGATGGGTGTTGCTTCTGCAAGAGTTTGATATAGAAATAAGAGACAGAAAAGGGACAGAGAATCAAGTAGCTGATCACCTGTCAAGGATAGAACCAGTAGCAGGAGCATCCCTCCATCCTACTGAGATTTCTGAAACCTTTCCGGATGAGCAATTGTTTGCTATTCAGGAAGCTCCGTGGCTTGCAGACAGTGCAAACTATAAGACTCAAGGTTCTCCTTCTGTAACCATGGAGAGGAAGCATGAAGAGCTTCTCTCAAAACAGAGTCAAACAGAGCCCCCACAGTCAAACTATAAGTTTGGTGTTGGGAGGTCACCACCAACTTCTAAGTTTGGTGTTGAACCCCCACATTCAAACTCTAAGTTTGGTGTTGGGAGGTTCCAACATTGCTCTGAACATCTGTGAGGCTCCATGAGAGCCCACTGTCAAGCTACTGACATTAAAGAAGCGCTTGTTGGGAGGCAACCCAATGTTATATTTATTATTTTTTCTTTGTTATTTTATGTTTTCTATAGGTTGATGATCATGGAAAGTCACAAAATCAATTGAAAAAGCAGAAACAGAATGAAAAACAGAAAGAAAAATAGCACACCCTGGAGGAAAACTTGCTGGCGTTTAAACGCCAGTAAGGGCAGCAAATGGGCGTTTAACGCCCAGTCTGGCACCATTCTGGGCGTTTAACGCCAGAAAAGGGCACCAGACTGGCGTTAAACGCCAAGAATGGGCACCAAGCTGGCGTTAAACGCCAGAAATGGGCACCAGCCCGGCGTTTAACGCCAGGATTGGCAGGAGGAGCATTTTTGCTTGCCACTTGGTGCAGGGATGAATTATCCTTGACACCTCAGAATCTGTGGACCCCACAGGATCCCCACCTACCCCATCACTCTCTCTTCTTTCTTCTTTTTCTCGAGGACAAGCAAACCTTCTAAGTTTGGTGCGGTAAAAGCGTTGCTTTTTGTTTCTCCATAACCATTTATGGCACCTAAGGCCGGAGAAACCTCTAGAAGGAGGAAGGGGAAGGCAAAAGCTTCCACCTCCGAGCCATGGGAGATGGAGAGATTCATCTCAAGGGATGCACTTTCCTCCACAAAACTATTGGGAGCAAATCAACACCTCCCTAGGAGAATTGAGTTCCAACATGGGACAACTAAGGGTGGAGCACCAAGAACATTCCGTCCTCCTCCATGAAATTAAAGAAGATCATAGAATCATGAGAGATGAGCAACAAAGGCAAGGAAGAGACATTGAGGAGCTCAAGCACTCTATAAGATCTTCAAGAGGAAGAACAAGCCGCCATCACTAAGGTGGACCCGTTCTTTAATCTCCTTGTTCTTTATTTTCTATTTTTCGAATCTTTATGCTTATGTTTATCCATGTTTGTGTCTTATTACATGATCATTAGTATCTTAGTGTCTATGCCTTAAAGCTATGAATGTCTTATGAATCCATCACCTCTCTTAAATGAAAAATGCTTTAATCACAAAAGAACAAGAAGTACAGGATTTCGAATTTATCCTTGAAACCAGTTGAATTAGTTTGATGTGGTGACAAGACTTTTTGTTTTCCAAATGAATGCTTGAACAGTGCATATGTCTTTTGAATTTGTTGTTTTGAGAATGTTAAAATTGTTGGCTCTTGAAAGAATGATGGAAAAAGAGAACTGTTATTGAGGATCTGAAAAATCATCAAAGTGATTCTTGAAGCAAGAAAAAGCAGTGAATACAAAAAAACGAAAAAAAAAGGAGAAGAAATAGAAGAAAAAGAAGGAAATAAAGTTGTGATCCAAGGCAAAAAGAGTGTGCTTAAGAACCCTGGACACCTCTAATTGGGGACTCTAGCAAAGCTGGGTCATAATCTGAAAAGGTTCACCCAAGTATGTGTCTGTGGCATGTATGTATCCGGTGGTAATACTGGATGACAGAGTGCTTTGGGCCACAGCCAAGACTCATGACATAGCTATGTTCAAGAATCATTATACTTAACTAGGAGAATCAATAACACTATCTGAGTTCTGAGTTCCTATAGATGCCAATCATTCTGAACTTCAAAGGATAGAGTGAGGTGCCAAAACTGTTCGGAAGCAAAAAGCTACTAGTCCCGCTCATCTAATTGGAGCTGAGTTTCCTTGATATTTTGGAGTCTATAGTATATTCTCTTCTTTTTATCCTAATTGATTTTCAGTTGCTTGGGGACAAGCAACAATTTAAGTTTGGTGTTGTGATGAGCAGATAATTTGTACGCTTTTTGGCACTGTTTTTAGTATGTTTTTAGTATGATCTAGTTGGTTTTTAGTATATTTTTGTTAGTTTTTAGTTAAAATTTACTTTTCTGGACTTTACTATGAGTTTGTGTGTTTTTCTGTGATTTCAGGTATTTTTTGGCTGAAATTGAGGGACCTGAGCAAAAATCTGATTCAGAGACTGAAAAGGACTGCAGATGCTGTTGGATTCTGACCTCCCTGCACTCGAAGTGGATTTTCTGGAGCTACAGAAGCCCAATTGGTGCGCTCTCAACGGCGTTGGAAAGTATACATCTTGGGCTTTCCAGCAATATATGATAGTCCATACTTTGCCCAAGATTTGATGGCCCAAACCGGCGTTCAAAGTCACCCTCAAAATTTCCAGCGTTAAACGCCGGAACTGGCATAAAAATTGGAGTTAAACGCCCAAACTAACACCAAAGCTGGCGTTTAACTCCAGAAAGAGTCTCTACACAAAAATGCTTCAATGCTCAGCCCAAGCACACACCAAGTGGGCCCGGAAGTGGATTTTTATGTCATTTACTCATTTCTGTATACCCTAGGTTACTAGTTCACTATTAATAGGATCTTTTGACATTGTATCTGTACCTCATGACACTTTACACGTTTCTTTGTGTACCTTCCACGGCATGAGTCTCTAAACCCCATGGTTGGGGGTGAGGAGCTCTGCTGTGTCTTGATGGATTAATGTAATTACTACTGTTTCTTATTCAATCATGCTTGCTTCCATTCTAAGATATTACTTGTTCTTGAACCGGATGAATGTGATGATCCGTGACAATCATCATCATTCTCAACTATGAACGTGTGCCTGACAACCACCTCCGTTCTACCTTAGATTAAGTAGATATCTCTTGGATTCTTTAATCAGAATCTTCGTGGTATAAGCTAGAACTGATGGCGGCATTCAAGAGAATCCGGAAGGTCTAAACCTTGTCTGTGGTATTCTGAGTAGGATTCAATGATTGAATGACTGTGACGAGCTTCAAACTCCTGAAGGCGGGGCGTTAGTGACAGACGCAAAAGAATCACTAGATTCTATTCCGGCCTGATTGAGAACCGACAGATGGATAGCCGTGCCGTGACAGGGTGCGTTGAACATTTCCACTGAGAGGATGGGAGGTAGCCACTGACAACGGTGAAACCCTTGCATACAGCTTGCCATGGAAGGAGCCTTGCGTGTTTGAAGAAGAAGACAGTAGGAAAGCAGAGATCCAGAAGATGGAGCATCTCCAAAACCTCAACATATTCTCTATCACTGCAAAACAAGTACTTATTTCATGTTCTTTTACTTTTCACAATCAACCTTGATAATTTCTGATATCCTGACTAAGATTTACAAGATAACCATAGCTTGCTTCAAGCCGACAATCTCCGTGGGATCGACCCTTACTCACGTAAGGTATTACTTGGACGACCCAGTGCACTTGCTGGTTAGTTGTGCGGGGTTGCAAAAGTGTGATTGCAATTTCGTGCACCATCTGCCTAGAAGTCTCCGATTGTTGCTGAGAAGGTGGGAATGGTGGTTTGTTATTGAACCTATTTTAGGTTCTTCCACCGTGGTTGTTGTTGAAGCCTTGATGAGGCTTCTGTTGATCCTTCCATGAAAGATTAGGATGATTTCTCCATGAGAGATTGTAGGTGTTTTCATAGGATTTTCCCATGTAATTTACCTCCTCCATCATGGGATGGTCAGGATCATACGCTTCTTCTTCAGAGGAAGCTTCTTGAGTGCTGCCAGCTGCAGCTTGCATTCCTGTCAAATGTTGGGAGATTATATTGACTTGTTGGGTTAAGATCTTATTCTGAGCCAATATGGCATTCAGAGTGTCAACTTCATGAACTCCTTTCTTCTGAGCTACCCAACTGTTCACAGGGTTTCTCTCATAATTATACATGAATTGGTTGTTTGCAACCATCTCAATGAGTTCTTTTGCCTCTTCAGGCGTTTTCTTCAGGTGGAGTTATCCACCAGTAGAACTATCCAATGATATTTTGGATATCTCAGACAGACTATCATAGAAGATACCTATGATAGACCATTTTGAGAGCATACTAGGAGGACATCTCCTGATCAATTGCTTGTATCTTTCCCAAGCTTTATAGAGGAATTCACCTTCTTGTTGCCTAAAGGTTTGAACTTCCACTCTGATTTGCTCATCTTCTGAGGAGGAAAGAACTTGGCCAAGAAAGCATTGACCAATTTCTCCCAAGAGTCTAGGGAAAGAGTATAAGTTTGTAGACCTCAAGATCTACTCCATTGGTTTTAAAGTATCATAGATTTGTGAAAATTCAGCTAAGAACTAATGT
This sequence comes from Arachis hypogaea, assembly GCF_003086295.3. Classification (NCBI taxonomy): domain Eukaryota; kingdom Viridiplantae; phylum Streptophyta; class Magnoliopsida; order Fabales; family Fabaceae; genus Arachis; species Arachis hypogaea. Next base: position 49,939,235 of record NC_092042.1, on the reverse strand, counting down.
GGATATTCCAGTGAAAGTCTATGAAATTTGTAATTCTGTTGCATCAGAGAGACTAATTGAAACTTTAGATCAAAGTTGGTTGCTCTGATTGCAGGTATGGAGATACTTCTTCCATAGAAGTTAGAAGTTGGTATGGTGTAGTCACCAAGAACCTTTCTTGGTTCTCCTCCATTGTTAGGCTCAGCTGCCATGTCTATCTTTTCTGCTTCTTGTTCGAAAAGTCTTGTGAGATCCTTTACGGATTGCTGTTCTTTAACTTGTTGCAAACACTTTCTCAAACTCTTCTTAGGCTCAGGATCAGGATCAAAGAGAGGTCCTTTGTCTCTATTCCTGATCATAAACAAGAAAAGGAAAATAAGAAGAAGAAGAATGAAAGCTCTACGTTCAAGAACAGAAGACTCCCTGTGCGATGTGAAGAAGAATGAAGATAGAGAAGAGGGAAGAAGAATTCGAATAAAAAGGAAGAAGAATTCAAAAATTAGAAGTAAAAAGAGAAAATATTTTTGTTTTTATTTTATTTATTAATTAAATTCAAAAATTAAAGCTAATTAACTAAAAAGATTTTAAAATTAAATAATGAATTTTGAAAAAGAAGAGAGAGAAAAAGAGAAGATATTTTCGAAAATAGAGGAGAGAGGAATTAGTTAGGAAGTTTTAAAAAAAGACGAAAGAGAAAACAAGTAACTAATTAAGAAAGATTTGAAAACAAGATAAGATAGAAGATTAGAAAAGATTTGAATTTAAAATTAGAAAAGATAAGATAGAAATTGATAAGATTTGAAAAAGATTTTGTTTTGAAAATTGAAATTAGAAAAGATAAGATAAGAATATCAAAAGATTTGAAAAAGATTTAAAAGAGATATAAGATTTGAAATTTGATTTTTGAAAAAGATTTGAATTTGAAATTTGAAAATTTGAAAAGATAGTTTTTAATTTAAAAAGATTTGAAATTTGAATTTTAAAGGAAAGATAAGATAAGAGTGAGTCAAATTAAAGAAAAGATTTGAAAAGATTTTAACAAGATATGATTTTGAAATTTAAATCTTGACTTTGCTAACAAGAAAATACTTAATTTAAAATTTTTGAAATCAAATAGGCAAGATTTTCGAAAATTAAGGAAAAGATAAAAAAAGATATTTATTTTTTTATTTTTGAATTTAATGAGGAAAGAGGAAAATAAGTAAAAGACACCAAACTTAAAATATTTAGATCTAAGACACCTAGAATTCGAAAATTGTAAAGAAAAACACCTAAAAACACAAAACTTAAAATTTTTAAGATCAAAGCAAAAAGAAAACACAAGAACAACTTGAAGATCAAGAAGAACACTAAAAACACTTTTTTTCGAAATTAAAAAAACCAAGAATACGCAAAGAACACCAAATTTAAAACTTGACACAAGACTCAAATAAAAGATACTATTTTTGAAAATTTTTTGAAAGAAAGACAAGAAATTCGAAAGATTCAAGCAAGAACAAGAACAAAAGACTCAAACACAAAATAAAAATTGATAAAGAAAAGAAAATTTTTGTGAAAGATTATTGAAAAGAAAATAAAAGACTCAAACAAAAGACACTAAACCAAAGAAAAGTACTTAATCTAAACAACAAGATAATCCGTCAGTTGTCCAAACTAGAACAATCCCCGGCAACGGCGTCAAAAACATGGTACGTGGAATTAAACTTCGCACAATTGAACCAGCAAGTGCAATGGGTCGTCCAAGTAATACCTGAGTGAGTCAGGGTCGATCCCATGAGGATTGTCGGCTTGAATTAAGCTATGGACACCTTGTAAATCTTAGTCAGGCAGATAGAAAAGTTGTTGGGTTGTTTAAGCGCATAAAAAAGAAAATAAAGAAAATGTTACTCAATTGAGTATGAATGAAATGATAAGAGAATGGTTAAGGCCTCGGAGATGCTTTGTTCCTCTGAATCAATTCGGTCTTATTGTCTACTCTAATTGTAAATGATTTCCTCTATAGCGGGCTGTATGTGATCAACGCCGGTTGAGAGGTCGCCAATCTTCCTCCAGTGCTGAACCCCAGGGTTAGTGCGGATCTAGTCTGATTGAGGGTGAAGCTCCTGTAGTTCATTCCCCTTGATGATCCTACTCAAAACGCCACAGACAAGGTCGAATCTTCCAGATCAGAGAATGTTGTGCCTTTTGTTCTCACCTTTAAAACAAAGACTTCTGTAGCTCTATAAAAGCTCTTTCGAGTTCACGGAGGTCAGATCCTGACAGCATCTGCATTTCTTTTTTTGCCTCTGAATCAGACTTTGTCAAAACTCTCAGATTTCAGCCAAAAAATACTTGAAATCACCAAAAAACACAAAAACTCATAGAATCCAAAAATGTGATTTTTACACTAAAACCTATGAAAATATAATAAAACTTGAACAAAACATGCTAAAAACTATATGAAATGATGTCAAAAAGCGTATAAAATATCTGCTCATCAACCATGCTGCGCATTAGGAAGGGACATGTGAGCATGCTGCGAGCTTCCCTTCCAAACCGAGTCAAGCCCAATAGCCAAAGTGGCAAGACCCAACCCCCTAGACCTATCATCCAAATCATTGTTTTTTGTCCTGGCCCAATCCTTAGAGCAGCCTTCATTATTTTGTTTTTCCTTAGTTGCAACCGCTTTCAACCCATTATACATTAACTTGTACACACATGTAACTGTTCTATCCGAATCTGCATCATAATTAGTACAGTTTTCACCGCCAAAATCTGAAACTCCTTTATTAACGCCATTAATAGCTTGATACATTACAAGTATTCCGCGATTGTGATTGGCATTGCCTTTAATCCATTCATTCAAAATATCATCAGAATTTACTAATCTTCCCTTGTCATCTTCCTCTTCTCATTTCACCACCATCAACAACCCTTCATCACGACCGTCCTCCTTTGATGGACCCGGTTGTCTTTCTGAACTCGTACTTGCTATATTATGATTCAAGATCCCACAATTGGTGATTCCATTATAAAAAAAAACCTTTTGCACTACCTGTGACACGCTTTATGTCAAACCTCCTTCACCAAAATGTCATAGCCCCGGGAACCAACAAAAATATGAATCCTTTACTGAATCACATCCATTACACACGTTTCAATCTGCACAGGACCCACCATGAATGTGCTGCACAATTCTGTCTCCTTTGCACACCCAACTACTGCTCCCCACTGGGCTCCTATCATATTGAAGGTGTCGAAAGACCATGCACACAATGGAACCCCGAAACATTCGAGCCACACTCTACGGGTTTCACTTCACTCTGCTCCTTCCACCTCCATACCGTGTGAAAAAGTTGTAGCAGACAATTCATCTTAAAAGTGTACGTCTCGTCCGCACGGAGAACACTATCAAAGGTTAAAAAAGCTTTACAAGCCCCTATTTCCCGAATTTAGACGATAGAAGGCCAGTTCTTCGCTACCGTTTCCCTCAACGAGAAGAAATTAGTAGGCTTCGTCATAACTCCTACCAGACTTCTCTGCAACTAGTCCGAATTTTCTGTCGCCACTGCAGCTTCCACCTTCTATATTTCGCCATTCACAAGCATGTTATTTCCGTTTATCTTCGTTCGTACTTCATGTGCAGTTGACAATGAGCCATCGACACCTACTTCCCTTGGTGGCTTCTAAGTTGATGGGTTTTGCTTATCATCTTCTCATCGTCCTTTACCTACGTCCGTAGTTTCCGACGTTCTTTTATACTTTGCCTTTCCCACAAAGACAACCTTACCTCTCAGTCTCAACTAATTCATTTCCGCTACAGCTTTCAGTGCCCCTCCTTTCGTCGTGTACCGTATGAAGGCAAACATGTGTATTCCACCATTTGTTTGTTTCCAGGATAGATATATATCATTGATACGCCCAGTCCAGTTGAACAACTGGAATAACTCTCTCTTTGAAATGTCTTTTGGGAGATGATCCACAAAAATGGAGAAAGACTCGTGTTCTAACCGTCGTTACTCTTCCCTATTCCAAACCCTTGGATCCTTGCCATTACCGTTAGACCAAAGTCTGACGTATTATATTATTATTATTAAAAATAACTTACTTGTTAATTTTTTATGAGAAAAAAAGCGATATGCGAATTGAAGACAGAGATAATAACAATGTATTATGTTTATGAGCCTGTAGGGATTTGACGCGTGTCGACCATGCAAACAATACGTACTTTGTGTATTGTCAGAGTAATATGCCTTTTGTGTATTGTGCGTTCCTAAAAATACGTCTCTAAATTTCTGTAAAATACTGTTTCTTCTAATAATCAAATAAATCTCACTTTTTTTAATGAAATAAAAAATCCAACAAATTCTAGTTAGCTAAAAATATGACTTATACTGTGACAAAAAGTAGCAACGCATGGCAATTTAGTAAATTAAATTTTTTAACACGGTAACATTTTCAGTAAAAAAGCCAAATTAATTGCACGAATATTCATAAAGTTATGAATGTTTGAGCTCAATCACGGGTTGTTTTATTTCACATATCCAACATTATACAGTATTTCTCTTTGATTTTGGTCAAGATTTTTCTCTTATCTTTTATTTTTTATTGAAAAAAGAAAAATGAAGTTGATTGTTCCATTTTGCGAAAATTAAGTCAAAAGCATTTCGCAAATAAAGAGGCATTATTTCAACAAATATGACTTTGAATCAGTGACCGACAAGAGAAGCATATATATCCCTATAATATTATTCTTGGTACAGCAAATATTTAAATTTTATAGAAGACGGGGCCATATAGATCCCGCAATTATTTTCAACTCTGCCAGAAAATTGAAATAACCAAAAGAAAAGGAAAAAAAAAAAAGAAACCTCTTAATACGTGAGAGTAATGATGATTAATGACACCCACATCAGCAAATTTCCCCTTTAAACAAATCACAGAATTAAGAGAAAGAATGATAAATAACAATGCTTGGTTGGAAAGCCACGCTGTGTTAGGCTTTTTCTTGTGCTTCAAGGTCCCACCACCAAATCAAAGGGTCCTTTTCCTCTCATGTCAATCACCATACCATACCTTAAAATGTAAATTTGTACATGAACACAAAATAAATAATATTTTAAGATCTCCCTAAGCAAAGAATAATAGGTTGTAATTCTTTACCGAGTCACGTTTACATAGAGTAGCTTTCTTTAAAACTGACTATCAGTGTCTACATTCTTTAGGCTAGAAGAGACTGAGATTAAATTATATTTTAATATTATATTTAATTTAAGATAAATATAAAAATAGACAAATAAATTTAAAATTATAATTTCTGTTTTTAAAAATTTTAATTTTTTGTATTTTTATTTTTTAAAAATATTAAAAAATTAAAATTTTATATTCTAAAATTTTAGTTCGAATTTCTCAATTTCAATCTTAAAACAGCTTTAAATAACTAAGTTTATTGTATGAAAAAAATTAGTCACAACTTTGACAATGGATATTATAATAACAAAAAATAAACTCTTTATTAACTGATTATATTTAAATAAATTCAAAAAAAAAGGTATTTTACTAACTTTTTTATAACACATTTAAGTATTTATAGGTCCTACCAATGTATAGTAAATATAATTAAGAATATAAATATTATGTATTATGCTTTCATTTTGTAACATGATACACATGTTTATTTCCAAATCTAAATGTAGATCAAATAGTCAAATACCAAACTAGGAAAGTTAGTTGGTTATTCATACAGCACGCAGGCCGCTAAATTCGTAGAGCTGTTAGTTGATTATTATTTAACTAACCTATTAATCAGTGTATACATATAAAGAAACAATTAATCTTAGCAAACAAGCAATTAGCATTTACAAGTGTTACAAGTGCTGAAATTTACTAATATTCTAAATGCGCTCCAATTGTTACGTACAAGTCACGCGCTATATAATAGAATTTAGTTTCAATCAAAAATAATTAACGCGCGAATATCTCTCTTTCAATCTTTAAAAGATTTCGTTACCTTCTTCAAATCTCCTGCCAAATTTCTTCGTTCTCCTTTTCACGTTTTCCCCTGGTCTTTTGGATCCTTCTTTCTTCTGCGTTTATCACTTCTTTATTCTTCGTCATTCACCTGAGTTTTGCGAACTGTAACGCTAGCTTTATTTTATTTCGATTTTCTGGTTTCTGAAATCAAATTTTGAAGTCCTTTTGAAGATAATGAATGATTCAACCTCAAATTGTCAGCTCAATCACGGCAAAGTGGATTCAATCTCATATTGTCAGCTCAATCACGGCAAAGTGGATTTTGAATTTAAATCGAACGAAGTTCCTGAGGTTTGATTTAGTTTCAGCTAATTATGATTGTCTAGCTGAATAATTCGTGAATATAGACTGTGAAATTAATGCGTTAACATAATCTGTGAATTGAATCTAATGTATTAGTTTTAATTAATTATCTGCAATTTATAGCAGACGCTCGGGTGTAGATCAGAACTTTTTGGGTATATTTTTAGGGAGGTTTGGGTGTATTTTAGAGAAGCTTGGATGTATTTATAGTTTATGATTTTTTTTTTGTTATTTTTAATTGATTTGTTGTCGTTCGGGTGTATCTCAGGAGTCCTTGGGTGTATGTTACTTTGATTGTTATTTTTTTATGAGGTGCAGAAATTCTATAGTATTTTCTTATTTTTAACATGTTTTTTGCAGCCCCTCTCTGTTGTTGATGAGCAGCTTGTTCCCAAGGTTGGAATGACTTTAAAAACCTTGAAGATGTTGCAAAATTTTACAAGGACTATGCTAAGGCTGCAGGTTTATTATATCCAGTTAAACCTCTTTCATACTGCATCAGTGGTGCATCCAAATTCCAGCCAATATCAAGGACGTGTTATGAATTATCAGTTCAGGGAACCAGCAGCAGTGGATAGTTTTTTTGGGTGTATAGTTACAGAATATGGGTGTAAACCATAGTTTTTTTGGGTGTATTTCTGAATTTTTCTGTGTTTGACACACACGCACATATATATATTAGAATCTGCTGTTTATGTTATAAATTATTGTTTGTTTTTTTATTTTGGTATAGGATTTAGGGTTTAAGGTATAAGCGTTTAGGGTTTAAGGGTTTAAGGACTTAGGGTTTAGGGATAAAGCATTATGGAATAGAGTCTGGTGTATATTTAACTTTCCTTGGGTGTAAAATGAGATTTTATGGGTGTAAAAATCAATGATTTGGGTGTATAGTAGGTTGGGTGATTTATGGTTTATGGTTTAGGGTTTAGGGTTTAGGTTTTTAGGGTTTAGTGTTTAGGGTTTAAGATTTAATGTTTAGGGCTTAGGGTTTAAGTTTTAGGTTTTTAATGTTTAGTGTTTAGGGTTTATGGTTTAGGGTTTAGTATTTAAAGTTTATGATTTAGGGTTTAGGTTTTTAGGGTTTAGTGTTTAGGGTTTAGGGTTTAAGGTTTATGGTTTAGGGTTTAGGGTTTAGGGTTTAGGTTTTAGGTTTTTAAGGTTTAGTGTTTAGGGTTTATGATTTAGGGTTTTTAGGGATAAATCATCAGGGGGATAGATGTTTGGGTGTATAATCAACATTCTTTGGGTGTAAAATGTCAGGTTATAGGTGTATCTTTGGTTTGATGTTTTCCTTCATATTATAGTACCTGTAAATCAAACATTTTCAATACACCAGAGAGAGTTTAATTATGGAAAAAATTTTTACTTATAATTGGATCAAATATATTTACAGTATGTGTTCAATTTCTTACAAGAGTATATAACAGTTACATTAATCAGTGTCAATATCATTAGAATCTATCTGACAAAATGGACTCAATAACAATGAGGATGGCCTGGACAGTCTTATTGCATGACTTCCGCTAATGGCTTCCGCTTTGCTTGATTCATTTCATGGAATAGAAGACATATATTTGTTCTTACATTTTTTCCAACTTGTTTTTTGCCTTCCATTTTTACTGCAATGAAAAATACACCCATAGATATCAATCAGATACACCCATAGATCAACCAGATACACGCAAACCGATTTCAAAAGTATTTAATGAGATTAGTTCAAAATGATGTTCAATTGACTCAAACATCGATAAATATACAAGCTCAAGCAATATTACAATGTCAAGCAATATACAGCCAATGACAAGCAGTATTAGAACATTTGCAACAATTGACTATATTAAATTATATGAGTTCAGAAATATACACCCAACAAATTATGCCATATACACCCAACAATCAACCATATACACCCAACACATTACGCCATATACACCCAACAAATTACGCAATATACACACAAAAATCAGTTAAGAGAAGAACTAGAACAAGAAGAACTGTAAAAGCTAGAACAAGATGAACGGTAAAAACTTAGATCAAGCACATACACCCAAACCAATTTCATAAGTATTTAATTAGATCAGTTCAAAATTATGTTCAATTCACTGAAATATGGATAAATATACAAGTTCAAGCAATATTACAATGTCAAGCAATATACACCCAAGGACAAGCAATATTAGGACAATTACAACAGTTGATTATATTACATGATATGGGTTTAGGAATATACACCCAACAATCAACCATATACACCCAACACATTACGTCATATACACCCAACAATCAACCATATACACCGATACAAATTACTCCATATACACCCAACAAATTAAGCAATATACAGCGAAAAATCAGTTACGAGAAGAACTAGAACAAGAAGAACAGTAAAACCTAGAACCACTTTGAAGAACAGTAAAACCTAAAGGAACTTACAAGAAGAGTAAAACCTAGAATAAGAAGAACAGTAAAAACAGTGATATGAGATTTAGAACAAGAAGATCAGTAAAACCTAGAAAAACATAGAAGAACAGTAAAACCTAGTTCTTCGATTTTGAAATCAGAAATAGAAATGTGGAAAATGTACAAGATGAGTAAAATAGTAACGTACCTTGAATAATATTTCTTTGTTTTTTCTGGAGATTATTGATGGAGAATTTTATCTTCGCGACGAGTTCGACCTTGAATAATGTCTTTTCAGTTTGGAATGTTGCTCGAAACTTTGTGGTTTGTGTTTTCTTTGAAGGAGAAGAGGAAGAGTTAGCCATGACAAGCGCATATTCTGAAGAGTAACCATTTGAGTGACGCACATGAGTTGACGCTCCATTCAAAGGGAGTGAATGCGCGTGGACAAGTTATTGAGTTGGGCTAACTTGTAAGGCTTGTAAGCCTCTTTTACTTGTATGTGTAGCAAGCCCCATAAAAAAAACTAAGAAATAATTTGTATGATTTACCATTCTCTTTGGATCAAGGAGAATCAATGATCTTCTCTCTTTCTCTTTCTTCTACAATCCTCTTTCTCAAATCTCAAATTTCATCCATCTGTTATTGTAACAAATTGTTGTATTCTTTGATCTATTTCTTCAGTTTTTACTTTTTAGTGGTTTGTTAAGCAAAATTCTGAAAACATTTTATATTTACTTAGATATTTGTCCTTTTATAATGTTTGAGATAATAAATAACTAAATTATTTATTTTTATTTTTGTAACCGACTTAATGGTCAAACTAATTCTAAAAAGTTGAATATTTCTTTAAATTTGTCTCTGAAAAATTTTATTAATCAAATTGATTCTTTAAATATTATAAATTTATCATATTTGTTATTTCATTACTCAATTAACAATATTCATCATGAGTTTATGACGTGAAATATTAACTGAAAATATACATAACACTTAGTATGTCTAATTGGACGCTGATAAAAATATATACAAAAATATATTAATTTAGCCTCTTTCTCCAATTATATAAACCACAATTCTAATATAACTTAGTAATTAAATTGATAGATTTTCATAACAATCCAACTATGTTACCAATACCATTTCTATCAATTTCTGCCAACTCTTATTTATAACTATATTTAATGGAAGTGTCTTTGAAAATGTGTCTAATAAAAATATCTTTTATATAACTGTGTTTAATAGAAGTGTCTTTATAGATATATTTTTTAGATGTGTCTCTTTATATATGTATTTAAAATATAATAATTAATTATTATTAGTAATAAGTTGGCAGATAATATGTTGGTACCCTATACTTTTTCTTTTCATAAACATATTTATTCAACTTCCAGTTAAACATGATATGTGCATGTCATGTATACTATTAATTAGTTAACATTTTATATCATCAATTATTGATAAAAACTGTAATTAAGTGATTGAAGGACGAAAATAATTAATTTGTAATTTTTAAAAGACCAATTTGATTAATAAAATCTTTTAAAAATAAGTTTAAAAAATGAATAATCTTTTAGAGAATGTATAAAAAACTTTTGATATATATATATATATATATATATATATATATATATATATATATATGCAATTTTTTTTCTTTTTTTCGAAAATGGGCACCTAGCTCAGCAGTCCAAAAAACAAATTGCAAAGGTTACAGTTGCCTGACTTATCCAACCGCCCATTTCACTCTGATTCTAGACATGCAAAGAATCAAAATTGGTAAAACACATGTTCTTGGAAGTTACACACTTTTGCTGAAAGGACCAATAGTGTCAAAAGGTTTTGTTGGATGGTGGACACTTACATAAAGTTGGGAATTATATGGGTCCCTATTGGCTCTTTCTCCATGGGAATTATATGGGTCCCTATTGGCTCTTTCTCCATTTTCACATGTAAGCCAATGTATGGCTTACCTTTCATAATAATCTTTTTCTTTTTTCTTTTCTTTAATACACGTATTTAGGATGAGATTGAGAGCACCCAAACCCCCCCCTAACCCCAAAACCCAAAACTCAAAACTCATTGACATTTCACATTTGACCTTAAGAATATTTTGATATTGTTAGAATTTGGTTGAATTAGTCTCACATTGCTTAGGATAGTAAATGGAGTAGGTGGCCTAGGCTATAAATATGAGGCTAAGTTCTCCATATTTTTTTGCACCAGTCGGAAACACTTAAAGCTTGTATCTGACTTTTCTTTTCCTCTATACCTTTTGATTAGAGAGTGTTGTGAGGTGTAGTTAAATATTTGCTTTGATAGTGTGGGTGTATTGGGGTGCCGGTGTTAAAGAGAAAGAAGTCTTTGTGTTGTAACAATTTTCACATAGTGATATTCTCTGGTTGTCATTTGGCAACGGCCGTGGTTTTTTCTCCAGTAATTGGAGTTTCCACGTTAAATTCTTGTGTTGTGATTGCGTCTATTTTATTTCTCTGTGAAAGATATTTTCTCAAGGGGGAATGGTGTATTATTCCCAACAAGTGGTATCAGAGCTTCGGTTCGGTGGGATTTATTCTTAGTATGCTCTGTGGTTGCAGCCTAGTCTGACCTTCTACATCAAAAAAGAATTTTGTCCTATAGTTTGAGGTTGATCTTTGGTTGTTGTTGTTGCTGGAAGGCAGTGTGACACTGTGAGAGTGCAGTTTGGAAAGGTTCTGGCTAAGGAAAGACTTGGTATTTAAGTGTGTCTATTGTGACCCACCTCTCTTTCCTAGGGACCCTTCCTAGTTCACGGTCTACAGTTGAGTTATACTATTCCAGTATACGGTTGCAACAATGTCAGGATATTCAAGTGTTGTGAAGTTTGAAATAGAGAAATTTGATGGAAGAATCAATTTTGGCTTGTGGCAAATACAAGTCAAGGATGTGTTGATACAATCAGGTTTGCACAAGGCGTTGAAGACAAGAAGTATCCTCATGGTATTACCGTACTGCCATGGATAAGGATAAGTTGTGGCAATCGGGTCCACAATTGCACACGGGCATTGGTTGGCGTTGAGATGAAAGGTGTGTGGCGGAGTTATGTCGATGGCTGAAGAACTTCCAGGAAAAGCCAATTTGGAAGTCGCACCATGAATTTTCAGCAAGGTTTCGATATGTACCAAGGCGAAATGCTTAGAGTGGTCTAATTCCAAGTGAGTATACTTTCATGGTAGAGTATGATAGTTCTCTGAACTATGATTGTCGGTATAGACAATGACAGCAAAGAATTGTCGGTGTTGACTATGGAAACTGAAAATGTGTGACTATTTCAATCAAGGTGGAGATTGTTAGAATTTGGTTGAATTAGTCCCACATTGCTTAGGATAGCAAATGGAGTGGGTGGCCTAGGCTATAAATATGAGGTTAAGTTCTCCATATTTTTTGCACCAGTCGGAAACACTTAAAGCTTGTATCTGACTTTTCTTTTTCTTTATACCTTTTGATTAGAGAGTGTTGTGAGGTGTAGTTAAATATTTGCTTTGAGAGTGTGGGTGTACTGGGGTGCCGGTGTTAAAGAGAAAGAAATCTATGTGTTATAACAATTTTCACATAGTGATATTCTCTGTTTGTCATTTGACAATGACCGTGATTTTTTCTCCAATAATTAAAATTTTCACGTTAAATTCTTGTGTTGTGATTGTGTCTATTTTATTTCTCTGTAAAAGATATTTTCTCAAGGGAGAATTGTTATTCCCAACAGATATTCCATTGAATACCTAAGTTTTTTCCCCTAACAATATACCAACTCTCCTTAAAGTAACATGCCATCTATGGATAATATACATCTAGATTAACATGTAAGTATAGATTTTAATTACTTCTATTATTTAAAACGAAAATATAGACATATAACTTAATATGGTTAGTAAAGATGTTAACTATGGGAATATTGAATTGAGTTTTTCTTTCCTTAGAATTGCAATGTCGAAAACATTAAAAAGGTATGTTATTTAAATACCAAAACGAATTACATGCATTGACACCTAACTCAATTTAGTTATTAAAAACCATGCCTGAATTAAGACTTTAGGGATATAATGGAGTGAATATTAAAGGCCAACAGAAAGTATGAAAATTTATATGCAGAAACATTATTAGTTAAATACTTATATTCACTCTGTTTTAAAATAATCTAAAAAAAGAAAAATCTTATTTGAAAATTGTAGCCACTATCTTTGGATGTTTGGCCAACCTATTCTTCTTTTCTGATTGAAGTCGAATATTAATGTTAGATAATGACATACAATCATTTACGAAAATGTTTGGTAACAAAAAAAAATTAATCAAAAACAGTCATAACTTATCTTATTTAGCATTCATTAATTGTCGGTTAGTTTTAACTGTTTGTTTTTGTTCCTAGCATTACTGAATCATTTATGCATGAATCTTTACCAATGAGTAAATTAGATTAAAATCTAACTTTGTGAGTACAGTCACCAGAATGAACCAGCTGTTTCATTTTATTCATGCTACCGCTCACTACCATATAATACATCAGACACAGATCATACCAAATCAAAGGCAAAATTATTAAAATTAAAAAAAAAAAAATAATATCACATTCCGAAAGGAACAAGTTGTGAACTATTATCACCTGGGCGGTGGTGGTTTCATTCTCCGTATGTCTTAAGCAACATGGCCCCACCACAGTGATCATGTTGCAAGCCGCAGACACATGATTTCAATATTTTAAAATGTAAACAGTTTGCTTTTTTCTTTTTTTAAAAAAAAAATTCTGAGGCTTAGCTCTCCTGGTTCCATGTAAGCATCTACCGTGGAAGGAGCAATAAAAAAATAAAAATGAATAAATAAATTACATGGGACTAAGAAGAGAAAGGGTGGTAAGTGAGGTGTGAGGTAAAGGAAAGTAATGCATGCTAATATGCTATTGCTACAACTTTTTAGCTTAAAGAGTAACCAACCTGGCATTTCTTCAGCTTTTTTAGTTTCCCTTTAGAACATTTATTTCTGTTCTCTGTGCCTCTCTGCATCCTCTATCTTCTAGTAACTATCTTGTTAGGATCGGTTTGGCTTGGTTCAGTTCGGCTCGGTTATCTGATTTTCATGAAAAGCAGAATTTAGCATAATGGTAAGCTTCACACCATAGATGACATTTTACTTCATTTTTTTGTTGATCTCCTTACTTTTTTTTTTTTGTGATGGTTCAGGGAACGCCTGTGAATATCATCGTCGGATCACATGTTTGGGTTGAGGATCCTGAGATTTCATGGATTGATGGTGTGGTGACAGAAATCAATGGCAAAAATGCTACCATCGTTACTTCAAATGGAAGAACTGTAAGCTTCTTTTCTTTTACCTGATCATGTAACTGGAAACTCAAAAGCTCTGTTAGCTATTAGTGAAACAATACAAACTTCCTCAGAACCTTGTTCTTGACTACTATGGATCCAAATTGTAGACATGGAGTAGCTATACTATGTGATTATCTGATTTTTGGTTTCTCACTGTATCTCTCCACCTAAAGGTCAAGAATTAATCCGTCGCAAATCAGGGATCTATTTAAGAGTTGTCGCTAGCCAATGAGTTGCTATTTACTTCATAATAGCATCAATGCAAAAGTTTTAGCATTAGAGCTACAGTTGCAATTTTCAGCTTCACTATTACTAATATATAATTTAAATTTAGTCATAGAAAAATATTTTTCAGAACTAAAAAATATATATAACTTCTTTCCCTCAAATATGTCCAAATTAGAGTTTCAAATCATAAAGTAGCATTTTGTTTTCTAAATAAGAGACCAAAAGCTATACTTGAAAGTCAAGCATGTATCACTATACTCTTGAGCTAAAAATACAAGTAAACAAGGCAGATAAACATTAGCATTACCTTCAATTTCAGGTGGTGGCAGAGATTTCGAGTATTTATCCGAAAGATACAGAAGCGCCAGCAGCAGGAGTTGATGACATGACAAAGCTGGCATACCTCCATGAGCCAGGAGTCCTTCATAACCTTGCCATTCGTTTTTCTCTTAACGAGATATATGTGAGTCGCAACCGGTTCATAAAACTCTAAATGTATTTATAGGCCAATATTCTAAGAGAAATGAGCAATATTTAACATCTTGAAATTGAAACAAACAGACATATACAGGGAATATCTTAATTGCAGTGAATCCTTTTCGACGACTGCCACACTTGTATGATATCCATATGATGGAGCAATACAAAGGAGCAGCATTTGGAGAGCTTAGCCCTCACCTTTTCGCCGTTGCCGACACCTGCTACAGGTATATAACAATGCAGAAATAGATTTGGAGTACATTTAAAATCAGAGGAAAAGAATTTGATGAAAATCAGAATCATTTAACATGTCAGGGCAATGATAAATGAAAGTAGAAGCCAGTCCATTCTGGTGAGTGGAGAGAGTGGAGCTGGTAAAACAGAAACCACCAAAATGTTAATGAGATATCTAGCATTCATGGGAGGAAGATCAGGTACGGAAGGAAGAACGGTAGAACAACAGGTTTTGGAGGTGAGTTTGAATACTTCTTCAATTGTTTCTTCAACCGCTGTTAACACCATGTACATGTAGTAACATTTTCACTTCTTCAGTCCAATCCAGTGTTAGAAGCATTTGGAAATGCCAAAACTGTCAAAAATAACAATTCAAGGTAAATTTTAGAGGCTTTTAAAGTTCAGATTTTATGTCATAGTTTCCACTTTTCTTCTTATCCTAATAAAACTGTCGGAGTTTGTGGCAGTCGTTTCGGCAAATTCGTAGAAATCCAATTCGACAAGAATGGGAAAATTTCTGGAGCTGCAATTAGAACATATCTCCTAGAGAGGTCACGAGTATGCCAAGTGTCCGACCCGGAGAGAAACTATCACTGCTTTTACATGCTTTGTTCAGCACCACCAGAGGTGAATGAATTCTCCATAATAATCCTGAAAGAAATTAAACATAATTTATCACTCACAAGACTAACTGTTACACTTTACTCAATAGGATGTAAAGAAGTACAAGTTAGGGAATCCAAAGCAATTCCACTATCTTAATCAATCAAACTGTTATGAAGTTTCAAATGTAGATGATGCAAAAGAGTACTTGGAGACCAGAAATGCAATGGATATTGTAGGAATCAACCAGGAAGAACAGGTATAGGATCATCACATTTGTGAATCAAATTTTATTATTTCAATGAAGCATTGATTTCTTTCTATACATATATTTAATTTAACAAAATTTCCTTACACAGGATGCTATCTTTCGTGTGGTCGCGGCAATCCTCCACCTTGGTAACATTGACTTTGTCAAAGGGACTGAAGTTGATTCTTCCAAACTGAAAGATGAAAAATCACTGTTCCACCTTCGGACAGCTGCAGAGTTGTTCATGTAAAAATCATAGATCCATCCACAAATGCCTCTAGTTTCAGTATTTCACCTTTGTTGTCCTTTGACTCACCATTTGTTCAGGTGTGATGAGAAAGCATTAGAGGACTCACTTTGCAAGCGTGTCATTGTTACTCCTGATGGCAATATTACAAAACCACTCGACCCGGACTCAGCTTCTTTGAGCCGAGATGCTTTGTCAAAGACGGTTTACTCAAAACTGTTTGATTGGTAAGCTTCTTTAAGCAGTCTGATACTAGATTTAAGACAATAATTCTAAAAAAAACCAGCAATAACAAAACTTTGATATCTTGGAAATATTCTACTACTAGTGAACAACAGCAATCATAATATTAATTCATAATAAATCCTAAGAAACCATCCTGCAAATAAATGATCTCTACTTCCAATTAATAAGAGGGGTGTATCTATCATGTGCAGATTACAAATTGAGAAAGTTTTTATTGGAAATACGAAAATCTTAAGTTTCCAATGCATTTGTTCTGTATCTATTAAATGAAAAAATTTAAAACCTTCCACTAATGGTAAGCTTATTATGTGCCCTAAGAACACATATTAGCTAAACCCTTATAAGAGAACTTTCAGCTGAGTCAAAGAGTAAACTAAATGAATTATCAAAATATGGCAGGATTGTTGACAAGATTAACAGTTCAATTGGTCAAGACTCCAATGCAGTAAGCATAATAGGAGTCCTTGATATTTATGGGTTTGAGAGCTTCAAGATCAACAGGTATAGTACAATAATTTTGCATAATAAGGAAAATTTCTGCATTCCTATATTATATAGTCTTAACCTGTTCTACATTTTGTAAGTTTTGAGCAACTATGCATCAACCTAACGAACGAGAAGTTGCAACAACATTTCAACCAGGCAAGGCTATTTACCTTACAAACACAATTTGAGCATTTTTGTTGCTGCAAATATTAATATAGAAATCTATATGTTTCAACAGCATGTATTCAAGATGGAGCAAGAAGAGTACACCAAAGAGGAAATCAATTGGAGCTATGTTGAATTTGTGGATAATCAAGATGTTCTTGATCTTATTGAGAAGGTAACAAGAGACTTTGTGTCATCATTGCTTGTGTATGGATCAGCTATACCAGATGAAACCACGAAAGACATGAAACTGATTATTTCTTGCTTGCAGAAACCTGGGGGAATAATTGCTCTTCTTGATGAAGCATGGTATGTCATTTTTCTCAAAATATTGTGAATATATCCAAATAGCAAGACAGATGAAAACAAATTTTATAACAAGCATGAAAAATAATTTCCAAAAGAGGCGCAAACATGTTGGTCGAACTCGCTTATACAGTACTAAATTAAAAGCTCCCCTTCAAACAAGTGAAAACACCATTTGAATTTGTATTTGTATTTTCTGCAGCATGTTCCCCAAGTCAACTCATGAGACTTTTGCACAAAAGATGTACCAGACATATAAAGCACACAAGCGCTTCAGCAAACCAAAACTTTCTCGGACAAACTTCACAATTAACCATTATGCTGGAGATGTAAGCTCAATAAACTCTTATTTTCTGTGTCCATAAAGTTTGAATTTCTTTCTTGGCCATCCAATCCAGTCAACAAAAAGTAAAAATGTTAATTTCTTTTCACAAATCCTTCTTAGTACAGGTCACATATCAAGCAGATTATTTCCTCGATAAAAATAAAGATTACGTAGTAGCGGAGCATCAAGCTCTTTTATGTGCATCCAAGTGCTCATTTGTTGCAAATCTTTTCCCTCCTTTACCTGAGGAAACATCAAAGCAATCAAAATTTTCTTCCATTGGTTCTCAGTTTAAGGTAATATCAAATGGATACTTGTTGCTTCGAACACTTAACCAATGCATGAATTGCTTCTGAATCTAATCTTAAACATCCAGCAACAACTACAATCTCTCATGGAGACACTGAACACAACAGAACCACATTACATAAGGTGTGTGAAGCCAAATACAGTCTTGCAGCCAGGAATCTTTGAGAACTTCAATGTCCTAAATCAGTTAAGATGTGGAGTAAGTTAAATGTGTCCTACTCTCTAAAATGTACAAGAGTAAAGTAAATTAGATTATTCCCTCCCACCAAAGAAGTTTATTCAACCGGTGAACTTGCAGGGAGTACTTGAGGCAATAAGGATTAGTTGTGCCGGATATCCAACGAAAAGAACATTTGAAGAGTTCCTTGACCGTTTTGGAATGCTAGCTCCAGATGTCCTTGATGGGTATTAGATTATTTTACTTTACAAGAAAATGACAATTTTAGGTTTATTAAAAGAAAACTGAAAACCATATTCATAAAACATTATAGTGTAAGAATGATAAAGCGAAGATGTAATACAAGCAATTTTATGTAAAACTACCTAAAGCATAACTTGAAAATAACAATAAGAATTATCTATTATGTAGCTCATATAGATATCAGAAAATCAATTGAGACTGATTTGAAATAAAAGTATAGGCCTATTGTTCTCATTGTTAAGTCTTAACTCAACAAATATATATTGTTAAGTCTTCACATATAAAACCTCATGATAAGTGAGTCTTTCTTCTGTGCAGGTCAGATGAGAAAAAGGCAGCTATTGCCATATGTGATAAGATGGGATTAAAAGGCTATCAAGTAAGTATATACATTCCATAACATGTCAGATTCAAGAAAAAGGCACAATTGTCCCAAAAAAAATTGCTAGTAACTTATAAGTTATAAGCTCTAATTCATTTTCCCTCACCATGTAATGTCACTTTCGATCAGATGGGGAAAACAAAGGTATTCCTCAGAGCTGGACAGATGGCCGAATTAGATGCACGAAGAGCTGAAGTCTTAGCCAAAGCAGCAAGACTCATACAGAGACAAATCCGTACACATTTAACAAGAAAAGAGTTTATCACCTTGAGAAATGCTACAATTCATATCCAGAAAATTTGGAGAGGTAAGCTGTCTTCACATAACTTTCTGTTTTCAGTTCATGTATTCCTATTTCTTGATTGCATCATTGTGATGGTGTTGTGCCAAAAGTAACTGAACTGAATTATTTTCCTTTGGCATTAATATTTCAGCAAAACTTGCACGTGAACTCTATGAAAATATGAGGAGAGAAGCAGCCTCAATCAGGATACAGAAGCATGTGCGTGCACATAGAGCAAGAATGAATTACACATCATTACAAGGATGTTCTATAGTAATTCAATCTGGAATGAGAGCATTAGCCGCACGAAACGAATTTAGGTACCGAAGACAAACGAAGGCTTCAATCAAACTTCAGGTAAAGACAGCTAGAAGGAATATCTAACACCAAAATAGATCATGAATTTATGACCACCATATTCATCTACATGAATTATATGAATACTTTGTGTCTCTTAGATTGAATGTTGACTATTCTATTTTATTTTCCTCTCAAAGACACAATGGAGAAGAGTTCAAGCTCTTTCTGATTACAAACAACAAAAGAGAGCAGCTATTATATTTCAGTGTCTCTGGAGAGCCAGAGTAGCAAGAAGAGAGCTCAGAAAGCTTCGGATAGTGAGTTTTATTTATTCTTATGTTTCTTATTTCATAAGCTTTCTTCCAATTCTTTTAGAATATCTATAAGGAAAGAAGGGATATTTCAAAAAATAAAAAGGCATGCTCATTGTGTAGGCTGCAAGGGATACTGGAGCACTTAAGGAAGCAAAGGACAAGTTGGAGAAGCGTGTTGAGGAGCTTACATGGAGATTAGACATCGAAAAGCACATGAGGGTAAGGACTCTTTCAACTAATACTCCATTATGAATGCCAAATCGCTTTAAGCGTTATGGTGAATAGATGTAAAAAAGAGGCAGCCCGATGCACAAGCATCCTGCATTAATGCAGGGTCTGGGGAACGGCCACCCAAAAGGTGTAATGTACGTAGCCTAACTTGATAATTATGTCAGTGGCTGTTTCCACGGTGAATAGAAATAAAATAAAAGGAATTATTTTGATTCAGAATATTCTCTTAAATCAAAAGTAACTGCACAGTCCATACTGCAAATCATTCAAAATAGCAGTGAAAGGAGAAACTAATTTGTTCATAAAGCTTTTGTATCCACATCAACTAATCAAGAAAAAACAAATTTCAGGTTGACCTTGAAGAAGCTAAAGGACAAGAGATTGCAAAACTACAAAACACTTTACAAGAAATACAAGGTCAGCTAGATGAAGCCCGCGCTGCAATTATTCATGAAAGAGAAGCAGCAAAACTAGCAATTGAGCAAGCACCACCAGTAATTAAAGAGGTTCCTGTTGTGGACAACACAAAGCTAGAGTTACTAACAAATAAAAATGAGGAGCTGGAGGTAAATCTCAACTTCCATCTCAGAATGGTACAATTTACTTTCAGAAGTTTAATGCTGAAAACATCAGAATTACTATAGGTAGAAGTTCCAATACTGCAGATAAAATTTCATGAAAGAAATTATGTGATATTTTTAAATAGTATAAACGAAAGAAAGGACTATACTTTCAACCCCTTTTTTTTCTCAAGAAGAAGGCTATGTCATTTTCCAGTAGAAATTTAAGTTACAAAAAAGTAGAAGGAAATGTAGGAAAAGAAAATTATAAAATGGTGCCTCATGGAATAGAACGTATGATTATTTGCAGAAGAATAGAAACTTCCGCATCCAAGAAAACGTATTGATTCTTGGGTATTAAGATAGAAAATGCTGCTACGTGCTAACACAATTTCGGATGCAATGTCAAACCATCAAATGACGATTCAGATAGTAAAAATACAGCAGCATGTATGCATTGTTTTTCACATCATAATTAATAAGATGACATGTAATTTCATTTAACTTCTGAATACATAGACTGAAGTAGAGGAGTTGAAGAAGAAGATTAAAGAATTTGAAGAAAAGTGCTCAGCAATTGAAAATGAGAATCAAGCTAGGATTAAAGAGGCAGAAGAAGCACAACTAAAAGCAACACAACTTCAAGAGACTATTGAAAGGTTGCTTAGCTCCAAATCATGCAACATCCTTTCCATCATATATATTGCCACTAACGGTCTATTATTTTTAACTCCAGATTGGAAGTGAGCTTGTCCAACCTTGAAACTGAAAATCAAGTGCTATGCCAGCAGGCATTGGTAGAATCAAAAAATGAAGATCTTTCCGAAGAGATCAAAATGTAAGAACTATATACTATTTGCACCTTCTATTATTCCTTTTCTTTTGTGATATCTAGCATCAGAAAATATCAGTCTGGCACTGATGAACTTGAATCTAGCCAACTTTAAATTTTAGTATCCCTTGGCAATATGGTGATAATATAAATGACATGCTTACTTTAATTTTAGGCTCTCTCTTCCTTTATTTTCCTTTCCGCAGAAAACAAATAGATAAATAAAAATTCATGGCGTGTTTTACAATATTTGTTACTTTCTTTTCTGTACCTTCTACAGATAACGCAAATAAGTGAATAGTTTTAGTGAAGATTTAAAAACTTACATCAAATACCAGAAGTAATTGCTACAATAACCCTGGCATAATATATACTCTTCTATAGTGAAATACTGAAACTCTAATGCTTTCTGTAGCCTAAAGGATCAGATAGCAAACCTAGAATCAGAGAATGAACGCCTGCGGGACCAGGCAGAAGCAGCTGCCATGGAGCAGAAAGTTCACCCAGATATAATAGCAACAAACCAGGAAATTTCTGCTGATCAACACGAACAACATATCCAACAAAGAATTGTAGCAGATAATGTGACTCCACAAATCAAGGTACACCACTTTAAATTTTCTTACAAAAACAAATCATTTTATGACATTATCTTTTATGAAGGTGCAGAATCTAGACAATGGACATCTAGCGGAGGAAGAATGCCGTGGAAGAAAAGTATTTCCAACTTACCTCATTTGTTCATTTTGTATTTCTGGATAACTAAATAAAATAATGTTCTATATCAAATAATAAAAATTATATTTTCAGGAACCAAGAGCAGCTGTCTCCTTCCTTACAAAACAAAGATCACTCACAGACAGGCAGCAGGTATGTCTCTGAAATCTAAAAGCAATTAGGGAAAGAAGTTTCAGAGATCGAAATATTTCGAGAGAGCATGCAGTTGAACATTGAAATAAATGGTTGCTTACCACTTTGAATTCTCCTGTAAACAGGAAAGTTATGATGCACTGCTCAAGTGCCTTACCGAAGATAAGCGTTTCGAGAACAACAGACCAGCAGTTGCTTGTATTGTTTATAAAGCACTTCTTCATTGGAGATCCTTTGAAGCAGAGAAGACACATATATTTGATAAAATTAGTCACACCATCCGATCATCTATAGAGGTAGAATCTTCCAAGAACTTTAATACCTCAATAAAGATTAAGTAATTCTAGTTAACAACATCGGCTCTTGAAACTTCATGTATTATTAAATCAACTTACTATTTTTTATGCTGGCAGAGTCAAGAAGGAATCAATGATCTAGCATATTGGCTTTCAACAACTTCAACACTTCTGTTCTATCTGCAATGCACACTCAAGGTCAGCAACACATCTAAGATGGTGTCACGCAATCGAAACTCCCCTGCCACTCTATTTGGAAAAATGGCACAGGTAAGCTTTGAAGACTCAAATTTCCTTGTATTATATCAATATAAAAGAAACTATATTGGTTGTTGATATACAAAACCAGGGTTTACGTTCATCTTCATTGGGAATTGGGATTTCAAGTGGTTATAGTGGAATGGTGGACAAGCACAATGACCAATCTAAAGTCGAAGCCAAGTACCCAGCAATTCTGTTTAAGCAACATTTGACTGCATATGTTGAGAAGATATATGGAATGATCCGTGACAGTTTAAAGAAGGAGATCAGCCCATTCTTGAATTTGTGTATTCAGGTAAATCATCATTTTCAAGAAAACCTTCTATAAGAATATAGTACCTCCAGCAGTAAGATAGAATACTAAGCTGCGTTTGGTTTTGAAAACAGATCAAGACACAAAAATTAGTATTTTTGTATTTTGTCTAGTGATAAATTGAATATAAGAAAGAACAAATTATAGAAGTCCAATTTACTCACATCTCCTCAAAACATCTCTCGAAAAAAAAGGTAAGGCAACTAGCAAGAAATACATCAAAATGCTAACTCCTTAGGAAATTAAAGCATCACCTCACAATAAAAACTAACAAATTCTCACGAGACAAATGTTGTCATGTACACATTTCCACACATCATATATATCAACCTCCAATTTGCTAGGCCATAAGAAAAACTTCCAAATCACAACATGGGATTAGATATGGGATGATCTAATAAATCTTTTATCACCATTAACAGGCACCAAGAGCCATAAGAACCAGATCAATAAGAGGGTCATCCAGAAACATCCATTCGAATATACTTGCAAAACAACAGGCACTGCACATGCACTGGAAAAGCATTGTCAACAAGCTAGATGAAATCTTGGGTGTACTGTCTGATAACTATGTAAGTATGAAGTAGTACTCAATATTTTCTTTGTTGGGTTATACTTACAAGAGAAGAGATTTCACAATATTCCATGATCTTGTGACTTCAGGTCCCTTCCATGATAACAGGGAAGATATTTAGTCAGGTTTTCTCATTCATGAATGTCCAACTCTTTAATAGGTGAGACGATTTTCTTCAATTTCTCTAAGCATATTTGAGTAGTAAACACTGATTCAATTTAATGTAAGTTCTCCTAATGCTGTGAACATGATTCTCTCAGTTTGTTGCTTCGTCGAGAGTGCTGCTCCTTTAGCAATGGAGAATATTTGAAGGCAGGTTTGCATGAGTTGGAACTGTGGTGTCTTAATGCAACAGATCAGGTAAAGATTAGATATTTGCCATAAACCATGGCCAGAGTGAAAAGGACAGAAGCACAAGAAACTCACTTTCTATGTATTTTTACACTGCAGTTTGCTGGGTCATCTTGGCATGAACTCAAACAAATACGCCAAGCTGTCGGATTTCTGGTACACAATCTGATTGAGATTAAAGAGAATGCACTCTTCCTTTCCCTTTCCCTCTATTCAATTCTTAAAAATTGCTTCATTTATGCAGGTCTTGCATCAAAAGGCTCACAAATCTTTGGAAGAGATCACCAATGAACTCTGCCCGGTAACTTGACTAACTCATCCATCCAACACATCAATATGCTTCACTCAAACTTAAGGATTTCTATTAAGGATGATTTCTCTAAACTCTAAACTCACATGTTTAAAAGTTCTAGGGGAAAATGGAGTTATTCTGATTCATGTCAATATATATAACCTAACATTTTTTTGTTTACTATTTTCCTATATCAGGTGTTAAGTATTCCACAAATATATCGTATTGGAACTATGTTCTGGGATGACAAGTATGGATCTCAGGGATTATCTCCAGAAGTAAGTGCTTGTCTCTTTGTTCACATATATATGCAGAACTAATGCTCCGTTGTCCAAATATTTTTCGCAAGCTTTCATTTCCATTTTAAGGCAAATACTTGCATACATTGTTTGCTTCAAAAGGTATAATAAATGACAACGAAATAGCAATACCTAAAAAACTATTGCTAATCTGCTACAATAATCCACAGATAGGTATTAAATCTTGGGGCAACTGACCGAATTTCAAAATGGGAAATATAACTATGAACAATATATCGTAACACCAAAAGAACTGACCCTGAATTCACATTGAGAATTAAAACAATTGGGACAACTATCATGAGTTCATTCTGCATTAGATAACCTTACACAAAATTACAGATAAAGCCTAAACGCATGTTCAAATTATTTCTTGTTATTATTATTCTGTACAGGTCATAAGTAGAATGAGAGTACTTATGACAGAAGACTCGACAAGCATGCCCAATAACTCATTCCTTCTTGAAGTGGACTCCAGGTAATTAATTATTAATTTGTTCCTATATCCATTCTAAACTTTACTTTTTGTATGATCCATACCAAGAAGCCATTATGCAGCAGATAGAAAACTGTATATATTCAAACTAATTCCTAACGAATTTTATATCAGACATTTTGGTCCTCAATAAACTTTTATTACTTTAGAAGTCCCTGAAAATTATACCTCTAAGGCAGATTAGTTCCTTTATCACTTTTAATGAAATTTATAATATGTGCATTTGGTAAATTAATCTTTAACAAATTTTATTATAAGAAAAATTAGTCCTCCTTATATAGTGACCAATTCGTCTACAAGACTTCTAAAATAATAAAATTTTGTTGAGGGTAAAAAAATGTCCGATTTAAATTTTTTTGGGACCAATTTAGATGTTTGCTCTATGGAAAAATATTCCTTGACAAGCTATTGCACTGTTTCCTTGTACAACATTCAGCATACCATTCCTGATGGAGGAGATGTTCCGGTCTATGAGTGACATCAGACTATCAGATATGGAAGTGGATCCACCACCAATCCTCAGGCAAAGGTCTGATTTCCAATTCTTACTGCAACACATTGAAAGCGATTCTCAGTAACCTAGCAAAACTTTGGTGTTCATACACAGTTATACTTTCTGATTTCTATTTATTTGATTTGAGTTTGGTGTGAGGAGTGTAAATTGAGTGAAGAGGTGAGGGATTGTATTTTTTTTATCTATTCTTTTTATTTATTTTCTGAAAGTTTCCTATTTTTTATTCTTCTAGGGCTTCCTTTTAAAAAGAAGGAATGCCACAGTGAAATTTAATGTTGTTGTACAGTATAACTTTTGAAAGGAATGAAATGAAAGGAAATCTTGATTTTTGTTATGTATATTTGAATATGATGCATAGTACTATGAAAAGCATAAGTTTATATTTTCATGTGAGGAAAATGTTATAACCTAACATATTTTGTTTGTTCACATATAAAAAATAATTTTAAATTATTTTCTTAGTCAATTTTTTATTATATTAACTTAAAAAATAATAAAATAAATACATCTAAATAAATTTAATATTTTTAAAATTTAAAATATAAGTTAAAAATAAAACTTAAATAACACAAAATTAAACTTTAAATCTCTAAATTAGTTTTAAATTTTTTAAACACTAACACATCTTAAAATAAATCCCTAAATTAGAAATGGCAAAACTCTCCGAAGTGCAAGGATTTTCACAAAAATCACCCTAAATGGAGACATGAAGATAGAAAATTTGTCCGCGAAGAAAGAATAAAAGACAAAATTCTCCTAAAGTAGAGCGCGAGAACCCGAGCGGAGATCCCTGTCCGATCTTCGCTAATTCCCAAATTATTAAATATACTTAAATACTCTTAATAGATTATTTTTCATATAAATTTTCTAGTCATTATATATATATATCGTCCCACACTCCCACTCCCCAATCACCCCATAACTCCTCTGATCATAGCGTCATTTTCCCTCTTCACCGCTGTGTGACTGCGTCTGTTCCCCTCTCCACTGTTCTGAGCTCTGCTTCGCTGTTCGTCGTCCGCTTGCGTCTAATAAAAAGAAGCCGCTGTCTGTCGTTGAGAGCATCGTTGTCGCAGCTGCCGGTTGTCCCTCCTTTAATTCTCCTCCTCTCCTTCCACTTGACTTTAGGTTTGGAGAATGGGGCCTGTAGAAAATGGAGATCCATGGAGAACGGGAATAGAGGGCAATATTTTCTTATGGCAGGGATTGAGGGTGGAAACGAAGAGCGAATTTGGGGGGCCGGGAGAGGGAGTAGGGAGGCATCCCGTGCCCTGCCCTGACCTGTTGCCATTCCTACCATAAATATTCGAAAACATGTTTTACTCGAGTAAAACTTTTAACTCCCGCAAAATCTAGACCTGCAACACCTCACACTCCTCCTCCGTCACTGCACTCCTCAATCAGCGTGCTTCTCATCTTCACCGTGCTCCTCTCTCACGTCGCGCTTCTCAGTCAGCTTCATTAGCGCTGGAAACATGTCTTAGCAACGCGCTCTTCCTCTTTTCTTTCTCCTCTGTGTCTCTTCACTGCGGTTCTCATCTCAGCAATGCACTTTTTTCTGATATTGTAAAAGATTCTATTTTTTTAATCTATGCATAATTTTTTACATGTCACTAGTATTTTATTTGAATGTGTTTGTGTTGGTAATTTTTTTGCTTATTCTGTCTTATTTGGGATTTGTAATATTAATATAATTTGGATGTACCAAACTACCAATACCTAATTTTGAATGTATTTATGTTATTTATTTAATTGTGGATGTGTTTGTGTTTCTATATATTTTCGTACAAGATTTGTGTGAATAAGAGATGAATTTTAGATATATTTTAAAAGCATTATATTTGTCATTTATTATTTTAGACGTATCTTGAGCATATTTAAGATATTACATTAAATATTTACAACACATCTAAAATAGTATAATTGCATGCAAAATAAATTATAAATACATCCAAAACAAAATTATATTTCAAAATACGTTTTAAGCAATTTTAGTGTCTCATTAAAAAACCAAAAAAAACCTCTTTTTTTGGAAACTAAAAATGAACAAATAAAAAGAAGTTATTTTTTGTCTGTAGTATTTTTTTTTGTGTTTGTGATGGGATATTTTTTATTATTTTATTGATTTAAAATTTATAATATTAATATAATTTAGATGTACAATATCTAATTTTAAATGTGTTGATGTTGTTCATGTTAATTTTAGATGTGTTTGTAATTCTGAAGATTTTGGTGCAAATTTCTGAATTTTGTTCATATTAATGAATATCGAAATAAATTTAAATAGAGGAAAACAAAGCAATGTTGTACTTGTGTAGCGGTGATGATGATGAAAAACAAAAAAAATCAATATCATAAATTGAAATCCAAACGTAACCATTTTTTTTAATGAAAAAAATAACAATCTCAATTGATAAAAAAAAAGTTACATCATGTATTTTATTTTTCTATAAATTGGAATATAAATTTATTAAAAAATATTATAATAAATAAATCAAATTCAATGGCTAATTAGTAGATAATTGTTAAAGAATGAATAGCATTTCTCAATTCATAAATGCTATTATTTACGTAGAGTTATGTTGTATTGAGAGCAATTTAATAGTACGACACAAAAAAAGAGTAATTTTTATAAATATTTTTATAGAAAATAATTAAAAATTATGATATTGTGTTGGACTTTTTGGTCTCTACTTTGAGGATTTTAGAACCAACAAACATGAGTTGGAGGAGCAAAATATGAATATCATTGTAAAAATCCAGAAAAATGATACATAATTAATTAATAAATTAAATATGAGTAAAGATGGTTAAAAACTTATAATTTATAATTTGGAAAAAATAAAATATTTAGAACGCAAATTAAAACATTAATCTTAAAGGTTTTGACCTAAAGTTGTGCTAGCATACTAAAACGGTTAAACCCGATCTCACTAGGCCAAAGCCCAAGGCTTAAAAGCCTCAAACTTGCCACATTTAGGCACATTTAGGCCCCACTACCCTCATTTGAGAGAGGAGCCAGCTAATGAGCGGATAATTTATACGCTTTTTGGCATTGTTTTTAGGTAGTTTTTAGTAGGATCTAGCTACTTTTATGAATGTTTTCATTAGTTTTTATGCTAAATTTACATTTCTGGACTTTACTATGAGTTTGTGTGTTTCTGTGTGATTTCAGGTATTTTCTGGCTAAAATTGAGGGACCTGAGTAAAAGTCTGATAGGAGGCTGACAAAGGACTGCTGATGCTGTTGGATTCTGACCTCCCTGCACTCAAAATAGATTTTCTGGAGCTACAGAACTTCAAATGGCACGCTCTCAATGGCGTTGGAAAGTAGACATCTAGAGCTTTCCAACAATATATAATATTTCATACTTTATTCGAGATTAGATGATGCAAACTGGCGTTCAACGCCAGTTTCATGCTGCATTCTAGAGTCAAACGCCAGAAACACGTCACGAACCAGAGTTAAACACCAAAAACACGTTACAACTTGGCGTTTTAACTCCAAAAGAAGCCTCTGCACGTGTATAGTTCAAGCTAAGCCCAAGAACACACCAAAGTGGGCCCCGGAAGTGGATTTCTGCACTTAGACTTATTTCTGTAAACCCTAGTAGCTAGTTTAGTATAAATAGAATTTTTTACTATTGTACAAGGGGTCCCTTTCCCTAATTTCGAATTTCATATCATATTTTGGGGGATGGCCATTCGGCCATGCCTGGACCACTATCACTTATGTATTTTCAACGGTGGAGTTTCTACACATCATAGATCAAGGGTGTGGAGCTTTGCTGTACCTCGAGTTTTAATGCAAAGTACTACTATTTTCTATTCAATTCAGCTTATTCTTATTCTAAGATATTCGTTGCACTTCAACCTGATGAATGTGATGATCCGTGACACTCATCATCATTCTCACCTATGAACGCGTAACTCACAACCACTTCCGTTCTACCTTAGACCGAGCGCATATCTCTTGGATTCCTTAATCAGAATCTTCGTGGTATAAGCTAGAATTTTTGGCGGCCATTCTTGAGAATCCGGAAAGTCTAAACCTTGTCTGTGGTATTCTGAGTAGGATTCAGGGATTGAATGACTGTGACGAGCATCAAACTCGCGATTGTTGGGCGTGATGACAAACGCAAAAGAATCAATGGATTCTATTCCGACATGATCGAGAACTGACAGATGATTAGCCTTGCTGTGACAGAGCATTTGGACCATTTTCACTGAGAGGATGGGATGTAGCCATTGACAACGGTGATGCCCTACATACAGCTTGCCATAGAAAGGAATATGAAGAATTGGATGAAAGCAGTAGGAAAGCAGAGATTCAAAAGGAACACAGCATCTCCTTACGCTTATCTGAAATTCCCACCAATGAATTACATAAGTATTTCTATCTTTATTTTAATGCTTTATTTATTATTATTTTCGAAAAACAATTATAACCATTTGAATCCGCTTAACTGAGATTTACAAGATGACCATAGCTTGCTTCATACCAACAATCTCTGTGGGATCGACCCTTACTCACATGAGTTATTACTTGGACGACCCAGTGCACTTGCTGGTTAGTTGTGCGGAGTTGTGACAAAGTGTGATTCACGTTTGAGAGTGCTACCAAGTTTTTGGCGCCATTGTTGATGATGACAATTTCGTGCACCAAGTTTTTGGCGCCGTTGCCAGGGATTGTTCGAGTTTTGACAACTGACGGTTCATCTTGTTGCTCAGATTAGGTAATTTTCTTTTCAAAAAAATTTTTTCAAAAATCTTTCAAAATTTTTTTTTCTTCATTTTCATTTTCAAAAAAAAAATTATTTTTCGAAAAAAATAAAATAAAAATAAAAAAATAATAAAATCATAAAAATAAAAATATTTTGTGTTTCTTGTTTGAGTAT
The DNA here is from genome assembly GCF_003086295.3 of Arachis hypogaea. Classification (NCBI taxonomy): domain Eukaryota; kingdom Viridiplantae; phylum Streptophyta; class Magnoliopsida; order Fabales; family Fabaceae; genus Arachis; species Arachis hypogaea. Next base: position 49,908,821 of record NC_092042.1, on the reverse strand, counting down.
TGAGTCAATTTTTAAGTTTGGTGTCAATTGCATGTTTCTCTTTTTCTTGCATTTTTCGAAAATTCATGCATGTGTTCTTCATGATCTTCAAGTTGTTCTTTACAAGTCTTCTTGTTTGATCTTTAAATTTTTTTTGTTTTGTGTCTTTTGTTGTTTTTCATATGTATTCTTGCATTCATAGTGTCTAAGTATTAAAAATTTCTAAGTTTGGTGTCTTGCATGTTTTCTTTTCTTGAAAATTTTTCAAAAATAAATCTTGATGTTCATCTTGATCTTTAAAGTGTTCTTGGTGTTCATCTTGACATTCATAGTGTTCTTGCATGTATCATTGGTTTCGATCCAAAATTTTCATGTTTTGGGTCATATTTATGTTTTTCTCTCTCCTCATCAAAAATTCAAAAATAAAAAATATCTTTTCCTTTTTTCTCTCAAAATTTCGAAAATTTGAGTTGACTTAGTAAAAAATTTTTAAAATTAGTTGTTTCTTGTAAGTCAAGTCAAATTTTCAATTTTAAAAATCTTATCTTTTCAAACCTTTTTCAAAAATCAAATCTTTTTCATTTTTCTTATTAATTTTCGAAAATTTTTTTAAAATATTTTTTAAAAATCTTTTTCTTAATTTTATCTTTATTTTCGAAAATTATACTAACAATTAATGAGATTGATTCAAAAATTTGAAATTTGTTACTTTCTTATTAAGAAAGGTTCAATCTTTAAATTCTAGAATCATATCTTTTAGTTTCTTGTTAGTCAAGTAATCAATTTTATTTTAAAAAAATTAAATCTTTTTCAAAACAAATTTCAATCATATCTTTTTAATCATATCTTTTTCAAATTCAATTTCAAAATATCTTTTCTAATTTCTTATCTTTTTAAAATTGATTTTCAAATCTTTTTCAACTAACTAATTGACTTTTTGTTTATTTCTTATCTTTTTCAAAACCACCTAACTACTTTCTCCTTCTAATTTTCGAAAATCACTTCTCTCTTTTTCAAAATTTTCTTAATTAACTAATTGTTTCAAATTTTAATTTTAATTTTAATTCTTCTCTTAATTTTCGAAAATCACTAATCCTTTTTCAAAATTTATTTTCGAAATTCTCTCCCTCTCATCTTCTTCTATTTATTTATTTATTTACTAACACTTCTCTTCATCTCAAGAATTCAAACCTATCTTCCCCCTTGTGTTTGGATTCTTAACTCTTGTCCTTCTTCTATTCCTTTCTTCTTCTACTAATATAAAGGAATCTCTATACTATGACATAGAGGATTCCTCTTCCTTTTCTGTTCTCTTCTCTTTCATATGAGTAAGAATAAGAAAAAAAGGCATTCTTGTTGAAGCTGACCCTGAACCTGAAAGGACTCTGAAGAGGAAACTGAGAGAAGCTAAAATACAACAATCCAGAGACAACCTTACTGAAATTTTTGAACAAGAAAAGGATATGGCAGCCGAACCTAACAACAATAATGCAAGAAGGATGCTTGGTGATTATACTACACCTACTTCCAAGTTTGATGGAAGAAGCATCTCAATCCCTACCATTGGAGCAAACAATTTTGAGCTGAAACCTCAACTAGTTGCTCTAATGCAGCAGAACTGCAAGTTTTATGGACTTTCATCAGAAGATCCCTATTAATTTTTAATTGAATTCTTGCATATCTGTGAGACTGTTAAGACTAATGGAGTAGATCCTGAATTCTACAGGCTCATGCTTTTTCCTTTTGCTGTAAAAGACAGAGTTAGAACATGGTTGGACTCACAACCCAAAGATAGCCTGGACTCTTGGGATAAGCTGGTCACGGCCTTCTTGGCTAAGTTCTTTCCTCCTCAAAAGCAGAGCAAGCTTAGAGTGGATGTTCAGACCTTCAAACAAAAAGATGGTGAATCCCTCTATGAAACTTGGGAAAGATACAAGCAGATGACCAAAAGGTGTCCTTCTGACATGCTTTCAGAGTGGACCATTCTGGATATATTCTATTATGGTCTATCTGAGTTCTCCAAGATGTCACTAGACCATTCTGCAGGTGGATCCATTCACCTAAAGAAAACACCTGTAGAAGTGGTGCACAAAATTGCAATCACACTTTTGCAATCCGTACAACTGACCAGCAAGTGCACTGGGTCGTCCAAGTAATACCTTACGTGAGTAAGGGTCGAATCCCACAGAGATTGTTGGCTTGAAGCAGGCTATGGTTATCTTGTAATTCTTAGTCAGGATATCAATTATAATTATCAGTTTGAATTACGAAAAATAAAAGAGCACAAAATAAATAATTGTACGCGATTATGGAGAATATGTTGGAGTTTTGGAGATGCTGTGTCCTCTGAATTCCTGCAACATAATACTTTCTTACATGAAAAAGTGCAAAGTTCCTTCCATGGCAAGCTATATGTAGGGTGTCACCATTGTCAATGGCTACTTCCCATTCTCTCAGTGAAAATGGTCCAAATGCTCTGTCACAGCACGGCTAATCATCTGTTGGTTCTCGATCATGTCGGAATAGAGTCCATTGATTCTTTTGCGTTTGTCATCACGCCCAACAATCACGAGTTTGAAACTCGTCACAGTCATTCAATCCTTGAATCCTACTTGGAATACCACAGACAAAGTTTAGACTTTCCGGATTCTCATGAATGCCGCCATCAATTCTAGCTTATACCACGAAGATTCTGATTAAGAAATCTAAGAGATACTCATTCAATCTGATGTAGAACGGAGGTGGTTGTCAGGAACACGTTCATAGATTGAGGAAGGTGATGAGTGTCACGGATCATCACCTTCTTCATAGTGAAGCACGAATGAACATCTTAGATAGGAACAAGCATGTTTGAATGGAAAACAGAAATAATTGCATTATTTCATCGAGACGCTGCAGAGCTCCTCACCCTCAACAATGGGGTTTAGAGACTCATGCTGCCAAAAGGTACAAATTTCAGATCTAAAAATGTCATGAGATACAAAATAAGTCTCTAAAAGTTGTTTAAATACTAAACTAGTAACCTAGGTTTACAGAAAATAAGTAAACTAAGATGGACAGTGCAGAAATCCACTTCTGGGGCCCACTTGGTGTGTGCTGGGGCTGAGACTTAAGCTTCTCACGTGCCTGGGCTGTTTCTGGAGTTGAACGCCAGGTTGTAACCTGTTTCTGGCGCTGAACTCCAACTTGTAACCTGTTTCTGGCGCTGAACGCCAGACTGCAACATGGAACTGGCATTGAACGCTAGTTTACGTCATCTATTTTCGCGCAAAGTATGAACTATTATATATTTCTGGAAAGCCTTGGATGTCTAAATTCCAGCCCAATTAAGAGCGCGCCAATTGAACTCCTGTAGCTCCGAAAAATCCATTCCGAGTGTAGGGAGGTCAGAATCCAACAGCATCAGCAGTCCTTTTTCAGCCTAAATCAGATTTTTGCTCAGCTCCCTCAATTTCAGCCAGAAAATACTTGAAATCACAGAAAAACACACAAACTCATAGTAAAGTCCAGAAATATGATTTTTGCTTGAAAACTAATAAAATTCTATTAAAAATAATTAAAACATGCTAAAATCTACATGAAATTACCCCCAAAAAGCGTATAAAATATCCGCTCATCAAGAAGCTCAAGAACTTATGACATGGTGATGAGCGGATAATTTATACGCTTTTTGGCATTGTTTTTAGGTAGTTTTTAGTATGATCTAGTTACTTTTAGGGATGTTTTCATTAGTTTTTATGCTAAATTCACATTTCTGGACTTTACTATGAGTTTGTATATTTTTCTATAATTTCAGGTATTTTCTGGCTGAAATTGAGGGACCTGAGCAAAACTCTGATAAGAGGCTGACAAAGGACTGCTAATGCTGTTGGAATCTGACCTCCCTACACTCGAAATGGATTTTCTGGAGCTACAAAACTCCAAATGGCACGCTCTCAACGGCGTTGGAAAGTAGACATTCAGAGCTTTCCAACAATATTTAATAGTTCATACTTTATTCGTAATTAGACGACGTAAACTGGCGCCCAACGCCAGTTCCATGCTGCATTCTGGAGTCAAATGCCAGAAACACGTCACGAACCAGAGTTGAACGCCAGAAACACGTTACAACTTGGCGTTCAACTCCAATAAAAGCCTCTGCACGTGTAACATTCAAGCTCAGCCCAAGCACACACCAAGTGGGCCCTGGAAGTGGATTTTTGCATCAATTACTTACTTCTGTAAACCCTAAGTAGCTAGTTTATTATAAATAGGACATTTTACTATTATATTTTCGTCCTGGATCCTGGATTGTATTTTTGATCTGGTGATCACGTTTTGGGGGCTGGCCATTCGGCCATGCCTGAACCTTCATCACTAATGTACTTTCAACGGTGGAGTTTCTACACACCATAGATTAAGGGTGTGGAGCTCTGCTGTATCTCAAGTTTTAATGCAATTACTACTATTTTCTATCCAATTCGATTTATTCCTGTTCTAAGATATCCGTTGCACTTCAACTTGTTGAATGTGATGATCCGTGACACTCATCATCATTCTCACCTAAGAACGCACGTGACTAACAACCACTTCCATTCTACCTTAGACCGGGCGCATATCTCTTGGATTCCTTGATCAGAATCTTCGTGGTATAAGCTAGAATTGATGGTGGCATTCATGGGAATCCGGAAAGTCTAACCTTGTCTGTGGTATTTCGATTAGGATTCCGGGATTGAATGACTATGACGAGCTTCAAACTCCTGAAGGCTGGGCGTTTGTGACAGACGCAAAAGAATCACTGGATTCTATTCCAACCTGATTGAGAACCGACAGATGATTAGCCGTGCTGTGACAGAGCATTTGGACCATTTTCACTGAGAGGATGAGATGTAGCCATTGACAACAGTGATGCCCTACATACAGCTTGCCATAGAAAGGAGTGACAAAGATTGGATAAAGATAGTAGAAAAGCAGAGATTTAGAAGCAACACAGCACCTCCATACACCTATCTGAAATTCCCACCATTGGATTACATGAGTAACTTTATCTTTATTTTCTATTTAATTTATTATTATTATTTGAAAAACCAATAATCTCTTAAATTAGTTAAATCTGCCTGACTGGGATTTCCAAGATGACCATAGCTTGCTTCATACCAACAATCTCTGTGGGATCGACCCTTACTCACGTAAGGTATTACTTGGACGACCCAGTACACTTGCTGGTTAGTTGTGCGGAGTTGTGACAAAGTGTGATTTATGTTTGAGAGCACCAAGTCTTTGGAGCCATTGTTGATGATCACAATTTCGTCCACCAAGTTTTTGGCGCCGTTGCCGGGGATTGTTCGAGTTTGGACAACTAACAGTTCATCTTGTTGCTCAGATTAGGTAATTTTTTTTTCAAAAAGTTTTCAAAAAAAATTTTTCAAAATTTTTCTTTCCCAAAAATTATTTTCGAAAAAAATAATAAAAATACAAAAAATTCATAAAATCATAAAAATCAAAATATTTTGTTTCTTGTTTGAATTTTGAGTCAATTTTTAAGTTTGGTGTCAATTGCATGCTTTAAAAATCTCTTGCGAAAATTCATACATTCATAGTGTTCTTCATGATCTTCAACTTGTTCTTGGTAAGTCTTCTTGTTTGATCTAGATGTTTTCTTGTTTTGTATCTTTTGTTGTTTTTCATATGCATTTTTTGTTTGTTAGAGTCCAAGCATTAAAGAATTCTAAGTTTGGTGTCCTACATGTTTTCTTTGCATAAAATTTTTTCAAAAATATGTTTCTTGATGTTCATCATGATCTTCAAAGTGTTCTTGGTGTTCATCTTGACATTCATAGTGTTCTTGCATGCATTCCTTGTTTTGATCCAAAAAGAAAAGAGAAAAACACAATTATATCGTTTTAATTTTAATTTTTTTCTCTCTCATCATTAAAAATTCAAAAAATCAAAAAATATATTTTCCTTAATTTTCTCATAATTTTCAAAAATTTGAGTTGACTTAGTCAAAAAATTTTTAAAATTAGTTGTTTCTTACAAGTCAAGTCAAATTTTCAAATTTAAAAATCTTATCTTTTCAAAATCTTTTTCAAAAATCACATCTTTTTTCAATTTTTATATAATTTTCGAAATTTTTAAAAAAATTTATTTTCAAAATCTTTTTCTTATCTTTTTTTCAAAAAAAAATTGAAACTTTACTAACAATTAATGTGATTGATTCAAAAATTTGAAGTTTGTTACTTTCTTGTTAAGAAAGATTCAATCTTTAAATTCTAGAATCTTATCTTTTAGTTTCTTTTTAGTTAAGTAATTAATTTTAATTTTAAAATTTAAAATCTTTTTCAACCATATCTTTCTATTAAATCTATCTTATCTTGTCTTTTATATCATATCTTTTTCAAAATTTTATCTTTTTCAAAAATTTGATTTTAAAACATCTTTTCTAACTTCTTATCTTCTTATCTTTTCAAATTTGATTTTAATATCATTTTCAACTAAATATTTGACTTTTTGTTTATTTCTTATCTTTTTCAAAATCACCTAACTACCTTTCCCTCTTTAATTTTCGAAAATATCTCATCTCTTTTTCAAAAATTCATTTAATTGTTTTAAATTTTAATTTTAATTATATCTTATCTTTAATTTTCGAAAATCATTAACTACTTTTTCAAAATTATTTTTGAATTCTCCCTCTCTAATCTTCTTCTATTTATTTATTTATTTACTAACACTTCTCTTCACCTCTCTTCATCTCCAATCACTGCCTCTATCCTCACCCTTGTGATTGGATTCTCCACTCTTATTCCTTTCTTCTTCTACTAATAATAAGAATCCTCTTTGTCCAGATATAGAGGATTCCTCTTCCTTTTTCTTTTTCTCTTCTCTTTTATATGAGCAGGAATAAGGAAAAAGGCATCTTTGTTGAAGCTAATCCAGAACCTGAAAGGACTCTAAAAAAGAAACTAAGAGAAGCTAAATTACAATAATCCAGAGGCAACCTTTCTGAAATTTTCGAACAAGAGAAGGAGATGGCAGCCGAACCCAACAACAATAATGCAAGGAGGATGCTTGGTGATTTCACTAAACCAACGTCCAAGTTTGATGGAAGAAGCATCTCAATTCCTGCCATTGGAGCAAACAATTTTGAGCTGAAACCTCAATTAGTTGCTTTGATGCAACAGAACTGCAAGTTTCATGGACTTCCATCTGAAGATCCTTATCAGTTTTTAACTGAGTTCTTGCAGATTTGTGAGACTGTTAAGACAAATGGAGTAGATCCTAAAGTCTACAGGCTCATGATTTTTCCTTTTGCTGTAAGAGACAGAGCTAGAACATGGTTGGACTCACAACCTAAAGATAGCCTGAACTCCTGGGATAAGCTGGTCATGGCCTTCTTGGATAAATTCTTTCCTCCTCAAAAGTTGAGCAAGCTTAGAGTGGATGTTCAGATCTTCAAGCAAAAAGATGGTGAATCCCTCTGTGAAGCTTGGGAAAGATACAAGCAGATGACCAAAAAGTGTCCTTCTGACATGTTTTCAGAATGGACCATATTAGATATATTCTATTATGGTCTATCTGAGTTTTCTAAAATGTCATTGGACCATTCTGCAGGTGGATCCATCCACTTAAAGAAAATGCCTGCAGAAACTCAAGAACTTATTGACATGGTTGTAAATAACCAATTCATGTACACTTCTGAGAGGAATTCCGTGAATAATGGGACGCCTCAGAGGAAGGGAGTTCTTGAAATTGATGCTCTGAATGCCATATTAGCTCAGAACAAAGTGTTGACTCAGCAAGTCAACATGATCTCTCAAAGTCTGAATGGATGGCGAAATGCATCCAACAGTACCAAAGAGGCAGCTTCTGAAGAAGCTTATGATCCTGAAAACCCTGCAATAGCAGAGGTAAATTACATGGGTGACCCTTATGGAAACACCTATAATTCATCATGGAGAAATCATCCAAATTTCTCATGGAAGGATCAATAAAAGCCTCAACAAGGCTTTAATAATGGTGGAAGAAACAGGCTAAGCAATAACAAGCCTTTTCCATCATCTTCTCAGCAACAGACAGAGAATTCTGAGCAGAGCCCCTCTAATTTAGCAAATTTAGTCTCTGATCTGTCTAAGGCCACTTTAAGTTTCATGAGTGAAACAAGGTCCTCCATCAGAAATTTGGAGGCACAAGTGGGCCAGCTGAGTAAGAAAGTCATTGAAACTCCTCCCAGTATTCTCCCAAGCAATACAGAAGAAAATGCAAAAGGAAAGTGCAAGGCCATTGATGTAATCAATATGGCCGAATGCACAAGGGAGGAGAAGGACAAAAATCCTAGTGAGAAAGACCTCCTGGGATGTCTCTCAAACAAGAAGGAGTTTCCTATTGAGGACCTAAAGGAATCTGAGGCTCATATAGAAACCATAGAGATTCCACTAAATCTCCTTCTGCCATTCATGAGCTCTAAAGACTATTCTTCCTCAGAAAAGGATGAAGATGTGACTGGAGAGCAAGTTGCTCAATATCTAGGAGCCATCATGAAGCTGAATGCCAAGTTGTTTGGTAATGAGACTTGGGAAGGTGAACCTCCCTTGCTCATTAGTGAACTAGATACATGGGTTCATAAAACTTTACCTCAAAAGAGACAAGATCCTGGTAAATTCTTAATACCCTGTACCATAGGCACCATAACCTTTAACAAGGCTCTGTATGACCTGGGGTCAGGCATAAATCTTATGCCACTCTTTGTAATGGAGAAACTGGGGAACATTGAGGTACAACCTGCCTTATTCTCATTACAATTGGCAGACAAGTCAGTAAGACAAGCTTATGGATTAGTAGAGGACGTGTTGGTAAAGGTTAAAGGCCTTTACATTCCTACTGATTTCATAATCTTAGACACTGGGAAGGAGGAGGATGAATGCATCATCCTTGGAAGACCTTTCCTAGCCACAGCAGGTGCTGTGATTGATGTTAACAGAGGAGAATTAGTCCTTCAATTGAATGGGGACTACCTTGTATTTAAAGCACACAGCCATTCCTCTGCAACCATGGAGAGGAAGCATGAAAAGCTTCTCTCAGTACAGAGTCAAACAAAGCCCCCACAATCAAACTTTAAGTTTGGTGTTGGGAGGCCATAACCAAACTCTAAGTTTGGTGTTGAGAAGACCCCACATTCAAACTCTAAGTTTGGTGTTGGGAGGACTTCATCGTGGTCTGAACTTCTCTAAGGCTCCATGAGAGCCCACTGTCAAGCTAGTGACATTAAAAGAGCGCTTGTTGGGAGGCAACCCAATTTTTATTTATCTAATTTTATTTTTATTTAATTGTTATTTTGTGTTTTAGTGGGTTCATGATCATGTGGAGTCACGAAAAAATATTAAAATTAAAAACAGAATAAAAATAGCAGAAGAAAAATCACACCCTGGAGGAAGGACTTACTGGCGTTTAAACGCCAGTAAGGAGCATCTGGCTGGTGTTCAATGCCAGAACAGAGCATGGAACTGGCGCTGAATGCCAGAAACAAGCATCATCCTGGCGTTTGAACGCCAGGAATATGCCCTGAGGAAAGCTGGCGCTGAACGTCAGTAACAAGCATGGAACTGGCGTTCAATGCCAGAAACATGCTACACATGGGCGTTGAACGCCCAGAACGTGCATCACTTCGGCGTTTAAATGCCAGAATGGTATGCTAAGGCATTTTACATGCCTAATTGGTGCAGGGATGTAAATTTTTGATACCTCAGGATCTGTGGACCCCACAGGATCATCTCAGGATCTGTGGACCCCACAGGATCCCCACCTAACATATTCCCACCTTACCTCCTAATAATCCTATGACACACTTTCCCAAAAACCCTTCACCAATCACCTCAATCTCTCTTCCCAATTACCCCTTTCACCACTCACATCCATCCACTCTTTCCCATAAACCCCTCCATTCTACTTTATTTTCACACAACACAACCCCCTCTTCTATACCTTGGCCGAATACACCTCCCCCTCACTCTCTTCCATATTTTCTCTTCTTCTTCTTCTTTTCTTTCTTCTCTTGCTCGAGGGCGAGCAATATTTTAAGTTTGGTGTGGTAAAAGTATAAGCTTTTTGTTTTTCCATTACCGTTGATGGCACCTAAGGCCGGAGAAACCTCTAGAAAAGGGAAAGGGAAGACAAAAGCTTCTACCTCCGAGTCATGGGAGATGGAAAGATTCATCTCCAAAGCCCATCAAGACCACTTCTATGATGTTGTGGCCAAGAAGAAGGTGATCCCCGAGGTCCCTTTCAAACTCAAGAAAAATGAGTATCCGGAGATCCAACATGAGGTCCAAAGAAGAGGTTGGGAAGTTCTAACCAACCCCATCCGACAAGTCGGAATCTTAATGGTTCAAGGGTTCTATGCCAATGCATGGATCACTAGAAACCATGATCAAAGTAAGAACCCGAACCCAAAGAATTATCTTACAATGGTTCGGGGGAAATACTTAGATTTTAGTCCGGAAAATGTGAGGTTGGCGTTCAACTTGCCCATGATGCAAGGAGATGCATGCCCCTACACTAGAAGGGTTAACTTTAATCAAAGGTTGGACCAAGTCCTTATGGATATATGTGTGGAAGGAGCTCAATGGAAAAGAGATTCCAAAGGCAAGCCGGTTTAACTAAGAAGACTGGACCTCAAGCCTGTGGCTAGAGGATGGTTGGAATTCATCTAACGCTCCCTCATCCCCACTAGCAACCGATCTGAAGTTACCGTGGATTGGGCCATCATGATTCATAGCATCATAAATGGAGAGGAAGTAGAAGTTCATGAAGTCATCTCCCATGAATTCTATAAAATAGCCTATAAGTCCTCTACTTTGGCAAGGCTAGCTTTTCCTCAACTTATTTTCCATCTATGTTACTCAGCTGGAGTTATCATAGAAGGAGACATCCTCATTGAGGAGGATAAGCCCATTACTAAGAAAAGGATGGAGCAAACAAGAGAGCCCACTCATGGAACCCAAGAGACGCATGAGGAAGCTCATCACCAAGAAATCCCGGAGATGCCTCAAGGGATGCACTTTTCTCCCAACAACTATTGGGAACAACTCAACACTTTCTTAGAAGATTTGAGTTATAATGTGGATCAATTAAGGGTGGAATATCAAGAGCACTCCATCATTCTCCATGAAATTAGAGAACATCAAAGAGCAATGAGGGAGGAGCAACAAAGGCAATGGAGGGACATAGAAGAGCTTAAGGACATCATTGGTCCTTCAAGAAGAAGACACCACTAAGGTAGATTCATTCCTTATTCTTAATTTTTCTATTTTTCATTTTTATCTATGTTTTGTGTCTCTACTTCATGATTATTAGTAGTTAGTAACTATGTCTTAAGGCTATAAATAATTCCATGAATCCTTCACTTCTCTTAAATGAAAAATGTTTTTAATTCAAAAGAACAAGAAGTACATGAATTTCAAAAATTTTCCTTGAATTTAGTTTAATTATATTGACGTGGTGACAATACTTTTTGTCTTTTGAATGAATGCTTAAACAGTGCATTTTTTTGATCTTGTTGTTTATAAATGTTAAAATTGTTGGCTTTTGAAAGAATGATGAACAAAGAGAAATGTTATTGATTATCTAAAAAATCATGAAATTGATTCTTGAAGCAAGAAAAAGTAGTGAAAAAGCAAAATCTTGAAAAAAAATATTGGCGAAAAAAAAGAAAGAAAAAGAAAAAGCAAGTAGAAAAAGCCAATAGCCCTTAAAACCAAAAGGCAAGGGTAAAAAGGATCCAAGGCTTTGAGAATCAATGGATAGGAGGGCCCAAGGAAATAAAATCCAGGCCTAAGCGGCTAAATCAAGCTGTCCCTAACCATGTGCTTGTGGCATGCAGGTCCAAGTGAAAAGCTTGAGACTGAGTGGTTAAAGTCGTGATCCAAAGCAAAAAGAGTATGCTTAAGACCTCTGGACACCTCTAACTGGGGACTCTAGCAAAGCTGAGTCACAATCTGAAAAGGTTCACCCAGTCATGTGTCTGTGGCATTTATGTATTCGGTGGTAATACTGGAAAACAAAGTGCTTAGGGCCACGGCCAAGACTCATAAAAGTAGCTGTGTTCAAGAATCAACATACTTAACTAGGAGAATCAATAACACTATCCGAAATTCTAAGTTCTTAGAGAAGCCAATCATTCTAAACTTCAAAGGAAAAAGTGAGATGCCAAAACTGTTCAGAAGCAAAAAGCTACAAGTCCCGCTCATCTAATTAGAATTAATATTCATTGATATTTTGGGATTTATAGTATATTCTCTTCTTTTTATCCTAATTGATTTTCAGTTGCTTGGGGACAAGCAACAATTTAAGTTTCGTGTTGTGATGAGCGGATAATTTATACGCTTTCTGGCATTATTTTTAGGTAGTTTTTAGTATGATCAAGTTACTTTTAGGGATATTTTTATTAGTTTTTATGCTAAATTCACATTTCTGGGCTTTACTATGAGTTTGTGTGTTTTTCTATGAATTCAAGTATTTTCTAGCTAAAATTGAGGGACCTGAGCAAAACTCTAATAAGAGGCTGACAAAGGACTGCTAATGTTGTTGGAATCTGACCTCCCTGCACTCGAAATAGATTTTCTGGAGCTACAGAATTCGAAATGGCGCTCTCTCAACGGCGATGGAAAGTAGACATCCAGAGCTTTCCATCAACATATAATAGTCCATACTTTATTCGTAATTAGATGATGCAAACTGGCGCCCAACGCCAGTTCCATGCTGCATTCTGGAGTCAAACGCCAGAAACACGTCACGAACCAGAGTTGAACGCCAGAAACACGTTACAACTTGGCGTTCAACTCCAATAAAAGCCTCTGCACGTGTAACATTCAAGCTCAGCCCAAGCACACACCAAGTGGACCCCGAAAGTGGATTTCTGCATCAATTACTTACTTCTGTAAACCCTAAGTAGCTAGTTTATTATAAATAGGACATTTTACTATTGTATTTTCGTCCTGGATCCTGGATTGTATTTTTGATCCGGTGATCACGTTTTGGGGGCTGGCCATTTGGCCATGCCTGAACCTTCATCACTTATGTATTTTCAACGGTGGAGTTTCTACACACCATAGATTAAGGGGGTGGAGCTCTGCTGTACCTCAAGTTTTAATGCAATTACTACTATTTTCTATCCAATTCAATTTATTCCTGTTCTAAGATATCCGTTGCACTTCAACTTGATGAATGTGATGATCCGTGACACTCATCATCATTCTCACCTATGAACGCGCGTGACTGACAACCACTTCCATTCTACCTTAGACCGGGCGCATATCTCTTGGATTCCTTGATCAGAATCTTCGTGGTATAAGCTAGAATTGATGGCGGCATTCATAGGAATCCGGAAAGTCTAACCTTGTCTGTGGTATTCCGAGTAGAATTCTGGGATTGAATGACTGTGACGAGCTTCAAACTCCTGAAGGCTGGGCGTTTGTGACAGACGCAAAAGAATCACTGGATTCTATTCCAACCTGATTGAGAACCGACAGATGATTAGCCGTGCTGTGACAGAGCATTTGGACCATTTTCACTGAGAGGATGGGATGTAGCCATTGACAACGGTGATGCCCTACATATAGCTTGCTATAGAAAGGAGTGACAAAGATTGGATAAAGACAATAGAAAAGCAGAGATTCAGAAGGAACACAGAACCTCTATACACCTATCTGAAATTCCCACCATTGGATTACATGAGTAACTTTATCTTTATTTTCTATTTAATTTATTATTATTATTCGAAAAACCAATAATCTCTTAAATTAGTTAAATCCGCCTGACTGGGATTTACAAGATGACCATAGCTTGCTTCATACCAACAATCTCTGTGGGATCGACCCTTACTCACGTAAGGTATTACTTGGACGACCCAGTACACTTGCTGGTTAGTTGTGCAGAGTTGTGACAAAGTGTGATTTATGTTTGAGAGCACCAAGTCTTTGGAGCCATTGTTGATGATCACAATTTCGTCCACCACATGGTTGCAAATAACCAATTCATGTACACTTCTGAGAGGAATTCTGTGAATAATGGGACGCCTCAGAGGAAGGGAGTTCTTGAAATTGATGCTCTGAATGCCATATTGGCTCAGAACAAAATGTTGACTCAACAAGTCAACATGATTTCTCAAAGTCTGAATGGATGGCAAAATGCATCCAACAGTACTAAAGAGGTATCTTCTGAAGAAGAAGCTTATGATCCTGAGAACCCTGCAATAGCAAAGGTGAATTACATGGGTGAACCTTATGGAAACACCTATAATTCTTCATGGAGAAATCATCCAAATTTCTCATGGAAGGATCAACAAAAGCCCCAACAAGGCTTTAATAATGGTGGAAGAAACAGGCTCAGCAATAGCAAGCCTTTTCCATCATCTTCTCAGCAACAGATAGAAAATTCTGAGCAGAGTACCTCTAGCTTAGAAAACATAGTCTCTGATTTGTCTAAGACCACTTTAAGTTTCATGAGTGAAACAAGGTCATCCATTAGAAATTTGGAGGCACAAGTGGGCCAGCTGAGTAAGAAAGTCACTGAAACTCCTCCTAGTACTCTCCCAAGCAATACTGAAGAGAATCCAAAAAGAGAGTGCAAGGCCATTGATATTATCAATATGGCCGAATACAAGGAGGAAGGGAAGGACGTGAATCCAAATGAGGAAGACCTCATGGGACGTCTCCCAGACAAGAAGGAGTCCCCTAGTGAGGACCTAAAGGAATCTGAGGCTCATATAGAGACCATAGAGATCCCATTATACCTCCTTCTGCCATTCATGAGCTCTGAAAACTATTCTTCCTCTGAAGAGGATGAAGATGTCACTGAAAAGCAAGTTGCTCAATATCTAGGAGCCATCATAAAGCTGAATGCCAAGTTGTTTGGTAATGAGACTTGGGAAAATCAATCTCCCTTGCTAATTAGTGAACTAGATACATGGGTTCAGCAAACTCTACCTCAAAAGAAACAAGATCCTGGTAAATTCTTAATACCATGTACCATGGGCACCATGACCTTTGAGAAGGCTCTGTGTGACCTGGGGTCAAGTATAAATCTTATGCCACTCTCTGTAATGGAGAAACTGGGAATTTTTGAGGTACAGGCTGCCACATTCTCATTATAAATGGCAGACAAGTCAGTAAGACAAGCTTATGAATTGGTAGAGGATGTGTTAGTGAAGGTTGAAGGCCTTTACATCCCTGCTGATTTCATAATCTTAGACACTAGGAAGGAGGAGGATGAATGCATCATCCTTGGAAGACCCTTCCTAGCCACAGCAGGAGCTGTAATTGTTGTTGATAGAAGAGAGCTAGTCCTTCAATTAAATGGGGACTACCTTGTGTTTAAAGCTCAAGGATCTTCTTCTGCAACCATGGAGAGGAAGCATGAAAAGCTTCTCTCAATACAGAGTCAAACAAAGCCCCCACAATCAAACTCTAAGTTTGGTGTTGGGAGGCCACAACCAAACTCCAAGTTTGGTGTTGAACCCCCACATTCAAACTCTAAGTTTGGTGTTGGGAGTCCACAACATTGACCTGATCACCTGTGAGGCTCCATGAGAGCCCACTGTCAATCTATTGACATTAAAAAAGCGCTTATTGGAAGGCAACCCAATTTTTATTTATCTAATTTTATTTTTATTTTATTGTCCTTTTATGTTTTATTAGGTTCATGATCATGTGGAGTCACAAAACAAATACAAAAATTAAAAACAGAATAAAAAACAGCAAAAGAAATAGCACACCCTGGAGGAAGGGCTTACTGGCATTTAAACGCCAGCAAGAAGCATCTGGCTGGCGTTCAACGCCAGTACAAAGCATGGATCTGGCGTTGAACGCCAGAAACATGCATCAATCTGGCGTTTAAACGCCAGGATTGCACCGTGGGGAAAGCTAGCATTAAACGTCAGAAACAAGCTACATTTGGGCGTTTAACGCTAGAAACAAGCATAGGGCTGGTGTTTAACGCCAGAAACAGGCATCAATCTGGCATTAAACGGCAGGATTGCATGAAGAGGGCATTTTACACGCCCAATTGGTGCAGGGATGATGATTCTTTGACACCTCAGGATCTGTGAACCCCACATGATCCCTACCTACCTCAACTCACCTTCTCTCTTCTTCACCAATCACCTTAATCTCTCTTCCCCATACACCCCACCTACCTTCAAATTCAAAATCCCTTTCCCACCCAAACCCACCCAATATGGCCGAACCTTAACCCATCTCTCTCCACTATATAAACCCCTCTATCCTTCTTCATTTTCACACAACACAACCCTCTCTTCTCCCCCTTGGCCGAATACACATCTCTCCCTCTCCTCCATTTTCTTCTTCTTCTTCTTCTTCTTCTTCTTCTTCTTCTTCTTCTTCTTCTTCTTCTTCTTCTTTTCTTTCTTCTCTTGCTCGAGGGCGAGCAATATTCTAAGTTTGGTGTGGTAAAAGCATAGGTTTTTTTATTTTTTCATAACCACTTATGGCACCTAAGGCCGGAGAAACCTCTAGAAAAGGGAAAGGGAAGACAAAAGCATCCACCTCCAAGTCAAGGGAGATGGAGAGATTCATCTCAATGGTCCATAGCTCAGTAATAAAGCATTTGACTATACATCAAGAGAGCCCACTCATGGACCTCACTAAGAGCATGAGGAATTCCCTTATCAAGAAATCCCTGAAATACCTCAGGGGATACATTTTCCTCCATATTATTATTGGGAGCAACTAAGAATAGGAGCACCAAAATCACCAGAGATCAAGCAACAAAGGCAAGGAAGAGACATAGAAGAGCTCAAGGACATCATTGGTCCTTCAAGAAGAAGACGCCACCATCACTAAGGAGGACTCATTTCTTAACTTCCTTGTTCTTATCTCTCTGTTTTTCAGTTTTCGAGCTTCATGTTTGTCTATGTTTTGAGTCTTTACTACATGATCATTAGAATTTAGTAACTATGTCTTAAGGCTAGGAATAATTTCATGAATACTTCACCTCTCTTAAATGAAAAATGTTTTTAATTCAAAAGAACAAGAAGTACATTAATTTCGAATTCATCATTGAAGTTAGTTTAATTATATTGATGTGGTGACAATACTTTTTGTTTTCTGAATGAATGCTTGAACAGTGCATATTTTTGATCTTGTTGTTTATGAATGTTAAAATTGTTGGCTCTTGAAATAATGATGAACAAAGAGAAATGTTATTGATGATCTGAAAAATCATAAAATTGATTCTTGAAGCAAGAAAAAGCAGTGAAAAAAACAAAAGCTAGAAAAAAAAGGTGGCAAAAAAATAGAAAAAAAAAAAGAAAAAGCAAGCAGAAAAAGCCAATAGCCCTTAAAACCAAAAGGCAAGGGTAAAAAGGATCCAAGGCTTTGAGCATCAATGGATAGGAGGGCCCAAGGAAATAAAATCCAAGCCTAAGCGGCTAAATCAAGCTGTCCCTAACCATGTGCTTGTGGCATGCAGGTTCAAGTGAAAAGCTTGAGACTGAGTGGTTAAAGTCATGATCCAAAGCAAAAAGAGTGTGCTTAAGAGCTCTGGACACCTCTAACTGGGGACTTTAGCAAAACTAAGTCACAATCTGAAAAGGTTCACCTAGTCATGTGTATGTGGCATTTATATATCCGGTGGTAAAACTGGAAAACAAAGTGCTTAGGGCCACAGCCAAGACTCATAAAAGTAGCTGTGTTCAAGAATCAACATACTTAACTAGGAGAATCAGTAACACTATCTGAAATTCTAAGTTCCTATAGATGCCAATCATTCTAAACTTCAAAGGATAAAGTGAGATGCCAAAACTATTCAGAAGCAAAAAGCTACAAGTCCCGCTCATCTAGTTAAAACTAATATTCATTGGTGTTTTGGGATTTATAGTATATTCTCTTCTTTTTATCCTATTTTATTTTCAGTTGCTTGGAGACAAGCAACAATTTAAGTTTGGTGTTGTGATGAGCGGATAATTTATACGCTTTTTAGCATTATTTTTAGGTAGTTTTTAGTAGGATCTAGCTTCTTTTAGGGATGTTTTCATTAGTTTTTATGCTAAATTCACATTTTTGGACTTTACTATGAGTTTGTGTGTTTTTCTATGATTTCAGGTATTTTCTGGCTAAAATTGAGGGACCTGAGCAAAAGTCTGATAGGAGGCTGACAAAGGACTGCTGATGCTATTGGATTCTGACCTCCCTGCACTCGAATAGATTTTCTGGAGCTACAGAACTCCAAATGGCACGCTCTTAATGACGTTAGAAAGTAGACATTCAGAGCTTTCCAGCAATATATAATAGTCCATACTTTATTCGAGATTAGAGGACGCAAACTGGCGTTCAACGCCAGTTCCAAGTTGCATTCTGGAGTCAAACGCCAGAAACACATCACAAACCAGGGTTAAACGCCAAAAACATGTTACAACTTGGCGTTTAACTCCAAAAGAAGCCTCTGCACGTGTAAAGCTCAAGCTCAGCCCAAGCACACACCAAAGTGGGCCCCGGAAGTGGATTTCTGCATTTAGACTTATTTCTGTAAACCCTACTAGCTAGTTTAGTATAAATAGAACTTTTTACTATTGTACAAGGGGTCCCTTTCCCTAATTTCGAATTTCATATCATATTTTGGGGGCTGGCCATTCGGCCATGCCTGGACCACTATCACTTATGTATTTTCAACGGTGGAGTTTCTGCACACCATAGATCAAGGGTGTGAAGCTCTGCTGTACCTCGAGTTTTAATGCAAAGTACTACTATTTTCTATTCAATTCAGCTTATTCTTATTCTAAGATATTCGTTGCACTTCAACCTGATGAATGTGATGATCTATGACACTCATCATCATTCTCACCTATGAACGCGTGACTGACAACCACTTCCGTTTTACCTTAGACCGAGCGCATATCACTTGGATTACTTAATCAGAATCTTCGTGGTATAAGCTAGAATTATTGGCGGCCATTCTTGAGAATCCGGAAAGTTTAAACCTTGTCTGTGGTATTCCGAGTAGGATTCAGGGATTGAATGACTGTGACGAGCTTCAAACTCGCGATTGTTGGGCGTGATGACAAACGCAAAAGAATCAATGGATTCTATTCCGACATGATCGAGAACCGACAGATGATTAGCCGTGCTGTGACAGAGCATTTGGACCATTTTCACTGAGAGGATGGGACGTAACCATTGACAACGGTGATGCCCTACATACAGCTTGCCATAGAAAGGAATATGAAGAATTGGATGAAAGCAATAGGAAAGCAGAGATTCAAAAGGAACACAGCATCTCCATACGCTTATCTGAAATTCCCACCAATGAATTACATAAGTATTTCTATCTTTATTTTAATGCTTTATTTATTATTATTTTCGAAAAATAATTATAACCATTTGAATCCACCTAATTAAGATTTACAAGATGACCATAACTTGCTTCATACCAACAATCTCCGTGGGATCGACCTTTACTCACGTAAGGTATTACTTGGATGACCCAGTGCACTTGCTGGTTAGTTGTGTGGAGTTGTGACAAAGTGTGATTCACATTTGAGAGCGCTACCAAGTTTTTGGCACCATTGTTGATGATCACAAGTTCGTGCACCACACGCATAGAGAGAAGGGAGGAAAAGTAAACCCTAATCCTCTACTCATTTCAAATTTCAAATACTCACAACTTTTAATCGGAGTTCCAAGTGACGAGTCATTTATGGCCAACGCGTTTGTCTCAGATCCCTTTTCATTTTTATATAAGTATTGCAGTGATTAAATCCAAAATCACTACCCAATTTTCTATTCTCTCCACCATTTTTCATTTTTTAGTAGTTAGTATTGAAATCTTGTGATTTTGGTTATTTAGGAGTACTCTAACATGAATTTCAAGTGGGTTCCATCCCAATTTTTTCAGTGGGTTAAGGTAGGAAGCCTAATCTATTTGCTATCCATAATCTTAAATAAAATTATAACTTGAAATGTGGATTAAATTGGTGTAACTAGATTAAATGGATATGAAGGCTTGCTTTGGTTGAGTTGTGTTGCGGTTTTGTAGCTTAATTTGGTTGCGAAACATTTGTCGAGGCTTGATTATATTGGGTGAAGCTTGGAATTGTCGAAAAGGAAAATGATTCAATGGTGTGAACCGCCATCAAAGAGGTACATGTTTTAGTTTCGAGTAGGCATGATGTAAGATTATGTGAACACTTAGGTTAATTACCCCTTAGATTAGTGTTGAATGAAAAGGTTGATGATGGATTGTGATATAGTTGTTTATATGAATTGGGTGTTGATGAGTACTTTATTATTGAATGAATAAAATTGGATATGCATCAATTGATTTGGTGTGGTATGATTGCCTATAATGGCAATTGATATAGAAATTTGGGCCAGAGGCTGAGATAGGGTGAGTTATCCCCTATATGATAAGTCATGATAACTGATGAATATGCTATGAGTGGATTATTGTTGAATTGATGAGGAATTGATTATATGAATGGCTTCATTGTTTGATTTATTGAGGTAAACTTGGAAATTTTGATGGATTATGTTGGAGTGGTTTGGTTAAGTATGTGATGAAGAGATTTTTGTGTGGTAAAGAATTTCACAATAATTTCTCGTTGAAAGTATAGTTTCTAAACCAACAAGAATCCTTTCATACAAACATTTGGTTGTCACAAGTAACAAACCCCTATAAAAATAAACCGAAGTATTCAAACCTCGAGTCGTCTCTCAAAGGAATTGCAAGGTAGTGTTCTTGTTATTGGTTATGGACATGTATATTTTGGGGTTTTGGATGAGAAACAAGAAAAGTGAATTGTAATGAAGATCAAATGATAAAAATGTCTTGGCAAGGTTTGGTGGTCAAGGATCTCTATCCTTATCACCAACCACAACATGATCATTTGCAAGGATCAATCCCATTAAGTCATCCTCTAACAAGTAAAGGAAAGTCAAATGAGCTATATCAATCCAAGTACATAAGTCCTAGCTATTCACTAATTGAATTAATGAAGGCTATAGTCAATGGCTACCAACTATCAATCACTTGGACATTAGCAACTCAAGAATTTCTAAATTACCATCCCAAGCCAAGCACACAAAGTTCTACTCTAACATCCTTCTAAGTATTCTTTCAAACACTTGGAAGGCATAAAAAGAAAGCATAGTAAATTATCAACAAGAATAAAATCTAACAACAACTAATTGCAAAGAATCAACAAGAACAATCAAAGAAACCACAGTTAACATGAATTACCTCAAATTGCATTAAAGAAAAATAGAAGAAGGAGCAAAATTGTATCAACAACAAAGTAAAGAATTACAAGAAATAAATGCTAAACTAGAGAGAGGAATGGTAAAAGAGCAAGAATTTGTAAAGAAAGAGTATATCAAAGCATGAATTAAAACCTATATCTAAGAGAAGAATCAAACATAATCCTAATCCTAATTCTAGAGAGAAGAGAGAGCTTCTCTCTCTAGAAACCACCTCAAAAACTAGATCTAAAACTAACTAATGTCCTCTATGAGTCAACCCCTTTCCCCTTCAATTCCTGGTCCTTTTAACCTTTTCCCGCCAAAATTTAGCTCCAAACTAGGCCAGGGGCACTTCAGAATTCGCTAGGCACGATTTCACTAAAGATGTCACGTGCGAAAATCGACGTGTACGTGTACATCATGCGTTCGCGTCCCTGGGGTTTTATAATCCATACGTGCACGTTTGTTACGCGTGCGCGTGGATGAGTGCATCCCAAATCTTTGGCTTTCCATGATTTCTCCATTTTGCATGCTTTCCTTTCACTCCTTTGATCTATTCCTAGCCTTTTCAACCTGAAATCACTTAACAAACAAATCAAGGTATCTAGTGGAATCAAAGGTGAATCAAAATTAACTAATTAAGGGCCTAAAAAGCATGTGTTTGCACTTAAGCATAAATTAGGAGACAATCATGAAACCATGCTATTTCATTGAATAAATGTGAAAAAAGTGGAAAAAATCCACCTAAATTAAGCACAATATGTACCATCAAATAGTGGTGCATAAGTGTGGAATGGGTAGGACTTGATTAAATGAGTGTCAAGATACATAGAAATGGTGTTAGAATGGTTTGAAATTGGATTGGCTTTAATTTAGTTGAAAGTTGGCAAATTGATGAAATTGGTAAAAAACTAAATTTTGACCAACTTTCGCGTGTCAAAACTTGGCGCTCGAAGCTTGGATTCGTATGAAACTTATCTTAAAATAAAGTAGTCAAAAGACCTTTAAAACTATCTAAAGATGGAGAAAAATAGAATTTTGTAAAGAAAGTTATGAAAGATTGAAATTGGGGCTTAAAAACTAAAACTCCTAAGTGTTGTAGAAAAACCAGAAAGTGGTATGCATGCCCACACACACTATGGTGCGTGCGCACGGAACAGAATGGGTAATGATGCTCATGCGTACGCACGAGGAGAATGTGTAGAAATTTTGCAAGTTGTGCATACGCACATGGGGTTATGCGTACGCACAAGCTGGGAAACCTTTTAGGTGCATGCGTACACACAAGCCTTGTTTTTATATTGAAACTCTATTTTTTTAACTGTTTGACTTTTTCGACAAGCTTGTAACCTTCCGTAACCCCCAATCAAGGTTCGATACCTAGTTTTCGGGCTTTGGAATGAGTGGGAGTGTACAAAATGAATTAAAGTGAATTGTTCCCGAATAAATGCATGGTTAAACTGGATGATATGGTTGCGGGGATGGTGGTTCGTCCCCCCCAGGGTAAGGACGGTGGTTTTATCCCGCTCACGAGTTAATTAGTTTAAATGTTCTAAATTTACAGTGAATTGGGGTTAACGAATATACTAACTTATGAAATCATCTAAGTAAATGATAATGATGAAGGTCTGAATGGCCGGATTGGAGAAGACGGTGGTATCATCCCACTTGCCTAGTGTGTTGTTTCTTTGTGAGAATGATGCTTTGTCTTGCCCATGGTGAGGACGATGGCGTTGTCCCACTCACAAAAGAAATAAATTAATGAAAGAAATGAGAATTTAGGAATCTAGTAACTTATGAAATTATTTAAGAACACTAAAAATGATCGATTAAGGCCTGAAGTAGGGATGTTTGTGGCGAGGTCGAGGTGATATTTGTTTATGTACTAATTGGTTATTGCATTGACAATTGCACCGGGTAAGGACGGTGGTTAATCCCGCTTGTTCCGTGGTTGCGGTGTAGTGGTAGGGACGGAGGTTTTAATCTCGCTTGCTGTGAGGACGGTGGTGTTATCCTACTCCCGAGACGAAGGAATTGGTAAACTAAATGAGAATGTGGTTAACGAACTTAATGAATTTAAATGTTTATTAAAGAATTTACTATGAACTAATGTTTACTTGTGGCAAGGATGATGGTGAATCCCGCTTGCACACTGAGCTGAGTTATACCAGAGCAAGGACGGTGGTTAATCTCGCTTGTTCATGGTTTTCCGAGTAAGGACGGTAGTTAATCTCGCTTACTCGAGATTTATTACAATGGAAAGGACGATGGTTAATTCCGCTTGTGCATTGACTGATATTTGTTCCGAACAAGGATGGTTGGTTAATCCCGCTTGTTCGAGGTACTTGGTAAGGACGGTTGGTTGATCCTGCTTATTAGTGGTTGCATGTGATAGGCAAGGATGGTGGTTAATCCTGCTTGCGTATTCTGGGCGAGGACGGTTGGTGAACCTGCTTGCTTGTGGAACCTACAGGTAAGGACGGTTGGTGAATTCTGATGCACAAAAATCCGTATCGCTACAAATTTTCCTCGACAAATATACCGAATTATCGTCAAGTAAAAAGTCACAATAGAGTGAGGTCGAATCCTACATGGATTGATCGGTTGAGCAACTTTAATTAGAGGATTGTTCTAGCTGAACCAAGCAAAATTGGATTGAGAATTGCAGAAAATTAAATGGCGGAAAAAGTATATAGCAAGAAATGTAAATAACTAAAAGTAGATGGCAGAATGTAAAGTGTAAAAACCTAAATTGCAGAAACTTAAATGGGAATGGAGATGTCGAACATCAAAGTAAACAGCAGAATGTAAAAAATGGGAAAGATCAGAAGTGGGAAAGCTCATTGGGCTTAGGAGATGTTGCATTCTTCGGATCAAGTTCATTCTCATCTCTTCCTCAATCCATGCATTCATTGATCTCTTGGCAATCTTAGGTGACTGAATCCCAATTCCCTGGAAATTCAATCTCTCTAAGCTTGAACAATTGCCCAATTTCTTGATCTAATTTCTCATGGGAAGAGATGAAGTACAATCATTGATTATACCACATGCTTTTCTAGATCAAAATATTGGTAGGATTATATGTCACTATATCCATCCAACCCCCAACCCAGTCTAACATGAGAAAGCATTTCTAGCGTGATCTCCTCATTCCTCTTCCAAGGTTCAAAGGAAATCCAAGTATGAGCAATTTCTCTTTTGAGACAATTGCTCAATTGGATGAAGATTGAAAGCTTTCAAGCAAATCAAGAGAATAGAGAGAAGAAGAAGAATAAAAACTATGATTGATCCATTGAATTACAACAGAGCTCCCTAACCCAATGAAGAGGGATTTAGTTGTTTATATCTTTGAGAATGGAAATTAAAATTGAAAAGTGCATTTCAAAAGTAAATTGAATTATAGAGAATACAGAGTGTTTACAATCCTAAATCCCCAGGTCCCATCCCCTTTCTAACTTAAACTCTATGCTATTTATACACTTTCTTCATTCAGTCTTCAAGTCTTGGATGTGAGCTTTGGCCTTTTCTGAAGCAAGTTAAAGTGGCTCTTAGTGACGTTGAGGAGGGACGTTGGCAAACTAACATTCATACTCTGCATGGGTGCCTTTTGGAAAGAAATTAGCCTTAAAGTTGGGGGCCAACGTTTGTGTACAAACGGTGACTCAAACGTTGCATAAAGAAAGCTTCCTGGGTGTTGCTAGCAACGTTTGACTCAATGTTAGTGCACCAACGTTCGTCTAGTCATGAGTACGCGTCGCCCACGCATACGCGTGAAAGGTCAATTTTGTCATTTCACGCATGTGCGTCGCCCACGCATACGCGTCAAACTGCCTTTTGTGTGTGTGAGTCGCTCAGGCGTTCACGTGACAGGCTAAAATGCGCGTTCCTGCGTACGCGCGTACACGTCGCAGCAAATTTTCCAACTTCAGTTTTTTGAGATTTTATCGCAGACGTTGGTTCACCGTTACCCCCAACGTTGGCACCTTTTTTTGCATAACGTTGGTGAGCCAACTTTGGCCACCAACGTTGCCTTCTCTGCTTCTTTCTCACCCTTTCCCTGCTTCTCTTCACCTATCATCAACCAAACAAATGCATCAAAGCCTTGCCATAATCACAAGATTTTTGCCACATTCATAGCATCAAGTAAATCTTGCATAAATCTCATGAAAATGCACACAATTAACCATGTTTGATTGAATCAAGTTATGCATGGAATTCTCATCCAAATACTTACTTATTGCTCAAGAAAGTACATGAAACCAAATGAAACAAATGAAAAAGGCTTGTCAAACTAGCCTAAGATTCCTAGGCATCACAACACCAAACTTAAATCTTGCTTGTCTCCAAGCAAGCAGTAAAACATACGGACAGTGAATGAAAACAGAGAGAGATAATAGCCCTTATTGGAAGACATTTAATCCTGGTTAATGGGGTTTCATGCATGGTATCTTAGCGATTTTTTTCTCTGTGGCTGCAGCATCGACACTCCTTTGGATCCTTACTTGAATTACACAAAAAATGAGACTTGTTATGGTTTGGTCCTTAGTTTTTCTTGCTCTCTTTCCTTTGATTGAGATTTATTGCTTGCTGAGGCTAAATGCTATGTGTTAAGGCAGTTTTTAAAGTAAGTTTTCAGCCAGCATTCCCGCCCCAGTTGGTTCAAGATGCTAGGTGTTGAGACACCCCTAAGGCTTACTTGCTCAAGCCTCTCCTTAGCACACACGCATCACAGGCATTTAGCTTGTTTTATTCTTTGGATATTGGTGCCCAGCACCTCTTTGGGTCACTAAATGCTTTGTCTCAAGGTAGCTCTTGATGGTGGACTTTCGGTTGGCAATCCTGGGTTAGTTAACCTAAGTTGCCAGGTGATGAAGCACCCCTTATAACCTAGTTGTCCAAGCTTATCTTTGTACAAGAACATCACAGGCATATATCCATTATCTCAAGCCATTGGTGCCTAGCCCTGTTTATTTCTTTTTGTTTCTTTTTTTTTTGCATTTTCTTTCTTTTATTATAGACTTCTTTCATTTATCCAATCTCATAAAATATAACTCAAGTTCATATCTCAAAGTCATGCAACCTCTAGCCTTATTCATAAATCAACTAATGAACCAGCACATACTGCAACATAACTTTATTCTATCTTCTATCAAAATAGACCTTTACTCTTTCTCTGTTTCACAACAATTTTTCTTTTATTCAAGCATGGGAAACAAAGCATACAACTTAAGCAAAATGGCATGGATTAGTACTTAAACTAGCAAGCCATATCAACATAAAAACAAACAAACAACAATTGACTCATGACTAACAGAACACTAACCAAAAGGGGCACAATTGTACTTTCAATTAACACATTTAAACTAGAGACAGGCAAGTAAAGACACAACCTCTTGGTGTCTTCTTGCTTCCTCTGTGTCATCATCATTGTTGGCTTTCTTGTCTTTTCCTTGTCTTTCCATATGATGATGTATCTTACCCTCGAAGAGATTGAATAACTTTCTGCAAAGATATTGAAAGTTGCTTGGTCCCCAAGCACTTGAGAGATGGTTAGCATGCATATATTCTTGTGATTTTCTGAACTTAAGTTGGTGTGTAAACACCAAACTTAGTTCCTTGCCTAATGTAGCAAATTTAATACATGCAGAAAACCTCATATGCTTTTATTAAGAAAACAAACTATGAACTAGAAACTAAAGAACTGTTAAGTAGTTTCTCTGATTGTTTGGAGTTAGTGACCAATCATGCTGAAGGTTGCAACGTGTTATTAATGAAATCTGTGGTGGAACACCAAACATAGAATTACACATTCACCCTTGAATTACTTTGGTGTGTAACACCAAACTTAGCTCTTTGCAATACAGAGAAATCTACTTAACTATTTTATTGAAAATAACTAAGAAAGGAAAATTACCTCTGGTTGGGTTGCCTCCCAACAAGCGCTCATTTAACATCATTAGCTTGACGATTGGTCTTTGTCAAGGAGGGTTGTAATGTCTCAGGTCCTCTCCTCTTGCAGTGAATCTGTCTCCCTTGCCTCTTTGAGAATCTCTACATGCTCCAAAGATAGGACTCTGTTGATTGTGTCCACTTGAGGTAATTGAGATGGTATCGCAAGAAAATGAGGTGGTATTAGTGGTTGGTGGATCGATATCACTCTGTCTCCTGGAGAAAAATCTTCAGTAGGGAATTTTTCGTTCCTCCAATCTCTTGGCATTTTCTTCCTTCCTTCTTCTGGTGGTGCCTTATTCTTTGTGGTCTCTTTGTCAGGAGGGATCTTGTTGCTTGTCTCATGTGGGAGTTGTAGCGCTAGCTCCTCCTTAATTTATTTAACCTGTAGCACCACTTTTACTTCTTTCTTCTCTTTCAGGCATGACCTTGGATACTCTGGGGGTGATTAATTGGGTGCTTCTATCAGGTTTGTATCTCCAGAATCAACCTTTATGCATTCCTTGTGGCCATCCTTCAGGTCTTTGTTCTCTTGTTTAAACTCATATGAGGATTTAAAGACATGAAAGGTGAGTTGTTCATCATGTATTCTCAATATCAACTCCCCTTGCTCAACATCTATGAGTACTCTGGCTGAGGCCAAGAATGGTCTCCCCAGAATGATTGGATGAATATAGCTTTTTTCTATCTCTGGAATAACAAAATTTACAAGGAGGAAGTACCTCCCTACCTTTACCAGTACATTTTCAATCACTCCTAGTGCTTATTTCTGGGTCTTGTCAGTCAATTGGAGGGTTACATCTGTGGGTTTTAACTCATTGATTTATAGCTTTCTCATGAAGGACAGAGGCATTAGGTTTATGCTTGCTCCCAGATCACAAAACCCTCTATCAATTATTGTATCCCCTATAACACAAGGGATGTGAAAACTCCCTGGATCCTTCTTCTTTGTGGGCAAATCCTTATGGATGAGGGAACTACTCTCCTTAGTCATCACTACTGTTTGCCCACCTTTTAAGGTACTCTTCTTGGTTAGCAACTCCTTCATGCACTTAATATATGAGGGCATCTGTTGGAGGGCTTCACTGAAGAGAATGTTGATATGAAGAGATGTAAATATATCTAGGAACGTAGAATACGTCTTCTCTTTTTCACCACCCCTGAGCCTCTTTGAGAATGGTGCTTTTGGCACATAAAGGTTCACGATTTCCTTCTCCATCGGCTTCTTCCCTTGTGCAGGGTCAATTCCTTGCTTTATCCCTTCCAACTTCTCCTTTGAAACCCCTTGATTGTGCTTTGTTGGCTTGCTGATTTCTTCTTTCAATGTTTCCTCACTTCTTAGAGTGATAGACTACATTCTTCCCATCTCACATTCTTTGTCTCTCCTCTTGGATTCTTCTCAGTGTCACTTGGAAAACTGTCAGTGAATTTAAGGATTTTTTGAGAAAGGAATCCTACTTGGGATTCAAGCTTCTTGATGGCATCTCCTTGGTTCTTCATATTAGACCTTACTTCATCCTTAAATGTTCTGTTGTCTTGAAACTCCTTGCAAAGTTCTCCAAGTAAGGCCTCAATCCGGGATAATCTATCCTCAGATGGTGATGGTAGGTTGAAAATTAGAGGTTGATATAAGAGCCTAATACTCTTCTCTCCTGCCCAGCATGATTGCCAGCACCTTCTCCAACGTGGTTGTGAACTTCTTCCTCTATAGTAATGTCTAGATCTTCTTCCAACTCTTCTTTACCAACTATGCCTTTATCGCTTGCTTCCCTCCTTGGTCTAAGGAAGGTCCTCTCAGGTTCACTATCAAAAAAAGTTGAGGCTCCTCCTCTTCTACCTATCATACACTCAGCAAACTACTAGCAAACAACAAGTGGAGAAGTTACTCTTGTTGAGAGTTATGGTTAGAGTGGTTAATGCAATTGATCAAATAGTTAGTGGATTAGTATGCTAGAAAAGTAGATAATCAAAGAAAAATGACTTAAATTGTAGAGAATAGCAGTAAACAAACTAAAACAGAAACTAATTAACAAAAGAAAAGAAAAGTGTCCAATCTAGTTATCCTCCAATTTCATCATTGTCAATGCAAAATCAATCCCCAGCAACGGCGCCATAAACTTCATGCACGGCAATTTGTATCGCTACAAATTTCCCTCGGCAAGTATACCAAATTTTCGTCAAGTAAAAACTCACAATAGAGTGAGTTCGAATCCCACAGGGATTAATTGGTTGAGCAACTTTAATTAGATGAGTGTTCTAGTTGAACTAAGCAAAAATGGATTGAGAATTGTAGAAAATTAAATGCCGGAAAAAGTAAATAGCAAGAAATGTAAATAACTGAAAGTAGATGGCAGAATGTACAGTGCAGAAACTTAAATTGTAGAAACTTAAATGGGAATGGGGATGATGAACATCAAGGTAAATAGCATAATGTAAAGAATGGGAAAGATCAGAAGTGGGGAAGCTCATTGGGCTTAGAAGATGTTACATTCTCCGGATCAAGTTCGTTCTCATGTCTTCCTCAATCCATGCATTCATTGATCTCTTGGCAATCTTAGGTGACTGAATCCCAATTCCTTGGCAATTCAATCTCTCTAAGTTTGAACGATTGCCCAATTCCTTGATCTAATTGCTCATGGGAAGAGATGAAGTATGGTCACTGATTATACCACATGTTTTTCTAGATCAAAGTATTGGTAGGATTATATGTCACTATATCCATCTAACCCCTAACCCAGTCCAACATGAGAAAGTATTTCTAACATGATTTCCTCATTCCTCTTCCAAGGTTCAGAGGAAATCTAAGTATAAGCAATTTTTCTTCTGAGACAATTGCTCCATTGGATGAAGATTGAAAGCTTTCAAGTAAATCAAGAGAATGGAGAGAAGAAGAAGAATAAAAACTATGATTGATCCATTGAATTACAACATAGCTCCCTAACCCAATGAAAAGGGGTTTAGTTGTTCATAGCTCTGGGAATGGAAATTGAAATTGAAAAGTGCATTTCAAAAGTAAATTGAATTACAGAGAATATATAGTGTTTACAATCCTGGATCCCCAAGTCCCATCCCATTTCTAACTTAAAATCTATGCTATTTATACACTTTCTTCATTCAGTCTTCAAGTCTTGGATGTGGGCTTTGGCCTTTTTTGAAGCAAGTTAAAGTGGCTCTTAGTGACGTTGAGGAGGGAAGTTGGCAAACTAACATTCACACTCTGCATGGGTGCCTTTTGGAAAGAAATTAGCCTTAACGTTGGTGGCCAATGTTTGTGTACAAACGGTGACTCAAACGTTGCATAAAGAAAGCTTTCTGGGCGTTGCCAGCAACGTTTGACTCAATGTTGGTGCACCAACATTCGTCTGATCACGCTTACGCATCACCCACGTGTACGCGTCAAACTGCTTTTTGCGCGTGTGCGTCGCTCAGGCATTCGCATGATAGGCTAAAATGCGCGTTCACGCGTACGTGTCATTGACGCGTACGCGTCGCAGCAAATTTTCCAACTTCATTTTTTGAGATTTTATCGCAGACGTTGGGGGTAACGTTGGTTCCAATGGTTGCACCTTTTTTGCATAACGTTGCCAGCAACGTTGGTGAGCCAACTTTGGCCACCAACGTTGCATTCTCTGCTTCTTTCTCACCCTTCCTCTGCTTCTCTTCACCTATCATCAACCAAATAAATGCATTAAAGCCTTGCCATAATCACAAGATTTTTGCCTCATTCATAGCATCAAGTAAATCTTGCATAAATATCATGAAAATGCACATAATTAACCATGGTTGATTGAATCAAGTTATGCATGGAATTCTCATCCAAATACTTACTTATTGCTCAAGAAAGTTCATGAAACTAAATGAAAACAAATGAAAAAGGCTTGTGAAACTAGTCTAAGATGCCTAGGCATCAAATTCCGCTAACGCGAGTCGGGTTTGGCAACATAACCGATGTATGAGCTTATGGCCAGTAGGACAGGCATGCATCATTTTCATTTGTATGTATTAAGTGGGTGTGCATCTTGTATTTGACTTGCCTTCTTGATTAATTATATCTCTATGCTATTTAATCTAATTATTTTATATATTCTCTCTACTTGTATGTTCATTGTATTATTCTGTATGTTCTCTGAGAGGTCCATTATGCTGGCAATGGTGAAACAGAGAATTATTCTTGTTGAGATATTAATAATCAAATGATTGGACGATGGAAATGATTATTGATTGAGAATTTGAACTCTCTGGGTAGATATGGGGGTTGTGGTTTGCCTCATTTGCTTTTGATTGAGAAATTAAAAGTACTAGTATAACTGACAGCTTATATTGAGACTATTGAGATTGAATGTTGTTACTAATAATTCTTAGAGACTATAAAACTGGAAGAGTTTAATACTAACTTGGATAATAATGATATTGAGAGAGTTAATAGCTTAATATTGGAGAGAACCGATATTAGACACAGTTGACAAGGGTTGAGACTTAGTCTGTTTACCCTGTTTGGATTAGAAAGGACCCTAGACTTGAACCTTGAGTGATTAGAGTTTAGGATTTCCTAATGGGTTCATATCTTTTTACATGATCTCTATTTGGAATTATTACCTTATTGAGAACCCGAAAGGATGATGTTCTCACCCGTTCTGAAAAACTTTAATCTTACAGATACAGGAAGCGACGCACCTAGTTGAGCATGCCAGTTTCTTCTCGGAAGAGAAGATAGTCTTTTGGATTTTTATTATGTATTTAGATGTTATTCTCTATTTTTGTATACTGTAATTGTATGTCCCTCATAGAGGTTGATTGTGGAGAAATAAACTGTACTTTTGTATCTTTTTGGGCTGTATTATATTATCTAGTCGGCCTTGTCTTCACAGGTCGAGACTAGTATTGTTATGTATCTCCTTTTAAAACATATATATGTCTTTCGTTTCTGTATATTGAAGCTTTATATTGTCGACAAAGAAAACACACGTAAGGTACAAATACAGCAAGTAAGCAAGTAGCAGATAAACATGGTTAAGCAGTTAGGCAAAGCAAAACAATGCACACTTAAGCAAAATATACAAATGCATATGATGTATGCCTGTCCTATGGCTGATGAGTCTCATCTGTTTGTTATACAGCCAAACCCGACATGTCCAGTAGTGAACCTTGTACAGAACACCACAACACAGAACACATGGGACTAAACCACAACCCTTGCTACTACCCACTTAACCCAGAGTAAGTGAAATGAACCACTAATGTTGCTACTACCCAGGTGGGTGTTTACAAAATTAACCCCGAGCAAGTGAAATAAACTACTAATACTACTATTGCCCAGGTGTCTCAATCACTGACCCAGAGCAAGTGAGACAAACCACAACCCTTGCTACTGCCCAGGTATCTCAATTACTAAATTCATTCCCAATATCACTTTAAGTCATTCAAAATTCATAATTAAAATCAATCCTCGTCACCACCATCAATCATATCTCATTCAGCATTTTCAACACTTGATTAATTAAATTCTTTTCTTCACAAACCTCCTTCCACTTCAATTTAAGTTTCTCAATAATTTTACTCTTCTTCCATAATCTAAAAATGAGCCTTCATGACTTAAATAGAAGTTAAGGTTTGAAAAGTTAGAGGAATGGTTTAAAAACTCAAAAATCAACTTTTTACAAAACAGGGTGGTCAGCATGCGTACGCATGAGTGTGAAAATTTGTAAAGTTGCGTATGCAAACCACCCTTGCGTACGCAAGTATTTAGAGCAGTAGTGTTGGCTCGCGTATGCATAAACATCACCACATATGCATGTGTTACAAATTGGCCATTCTTGCTTACACATAGCAATGCTCGCATATGCATGACTGTCATTTTCTTTAAAAAGCTGTTAAATTGTTGAAAACTAGTTTTTCACACCAAACTTTTGACGTGCATAACTTTTTTGTTAAAAATTATTTTTATTCCATTTTTCGAACATTATAAACTTTACGGACCAAATTTTCATTCAAGACAACCTTCTATAAAATTTGAGGGTCTGAAAACCAAGTTAAAACAAACCTTATTACTCAGAAGTTAAAACAAATAACATCACTTTGGGTATATATGGGGTTTTCATAAACTTATTAGTGAGCAAAATTTTAATAGACCAAATAAATAAGTAAAGAACAATTGAGGATTTGATGAAAGAGATTTATTAGAATGGATGAAGTTAGTTACCATGTTCCCACCTATGGTTCTAAATATAGAGGTTTAAAAGAGTTAAAGGACCTCTTGCAATGACCAAATTTAAGTAAATAAAGGACCTGAAAGTAGGGCATACACAATATCAGTTACAACAAAGAGCAATGAGCCTGAAGCCAAATTGCATTTAGAAATTAAGAGAACCAAATTGATTAACATTCATTCAATGCTTTTCACAATGAATTACATATTATAATAACATTACTATCTGGTGCACAAAATTGTGATCGCACTTTTCACAACTCCGTACAACTAACCAGCAAGTGCACTAGGTCGTCCAAGTAATACTTTACGTGAGTAAGGGTCAATCCCACGGAGATTGACGGCTTGAAGCAAGCTATGGTCATCTTGTAAATCTCAGTCAGGCGGATTCAAATGGTTATGAGATTTTGATAATTAAAAGATAAATAAAACATAAAATAAAATAAAGATACTTATGTAATTCATTGGTGGGAATTTCAAATAAGCGTTGGAGATGCTTTGTTGCTCTTAAACCTCTACTTTCCTATTGTTTTCATCCAATCATGCGTGCTCCCTTCCATGGCAAGCTGTATGATCCTCTCAGTAAAAATGGTCCTCTACGATTTTTGTACGACTAATCAACTGTCAGATTTCTCATCTCAGATGAAAAATACCAGATAGCTACCGCATGGTTAATCATCTGTCGGTTCTCACTTGTGTTGGAATAGGATCCCTTGATCCTTTCGCACTCTGTCACTATGCCCAACAGTCACGAGTTTGAAGTTCTTCACAGTCATCCCTTCCCAGATCCTACTCGGAATACCACAGACAAGGTTTAGACTTTCTGGATCTCAGGAATGCTGCCTATTGGTTCTAGCCTATACCAGGAAAATTCTAATCTTAGATTCGGATGCTTTGTTGTCAGAAGAGACGATGCGAATTGTGGATCAGAGACCCAAGAAAATATACTCCGGCTGGCATCCAATGACTATGTTGAACATCATGTAGACCGCTTTGTGGTTATTAGGCATGCGGATCTTGGTTAAGCGAGTAATGAAGATAGTAGGTGATTGTCATGGGACACCCCCTTCATTCTGACTTAACTGAATTAAGTACAAGAGTATATCTTAGAGAAGAATTAGGCATGAATTGAAGGAAAAACAATAGTACTTGCATTAATTCATGAGGAACAGCAGAGCTCCTCACCTTAATCTGTGAGGTGTTGAATCTCCACCGTTGGAAAATACATAAGAACAAAATGGTCCGAGCATGATCGAATGGCCAGCCTCCAAAAAGGGTTCGAAGAACTTCCAAAAGGTCAAAGAACTCGAATACAATAGTAGAAAGTGCTATTTATACTAAACTATTAAACCAGGTTTACAGAAAATGAGTAACTAAGTGCAGATAGTGCAGAAATCCACTCCCGGGGCCCACTGGTGTGTGCTTGGGCTGAGCTTTTTTGAAGCTTTCACGTGCATAGGCCATCCTTAGAGTTAAACACCAGCTTGGGTGCCAGTTTGGGCATTTAACTCCAACTTTGGTGCCAGTTCTGACGTTTTACGCCAGAAAAGGGTCTCTGGTGGGCGTTTTGACGCCAGTTTGGGCCATTAAATCTCGGGCAAAGTATGGACTATTGTGCATTTATGGAAAGCCCAAGATGTCTACTTTCCAAATCAATTGAGAGCGCGCCAATTGGGCTTCTATAGCTCCAGAAAATCCACTTTGAGTGCAGGAGGGTTAGAATCCAACAGCATCTGCAGACTGCAGTCCTTTCTCAGCCTCTGAATCAGATTTTTGCTCAGGTCCCTCAATTTCAGCCAGAAAATACCTGAAATCACAAAAAAAATACACAAACTCATAGTAAAGTCCAGAAATGTGAATTTTGCATAAAAACTAATAAAAATATACTAAAAAGTAACTAAAACTTACTAAAAACTACCTAAAAACAATGCCAAAAAGCGTATAAATTATCCGCTCATCACAACACCAAACTTAAATTGTTGCTTGTCCCCAAGCAACTAAAAATAAAATAGGATAAAAAGAAGAGAATATACAATAAATTCCAAAACATCAATGAAGCTTAGTTCCAATTAGATGAGTGGGGCTAGTAGCTTTTTGCTTCTGAACAGTTTTGGCATCTCACTTTATCCTTTGAAGTTCAAAATGATCGGCATCCATAGGAACTCAGAATTCAGATAGTGTTATTGATTCTCCTAGTTTAGTATGTTGATTCTTGAACACAGCTACTTATGAGTCTTGGCCGTGACCCTAAGCATCTTGTTTTCTAATATTACCACCGGATACATAAATGCCACAGACACATAACTGGGTGAACCTTTTCAGATTGTGACTCAGCTTTGCTAGAGTCCCCAGTTAGAGGTGTCCAGAGTTCTTAAGCACATTCTTTTTGCTTTGGATCACACTTTAACCACTTAGTCTCAACCTTTTCACTTGGACCTTCATGACATAAGCACATGGTTAGGGACAGCTTGATTTAACCGCTTAGGCCAGGATTTTATTTCTTTGGGCCCTCCTATCCATTAATGCTCAAAGCCTTAGATCCTTTTTACCCCTGTCTTTTGGTTTAAAGGGCTATTGGCTTTTTTTGCTTGCTTCTTCTTTTTCTTTCTTTTTTTTCCTTTATTTTTTGCATTTTTTTGTAAGCTTTGTGTTTTTCACTGCTTTTTCTTGCTTCAAGAATCAATTTTATGATTTTTCAGATCATTAATAACATTTCTCCTTTTTCATTATTCTTTCAAGAGCCAACAATTTTAACATTCATAAACTTCACTGTAAAAAATATGCACTGTTCAAGCATTCATTCAGAAAACAAAAAGTATTGCCACCGCATCAAAATAATTAAACTAATTTCAAGATAGAATTTGAAATTCATGTACTTCTTGTTCTTTTGCAAATAGGAACATTTTTCTTTTAAGAAAGGTAAAGAATTCATGGAACACTCATAGCTTTAAGACATAGACACTAGACACTAATGATCATGTAATAAAGATACAAACATAGACAAAACATAAGGCATAAAAACCAAAAAACAGAAAAATAAGAACAAAAGAACTAAAGAACGGGTCCACCTTAGTAACGGCGGCTAGTTCTTCCTCTTGAAGATTCTATGGAGTGCTTGAGCTCCTCAATATCTCTTCTTTGTCTTTGTTGTTCCTCCCTCATGGCTCTTTGGTCTTCTCTAATTTCATGGAGGATAATGGGGTGCTCTTGGTGCTCCATCCTTAGTTGCTCCATACTGGAACTTAAATCTCCTAAAGAGGTGTTGAGTTGCTCCCAATAGTTGTATGGAGGAAAATGCATCCCTTGAGGTATCTCAGAGATTTCTTGATGAGGGACTTCCTCATGCTCTTGTTGAGGTGAGTTAGCTCTCTTGTTTGCTCCATCCTCTTTTTAGTGATGGGCTTTTGAGATGAATCTCTCCATCTCTCATGACTCGGAGGTGGAAGTAATTGCCTTCCCTTTCCTCTTTCTAGAGGTTTCTCTGGTCTTAGGTGTCATTAATGGTTATAGAAAAATAAAAAGCAATGCTTTTTCCCACACTAAACTTAAAAGGTTTGCTCGTCCTCGAGCAAAAGAAGAAAGAAAGGAGGAGAAGAAGAAGAAATGGAGGAGATGGAGGTGTAGGAGTGGTTCGGCTGAGGTGGTTGGGAGTGTTTGTGATGTGTGAAAATGAAGGAGTAAGAAGGGTTATTTATAGGGTAAGGGGGAGAGGGAATCCGTGTGATAGGGGTTGGGTTTAGGAGGGAAGTAGTTTGAGTTTGAGTGGGTCGGGGTAGGTGGGTTGTATGATGGGAAATAGTGGATGGATGTGAGTGGTGAAGAGGTTATGGGGAAGAGGGTAGGATTTGATAGGTGAATGGTGTTTGGGGAAGGGTGTTATGAAAAGGTGTGAAGAGGAGTGAGAATGAGTTGGCGTAGGTAGGGATCATGTGGGGTCCACAAATCCTGATGTGTCAAGGATTTCTCATCCCTGCACCTTTCTGGCGTTTAAACGCCCTCTATGTGGCATTTCTAGCTTTGAACGCCAGGCTGCTGCCTATTTTTGGCGTTAAACACCAGTCTGGCTGCCAGTTCTAGCGTTTAACACGCAGAATGCTGCCAGACTGGGCATTAAACGCCTATTCTGCTACCCTTACTGGCATTTAACGCCCAGAATGGTGCCAAACTGGGCGTTAAACGCCCACTTTGCTAGCCTAAACTCGTCCTCTAGGGTGTGCTATTTTTGTGCTGTTTTTTATTCCTGCTTTAATTCTGTAGCTGTTTTTGTGACTCCACATGATCATCAACCTAAAGAAGACATAGACTAACAACGGAATATAAAATGAAAGAGTAATTAATATAGGTAAATAAAATTGGGTTGCCTCCCAACAAGCGCTTCTTTAATGTCAATAGCTTGACAGGAAGCTCTTACAGAGCTTCACAGGTGCTCAGAGCATGATTGTGGCCTCCCAACACCAAACTTAGAAGTTGAGTGTGGGGGCTTGATAAACCGTTATTCTAAGATTTATATTGTGTTTAATTGAGTGGTTTTATCAAGTCTTTACCCACTTATTCATATGATTAGCATGATATTACAATTCCTTCCCAAAGTTGTTCTATGGTTGAAAACTTGCTTCCTAGAGATCTTTTTATTGTGTATTTTAATTCTCTTTTATACCATTCGATGCCGTGATCCGTGTGTTAAGTGTTTCAAGTTACATAGGGTAGGAATGGCTTAGAGAATGGAGAGGAAGCTTGCAAAAATGGAAGGAACACAAGAAATCAAGGAGATGACCAGCGAACACCGACACGGACGCATGGCTCACGCGACCGTGTGAAATGGAGAAAATCGCAGTGACACGTTCGCGTGCCTGACGCGAACGCATGGATTGAAATCTACACGGATGACACGAACGCGTGGACGACGCGTACGCGTGGCGAGAAAAAATGCTGGATGATGCGATCGTGTGGACGACGCGTACGCGTGACATGCGCGATCTGCAGAATTTACTAAAATCGTCGGGGGTGATTTTGGGCCATGTTTTGACCCAGTTTTCAGCCCAGAAACATAGACTAAAGCCGGGGAACATGCAGAGACTCGGGGGAGATTCTCATGAGGATAGTTTTTAGTTTTTAGATCAGATTTTACTCCTCCTCTAGGTTTTCTCTCTACACATTCATAGTTCTTAGAATTTTATTTGCTTTTGGATTTGGATATTGAGAAGAGTTGTTACCTCTGCCAAGACTTCGTCATTCTAGTTTGTTTTTCTTACTTTTCACTTACTCTTTCATATCCTTAATTTGTCCAGAGTTACAATTGGATTTTTTTTAGAGTTTATTAATACAAGAACTATTTTTATTTTTAATTGATCTTTTTTATTATTGTTTTTGCTCTGGATAAATTCTGAGCCTATTTACTTGGTACTAAGGTAGTAGTGTACTTAGACCATGCATCTCTAAAATATTTATTAGCTAAAAAGGAGTCTAAACCAAGGCTAATACGTTATATACTACTGTTGCAAGAATTTGATTTAGAAATTAAGGATAAGAGTGGTAACCAGAATTTAGTGACAGACCACTTGAGTTGACTTGAGCACCTTAACGTTAGGATTTTTGCTAGTAAAGAATTTTGTAAAAATATAGTCGCGTTGTGAGTATAGATTCTAAACCAACAGAAAATCCCTTCGTACAAACGTTTTGTTGTCACAAGTAATAAAACCCAATAAATTTATAAACAGAAGTATTCAAACCTCGGGTCGTCTTCTCAAGGAATTGCAGGGAAGTATGATTTATTATTGGTTATGGAAAAACAGTGTTTGGTTTTGAAAAAGGTTTTAAGCAAGAGAAATAGATTGCAAGAAATAGAAATTAATAACTAATAAAACTCATGGCAAGGTATGAAAACTGGAAGTCCTATCCCAGTTATCCTTATCAATTGTGATGAAAATTGGATTTCTCTCCCACTAAGCTAACCTCTAACTATGAAGGTAAGTCAAGTTGATGGAATAAGTTTGGTTCCTCAGGTCCTAGTCTTTCCTTGGAAAAGGCTAGAGTTATTGGAACTCAAGTTAATTCTTAAAGAATTCCAATTTTTGGTTGACAATGAGTTTGACAACTCAAGAGTTACCAATTAATCAATTAAAGCCAAGAATATAAAAAGCTAGATAAAAATCATAAATAACTGGAATATCTCAAATTAAAATGAATGGAGATGTCAATTCTAACATGGAAAATATTCATAAGCCAATTGGGCAACATAAATCAAACACAAATAAAAGCTATAGAGTAAACAAAAATAGAAGAGAAACATAAATTATTGGACCTGGTATGAAGAAACAATCCTAATCCAAATAGAAATCCTAATCCTAATTCCTAAGAGAGAGGAGAGAACCTTTCTCTCTAAAAACTACATCTAAAACCTAAAATTGTGAGTAATGATTGAATTGATGCATTCCCCCACTTCATAGCTTCTAATCTATGTTTTCTGGACCGAGAACTGGGTCAAAAATAGCCCAGAAGTCACTCACGGCACTTTCTGGTCCGTACAGGTCGCGGAAAAGTGACGCGGAAGCGTCGTCCACGCGTTTGCGTG
This sequence comes from Arachis hypogaea, assembly GCF_003086295.3. Taxonomy (NCBI): domain Eukaryota; kingdom Viridiplantae; phylum Streptophyta; class Magnoliopsida; order Fabales; family Fabaceae; genus Arachis; species Arachis hypogaea. Next base: position 49,868,893 of record NC_092042.1, on the reverse strand, counting down.
GGTTGAGATTTGCAGATGCAATGTGGGCGCGTCATTCACGCGTCCGCGTCACCTAACTTCAGGATAGCTATGGCAAATTATATATCATTGTGAAACCCTGGATGTTAGCTTTCCAACGTAACTGGAACTGCATCATTTGAAAATCTGTAGCCCAAGTTATGGTCGTTTTAGTGCGAGAAGGTCAGGGTGACAGCTTTGCAATTTCTTCAACTTCTTGTATTCCTTCCACTTTTGCATGTTTCCTTTCCATCCTTTGAGCCATTCATGCCCTGTAATCCCTGAAATCACTTAACACACATATCACGGCATCTAATGGTAATAAGAGAGGATTAATATTAGCAAATATAAGGCCAAAGAAGCATGTTTTCAATCATAGCACAAAATCAGGAAGGAGAATGTAAACCCATGCATTTAGTATGAATAAGTGTATGAAAGATTGATAAAATCCACTCAATTAAGCACAAGATAAACCATAAAATAGTGGTTTATCAACCTCCCCACACTTAAACATTAGCATGTCCTCATGCTATGCTCAAGAGAAGCTAAGGGATATGAATTTTACCCACTTGAATGTTGTGAAGGGTGATGGCAACTTAGGGGGAGGGGTTTCTAATGAACTTGCAAGCTCCACTGCTTTGTGCTCTTCTTTGACATCTTCCACATCTTTGCAAGCTTCTTCAATTTCAACCTCTTCCTCTTGGTAGCTTTCTTCTTATTCAATTTCTTCTTTATTGTTCACCAAGGGCATGGGAGGTTGTGCTTCTTCTTCTTTAATCTCCATGTCAAGTTCAATGGGAGAGGATGCAATTGTAGATAAGAATTCATTAATGATCGAATCCATCTCTTGATCGTCTCCTTCAAAGTCTTCAACCATGATATGCTTTGGAGGTTGTACACCCTCCTCAACATCAGTTTCAAATGTCTTTGAAGGAGGCTCTATAACTTGACTTTCCCATGGAGGTTCAGCATTTCCTAAGTCTTCAACCACTTCTTCTCTTTCAATAATTCCGGCTTCCTCCACTTGTTCCAATACCAAATGGTGCTGCTCACTATCCACCGGAGTGCCTAACTTCTCCTTCCTGCTACGTTCTTCAGTAGATTCTCCACATGAAGCCATGAGGGTTCCTTGAATGCCCGAACGTCATAAAGGTAATTGATTTATTGCTTGATTCAGGTGTTTAAGTATGAAATCGTATTCATCCTTGATGATTTCCTGTTCAACTATTTCTTCACCTTCAAGTACAAAATCCTCCTTGTTGTCTTTCTTCACTAGCTCTTCAACCGCGCTGTCAACTTCAAGGGTCTCTACTACCTTCACCTTTAGTGTCTCCTTTAGCTCTTTATGAAGTATGGATTCGCGAAGATGATCCTCTCTCTTTTGTTCCATGTTGATCGTATCATTAGGATCATTTTGCTCTTGGATTGATGGATGTGGGTACTCTTCCATGGATGGTGGTGATAGGATGGAGAGATCATTCTGTGGTTGAAAAGGAAGTGCACTAAAGCTTGAGGGTTGATTGTTGAAGGTATTTGGTGGTCCGATTTGGGCGGCAAGAGCTTGTATAGTAGAGTTTAGATCGGCAAATGCTTTCTCCATGGAGGTTTGGGGTGGATAGGAGGGTTCATTTGTTGGGAGAAAGGGTTCATGGTAGGAAGGTGGTTCATCTTGATAATGATAAGGAGATGGTGTATATTGAGGTGGTGGTTCTGTGTATGGTTTATTTGGTGGTTGGTGTGGTGAATAAGGATTGGGGTCATATGGAGGTGAATGGTGGAAAGGGGCTTGTGAGTGTGGTGGTTCAAAGCTATGTTGAGGAGGTGGTTCATTGGCATATGATGGGGCTTGTTGGTAACTACAAGGGGGTCCACCATATCTATCAGCTTGGTATGCATTATAAAATTGTCTTTGTCCATGATATCTTGGAAGGTGTTGTCGCCTAAAGGGTTTATCAACTCCTCTTGGCTCCGTCCATGTTCGATTGCTTTGACCTTGATGCATATTCCTGTTATAACTTCCTCTTCCTGCAACATTGTTATAACCAGACTCATAGCCAAAGGGGTGAGAGTTCATAGTAGTAGAAGAAAATAAAAAAAAATAAAAACTAACAAAAAGAAAATATTTTGAAAACAATTTGATTTTTTTTTGAAAAAATAAGATAAGATATTTTTGAAAAAAAATAAGATAAGATATTTTTTTTTAAAATATTTACAATAACCAATAATAAGGCACACGTTTGCAATTCCCCGGCAACGGCGCCATTTTGAGTTTAGAACATATGCATTGATACCAACACTTACTTTGGGGCATTTTAAAAATAGGGTCTTAAAAAGAAACTCATTACTTTAACCAAGCAGTAGCTAAATGCATAAAATCAAACAAACATGCAATGCAACATGCAAATGCAACAATGAACTACAAATGAAACAATGTTGTTGAAAAGAAGAAAATAGCTAACCCATGGAGATCGGTATCGACCTCCCCACACTTAAAGATTGCACCATCCTTGGTGCATGCTGAGATGTGCAGGTGGACGGGTTGCTCTAACTGATGCTTTTCTCCAAAGATTATGCGGTAAACTTGTTCACAGTTCCAGTTATAAACTCGTGTTTTTCACTCTTGGTGGCCAGCCTGAAAGAAGAGGAAAAAGAAGAAAAAGTAACCCAGAAATAAAAATAAGAATATAAATAAAGTCTGGGTGGGTTAATGCCAAATAATGAGGGTCTCAATTACATGGTAGCTACAACATGCAAGTGAGAAAATAATAGAAGCACATGGCATGTTAACTAAATAGTAAACAAGTTAAGAAGCACCTAAAATAATGCAGGAGATATGCAACAGATGAGTAAAAAGATTGTAACACCAATGTAAAACAGCAGATATAGAAAAGAAAGGGAGAAGAAGAGAAAGAAGAGAGTAAAGAGAGAAGAAGAAAAAGAATGAATAAGGTGAAGAATAGAGATAATAGAAGAAAGGAAGAAGGAAGAAGAAAGAATTAAGAAAAGGGAAAGAAAAAGATTAAGAAAAGATAAGATAGTTGGCGCTGGGATGGATAGGCTGTGCGGCGCAGGGGACGCAGACGCGCGGGGCAAGCGGTCGCGTGGATAGCACTTCGAGGAAGTGACGCGAATGCGTGTGGCACGTGGACGCGTGACTAGATTTGTGCTAGTGGCGCGAGTGCAGCCTCGCGTTCGCACAACTCTTTGTTTAAATGCATTTTGCCAAAAATCTGGGTGACGCGGTCGCGTAGGGGACGCGATCGCGTGGTTAGCCTTTTTCTAAAAAATGGAGTGGACGCGTGGGACACGCGTTCGCGTGGTAGGGCTTGTGCTTCTAGCACGAGTCCAACCACGATCCAGCTCAACTTTCGGCCATACACTCTTTTTACGTCGATTTACAGGGCACGCGTTCGCGTGGGTGACGCGGACGCGTGGGAGGCATTTTTCCCACATGACGCGGATGCGTCAGCGATGCGGTCGCGTGGATCAATTTGTGCCAAAGGCATGCCTCCAGCCACGCTCTCGCGTGACTCTCTGTTCAATTTTGTTTTCTTCTCAACGCACCTATGACACGGACGCGTCGGCGACGCTGGCGCGTCGCATGCGATTTCTTCTTTTTTTTTTAGTGAAGTATGCAGAATGCAATGAATGTTATGCAAAATTCCAGGTTCAATCAAAACTCAAAAACAGACTAAAATTTAAATTGAAAAAGAAACGGTCATACCATGGTGGGTTGTCTCCCACCTAGCACTTTTAGTTATAGTCCTTAAGTTGGACATTTGGCGAGCTCCTTGTCATGGGTGCTTGTGCTTGAACTCATCTTGAAACTTCCACCAATACTTGGTCTTCCAATAAGCTCTATCCATACTAAGTAAATTCCTCAAGCCTTGATGGAGTTCTTCACAAGCTTTGAGCCCCAAAAATTGATCATCATATATTCTCGGATCCCAAATCTTGTTTCTACACCCGTCTTCAAGTTGATTATCATGATGCCATCCGGGTGGTTCAGCTTTAGAATTCTCACTGAAATAGCCAAACAACTTCTTAGACCCATTCAGTTGAGCTCTACACCAACCTTTGTGTTTAAACTTAAAGCTTCCAACCATAATGAACCTTGCAGGACAATTCTTACCACTAACCATCTTCCTCTTACTCTTAATGCCACAAAGAGCTCTAAGTTGACCATCCGTCTGCAGTAGCCCATATTCAAGTGGAATTAGAAAGCTAAGGGATATGAATTTTACCCACTTGAATGTTGTGAAGGATGATAGCAACTTAGGGGGAGGGGTTTCTAATGAACTTGCAAGCTCCACTCTTTTGTGTTCTTCTTTGACAACTACCACCTCTTTGCAAGCTTCTTCAATATCAACCTCTTCCTCTTGGTAGCTTTCTTCCAATTCAATCTCTTCCTCATTGCTCACCAAGGGCATGGGAGGTTGTGCCTCTTCTTCTTTAATCTCCATGTCAAGTCCAATGGGAGAGGATTCAAATTTAGATAAGAATTCATCAATGATTGAATCCATCTCTTGATTGTCCCCTTCAAAGTCTTCAACCATGATATGCTTTGGAGGTTGTACACCCTCCTCAACATCAGTTTCAAACGTCTTTGACGGAGGCTCTATAACTTGACTTTCCCATGGAGGTTCAGCATCTCCTAAATCTTCAATCAACTCTTCTTCTTCTACAATGACAGCGTCCTCTACTTGTTCCAGTACGAAATTATGCTCTATGCTGTTCACTGGAGTTTCTAGTGTCTTCTTCACGCTACGTTCTTCATTAGATTCGCCACATGAATCCATGGGAGTCTGTTGAGTGTCTGAACGTCTGGAAGATAATTAATTTATTGCTTGCTCCAGTTGATGAAGGGTTGCATTAAATTGGTCTATTGATTCTTCGAAGCGATCCTGTGATTCTTGGCTTGATGGATATGGATATGGTACATATGGAGGTGGTGGTCCTTGGGAGTAACTAGGTTGGAATTGGGGTGGTTCAATATATGGTTTATATGGTGGTTGGTGTGGTGGATAAGGGTTAGGGTCATATGGGGGTGTTTGGTGGTAAGGGACTTGCTAGTCTGGTGGTTCAAAGGTATGTTGTGGAGGTGGTTCATAAGCATAAGGTGGGGCTTGTTGGTAACTACAAGGAGGTCCACCATATCTATCATTTTGGTATGTATTGTGGAATGGTCTTCGTCCATGATATCTTGGAAGGTATTGTTGCCTAAAGGGTTGATCAGATCCTCTTGGCTCCGTCCATCTTTGATTGCTTTGACCTTAATGCATATTTCTGTTATGGCTTCCTCTTCCTGCAACATAGTTGTAACCAGACTCATAGCCAAAGGGGTGAGAGTTCATAGTAGTAAGAGAAAATAAAAACAAAAACTAACAAAAAGAAAATATTTTGAAAAAAAATATGATTTTCGAAAAAGATAAGAAAATATTTTTGAAAAAGATAAGATAAGATTTGGAAAAAGATAAAAAAAATTTTTGAAAAAAAAGATTTGAATTTTGAAAAATAAGATTAGATAAGATAAAAAAAATTTTAAAATCTGAAAAAAAATTTTGAAAAAAATATTTACAATAACCAATAATAAGGCACACGTTTGCAATTCCCTGGCAACGGCACCATTTTGACGTTAGGATTTTTGCTAGTAAAGAATTTTGTAAAAATATAGTCGCGTTGTGAGTATAGATTCTAAACCAATAGAAAATTCCTTCGTATAAACGTTTTGGTTGTCACAAGTAACAAAACCCAATAAATTTATAAACCGAAGTATTCAAACCTCGGGTCGTCTTCTCAAGGAATTGCAGGGAAGTATTATTTATTATTGGTTTTGGAAAAATAGTGTTTGGTTTTGAAAAAGGTTTTAAGCAAGAGAAATAGATTGCAAGAAATAGAAATTAATAACTAATAAAACTCTTGGCAATGTATGAAAACTGGAAGTCCTATCCCAGTTATCCTTATCAATTGTAATGAAAATTGAATTTTTCTCCCACTAAGTTAACCTCTAACTATGAAGGTAAGTCAAGTGGATGGAATAAGTTTGGTTCCTCAGTCCTAGTCTTTCCTTGGAAAAGGCTAGAGTTATTGGAACTCAAGTTAATTCTTGAAGAATTCCAATTTTTGGTCAACAATGAGTTTGACAACTCAAGAGTTACCAATTAATCAATTAAAGCCAAGAATATAAAAAGCTAGATAAAAATCATAAATAACTGGAATATCTCAAATTAAACTGAATGGAGATGTCAATTCTAACATGGAAAACATAAGCCAATTGGGCAACATAAATCAAACACAAATAAAAGCTTCAGAGTAAACAAAAATAGAAGAGAAACATAAATTATTGGACCTGGTATGAAGAAACAATCCTAATCCTAATAGAAATCCTAATCCTAATTCCTAAGAGAGAGGAGAGAACCTCTCTCTCTAAAAACTACATCTAAAATCTAAAATTGTGAGTAATGATTGAATTGATGCATTCCCCCACTTCATAGCTTCTAATCTGTGTTTTCTGGGTTGAGAATTGGGTCAAAAATAGCCCAGAAGTCACTCTCAGCGCTTTCTGGTCCGTACAGGTCACGGAAAAGTGACGCGGAAGCGTCGTCCACGCGTTTGCATGGGTTGAGATTCGCAGATGCGACGCGGGCACGTCATTCACGCGTCCGCATCACCTAACTTTGGGGCAGCTATGGTAAATTATATATCGTTGTAAAGCCCCAGATGTTAGCTTTCCAATACAACTGGAACTGCATCATTTGAACCTTTGTAGCTCAAGTTATGTTCGTTTTAGTGCGAGATGGTCAGGCTAACAACTTTGCAATTTCTTCAACTTCTTGTATTCCTTCCACTTTTGCATGCTTTCTTTCCATCCTCTGAGCCATTCATGCCCTGTAATCCCTGAAATCACTTAACACACATATCACGGCATCTAATGGTAATAAGAGAGGATTAATATTAGCAAATATAAGGCCAAAGAAGCATGTTTTCAATCATAGCACAAAATAAGGAAGGAGAATGTAAACTAATGCATTTAGTATGAATAAGTGTATGAAAGATGGATAAAATCCACTCAATTAAGCATAAGATAAACCATAAAATAGTGGTTTATCACACCTTAAAGATGACTCTAATCCTATCAATGATACTTTCCCATTTGATAGCTTACAGGCAGTATCTGAAGTAGTTCCTTGGTATGCACCTGCAGCTAATTATCTAGTTAGCAACACTTTTCCTCCAAATTTTGCTAAGCATCAAAGAGACAAGCTAAAAAGTGAGTCCAAATATTATATATGGGATGATCCATATTTTTGGAGGTGTGGTGCTGACCAGGTAATTAGACGGTGTGTGCCTCAATTAGAATTCCAGTCCATTTTCGAGGTCTGCCACTCATCTGAGAGTGGAGGACATTTTGGCCCTCAGAGAACAGCTAGAAAAATTTTAGACTGTGGATTCTGGTGGCCCACTCTTTTTAAAGATGCTGCTGAATTTTATAAATCTTATTCCCCTTGCCAAAGGTTTGGTAATATATCCAAGAGGGATGAGATGCCTCAACAGATTATGCTTTTCTGTAAAAAATTTTATGTTTGGGGCATCGACTTCATGGGTCCATTTCCAAATTCTAATGGTCACTGATAAATCCCTATTTTATGAGTCATCTTGTGCTTAAATTGAGTATTTTTATCAAATCTTCACCCACTTATTCATGTAAATTGCATCGTTTTACTATTCCTTCCTCATTTTATGATATATGTGAAAACATGTTTCATATGCTTTAAAATATTAAATTTAATTATCCTTTATTACCATTCAATGCCGTGATTTGTGTGTTAAGTATTTTCAGGTTTCATAGGGCAGGAATGACTTAGAGGACAAAAAGGAGACATACAAAACTGGAAGGAAAGCACAAAAATGGAGTTTTGAAGAAAAAGCAGCAATGCAAACGCATGGACGATGCGGATGCGTGCTTAGCACAAAACACAAATGACACGCACGCATGGATGATGCGGACGCATTCCTTGAGCAGAACGCAATTGACGTGGACGCGTGACAGATGCAGATGCGCAAAAGAGCAAAACTTCAGATGATGCGAACGCGTGACCCACGCGTACGCGTGACAGACGCCACGTGCAAAAATTACAGAAAACGCTCCTAGCGATTTCTGAACCCTCTTTTGGCCCAGATCCAAGTCCAGAAGCACAGATTAGAGGCTATAAAGTGGGAAATCCATCCATTCATCAATAACAATTCATGCAAATTCACAATTTTAGGTTTTCAGATGTAGTTTTTAGAGAGAGAGGTTCTCTCCTCTCTCTTAGGATTAGGATTTAGGATTTCTATTATGTTCAGACTACTTCTCTTCATCACAGGTTCAATGTTCCTTTAATTTATTTTCTACTTTTATTTATTCTATTACTTTAATTTATGAACCCTTATGTCAGAGTTGATTTTTCTTATTTATGCAATTTGAGGTAATTCATATTTATGACTTTAATTTAGCTTTTTACACCCTTTGGCCTTGGTTGAGTAATTAGTAACACTTGAGTTATCAAACTCAGTTGTTGATTAAAATTGGAATTCTTTGCTGATTAATTTGTACTCCAATAACTCTAGTCTTTCCATAGGAGTTGACTAGGACTTAAGGATCAAATTAATTAGTCTGCTTGACTTTTCTTTATTTAGTAAGGGCTAACTAAAGTGGGAGCAGGGTCCAATTCTCATCACAACTGATAAGGATAACTAGGATAGGACTTCAATTTCTTATACCTTGCCAAGAGATTTTATAATTATTAATTTATTTTCCTTGCGATTTAAATAACCTGTCCCTTATTTTAAAAACCCAAAATTATACTATTTTCTTTAACCAATAATAAATCATACCTCCCTGCAATTCTTTGAGAGACGACCCGAGGTTTAAATACTTCGGTTATAAATTTTATTGGGTTTTGTTACTTGTGACAACCAAGCTTTTGTACGAAAGGAATTCCTTGCCGGTTTAGAAGCTATACTTGCAACGAGGATTTATTTTGTGAAAATTCTAAACCGCGCAGGAATTCAGTTCGTCAGCCACCTTTATATACTGTTAGCTGTAGATTACGTTTCTAAATTGGTGGAAGCAATTCCTACATGTACTGATGATGCTAACACTGTTGTTTTCTTTGTGAGAAACCATATTATTTGTCGCTTTGGATCACCACAAGCAATCGTGAGTGATCAAGGCATTCACTTTTGTAACAGGAGACTAACAGGATTACTGAAGAAGCATGGGATAATTTATAAAGTAGCAACAGCCTACCATCCCCAGACTAATGGGCATGTTGAGGTGTCTAACAGAGAAATAAAGCATATATTATAGAAGATAGTCAAGCCTCATAGAAAGGATTGGAGCACCAGGCTCTGATGAGCGGATAATTTATACGCTTTTTGGCATTGTTTTTAAGTAGTTTTTAATAGGATATAGTTACTTTTACGGATGTTTTCATTAGTTTTTATGATAAATTCACATTTATGGACTTTACCATGAGTTTGTGTGTTTTTCTATGATTTCAGGTATTTTCTGGCTGAAATTGAGGGACCTGAGCAAAACTCTGATAAAAGGTTGACAAAGGACTGCTGATGCTGTTGGATTCTGACCTCCCTACACTCGAAATAGATTTTCTGGAGCTATAGAACTTTAAATGGTGCGCTCTCAACGGCGTTGGAAAGTACACATCCAGAGCTTTCCAGAAATATAGAATAGTCCATACTTTATTCGTGATTTGACGACGTAAACTGGCGCTCAACGCCAGTTCTATGCTGCATTCTGGAGTCAACGCCAGAAACACGTCACGAACTAGAGTTGAACGCCAAAAACACGTTACAACTTGGCGTTCAACTCCAAAAGAAGCCTCTGCACGTGTAAAGCTCAAGCTCAGCCCAAGCACACACCAAGTGGGCCCCGGAAGTGGATTTCTGTATCAATTACTTACTTTTGTAAACCCTAGTAGCTAGTCTAGTATAAATAGGACTTTTTACTATTGTATTCAGTGTCTTTAAGATCGAGGATTGTATTTTTTGATCTTTTGATCATGCTTTGGGGGCTGGCCATTCGGCCATGTCTGAACCTTCATCACTTATGTATTTTCAACGATGGAGTTTCTACACACCATAGATTAAGGGTGTGGAGCTCTGCTGTACCTCAAGTTTTAATGCGATTACTACTATTTTCTATTCAATTCAGCTATTCTTAAGCTAAGATATTCGTTGCACTTCAACATGATGAATGTGATGATCCGTGACACTCATCATCATTCTCACCTATGAACGCGTGACTGACAACCACTTCCGTTCTACTTTAGACCGGGGCGCATATCTCTTGGATACCTTAATCAGAATCTTCGTGGTATAAGCTAGATTGATGGCGGCATTCATGAGAATCCGGAAAGTCTAAACCTTGTCTGTGGTATTTCGGATAGGATTCTGGGATTGAATGACTGTGACGAGCTTCAAACTCGCGATTGTTGGGCGTGATGACAAACGCAAAAGAATCAAGGGATTCTATTCCAACATGATCGAGAACCGACAGATGATTAGCCGTGCCGTGACAGAGCATTTGGACCTTTTTCACTGAGAGGATGGGATGTAGCCATTGACAACGGTGATGCCCTACATACAGCTTGCCATGGAAAGGAATAAGAAGGATTGAAAGAAGACAGTAGGAAAGCAGAGATCCAACAGGGACAAGCACCTCCACACACTTATCTGAAATTTCCACCATTGAATTACATGAGTAACTCTATCTTTATTTTCTGTTTTATTTATTATTCGAAAACCCAATAATCAATTATTATCCGCCTGACTGAGATTTACAAGGTGACCATAGCTTGCTTCATACCAACAATCTCTGTGGGATCGACCCTTACTCACGTAAGGTTTATTACTTAGACGTCCCAGTACACTTGCTGGTTAGTTGTGCTGAGTTGTGACAAAGTGTGATTTATGTTTGAGAGCACCAAGTCTTTGGAGCCATTGTTGATGATCACAATTTCGTGCACTAGGCTCCAAGATGCGCTTTGGGCATATCGGACAATATACAAGACACCAATCGGGATGAGTCCCTTCCGCTTAGTTTATGGAAGGGCCTGTCACCTCCAGTTGAGGTAGAGCACAAAGCCTTTTGGACGGTAAAATAATGCAATATGGAATTTGAGAAAGCCAGAGCTGAAAGGAAGTTGCAACTGCAAGAATTAGAAAACCTTTGCCTAGAATCTTATGAGAACTCCAAGCTGTACAAAGAGAAGGTGAAGGCTGTGCATGATAAGCACATCAAGAGGAGAGAGTTCTAACCTGGGGACTTAGTCCTCCTTTACAACTTCATATTAAGGCTCATGCCAAGCAAGTTGAGATCAAGATGGGACGGTCCCTATCGAGTAGAGGAAGCTGAGCCATACGGAGTTTTTCACTTGAGTCATCCTTCAAGCTCTGAATTCATCAAGGCCAATGGACATCGCCTAAAGCTATATCATGGTGAGAAGATGCAGAAGAACAAGAAGCTAGAGATCTTCCTCATGGAGAATCCACCAACAGCAGGAGACTGAGCTAGTGGAGCGTCCAACTTAAGGATGTTAAAGCAAAGAGCTGGGTGGGAGACAACCCACCATGGTATGATCGTTCTTTTTCCCTCTCCTTAGTTCTCTTTTTCAATAACTCTTCTCATTATTAGTACATATAGTTGGATATTCATCTGCATACTGCATAAAAAAAATGGCACGTGATGCAACAGCATCGCTGACGTGTCCGCGTCATTTGTGCCTTGGGAAGAGAAGAGAATTTTACAGAAAGTTGCGCGAAAGCGTGGCTGGAGGCGTGCCTTTGGCACAAATGCACCCATGTGACTGCATCCCTGACGCGTCCGCGTCATGTGGTAAAATGGCTTCCCACGCGTCCGCGTCACCCATGCGAACGCATGCCCCAAAATTCGACGTAAAAAGGGGTGTATGGCAGAGTGTTAGGCTGGAATGGGGCTGGAACCATGCTAGAAGCACAAGCCCTGCCACGCGCACGTGTGCCCTACGCGTCCGCGTCGGTTTTCAACAAATGGCCTTTCACGCGATCGCGACACCCACGCAAATGCGTCACCCTAAAATTTGGCTAAATGAGTTTGAAACAGAAAGTTGTGCGAACGAGAGGCTACTCTCGCGTCAATAGCACAATTCATATCACATGAACGCGTGAGTCACGCGTCGGCGTCACTTAGAAATCGCACCAACCGCGCGACCACGTGCCCCACGCGTCCGCGTCGCCTGCGCCGCACAGCTTATTCAGATCAGCTAAATATCATATCTTTTCTTCCCCAAATCCTAATTTTTTTTCTTTTCCCTTCTTCTTTTTTTCTTCTTCCTTCCTTCCCTCTTCATTCTTTTCCACTTCTTACTTACTTCCCCCCCTTTTTCTTTTTCCCACTCATCATCAAGGTTCTTTTCTTTCCTTATTCTCTCTTTACTTTTCCATTTATTATTTTTATTTTCTTCCTCTTTTTCTTTTTCCTTTCATTATCTATGTTTTCTTTTTTTTTTCTTTTTAAACCCTTTTTATTGGTATTAGAATTTAATTTGGGTCTTTATTCTCTATATTTCGCTTGTGGATTATTAAGGGTTTGTTTGACAATTATCTTACTTTTCATGGGATTGCTTGCATGTTCAAATTTCTTACTTTCAAAAACATATTTACCATGCATGCTATGTGTTTGTGAAAACGCCCGTATGGCATTGTGCATTATTTAAAATTATTCTATTCTGCTACTCTAATGCTTACTTTTCACAAAATTCCTTTTATATTTTTTGATTAAATATAATTGTCAAATACAAACATATTGTTAGTTTGAAAGAGTTGATCATCTAACTTGGACATTTAGTGCTTGATCTATGCCACTCATGCCTTTGCCGGCATGCCAATAAACATCTTACATCTAATTGTCATTACATGCACTTGTTATATTTTCATTGATGAACTTTCACATGTAGTCATGACCATGTGTTAACGACATCCTTCTTTATCGTGCATTGATTATCACCGATACCATCCCCTTCCTTGCTATAACCCTTCTTTTAAATAAGTTACTTTCTTCTTTCCTTTTCAGGATGGCCACCAAGAAAGACAAGGAGAAAGCTACTCCCAAACCACCAGCAAGGAGAGGAACAAAGAGAGCATTAGTGGCAAAGCCATCTTCAATAGCGGTTAAACCCTCGACAAAACGAATCAAGAGGATCATCAAGGTCGATGAAAAAGAGAAAGCCTTTCCAGCAAAGGACACTACGCGGTTCACTAACCGCTACTGTGAGCAGATGTTCCCCATTCTGGCGGAAAGGAACTATAACAATGAGCACCTTCTCATCCTCCCGACCCAAATTGCTAAATTTGTTGAGCCCCACATTGAGCGAAGATAATATAGATTCCTACAGAGACAGCCACGACAGGTTAATCTATCATGGGTAGTTGAATTCTACTCCAACTTTCACTTGCCATCCCTGCAGTTTGTCTATGTCCGTTAGAAGCAAGTCCCCATCACAGAAGAGGCCATTCAAAAAGTTTTAGATCTTTCCCCTGCTCCAGAAGGATTGGACGCATTTCAAGAAGCCTCACTCAAGCGCCAGACATACCAATTTGACTGGAACGCTGTTCTCAGAGTTATCGCACAACCTGGCAGCAGATGGATTTATGGATACCATCGTTCCCGACCAAAGAGAATATCGGCTTCCACACTTACCTTAGAAGCTCAAGTATGGGCACAGATTATGAATAGAAGTTGACTCCCAACTCACTTGAGTTTCCTTTATTCAGTAAAGGAAAACTAAATGGAAACAACTACCAATTATCAATTGATCTCGAGAAAAATCCAACAAGGATAGAACTTCCAATTAATCTTCTCCCGGTCAAGATCTTTATTTAAATTACATATATTCTCTTATTTATTTTCCTGTTTCTCAAACTCAAAATTTCTTGGAAAACCTCCGACCAATAAGCTGCACTCTTTTGTCAACTCGTTGAGAGACGACCTGGGATTCATACTCCCAGTATTTTTATTCTAATTTTGTGACAAACCCTTTTAAATTGATAAGTGGATTTTCACTGGTTGAGAACTGTACTTGCAATTTATTTATTCCATTAAATTCTTAATCGGTCAATTTCTGCCTCCATCAGGGCTCTGTCTGACTCTGTATTGAGAGAAGCTTTTCATGTTTCTTCTCCATGTTTATAGAAGAAGATCGTTGAGTCTTAAATACAAGGTAGTCCTCATTCAATTGAAGAACTAACTCTCCTCTGTCAACATCAATCACAGCCCTTGCTGTGGCTAGGAAGGGTCTTCCAAGGATGATGGATTCATCCTCATCCTTCCCAGTGTCTAGGATTATGAATTCAGCAGAGGCGTAAAGGCCTTCAACCTTCACTAAGACATCCTCTACAAGTCCATAAGCCTCTTTCATTGATTTGTCTGCCATCTCTAGTGAGATTCTTGCAGCTTGTACCTCAAAGATCTCTAGTTTCTCCATTACAGAGAGTGGCATGAGGTTGATACCTGACCCCAGGTCACATAGAGCCTTTTCAAAGTTCATGGTGCCTATGGTGCAAGGTATTAAGAACTTTTCAGGATCCGGTTTCTTTTGAGGCAATGTTTGCTGAATCCATGTATTTAGTTCATTGATGAGCAATGGAGGTTCATCCTCCCAAGTCTCATTACCAAATAACTTGGCATTGAGCTTCATGATTGCTCCTAGATACTGAGCAACTTGCTCTTCAATAGTGTCTTCGTCTTCTTCAAAGGAAGAATACTCATCAGAGCTCATGAATGGCAAAAGTAAGTTCAGTAAAATTTTTATGGTCTCTGTATGAGCCTCAGATTCCTCCGGTTCTTCAATAGGGAACTTATTATTGGTCAGTGGACGTACCTTGAGGTCTTCCTCACTGGGAATCACTGCCTTTTCACTCTCTCCAGGCTCGGCCATTTTGGTTATAGTTATGGCCTTGCACTCTCTTTTGGGATTCTCTTCTGTATTGCTTGGGAGAGTACTAGGAGGAGTTTCAGTAACTCTTTTACTCAGCTGACCCACTTGTGCCTCCAGATTTCTAATGGAGAACCTTGTTTCATTCATGAAACTGAGAGTGGTCTTAGATAGATCAGAGATGATATTTTCTAAGCCAGAGAGGCTCTGCTCAAAATTCTCTGTCTGTTGCTGAGAAGATGATGGAAAAGGCTTGCTATTGCCAAACCTATTTCTCCCACCATTATTGTTGTTGAAGACTTATTGAGGCTTCTGTTGATCCTTCCATGAGAAATTTAGATGATTCCTCCATGAAGGATTATAGGTGTTTCCATAGGATTCTCCCATGTAATTCACCGCTTACATTGTAGGGTTCTCAGGGTCATAGGCTTATCCTTCAAAGGAGGCTTCTTTAGCACTGCCGGATGTAGCTTGCAATCCAGTCAGATTCTGAGAAATTATATTGACTTGTTGAGTCAATATTTTATTCTGAGCCAATATGGCATTCAGAGTATCAATCTCAAGAACTCCTTTCTTCTGAGTCATCCCATTATTCACAGGATTTCTTCAGAAGTGTACATGAACTGGTTATTTGCAACCATCTCAATGAGTTCCTGGACTTTTGTAGGTGTTTTCAGATGAAGGGATCCACCAGTGGAATGGTCCAATGACATCTTGGACATTTTAGACAGACCATCATAGAATATACATATGATGCTCCATTCTGGAAACATGTCAGAAGGACACCTTTTGGTTAATTGCTTGTATCTTTTCCAAGCCTCATAGAGGGGTTTACCTTCCTTCTGTCTGAAGGTTTGGACTTTCACTCTAAGCTTGCTCATCTTTTGAGGTGAAAAAAATTTGGTCAAGAAAGCAGTGACCAACTTATCCCAAGAGTTCAGGCTTTTTCTAGGTTGTGAATCCAACCATATCCTAGCTCTGACTCTTACAGCAAAGGGGAAAAGCATAAGCTTGTAGACCTCGGGATCAACCCCATTGGCCTTAGCAGTATCACAGATTTGCAAGAATTCAGCTAAGAACTGATGAGGATCTTCTGATGGAAGTCTATGAAACTTACAATTCTGCTGCATTAGAGAAACTAATTGAGGCTTAAACTCAAAGTTATTTGCTCCAATGGCAGGAATTGAGATGCTTCTTCCATAGAAGTTGGAAGTTGGTGCAGTATAGTCACCAAGCATCTTCCTTGCATCTCTAGCATTGTTGTTGGGTTCGGCTGCCATGTCTACTTCTTTTTCGAAATTTTCTGTAAGGTCCTCTCCGGAGTGTTGTGCTTTAACTTCTCTTAGCTTCTTCTTCAGAGTCCTTTCAAGTTCAGGATCAGCTTCAACAAGAATGTTTTTATCTTTGTTTCTGCTCATATGAAAAAGAAGAGAACAAAAAGGGGTAGTGGAATCCTCTATGTCACAGAATAGAGATTCCTTGAGGTGTCAACTGAAAAGAAGAATAGAGAAATGAGGTAGAGAGAGAATAAGAAGAATTCGAACACAGAGGGAGAGAGAGGGTTCGAATTTTTAGATAAGTGGAAGAGAATTTTTAGCAATTAAATGAAATAAATAGAAAGAGAGGAGAGAGAGAGTTTTCAAAAATTTGAAAAAGGAATAAAATAAAATTAGAATTGAAAACAATTAGTTAATAAAAAAGATTTTTGAAAAAAAGTGGTTAGTGATTTTCGAAAATTGGAAGTGGAAAAGTGGTTAGGTGGTTTTCAAAAAGATTAGAAATAGTAATTAGTTGAAAAAGATTTGAAAATAATTTTGAAAAGATAAGAAGTTAGAGAAAAGATTTTGAAATCAAAATTTAAAAAGATATGATTGAAAAAGATATGATTTTTAAAATTGATGACTTGACTAACAAGAAATTAAAAGATATGATTCTAAAATTCAAAAGTTGAACCTTTCTTAACAAGAAAGTAACAAACTTGCAATTTTTTAATCAAAACATTAATTGTTAGCAAGGATTTTTGAAAATGTGGAAAGATAAGATTTTAAAATTATGAATTAAAACATGAAAATTTGAAAAAAAAATTGAATTGGGAATGAAATTACCTCCCTTGTGTCATCCTGGCGTTAAACGCCCAGAATGATAGCTTTACTGCCGTTAAACGCCCAGAATGATAGCCATTCTGGCGTTTAACGCCCAAAGTGCCTCTTTAATGGCGTTTTATTGCCAGTGAGCTCTTTTTCTTTGTGATTCTTCTGCTTTATATTCTGAATCTTCATTTCTCTATATTATTTACTTGAAAAGATATATTTTTTATTTTTGATTTTTTAATGAAGAGAGAGAAAAACAAAAAAATGAAATAAAACATAAAAATGCAAGATCAAAACAAGTAACGCATGCAAGGACACTTTGAATGTCAAGATGAACACCAAGAACATATTTTTGAAAATTTTTTAGAAAAGAAAGACATGCAAGACACCAAACTTAGAAATTTTGAATGTTCAAACACTATGATTTTGAAAATGCATACGAAAAATAACATAAAACACAAAACAAGAAAATCATGAGATTGAACAAAGGAAATCGTCAAGAACAACTTGAAGATCACAAAAGAACACAATGCATATTTTTTTTTCGAAAACTTAAGAAAATTAAAAACATGCAATTGACACCAAACTTAAAATTTGACACTAGACTCAAACAAAAAACACAAAATATTTTTGGTTTTTATGATTTTATTAAATTTTTTTGTATTTTTCGAAAATAAAAACAAAAAGCTTAAACATAAAATAAAATTACCCAATCTAAGCAACAAGATGAACCGTCAGTTGTCCAAACTCGAACAATCTCGGACAACGGCGCCAAAAATTTGGTGCACGAAATTGTGATCGCACTTTTCACAACTCTGCACAACTAACCAGCAAGTGCACTGGGTCGTCCAAGTAATATCTTACGTGAGTAAGTGTCGATCCTACGGAGATTGACGGCTTAAAGCAAGCTATGGTCATCTTGTAAATCTCAGTCAGGCGGATTCAAATGGTTATGAGATTTTGATAATTAAAAGATAAATAAAACATAAAATAAAATAAAGATACTTATGTAATTCATTGGTGGGAATTTCAGATAAGCGTTGGAGATGCTTTATTGCTCCTGAACCTCTGCTTTCCTTTTATTTTCATCCAATCATGCGTGCTCCCTTCCATGGCAAGTTGTATGATCCTCTCAGTGAAAATGGTCATCTACAGTTTCTGTATGACTAATCAACTGTCGGATTTCTCGTCTCAGGTGAAAAATACCAGGCACAGCTACCGCATGGCTAATCATCTGTCGGTTCTCACTTGTGTCGAAATAGGATCCCTTGATCCTTTTGCACACTGTCACTGTGCCCAACAGTCGTGAGTTTGAAGCTCTTCACAGTCATCCCTTCCCAGATCCTACTCGGAATACCACAGACAAGGTTTAGACTTTCCGAATCTCATGAATGCTGCCTATTGGTTCTAGCCTATAATACGAAGGTTCTAATCTTAGATTCAGATGCTCTGTTGTCAGGAGAGACAATGCGAATCGCGGATCAGAGACCCAAGAGAATATACTCCGGCTGGCGTCCAATGACTACGTTGAACATCATGTAGAACGCTTTGTGGTTGTCAGGCACGCGGATCTTGGTTAGGCGAGTAACGAAGATAGTGGGTGATTGTCACGGGTCACCCCCTTCATTTTGACTTAACTAAATTAAGTTCAAGAGTATATCATGGAGAGAAGTAGGCATGAATTGAAGGAAAAACAATAGTACTTGCATTAATTCATGAGGAACAGCAGAGCTCCTCACTTTAATCTGTGAAGTGTAGAAACTCCACCGTTGGAAAATACATAAGAACAAAATGGTCCGGGCATGGCCGAATGGCCAGCCTCCAAAATGGGTTTGAAGAACTCCCAAAAGGTCAAAGACCTCGAATACAATAGTAGAAAGTGCTATTTATACTAAACTAGTAAACTAGGTTTACAGAAAATGAGTAACTAAGTGCAGAAATCCACTTCCAGGGCCCACTTGGTGTGTGTTTGGGCTGAGATTTGAAGCTTTCACGTGCATAGGCTATCCTTGGAGTTAAATGCTAGCTTGGGTGCCAGTTTGGGTGTTTAACTCCATCTTTGGTGCCAGTTCCAGCGTTTTACGCCAGAAAAGGGTCTCTGGTGGGCGTTTGGACGCTAGTTTGGGCCCTCAAATCTCGACAAAGTATGGACTATTATACATTTCTGGAAAACCCAAGATGTCTAATTTCCAACGAAATTGAGAGCGCGCCAATTGGGCTTCTTTAGCTCTGGAAAATCCACTTCGAGTGTAGGAGGGTCAGAATCCAACAGCATTTGCAGTCCTTTCTCAGCCTCTAAATCAGATTTTTGCTCAGGTCCTTCAATTTTAGCCAAAAAATACTTAAAATCACAGAAAAATACACAAAATCATAGTAAAGTCTAGAAATGTGAATTTTGCATAAAAACTAATAAAAATATACTAAAAAGTAACTAAAATTTACTAAAAACTACCTAAAAACAATGCCAAAAAGCGTATAAATTATCCGCTCATCACAACACCAAACTTAAATTGTTGCTTGTCCTCAAGCAACTAAAAACAAAATAGAATAAAAAGAAGAGAATATACAATAAATTCCAAAACATCAATGAAGCTTAGTTCCAATTAGATGAGCAGGGCTAGTAGCTTTTTGCTTCTGAACAGTTTTGGCATCTCACTTTATCCTTTGAAGTTCAGAATGATTGGCATCCATAGGAACTCAGAATTCAGATAGTGTTATTGATTCTCCTAGTTCAGTATGTTGATTCTTGAACACAGGCACTTATGAGTCTTGGCCGTAACCCTAAGCATCTTGTTTTCCAATATTACCACCGGATACATAAATGCCACAGACACATAACTGGGTGAACCTTTTCAGATTGCGACTCAGCTTTGCTAGAGTCCCCAGTTAGAGGTGTCCAGAGTTCTTAAGCACACTCTTTTTGCTTTGGATCACGACTTTAACCACTCGTCTCAAACTTTTCACTTGGACCTTCATGACATAGGCACATGGTTAAGAACAGCTTGATTTAGCCGCTTAGACCAGGATTTTATTCCTTTGAGCCCTCCTATCCATTAATGCTCAAAGCCTTGGATTCTTTTTACCCTTGCCTTTTGGTTTAAAGGGCTATTGGCTTTTTCTGCTTGCTTCTTCTTTTTTTTCTTTTTTTTCTCTTTATTTTTCGCATTTTTTTCGCAAGCTTTGTATTTTTCACTGCTTTTTCTTGCTTCAAGAATCAATTTTATGATTTTTCAGATCATTAAAAATATTTCTCCTTTTTCATTATTCTTTCAAGAGCCAACAATTTTAACATTCATAAACTTCACTATAAAAAATATGCACTGTTCAAGCATTCATTCAGAAAACAAAAAGTATTGTCACAACATCAAAATAATTAAACTAATTTCAAGATAGAATTCAAAATTCATGTACTTCTTATTCTTTTGCATAGATCTAAAATAGAAACAAAAAACAAACTAAATTAATCTTTATGTTAATGAAGAAATAGGAGATCAACAAACCGTATCATTCTTCATTCTTTGGAAAATAGCTCTGCTGGTTAAGCTTGTACTAACAATAACACTCAATCATGTTTCAGTCGAGACAATATCAGAAGCACTTCTTGCAACATTAGCAACAGCAATTCCATTATCAACCTTCTTTAAAGCAGGAGCATCATTGACATCATATTCGGTCATACCATAAATGTGCTTCCTCTCTGCCTCTCTAGTAACTTCTTGACAATTTCATATTTGTGCTCTGTATGTATAGATAGGAATTGAATACATATCTCAAAAGTAGGAAAAAGGAAATTTAAATGAAATGGTCAAGAGTTTAAACCTGAAAAAACTCCAGCAAATCCATAAGCCTTTTCAATCAACTCTTCCACTAGAAGTGCATCAATACTTGCATCCTTGCCTTGAATGGATCCAAGCAAAACTCGCAACAGCTTTTCCTGAAGTTTCGCCTGAGGAGGAGCAGCAACACTGGATTCTCCACCACCACCACCTCTCACTAACACGAAACCCATATATAAGAAAGTATATTTCTGTGACAAAATCAGATGTTAAAGATTAAAAAATTTTGAAAAAAGTTATGATTTGGCGAAATAAGGGAGTAGGAGAACCTAGAGGAACAGTGACGCATATGCAGTCTTGCTCAGAAAATGTGGAGAATAGTAACCATCTTCCTCGGCAGGATCATATTTGAGGCGTTGAGAGAGAAAAATGTGAAAGGTGAGCAAGGACTCTCTAGTTTAAATTTGCATCCTTATTTCAAATAGTAAAATTGCACTCAAATTTTAAAATTCAAAAGGAAAAACGCGTTGAAATTGCTGAAGCTTCACCACCTTTTAATAATGCATGCTTAATCGTAGCTCAGGAGGAAAGATTCCCAAAGTGGCGATCCTTAAACCTTTTCCCCAATTAATTAGAGAAGAGGAAACTAACTAAATTGTTGGTCTTTGCAAAATGTTTAGCATTGGGATTGTTGAAAGTTGGACAATGAACTGACTTAGTTACCACTACAAAAGAAACATTAACCAACTTAGAATAACTCGGTTAAAGAGTTGCATCAGGACACATGTAGAAAGTTTGTGAAGCAACGTGTCAAGACGTGAGCTCTCCTCGCCTAATTTTACTATTTTGCTATTCTACTTTTATATATAAATAAAGATTATGCTTGTTTATTGCAATGTTGTTGAATCATGTGTTAGTCATAGGAATTGCATAAATTAAAATATTCATTCCATTCAAATATTTATTAGATAAGAGGACTTCTATTACATTATATTACACAAGACACCCTTCATAACTTTTTTTTCAAAATCCGTAACACATCACTAACAAAAACACCACCATCATACACATAACCAGTAACAACAAACGAGTCATGAATTTTTTATTCCTTATATCAGCTTTCAACTTCCAAACTCTCTAAACTAGGTTCATCTTCAATTTATCATTGGCTCTATCAAAATTTGCTATACTAGCACTTTCATCTTTTTCAATATCAACCCAAACAAACATAACACATAAATTCTTCTCCCTTCTCTAAAATAGATCAACTAAACATAAAATGAACAAACTAGACAAGAACAAAAAAACAAAATAATCATATATTTAACTTAAACTGTAACTGATACATCCAAAAAATGGCTTGTATGGATTTGAGTCTGTTTCAGACTATCGCAGAACTGGCCGGCAGCCGCACCTATACCATTTTAACACCCTTGCACTTCTATTCCTGTTTTGTGACCTTACCTAGTTACCACTCAATGGAGAGTGGATAGAGCTTCCAACTGCAGTGCTCCCACCTCTCATCATAGTTTATCAACTAATAATTATGAACGACAAAGCCTCGAAAGAAGGAACTTATGATGCACAGACACTAACACGGACACAGGATACGACACAATACGTGACATATTGACATACGAATTTTAAAATTTTGTAAGACATGGAGATACATGTATATAAAAAATATAAAGTATTTTTTTAGATATACTCATAATGATATTTTGTTATTTTATTGATATTAAAGCATTAGTTAATTTTTTAATTATTTTTAATATCTTATTTTAATTATATGAGGTATTTAAAATATTTTTTAATAAATAATAATATATACTATTTCTAAATTTATTTCAAGAATACAAGTTAAGAATAAGACTGGACTCCCTGATATGTGATGGTATTTAGGTGTGTTCAAATGTGTTTGGAGAATAATTTTTTATTTTTTATTAAGACATGCAGAGACTGACAACTCAACGAAGTGTCTGTGCTTCATAGATTGAAACTCAGATAAATAATAAATTAAGATTTTAAGGATCACATTGAATACAAATACAACTTATCATGTTAGCTAACCATTGCAACATCCAACATGGCAAGAAGGGTCCACATCAACATTTTGTTAGTTGACTTATCACTGAAAAAGGTTAAAAGGCCAAATTGACACCCAAAGCTAAAGTTCGAACACCATTGAAAGAATTTTAAAGGTCAAAGACCAAAATGGATACTCACCTAATTGTCAAATACCAAGTCGTTTCACTCTTTTGTTTCCCATTATGTATAACAAATCTATTACACATCCAAGCCTTATTGCCATCCAAGTCTAACTAAGTAGGTCCAACACCAACAAAAATCTCTCTCATTAAAAGAGCGTGTAACACGCGTCTGAAATCCCAAACAAACATTATCTCTCGCTTTACGCTCTAACATAAAAAACCATTCACCTATACTCAAAACTGCAACAAAGAAATTTGAAAACTCTCTCAAAATCTCTCAAAAATCTTTTAAATTCTTTGTGAAACTATAGAAAAATCCGGCTTTGTGTTTGAGATCATCACAAAAAATACAAAAAACGAACAACAAAGATTCCTCAAGGTACTAACAAAACTACTTATTCATTATGTTCAGTTTTCTCCTTCGCATTTCTCGCATTTCTACTTGTTCGGTTTAGGATTTAGTGGATTGAATTCATTCATTTAGTAGATCAAATTTCTTTGATTCAAAATTTTCTTGTTTTTCTCTGTAACTCAGGCATCGTAAACAATTTCGGTTCATTTCTTAATTTATTTGAGGTTCATTTGGATGCAGAAATGAATTTAATTATTTTTTTATGATTGAGTCTTTTTGACTACTTGTTGAAATCTGAACTAATTTCAGTTCATTTGTGAATTAACTAAGGTTCACTTGATACTGCTGTTAAGTATTGACCAAATTTTTCATTTCTTAATTTTTTTGGTGCCATCATTAAATAATTTCGGTTCATTTCTTAATTTATTTGAGGTTCATTTGGATGCAGAAATGAATTCAATATGCTTTTGTTGATGATTGAGTCCTTTTGACTACTTGTTTAAATCTAAATTAACTTCGGTTCATTTGTGAATTAACTAAGGTTCACTTAATACTGCTGTTAAGTATTGACCAACTTTTTAATTTCTTACAGCCAAAATGACAAAGAAGACCATCTCAAAAAAGGAGAAGCCTCTTTATGATATAATAACAAATGAATAAAAAATTGTGCATTATATAAATTCAAAAACTCATGCATTCTATCCAAATCCAAATTCATAAATAATACATATTTTAGCAAAAATAAATGAAATTATTCATTATCATTTTATACAATTGCATTAGATTCCATTCTGTTTCATTTCATTCAATTTGTCTTGATAGTCATCCTAACATTTGGAACAAATTATTCATCCACAATACACCTAGACTGCAAATGAACCGAAATATGATTCTAACAGAACTATTGTGTAATAACAAATGAACAAAAAATTGTCCATTGTATAAATTTAGAAACTCCTGCATTCTATCTAAATTCAAATTCATAAACAACATAGATTTTAACAAAGAAGAATGAAATTATTCCTTATCACTTTATTCAATTGCATTAGATTCCATTCCATTCTATTTAATTTGTCTTGAAAGTCATCTCAACTTTTAGGACAACTTATTCATCGACAATACATCTGAACTGCAAATGAACTGAAATATGATTATAACAACACCATTGAATAAACAAATAAACCGAAATTTGTGCATCGTATAAATTCAGAAACTCCTGCATTCATCCAAATGCAAATTCATAAGCAATATAGATTTTAACAAAGAAGAATAAAATTATTCATTATCACTTTATTCAATTATATTAGATTCCATTTAATTTGTCTTGAAAGTTATCCCAACCTTTGGGACAAATTATTCATGGACAACATGAACTGCAAATGAACCAAAATATGATCATAGCAACACTATTGTGTAATAATAAATGAATCGAAAATTGTGCATTGTATAAATTCAGAAACTCTTATATTCTATCTAAATTCAAATTTATAAACAACACAGATTTTAGCAAAGAAAAATAAAATTATTCATTATTACTTTATTCAATGACATTAGATTTCATTTCATTCTATTCAATTCAAAATTGTTGAAGAATGAAATTAGATAAAATTAAGAACGATCTAAACTTCGTCCACTTGATTCGATTAAGAAGAATAATACAAATCGCGATCATTTAATTAATTTGAACCTGAATCATTTATTATTTTAGAACACACAAAATCTAAACGATTTTAAATACACTGTTCGATTTAAAAAAATAACTGCAGATCGAAAATCTAAAAAAAAAAGAATAAACTTAAAGAAAACGAAAAAAAAAAACAAAAACCTAAAGAAAAAGAAACAATAATCAGAGAAAAAAATATAAAAAAAATTAAAAAAAGAAATGTTTACGTTAAAAAGAAACGAACAAGGAGTGATTTACAAGTAAAGCATGACTCTAAATCATTATGTTGGATTTGGTTAGTGAAATTACTTGTATGAGAGCATTTTTGTACTTATAATTGGAGTGTGCGAATGCCGAGTTATCCATTCCATTGCATATGCAGCAATAGCGACTCGTCAAGTAACAATGAGTATGTCTGCTGCTTCGTTGCCGTTAACGAGTTTGGTGCCTCCTCCCCGTGCTCTTTCTTTTCCCTATTTCAAGTCCTTTCATTTCCCCATTCGCACCCCAAACCACAAATTCTCCAAACGACTCGTTGCCAATGCCGACTTCTCATCTTCTGCTCCAACTTCATCTACAGTTGAGGAAGAACAAGAAGAAGAAGAAGAGAGCTACCAAGTTCTCTCGGCTATGAAAAGTGACTACAATGACATAGTCATTGTTGACACCCCAAAGTCTAGAATGCTCCTCCTTGATTCCACGCGTACCTCTCTCTCTCTCTCTCTCTCTCTCTCTCTCTCTCTCACACACACACACACACACACACACAAGCAATTGTTATTAAAAAAATTCAAACTTTACTCCATAGATGATGATCTATGTGTGAAAAGTGTTGGAATCAGGTTCTCCCTCTATATGTTTGTGCAGGTGTGTTTTCTTTTTCTTCTATTTGGATATGATTTTCTATTTTTTTTTTCGTCTTAAAAGTAGGACCTGTGAAGCGTTGATGAATTGGGTGTTAAAATCTCTCAAATGGATCTCTCCTTGTGTGATTATTTTTTTCTCAAATTGGATGGTCATAAGTGAAAAGGGTAAAAGGTGCCATGGAATTTGTGTTGTTTGTGGTAGCTGATAAGTCTCTGAATTTCTGTTTCTTTTGATTGTTGCAGATAATGTTCACAGCATTCTTTACAAGGAGCAAAAGTGGACTGGTTCCTACTGGGTATGTATGTATGTATGTTGCTAGCTTTGAATACTCAAAGTGTTGAATAAAGTGCTCATTATTCTATGAATGTGAAGAGTGGCATCATGCATTCTAGCTGACATGTTTAGTGAAACAAATAAGTACATGATGCAATATCGATATCGAATCAGTTGAGAAACTTCTCTGTTTGGACTTAGTTGCTGCTATCAAGCTGTGAAGTAATAGCAAATTGTGGATTCAATTTTACTTAATGTAGTCTAGGTTCAGTACCAAGTTATAAATTTTGATATAAAAAAACATCTTTTTGGAATTATTAATCATGAAAAACTTAGGCCCTTTAAAGTCTACAAGTGTGTAATTGGGAGAATGTAGGTGGTTAATTATCATTGACTTAATATCTTTTATTTGTTTGAAAAAGTGTTTCCAAGATTTTGTGAAGACAAAAAGTAAAATCAATAAAATGTTGTTTTCATTTCCTGTTTCACTTCTTATAAAATTTTAGAAAAAACAGAAGACATTGAAAATTAAAATGAAAATGAAAATGAAAATGAAAATGAAAATGAAGACCTAACAGGTCTTACTTTTTCACTTTACAGACATGCTCACTTTAGAGAATTCAAATCCAATCATGAAATAGGGAAATGACTAGTGAATTTTGCTATCCTGTAGCCCTGTAATGTAATGCGAGAGATTTGTCGATATCAATGAGTAAATTATATTATCTCTGGTTGTCATATTCTTTTTGTTAGAGAAAGGTACAGTTATGCAGATGAATTTAGTCATTTTTCTGAACTTTTGTTATTGGTATTTAACATCACAATTTGCCATGCTTGTATTGATGTATACATAAGGCATTAGTTATTGATCTCAGCTTCTCAGGAGTTTTTGAACTCATTGAATTAAACAGGATGAATTTGCCAGCTTGCCAGCTATTGTTCCTAAAGGTCCCATTGCTATCTTAGGTTTGGTAATTGATTTAATTCTAAGATGGCATATAATTTTTCTTGTTGATTTTATACCATGGAATTCCCAAAATGTTAATCGGCTTATAAGTAATATGTACCTTAAAATCCTTCAGGGTGGTGGAACTGCTGCTCATTTGATGCTTCACTTATGGCCTTCACTGCAGCTTGAGGGTTGGGAGATTGATGAAATTGTAATATATGCTTTCTGCAATTCAATTTTTGATAAATTTATAGTTTTATACAGAATTTGCTTGCTTTACTGCACAATTTAGGGATAGTTTGAAACTTCTGACAAACATTAAGACAAAAATAATACTTTACTCAAATTTAAAGTATTAGAGCCTACAACATTGAAGAATGTGATGAGACATGATATCTTTAGGAGCACAACTGTCATTTCTCAACATTTCAAAGGCAATGCCACTAATTACTTTCCAGTAAAATCAGAATTACCAATATGCCTTTTTCTACTTGGATGTTATTTAGGAATCTGTTCTTGCACTGCAAATTGAGATTATGGATGGTACTTTCATTGTTTTCGTATAGAATTTGTCTTCAATGTCAATCAACTTTTGACCCTTCACGGTATCAGTAGCTGACCATGCATCATAAGTTGACCATGCTGCATAAATTTAGTAATTAAGGAAAATTTAGAAGATTAATAGTTAATACCACTGATTTTGGTGGCTAAACTTGCTAAATTTGTTTTGGTTTCATAGGCTGATTCTATCATTTAACTGTACTTGGATTTGGTTCATAGATTGCATACTTCATTATTTTGCTGAACGAACAGTACACTAAAGAAGAAAGCAAGTCAATTTATAGATAATCTTGTGCCATTGCCGGGCGATCTTCATTTTCGTTTACTTAGACGATTCCTTTAGAACAAAAAAAAAAAAATAGCATTCTTTGGCCCCTGATGCATTGTCCTCACCTAGTTGATGTTTTCTTCTCTTCCCCCCTCTTTTTCTGAAATATCAAACATTTCAGTTGATTGATAAAGCGAGAGATTATTTTGGCCTATCTGATCTTGAGAAGACAACAGAAGGTGGTGGCATTTTAAATGTTCATATCGGTGATGTCTTCATTCCATCAGAGAATTTACGCAGAAGATATGCTGGTCAGTCATCCATATTGCATATTGTACAGAAACCAACTATCATATGATTTCTTGTATTATTTCCTTTTTCAAATTCTAAATTACCTTATATATATTGCATTTTTGTCGGAGTAAGGAAAAAAAATGGTTTTTAAATTAAATATGTGCAAACAAGAGTCCCAAAATGTCAAACCTATGCATGTCTAATGCATAGACACAACACCCAAATGGTGCATCTGTAGTTTATAGCATGCATAGTTGAATTATAATGTGAATCCTTCTTTTAGTTCATGCAATTGCAACATGCCATTTAAGATTACTTGTTCAATTTTTTTCTCCTCATTTACTTATAGTGGATTTTTTTTTTATAACTCTGGACCAACTTATTGTCAGGCATTGTAGTTGACTTGTTTTCTGAAGGAAAAGTTTTGCCTCAGCTGGAAGAGGTATGTGACTGTTGTTTTACATACATTTTTACATTTTACCTGATTTTATGAAGTTCTCTCCAACCAGATGTTTGCTTCCGTATTGTCGTTATCTAATTAATAGTCAAACTTCTGTTTTGCACTATGTTTTGCACTATGTTTTTGAGGGAAAGAATCAAATATAGATATGATATGACGGCGTAATTGCATTATGTTTTGCACTGCATTTGGCAGGTAAGTACTTGGTTGGAATTACAGGAGAGATTGATGCCTGACGGTCGCTTCATGGTGAATTGTGGTGGCATTGATGGGGAATCCAGTCCAGAATCTTTATTAAGTGATGAGACATGGCTACTAAATCCAACATTGAAAGC
The DNA here is from genome assembly GCF_003086295.3 of Arachis hypogaea. Taxonomy (NCBI): domain Eukaryota; kingdom Viridiplantae; phylum Streptophyta; class Magnoliopsida; order Fabales; family Fabaceae; genus Arachis; species Arachis hypogaea. The sequence continues at coordinate 49,839,823 of NC_092042.1, read as the reverse complement.
ATTATCCAAGGCATTTCCTGGACAAGTAAGCTGTTGCTTATAGCAATGTGTTTATCATTGTTGGATCATTGATTTCATGCATTACACTCATAGTACTTAATAGGCTATTGCTGAATTATGTGGATAAGTTGAAACTCGAAAGTAGAAAGGTATCTATTCCCTTGTTAGTAGGCTTATTGGGCATATGGGACTTAGATAGGAGAGCAAGAACCAAAGAAGGGAAGCCATATATTATGATGATGATGATATATTACACCCGACACCTCTTGATTTACAAAAATGCTATTTGTACACCAAAATCAGCCACCAATGTATTTGTGTATAAATACATGTGTGGTTTAATTTATTTTTAATGTGTATTTGTATTACAACATGTATTTTACACTAGTGGCTGACTTTGGTGGCTGATTTTGGTGTACACGTCATAGTCGCTTTATTTATCATACCTAGGTGATCACTAATCAGTGATTTTATAAAATATACATATTGAGTGCCATATGAAATAAATCTCGAGAGGTTAGTGTTTAGTTTTAAAAATGGAGGAAATGTTGTGTGTAATATCACCGAGTAATGCTACATGACTAACAAAGTTTATTATTTTAGTATAAAAATAGGTCTATTTACTCTGTTGATCCCTATAGTTTTGCCAAATTTTTAATTAGGTCATTACACTTTTTTTTTCCTTTCAATTGAATCCCTGAACCAATGTTTTTTTTTCAATTAGGTTATTACCGTAACAAAAACGTTTGGTTTATCGGAATATTCCGTTCCCAAATGGTAGATATCCTAACTTTTTTTGAATCTCTAATTGTCTTTCCCCTTTTATTTCCACAGAGACAAAATTAATCCTTTCACTTCTCACTTGTCCTCCTCCTCTTTGTCTCCCTCCTCTACTCCTCCCTCTTCCTCTCCTTCTCCCTCCCTCACTCCTCCCACTTTTGCTGCACTCCTCCTTCCCCCTCGCTCCACTCCGATTTCACTCTCACTCCTTCCAATTTTGCCGCATCCCTTCATGGTATTTTGGTCTTTTGTTAGTTTGATGTTCAAGAATTGTTGATTGACTTCCATTACTTTTGTTATGTGCATTTTGATGCAGAACTTAACTGCAGTATACTTACACTTATCATAACCTGAATAGAGTGATAATTATAACAGAAGATGTACTAATTACTGGTACCATGGAACAAAAAATTTTCATTAAATCTTTCCCACACCAGGAGCATGCTGTACACATTTGCCAACAGAAAGAATCCGACACTTATGCAATCATTAGTTAGAAAGTTGTGCAAGAGGCACATTTTGTTCATTTGCTGGATGACAAGCTACGGTTTCCTATCAACTTTTCTGCTTAAAGAATATGAGCATCGCTGTTTTTTGGCGAGCTTTTTTTTTTTCTTTCATCTTGTAATCATGTTGTTTATCACTATGTTGGAATAGCATACGTGCTGCCTAGGGAAACGAACCTACCAAGTTTAGTTGACAAAGCTTTATAGTTGGTAAACCGTAAACTCTTAAGGTTTTTGGTAAGTTGACAAAAAACCTACTACCAAACCACAATATTTGGTCAACTTACCTTGATAGGTTCAGGTAAGTTCATTTCTCCAGGCAGCACATATGTTGTTCCAACATAGTAATAGACAACATGATTACAAGATGAAAAAGAACAACTCGTCAAAGAACAGCCATGCTTATATTCGGAAAAGTTGATAGGAAACTGTAGCTCCTGTCGTACAGCAAATGGACAAAATGCATCCATCTTTCACAAATTTTCAACTAGTGATTGCATAAGCATCGGACTCTTTCTGTTGGCAAATACATACGGCATGCTCCTGGAGTGGGATAGATTTAATGAAAAATTTTTATTCTATGGTACCAATAATGAGTACATCTTCTGTTACAATTGCCACTCTGTTCAGGTTATGATCAAGTGTAAGTATATTGCCTTAGGTTTTGCATCAAGATGTACATAACAAAAGCAACCAAAGTAAGCCAACAATTCTTGAACATCAAACTAACAAAGACCAAGATATCATGAGAGGGTCCGGCAGAATTGGATGGAGTGAGAGTGGAATGGAGAGGGGAAAGGATGGGTGCAACAGAGGTGGGAGGAGTGAGGGTGGGAGATAAAGAGGAGGAGAACAAGTGAGAGGATTAATTTATCTTTGTGAAGATAAAAGGGAAGAGACAATTAGAGATTCAGAAAAAATTAGGGTATCTTCAATTTGGAAATGGAATATTCCGTTAAACGAAACGTTTTTGTCACAGGGACCTAATTAAAAAAAAATATTGGTTCAAGGACCCAATTGAAAGGGAAAAAATGTATGTACCTAATTGAAAATTTGGCAAAACTATAAGGATCGCCAGAGTAATTAAACCTATAAAAATAAAGTGTTGGCAAATATTGATAACCCCTAACATTTCTCTTGCATCATTTAGATATTGCCAAGTGTTTTGGGATGCTTATCTATAAATACCTCTTACCAATTTGACATTTTTCTATGTAATCTTTAGAGTTGCTAACGGTTTGTGTTTGAAATTCTCAGTTAAGCTGGAAAAGAATGCCAAAGGTTAGTGGTGAAAATTTTATGGCACTCACAGGATCCATGCCTGATGTGGAATCTTGGTCTGCAAGTGTCTCATCTCCTCTAAGCTCAAATGTTAAGGATTGGAGACCTTGTGGGCAGGTTTCCTGAATTTGATACTAATTTGTTCATAGATAAAATAAAATGATTCGTATTTATTTATATATTTTTTGAGATAAGTTTATTTTGATAGAGATGAGTTATTTGCATAACTTTATAGAGTAATGCTATACATCCAAGTCTTTTTATGAACTAAGTCCAACCAAGTTAAACAATAAGACTTGGAATAATGCTAGCCATAACTAATGTTTGTTATGTTAGACTAACTTGGTTAACAAAAAAACTTGGATGTATAGCATTATTCAACTTTTATTGGTACAGGTTACTTTCTCATTACGAAAAGAATATAACGAGTATAAAAAACAAGAACAAAAATGTTATATGCACACAAAAAATCAGCTACCATCTATTTGCATATAGATATATATGTTGTTTAACATATTTACAATATGTATTTAATATTTTAACATGTGTTCTATACAGGTTACTGATTTTTAGTGTGCATATTATATGAATGAAATAAGAAATAGTACATGTATGTGTACCAGTCTTGTGTGCATCAAGAGTGGTGGTATAGCTTCTTTTCTCGTATTAAAAATTTGTATTTTTTTAGTAGCTTTTATTTCTAAAAGTATGTACTATGTTTTGTACACATAAGTAGTGTGTATCATACATTAAAACACAAAAATGTTATGGGTGTGAAAAATGTAATTACTATATATTTATGTGTAAATATATATGTTGTTTTATACAATTTTTTCAAGCAAATAATTAGCAACTAGAATAATCAAATTTACTATGGTAGAAAAATCAAACCTATAGACAAATAATCAAATTTGTTTATAGTAGCTTAAAAAAAAATTGGGATTGTAATCAAGGAAGAGTATCTCCTTGAATAGTTTGTTTCTTTTTCCCTTTTTCTTTTGATTTTGCTATTGAATTATTAAGTTTATTGTATTATTGGAACAATTTGTGATTAATGCTTATGAGTTTTATGTTTTGATTTTTTGAGTTGTTTACTTGTGTTGCTTAATTGTTAAATTTGAGTTTAAAATTTTCTGCACCTTTAATTTGTTAATGATTTCCATTCTTGTCATGATTCATGAGTGAGTAGTGTTTTAGTTGGTCTTCAGAGTGAATTATCAAGGTGAGTCTTGAACTATTGTATTACCTGATTAATTGAATTTATCCTTAATTTGAATTATATTAATAGACATCAACTCTAGCTATTCCTTCTTGTGGGTTAACCTGCTAGGATTATGCTGATTAATGAGAAAACCCTGACAGAATTTCTATACTCTGGTTGGTTGACTTGTAAGGACAAATTGAATTATGTTAAATTAAAGCAATTTGATGGGTGATGATAGTTAGTGTTGGTTAATTACTCTCGAGCCAAGACTTTTACTTATTGAATTTTAATTTCTAGTATCATCGATTTAATTTTCTTGTTTTACAACTCAACATCTCCCAATTTCCATTATCAATTGCAATGAACCTTCTTTGGATTTGACTTGGGTTGTTTTTTTCCAAACATAATTTCAAAACTCCAATCTTCTTATTGAAAAGGTAGAGTATTATATTTGATTTGCTAAATTTTTTTTCCTTTTATAGGAAAATTATTCTGAAGCGGAGAAAAAACTTAATTAATCCATCACATATAGTTTCATGTTCAAATACTAGGAGAGTAAATGTAATCAAGTGCCGAGATGATGATAAATATAAATTTTTTGGTAATTTGATGATAAATATATTTGCTATTACATTACTTCACAACGTTTTTGTTTATTGAATATTTTGCAATAATAAAATTAGAGGTTGTTATAACTTAGACTACTATTATGTGATTTTGAAATAGCTTAGTTTATTTTCTTTTATAGGCCATTAGTGTAAATTTTATGAATCATTTTATAAATGATAGTTACATTATTATATATATAATTTTACTCAATTTTTTTTCTAAAATAAAGGATAAGTTACTTTTTATGATATATATCTAATAATTATTGAATGAAATTGATTAGATTATCATAACTAACTTTAATTTTTAATTTAACTTAAATTTTGATAACTTAACCAATTAATCATACTATAAACCTTTTTTTTTTTTGCAAATTATAAAATCACTATAATAATCTCATTTTTTAATTTTTTTTCATACTATACACCTATTAATTAGTTCCAACCACAAAATTTTTTTTTTTAAAAAAGATTATATATATAGGTGAATTTTAGTATTTTACTCGATTTTTTTCTAAAATAAAAGGTAAATTATTTTTTATGATATATATCTATTAATAATCGGATGAAATTGATTGAATTATCATAATTAACTTTAATTCTTAATTTAACCTAAATTTTGATAACTTAACCAATTAACTATACTATAACTTTTTTTTGCAAATTATAAAATCACTATAGGAATCTCATAGAGTAAAGTATACTTTTTGTTCCTAAAGTTTGACAACAGTTTCAAAAATATCCATAAATTTTATTTTGTTTCAATTTTGTTCCATAAGTTTTTTATTTGCATTAAATATAGCTCTGATGGCTAATTTTTCAAAAAATTTAAAACCAATTCAAAAGTAATTTCATAAGAATAATCCTCAATACAAACAAATCAAGTATAATTTTCATGTATTATTGTTAGATTGGTCTTAAATTTTTTAAAAATTTAGTCGTCTGAGAATATATTTGCTACAAATCAAAAACTTTTGGGACAAAATTGAAATAAAATAAAACTTAGGAAAATTTTTGAAACTTTTGCCAAATTTCAGAGACAAAGTATATTTTATCCGAATCTTATATTTTTTATTTTTTTGTTCGTATTATATACCTATTAATTAGTTCCAACCACAAAATAAAAATTTCAAACAAAAAATCTAAGAAGTATAAAAACTTAAAATTTTCAAAACTCTTTTTATGATAACTCTTTCATGTCTTTCTTTTTATTTTTTCAAAAGTCTTTTCCTTCCCATACTCCATTCAAATAGATGTTCCCTCTCTGCCCATCATTGTTTTTATTAAATCTCTCTTACATACTTTGATTAATTCATCATGGAATATAATAATGAAAAATTCACACTAATAATAGTTTAATTTATAATTCACTTTAAAGAATACAATTTAAAAGATATTCTTAATTATCTGTGAGAATCAAATGCCTTGGAGGAATATTATTATTGTACCTCCCAATATATTTACAATCACCTAGTAATAATGATGATGTGAGACAAAACACAATCTTATATTCACTAACATTATTATTACTTGATGTGATAGATATTATTTATAATTTTCTTGCCACTATAATAATCTTTATCATAATCACTACTATAATTTGATTTATTTAGTTAAGGTTATTTATTTAGTACTAATATTAAGAAAACAATTGAAAAACTAATTTCAATACAAAATCATTGTCAAAATCAGTAAGACAAACACAACCGTGTGAAGCAGTTGGCCTATACCCATTACGGTGTAAAATTGTTGCCCAAACAAAGGCAAATGTAAAAATCATTTTTTAAATATTGCTTCCAAATTTCTATTATACTAACAGAGACAACTTTTTTAATCTTGTGGCTTTAAATAAAAAATTGTTACATATTGTAATTAGTAACAATTATACAATCTATAGATTGAAAACTATTGTCTAAATATTCAAGAATGATTTTTTGATGTATTATAACAGTTTTTTCTTTCCGTTGTGACCATAAATATTAATTGTACTGCAAATTATCTACGAACTAATAGCTTAATTATTTTGGGAGTATTTAAACACGTGACTAAAGAATCATAAATTAAGTCACAAAACCTACAGAGTTATCTGAATATATATTAATTCGCGTGAAGTACATCATGTATATAATTCTATCATGCATATATGTGACCCTAGCTGTTCGCTGGACAAAGGTCCACCAGGACAAATTAAACCATCAATTAACAAAGGTCCACTAACACAACTTATTAGACTCTTACAATATACTAGTTAGTATATTCATACATGTGCGAAAAGAATTTGACTTAGATAAGTATAAATTAATTAATAATCATATTAAATATATATTAAAATTAGTTATCTAAATTATTTATTAATATAAAAATATATAATAATTAATTTAATGATTAATTTTTTATGCATACAAAGAATTTTTTATTTACTCATTATATGTCAATAAGCAAAGGCCTATACAGCAGACAATGATATTTAATACATACAGACGATTATCGACTGGCACCCAAAAAATCTTATGCCAAAGTCAAAAGTAAAAAGATAAATAATAATATATAAATTTGTGGTGTCTGAGCTGAAACCCACAAATTGTGGATTGTGTGGTTTCATCCTATCTAGAATTCAATTTAAAAAAGATCAGAAACAGCTAATGCTCGAATCCCAAAGCATTGTTGTCAAAAGTTAGGCGAAAAGGCACGCTACTTTCCTCAGAATTAGTGCCCATGAGGTTTTCACCATGCAAGCGGCAAAGTGCGATTTCAATATGCTATTAAAAAAAAAAAACTATTTTAAGGAATATGTCAAAAATATTTTTTTATAATAATTTTAATTTAAAAAATATGATTTATTTATTTTATCATATTTTAAATAAAAATAATATTTTTACAATATATAAAAATTAAATTTTAAAATTTATTATCTAATAATCAAAATAAAATATCTTTATATAAAGACAATTACAAAATTTTTATTGAAGTATCTACCATAGAAAAGACATTTATTTAAGTACATTTAAAAAATATAATTAAAAATAAAAAATATTTTAGAAAAAGATTACGCTTTTTAGATTTTGGAGATGTTTTTGTAGAGAATATCTATATACTAGTATAGTCTATTTTTAAACTCTATACCTTTTTGTATCATAAAAAACTATGCCTTTGGCCTTTGAAAATAAGATGTGCTTTTTAAGTGATACTATTTATGACCAAAGACTACATTTTTTAATACTAATAATTACTAGAATTTAAAAGAATGGACTATATTTTTTAAAACTACTACATCACTTTATAAATATAACAAATAATATATCTATAACTATTCTATATAAGTGTAGCCTTTTGTCTTTCATTTTTTTTTAAAAATTGCTCTATATATATATATATATATTCTAATAATTTTTTATAAACTAATATTTAAAAATATAATTATAGAGAAAGAAAAAAATGTATACTAATTGTAAGAATTATTCAAAGTATAGAACATATATTGAGGTTTGAATATAACTAATAAATTAGTATATATTAGTTACACAAAATATAAATACAAAAGTATGTATGAATAAAATATATAATTTTACTCGTGTAAGCAGAGAGTTTTGAAAAAGTTATCAAATTGATAGGTGAGTTTGTACTCGAATTGATTGAGAACCGAGTTTTTTTCTTAAATTGATTAAAAGTCAAATTTGTTTTCGGATTGGTTAATAGCCGAGTTTGTTCTTAAATTGGATGAAAGCCGAGTTTATTCTCGAATTGATTCATTGATTGATTATGACATGTGAAATATTATGATATGTAAAAGTGAAGCAATTCGAATGTATAAAGTACATACTTTATAAAAAATTACGATAGATTAAAATTTGATAAAAGGTATGTAACTTGAATAGGCATCTTGGTAGCTAAAACTCATTCTATATTTGTAAATAGAAATTAGGAATGCCAGCTGGCATAGTCAGTTAGAGATTATAGCTAATCAGTTAAGTTAATGACTCTTTCATTTTTTCTTTTAGCTTGTATATAAACAGCATGTCAAAACAAGAGAAATTTCCAATTGAGCATTTTCATATCAACACCACTCTGAGTTCAATTCCTGTTTCTCTCTCTCACTCTTTCTCATCACATACTCTCACATCTTGCTTCACCATAGATGAAGCTTGATTTCTCATCTCCAATCTCTTCACCCTCTGTTCTTGGACTTGCACGATAGAGCTTGATGAGAGCATGACCCTCTCTTTGAAGTATTTTCACATGGTGAGGTGAGCGTGGAAGAGAGGTAACCGCTCCAATCAACGAGACCAAGAATAGAAGATCTAAATCTGGCAACCAAACAGATTCTTGAATTCGCCAATTGTGTTCTTGAATTTCATTTCCTTTCATTCCCCCCTGGTAACCGCTCCGATTTCTTTCGTCTCGAAAGATCCCCTTCTCATTTTCTTCAATCCCTAAATTGCAATGGATAACACTCAACCGTTGAATTCCAATGTGATGGATGCTCAATCAATTGCGAATTTCTTGAAACAAATGTCAGCAATTCAAGCTCAGATGGCGAGAAATTCAGTCAATTCATGGCAAGATCCGGCGAGCCCTTATTTTCTTCATCCGAGCGAAAGTCCTGGTAATCCTCTCATTCTAGTTATTTTAACTACAAGCAATTACAGTGCTTGGAGCAGAGCCATGTTGTTGGCCTTGAAATCGAAGAATAAGCCCAAGTTCATTGATGGATCAATCACAAGGCCGAATGAAAACTATGTGCTTTTTGAAGCTTGGGAGAAATGCAACACTTACTTAGTGTCAAGGATAACACTATCATTGAGTCCTGAAATTTCAGCAAGCGTGATTTGGAACAATAACGCCTCAGATATTTGGAAGGAACTGAGAAATAGATATTATTATGGTGACATGTTTCGGGTGGCAGAATTGCAGGAAGAACTATTTCAATTGAAACAGGGAGGCGCTACTGTTACGACTTATTACACAAAGCTGAAATCTCTTTGGGAGGATTTTAACAATTTCAGACCCATTCCTGATTGCCTAAATTGTACTTCTGTGTGCTCATGTGGGTTGAACATAATAAGAGAGCATAGGCAAGAGGATTGCACCACAAGGTTTTTAAGAGGACTGAATGACCAATACGCTAATGTTAGATCCCAACTAATGCTGATGAATCCCACACCTGATACTAATGCTGCCTTCTCCATGTTAACACAACAGGAACAACAATTCAATGAATGCAATGAATCCAAGGTTTTCTTTAACAGATCCATGCAGTCGAACAATGAGAGCAATCGAGGGAGAGGCAGAGGGAGAGGTAGACCCAGGCTTCTGACAGAGGACGAGGAAGCAGAGTGCAATGTACATTCTGTGACAAGACCGGCCACACTATTGAGACATGCTATAAAAAGCATGGTTTGCCGCCTCACTTGAGGCAAAGGCAAATCAGCAGCGTCAACTATATTGCTACTGAAGCACTTGCTGAGAAGAGACTTGATGATCTCAGCCAATGCAACCTAAGCAACAGTCAGAAGGAAGTTGGTGATTCTACAAGTTATGAACTCTCTTCACACCAAAAGGATGAAATTCTGTAGTTTCTCAAAGGACAGGAGGCTCAGCAACAACCTCAAGTCACAAATCAGGTTCAATCCACCACAAACAATACTCCATTGATTCAAGGTAACACTGTCATTTTAAAATACAGTAGCAACATTTCAACCTTTGTTACTGCTAAATCTCACCTCTGGGTAATAGACACAAGGGCAACTAATCATGTCACTTTTAATTTGGACGATTTTCAATCATATCAAGAAATCAGTCCCATGATTGTTAGAATGCCTGATGGTAGCCATACGACTATTAACATCATTGGCACCATAATGTTTTCTAATCAATTATACCTTTCAAATGTCCTTTTCATTTCAAACTTCGATTTCAAATTGATTTCTGTGTCAAAATTAACCAGCAAGTTAAAGTGCAAAATGCTCATAGATGATAACTTATGTGAGATACAGGACCAAGCTACTTTGAAGAGGATTGGAGTAGCTAAATGTGCTGATGGTCTTGATGAGCGGATATTTTATACGCTTTTTGGGGGTAATTTCATGTAATTTTTAGTATGTTTTAGTTAGTTTTTAGTATATTTTTATTAGTTTTTAGGAAAAAATCATATTTCTGGACTTTAATATGGGTTTGTGTGTTTTTCTGTGATTTCAGGTATTTTCTAGCTGAAATTTAGGGAGCTAAGCAAAAATCTGATTCAGGTTGAAAGAGGACTGCTAATGCTGTTGGATTCTAACCTCCCTGCACTCGAAATGGATTTTTTGGAGCTACAGAAGTCCAATTGACGCGCCCTCAATTGGGTTGGAAAGTAGACATCCAGGGCTTTCTAGCAATATATAATAGTCCTTATTTTGCGCGAAGATAAATGACGTAAACTGGCGTTTAACGTCAGTTCCGTGATGCATTCTGGCATTCAACGCCAGAAACAGGTTGCAAGTTGGAGTTAAATGCCAGAAACAGGTTACAACCTGGCGTTTAACTCCAGAAACAGCCCAGGTACGTGAGAAGCTCAAGTCTCAGCCCCAGCACACACCAAGTGGGCCCCAGAAGTGGATTTCTGCACTATCTATCTTAGTTTACTCATTTTCTGTAAACCTAGGTTACTAGTTTAGTATTTAAACAACTTTTAGAGACTTATTTTGAATCTCATGACATTTTAGATCTGAACTTTGTACTTTTTGACGGCATGAGTCTCTAAACTCCATTGTTGAGGGTGAGGAGCTCTGCAGCGTCTCGATGAATTAATGCAACTATTTCTATTTTCTATTCAAACACGCTTGTTCCTATCTAAGATGTTCATTCGCACTTCAATATGAAGAAGGTGATGATCCGTGACACTCATCACCATTCTCAACCCATGGACGTGTTCCTAACAACCACCTCCGTTCTACATTAGATTGAATAAGTATCTCTTAGATTCCTTAATCAGAATCTTCGTGGTATAAGCTAGAATCCATTGGCAGCATCCTTGAGAATCCGGAAGGTCTAAACCTTGTCTGTGGTATTCTGAGTAGGATTCAGGGATTGGATGACTGTGACGAGCTTCAAACTCGCGAGTGTTGGGCATAGTGACAGACGCAAAAGGATCAATGGATCCTATTCCGACATGATCGAGAATCAACAGATGATTAGCCGTGCTGTGACAGAGCATTTGGACCATTTTCACTGAGAGGATGGGAAGTAGCCATTGACAACGGTGACACCCTACATACAGTTTGCCATGGAAGGAGCCTTGCATGTTTGAAAGTGAGAAAGCATTATGTTACAGAGATTCAGAAGACAAAGCATCTCCAAAACCCCAACATATTCTCCATTACTGCGTAACAATTACTTATTTTATGCACTTTCAATTTTTACAATTAAATCTAAAAGAATCCTATTAGTATCCTGACTAAGAATAATAAGAGAACCATAGCTTGCTTCAAGCCAACAATCTCCGTGGGATTCGACCCTTACTCACATAAGGTATTACTTGGACGACCCAGTGCACTTGTTGGTTAGTTGTGCAGAATTACATAGTGTGAGTGTAATTTTCGTGCACCAAGTTTTTAGCGCCATTGCCGGGGATTGTTCGAGTTTGAACAACTAATGGTTTATCTTGTTACTTAGATTAGGAAAAATTTGTCTTTTTGTTTAGAGTCACTAGAATTGCATCTTCTATTATTCCTTTTTAAAAATCTTTCAAAAATATTATTTTTCTCTATTGGTTTTTAATTTTTCTTGGAATCTTTTGTTTGAGGTTAGTTTCATATTTTAAGTTTGGTGTCAATTGCATGCTTTTCTTTGTCTTCCAATTTTCGAATTGCATGTTCTTTGTTTTTCCTTGATCTTCAAATTGTTCTTGTCAATTTTTCTTGTTTGATCTTTGGTTTGTCTTGTTTTGTGTCTCTTCTTGATTTTCTTGTGCTTTTTCAAAATATTAGTTTTCAAAAAATATTTTTATTTATTAAAAATACCTCTTTAAAACACGTTACATCTATAGCTCAATTGGCTAGAGCGTTGGTTTGTGTTCTTGGTAATTGGGTATCTTCTTTTTAAAATCTTTTTCAAAAATAATTTTTCTTTGATTAAATCTTGTGCCAAACTTTAAGTTTGGTGTTCTCTTGTTAATTTTCTTTAATTTTCGAAAATTTATTGTGGTTTTGTAAAAATTTTAAGTTTGGTGTTCTTTCTTTTGCTCTTGGTGTTCTTGTGAGTCTTCAAAGTGTTCTTGAGTCTTCTTTGTGTTTTGATCTTAAAATTTTTAAGTAGGATCAAAAGTGATTGTGTACACTGACCATGCTGATTTTAAATATCTACTCACAAAACAGGATTCAAAACCCAGACTCATCAGATGGGTGTTGCTTCTGCAAGAGTTTGATATAGAAATAAGAGACAGAAAAGGGACAGAAAACCAAGTAGCAGATCATCTGTCACGAATAAAACCAGTAGAAGGGGCGTCCCTCCCTCTTACTGAGAGATCTTTGAAAACTTTTCGGATGAGCAACTCTTTGCCATCTAGAAAGTGCCATGGTTTGCATACATTGCAAACTACAAGTAGTGAGATTCATTCCCAAAGAGTACAGTAGGCAGCAATCAAAGAAATTGATCACGGATGCAAAGTATCATCTTTGGGATGAACCATATCTCTTCAAGAGATGTGCAGACGGAGTAATCCGTAGATGTGTGCCTAAAGAAGAAGCACAGAAGATCCTCTGGCACTGCCATGGATCACAGTATGGAGAACATTTTGGAAGTGAGCGAACAGCCACAAGAGTCCTCCAATGTGGCTTCTACTGGCATACTCTCTATAAAGACTCCCAAGTGTTTGTACTTAATTGTGACAGTTGCCAAAGATCTGGCAATCTACCTCAGTTATGTCATGCCTCAACAAGGGATCTTGGAGATTGAGTTGTTTGATGTATGGGGTATTGACTTCATGGGGCCTTTCCCACCATCATACTCAAACACTTATATTCTGGTGGCAGTTGATTATGTATCCAAATGGGTGGAAGCTATTGCAACACCCACTAATGATACTAAGACAGTGCTGAAATTCCTCCAAAAATACATCTTCAGCAGATTTGGTATCCCTAGAGTACTAATCAGTGATGGGGGCACTCATTTCAGCAATAAACAGCTTTACTCTGCTTTGGTTCGATATGGAGTTAGCCACAGGGTGACCACTTTATATCATCCACAGACAAATGGGCAAGCTGAAGTCTCTAATAGAGAACTTAAAAGAATCCTTGAACGGACTGTGATTAACCGTAGAAGGGATTGGGAAAGAAGCTTGGATGATGCTCTATGGGCATACAGAACAGCATTCAAGACCCCTATAGGGACCTCTCCATACCAGCTTGTGTATGGAAAAGCCTGTCACTTGCCAGTGGAACTGGAATATAAGGCCTACTGGGCAACCAGATTCCTAAACCTTGATGCCAAATTAGCTGGAGAAAAATGATTGCTCTAGTTAAATGAGCTAGAGGAATTCAGACTCAATGCTTTCGAAAATGCAAAAATTTGCAAAGAGAAAGCAAAAAGATGGCATGATAAGAAACTGTCATCCAGAGTCTTTGAGCCAGGGCAGAAAGTTCTGCTATTTAATTCTAGGCTCAAATTATTCCCCGGGAAATTGAAATCCCGGTGGAGAGGTCCATATGTGATTACAAGTGTGTCACCATATGGATACGTGGAGCTTCAGGATCATGATTCTAACAAAAAGTTCATTGTTAATGGACAGAGAGTCAAACATTATCTTGAAAGTAATTTTGAGCAAGAATGCTAAAAAATGAGACTTGATTAAAGCTCCGTAATAGTCCAGCTAAAGACAATAAAGAAGCGCTTGCTGGAAGGCAACCCAGCCATTAATAAGGCTTAATTGTTAATTAATTGATTTTTACAGGTTTATGTCAATTATCTTTAAGGTAAAATAGCAATTGTTTGAGTTCACAGAGTTACAAAAGGATTTAGAGGATAAAACAGCAAAAAGGAAGCTCACTGGTGCGAAAAAGCCAGTAAGAGCTATTTTGGGTGTTGAACACCCAAAAGAAGCATCTACTGGGAGTTCAACGCCAGTAGAGATAGCCATCTGGGAGCTAAATGCTAGAAAGAAGCATCTTCTGGGCGTTAAACGCCAGAAAGAAGCACTTTCTGGGCGTTGAACGCTAGATTTACAGCGTCCTGGGCGTTCAGAAAAACGCCCAGTGACAAAGGAATTCCTGGCGTTTAATGCCAGCAAGAAGCAACAGCTGCGCGTTAAATGCCCAGGAGAAGCTACAGATGGGCGTTAAACGCCCAAAACATGCAGCGTTTGGGTGTTTAACGCCAGGATTGTGGGGAGGAGGTGAATTCGTTTTCAACTCAATTTTTTTTCCATTTTTCACGTTTCAATTCATGATTTCTTGCATAAACATGTTACAAACTCCCATCTTTCAAACTTCAATTCCAAAAATTTTTAATCCTAATTTCTAAAATCCCTTTTCAAAAATATCAAATGTATCTTAATTTATAAACACAAAATCTTTTTTTAATCCTCTTCAACTTCTTTTCAAACTCATCATATTTTCTTCTCAAAATTCAGATTTATCTTTTTCAAATATCTTTCATAACTTTTTAATTTTAAATTATATCTTTTTCCTATCATACTTATCTTGTACAAATCATATCTTCTATCTTATCTTTTTTCTTTTTCAAAATTTTTGAAAACCCTCCCCCTCCCTTTAAATCCACATTCGGCCTCCCTCCTCTCATCCACCATTCGAAATTAGCTCTCCTTCTATCCCTCTCCTTTCTTTTCTTTTGCTTGAGGACAAGCAAACCTCTAAGTTTGGTGTGTTTATCCGTGATCACTAAGCCATACCCACTAAGATCATGGCTCCTAAGGGAAAGCAAACCACTCCAAGAGGCAAGAAAGAGAATATTCCAAAACCACTTTGGAATTAAGGGAAGTTCTTAACCAAAGAACATTCAGATCATTACTACAAAATAATGGGCCTAAGATCAGTGATCCCAGAAGTCAAATTTGATCTGAAAGAAGATGAATATCCGGAGATCCAAGAGCAAATTCGAAATAGGAGCTGGAAAATCCTAGCTAATCCTGAAACAAAGGTGGGAAGAAACATAGTTCAGGAATTCTACTCTAATATATGGCAAACAGACAGGCAGAGAATATCTGGAACTGCCCTCTATGACTATCGGACCTTGGTCAGAGGAAAGATTGTTCACATCCACCCTGATAAAATCAGGGAGATCTTTAAGCTACCTCAGCTGAAAAATGACCCAGACTCCTTTAATAGGAGAATGATGAGAACAAATAAGGGCTTGGACAAGATTTTAGAGGACATATGCCTCCCTGGAACCAAGTGGACGACCAGCACAAAGGGCGTCCCAAATCAACTCAAGAGAGAAGATCTCAAACCAGTCACTAGAGGCTGCCTAGACTTCATTGGGCGTTCTATACTGCCCACTAGCAACCGCTCTGAAGTCACCATTAAAAGAGCAGTAATGATCCATTGCATTATGTTGGGAAAAGAAGTGGAAGTTCATTAGCTGATTTCGTGTGAACTCTACATAATTGCAAATAAGAACTCCAAAGATGCCAAATTGGCTTATCCAAGCTTAATCTCTATGCTATATAAAGATGCTGGGGTGAAGATGGGAGTAACTGAGTATATCTCAGTTGAGCGACCAATCACCAAAATATCAATAGAAAGACAACAAGTGCAGGACGACCTCATCAAGAGGAGAGCACAGGAATTCCTCCCGGAGATCCTTCAAATTAAATACTTGGAGCATCTTGAAGCATCTGTTGCCAAGTTGCAAGAAGCTATGGACCAAATAAAGGAAGAACAGAATAATCAAAATAGCATGCTTTGCAAAATACTTGGGGAACAAGAAGAGTAAAGGCGTGACTTGAAGGAACTGAAGCGTCAAAAGCTATCTCTTGAAGGACCAAGCACCCCACAGACTAGAGGAACATCTATTTCCCAAAATAAAGGTTATTGAGTCCTAATCTTAGTCTTAACTCTGTGATAATTGTTCTTATTAGGAATTTACCTTAGAAGTTATATATTAGTAGTAGTAATTAGTATATCTATTTTGATTTTATCTCCAATTAAGCTATAATTTATTTTTCTCATCATCATCAAACATAAATAAAATAGTAGATTTTTAGAATAAAGAGGCAATATTTTTTTCAAGTTTTTAATAAGGAAAATTCTAATTATTTATATGTGGTGGCAATACTTTTTGTCTTCTGAATGAATGCTTGAACAGTGCATATTTTTTATATTGAATTTTATGAATGTTAAAATTATTGGCTCCCGAAAGAATGATGAACAAGAGAAATATTATTGCTGATCTAAAAAATCATGAAATTGATTCTTGAAGCAAGAAAAAGCAGTGAAAAAAAGCAAAAGAGGTAGAAAAAGCCAATAGCCCTTTAAACCAAAAGGAAAGGGTGAAAAGGATCTAAGGCTTTGAGCATTAATGGATAGGAGAGCCCAAGGAAGTAACTCCAGGCCTAAGCGGCTAGATCAAGCTGTCCCTAACCATGTGCTTGTGGCATGCAGGTCCAAGTGAAAAGCTTGAGACTGAGTGGTTAAAGTCGTGATCCATAGTAAAAGAGTGTGCTTAAGAACTCTGGACACCTCTAATTGGGGACTTTAGCAAAGCTAAGTCACAATCTGAAAAGGTTCACCCAGTTATGTGTCTGTGGCATTTATGTATCCGGTGGTAATACTGGAAAACAAAGTGCTTAGGGCCACGGCAAAGACTCATAAAGTAGCCGTGTTCAAGAATCAACATACTAAACTAGGAGAATCAATAATACTATCTGAATTCTGAGTTTCTATGGATGCCAATCATTCTGAATTTCAAAGGATAAAGTGAGATGCCAAAACTGTTTGGAAGCAAAAAGCTACTAGCCCCGCTCATCTAATTAGAATCTGAGCTTCACTTGAAACTCTGAGATATTATTGCTTCTTGATTTCTTTTTATCCTATTTTATTTATCTAAGTTGCTTGACGACAAGCAACAGTTTAAGTTTGGTGTTGTGATGAGCGGATATTTTATACGCTTTTTAGGGGTAATTTCATGTAGTTTTTAGTATGTTTTAGTTAGTTTTTAGTATATCTTTATTAGTTTTTAGGCAAAAATCATATTTCTGGACTTTACTATGAGTTTGTGTGTTTTTCTATGATTTCAAGTATTTTCTGGCTGAAATTTAGGGAGCTGAGCAAAAATCTGATTCAGGCTGAAAAAGGACTACTGATGCTGTTGGATTCTGACCTCTCTGCACTCGGAATAGATTTTTTGGAGCTACAGGAGTCCAATTTACGGGTTCTCAATTGGGTTGGAAAGTAGACATCCAGGGCTTTCTAGCAATATATAATAGTCCATATTTTGCGCGAAGATAAATGACGTAAACTGGCATTTAACGCCAGTTCCATGTTGCATTCTAGCATTCAGCGCCAGAAACAGGTTGCAAGTTGGAGTTAAACGCCATAAACAGGTTACAATCTGGCATTTAACTCCAGAAATAGTCCAGGCATGTGAGAAGCTCAAGTCTCAGCCCCAGCACACACCAAGTGGGCCCCAGAAGTGGATTTCTGCACTATCTATCTTAGTTTACTCATTTTCTGTAAACCTAGGTTACTAGTTTAGTATTTAAACAACTTTTAGAGACTTATTTTGAATCTCATGACATTTTAGATCTAAACTTTGTACTTTTTGACGGCATGAGTCTCTAAACTCCATTGCTGGGGGTGAGGAGCTCTGTAGCGTCCCGATGAATTAATGCAACTATTTCTATTTTCTATTCAAACACGCTTGTTCCTATCTGAGATGTTCATTCGCACTTCAACATGAAGAAGGTGATGATCCGTGCCACTCATCACCATTCTCAACCCATGGACGTGTGCCTGACAACCACCTCCGTTCTACATTAGATTGAATGAGTATCTCTTAGATTCCTTAATCAGAATCTTCGTGGTATAAGCTAGAATCCATTGGCAGCATCCTTGAGAATTCGGAAGGTCTAAACCTTGTCTGTGGTATTCTGAGTAGGATTCAGGGATTGGATGACTGTGACGAGCTTCAAACTCATGAGTGTTAGGTGTAGTGACAGACGCAAAAGGATCAATGGATTCTATTCCGACATGATCGAGAACCAACAGATGATTAGTTGTGCTATGACAGAGCATTTGGACCATTTTCACTGAGAGAATGGGAAGTAGCCATTGACAACAGTGATGCCCTACATACAGCTTGCCATGGAAGGAGCCTTGCATGTTTGAAAGTGAGAAAGCATTATGTTATAGGGATTCAGAAGACAAAGCATCTCTAAAACCCCAACATATTCTCCATTACTGCGTAACAATTACTTATTTTATGCACTTTCACTTTTTACAATTAAATCTAAAAGAATCCTATTGGTATCCTGACTAAGAATAATAAGATAACCATAACTTGCTTCAAGCCAACAATCTCCGTGGGATTCGACCCTTACTCACGTAAGGTATTACTTGGACGACCCAGTGCACTTGCTGGTTAGTTATGCGGAATTACATAGTGTGAGTGTAATTTTCGTGCACCAGGTCTTTATACATTTGATAAGCAATTTTTCTGTTCTGTAGCTCACAAAACTGATTTCACACACACTTCCAGGCACCCATCACTTACATTCACAGCAGCTGTCACTACTGATGACAATTCTGCAGCTTACACACATATTATAAATGCCTTATGGCATACTAGATTAGGTCACATTCCACAGCATAGACTGCAAATAATGCATAAAACTCATCCCTTCATCAATTGTAATGAACAAATAAATCCATGTAACTCTTGCCATTTAGCAAAGCAAAAGCGATTACCATTTTCATATAGCACTTCTGAATCTCTTAGCTGTTTTGATTTGTTGCATCTTGACATTTGGGGTCCTATATCAATACCTTCCATTCATGAACACAAGTGCTTTTTAACCATTGTGGATGACAAGAGTCGATACACTTGGATACATTGCATGAAAGCCAAGTCTGAAGTGTCTGACCTTGTTAAAAATTTCATTGCAATGGTTAAAACCCAATTTAACAAAACTATAAAATGCGTGCGAACTGATAATGGCCCTTAATTTCTCTTAAAATCATTCTATGCATCTCATGGCATCTTGCATCACACATCTTGTGTTGAAACTCCCCCAACAAAATGGTATTGTGGAGCGAAAATACCAACACATCTTAGAGGTGGGAAGAGCTATACTATTTCATTCATCTATGCCAAAATATTTTTGGAATTTTTCTGTCAAACATGATGTGCATCTAATCAATATCCAACCAAGTGAATTTCTCAAAAACAACTCTCCTTTTAACATCATTTTCAATAAAATACCAGATTTAAGCAATTTAAAAGTATTTGGATGTTTAGCATATGCATCAACCTTTACTAATGGCAGAACAAAATTGGATCCGAGAGTCAAGAAATGTGCTTTTTTGGGCTTCAAGGAAGGGATAAAGGGATTCACTCTTATAGATTTGCAATCCAAAAATATATTTACATCTAGAAATATTATTTTCTATGAAAACCACTTTCCATACTCAACTTCAGAATCTGATTCAACCAATAACCCAAAAATATCAAATGCTGAACTTATCCAACATTCACAAAAATCACAGCTCTTTTGACATAATTTTGACGATCCTTTTATCGATGACACATACAACACAGACAACTCATTCATGCATTCATCACACAACACATCCAATTCATCTCATCATATGCATCATAATGCATCTATTATAGATCACACATCAATACAACAGGATTCATCACAATACAGCTCTGCACCTGCCACTGCTTTCCAATCCACATCACATTCCACCAATCCTCATGCATCACCTGCATCTAGCATTCATCATGAATCACCTGCACCTAACTTCAACTCAAGTGTTGTTAGAAGATCTGCCAGAATTAGAAAAATATCAAATCATCTCAATGACTATCAATGCCACATAAATACCACTGCTACCAATTCTCTTTGCAGGCATCCTATGTCACAGGTCATCTCTTATGATGCACTTAGTACAAAACATCGAGCGTTCTCTTTGGCCATTTCTTCAAATATTGTTCCTAGTGACTATGAGCAAGATGTTGTTCACCCTTGCTGGAAAGAATCCATACAATGTGAACTGGAGGCACTAGAGAGAAATCATACTTGGAAAATCACCACACTCCCATCTGGCAAAAGAGCCATCGGCTGCAAGTGGGTGTTCCGAATCAAATATCATCCTGATGGAACCATTGAACGCCACAAGGCTAGACTAGTCACAAAGGGCTTTACACAAATTGAAGGAGTTGATTTCATAAACACCTTCAGCCCTATTGTTCAAATGTCGACCTTAAGAGTTGTGTTGGCTTTAGCCGCAGCAAAGCAGTGGCACATCAAGCAGTTGGATGTAAATACTGCCTTCTTACATGGAGAGTTGAACGAAGAAGTGTACATGAATCTACCCCCTAGACTGCAGCAACCATGATTAAGCCCGAAGTCAGTGTGCAGGCTTGAGAAGTCCTTGTATGGTTTAAGACAAGCAAGCAGGCAATGGAACTTAAAGTTGACTGAAACCTTGAAATCCACTGGTTTTATCAAATCAAAATCTGATCACTCTTTGTACACCAAACTCACCACTCATGGCATCACCATTATTATGGTATACGTAGATGATTTGGTACTCACAGGAGATGACCTTGCTGCAATTGAGTCTATCAAGCAACTGTTGGATCAGAAGTTCAAAATCAAAGACTTGGGTGATGTAAAGTACTTTTTGGGTATGGAGGTCACTAGATCTTCGAAGGGCGTTCATCTATGCCAACGCAAGTATGCCATGGATATCCTCAAAGACTTCGGATTCTTAGAGTGCAAATCAGTAAGCACATCTATGGATTACACCACTGCTTCAAAGTTATCGAGGGAGAGTGGGACTCCACTAGAAGACAAAACTGAATACAGACAGTTCATTGGCAGGCTTCTGTACTTGACCAACACCAGACCAGACATTTTCTATGCTATGGGAAGGCTTAGTCAGTTCATCGATTGTCCCACTGATATTCATATGCAAGCAGCTTATCGTGTCTTAAAATATTTGAAAGGTTGTTCCGCTATTGGCCTTCTCTTCTTGGCAGATAATGATCTTACTCTTACCAGATTCTTAGATGCAGATTGGGCAACATGTGCTGACTTTTGCAGGTCAATCATTGGTCATTGCTTTTATCTTGGTAAGTCACTGATTAGTTGGAAGAGCAAGAAGCAGAGCACAGTCACACGATCCTCCTCTGAAGCCGAGTATCAGGCATTGGCACTTGCAACTTGCCAAGCACAGTGGCTCTCCTACATCATGATGGATATTGGACTCCCCATCACGAAACCAATTACACTCTTTTGTGATAACAGATCCGCCATTCACATCGCCACCAACCCAATTTTCCATGAATGAACGAAACATATCGAAGTCGACTGTCACACTACCAGGAATCAATATCTTTCGGGCCTCACTCACCTGATGCCGGTCTCGTCCTCTAACCAACTCGCCGATTTCCTTACTAAAGCTTTGGCCCTAGCACCCTTCAACAGCAACATTGCCAAACTAGGACTTCTGGATATTTATAGTCCTAGTTTGCGGGAGGCTGTAACTTGAATAGGCATCTTGGTAGCTAAAACTCATTCTATATTTGTAAATAGAAATTAGAAATGCCAGCTGGCATAGTCAGTTAGAGATTATAGCTAATCAGTTAAGTAAATGACTCTTTCATTTTTCCTTTTAGCTTGTATATAAACAACATGTCAAAACAAGGGAAATTTCCAATTGAGCATTTTCACATCAACACCACTCTGAGTTCAATTCCCGTTTCTCTCTCTCTCACTCTTTCTCATCACATACTCTCACATCTTGCTTCACCATAGATGAAGCTTGATTCCTCATCTCCAATCTCTTCGCCCTCTGTTCTTGGACTTGCACGATAGAGCTTGATGAGGGCATGACTCTCTCTTTGACGCGTTTCCACAAGGTATTAAATAAAATCTTAAACAAGATTGTTGAAATTAATTCAAAAATTTGAATGTAATTCAAGTTCTATGAACCTGAGGGGAGTAGGAATTATTTTACTCATCCCACATATCAGACGGCGCCAATTGTTCTTGTGTGGATGAACTTTCGAGATATATCTCGCCTTAGAAGAAATCAAATTTGTTTCTTCGTCTCCAAAAAATGTATACTTCGACAAGAAGAACATGGAGGATGGATACCTGCAAAAGATACTCCGACACTTAAGTCAGTAAGTGTTTAAGAGGTATAAGAATTCTATAATTGTAGAATGTTAAACATGAAATAGAACTTATCATATGTATCTCTCTTTGAGATATAGAAATTGGCACCTTTATAGACATAGGGTTGATGAATAGAGTTGATGTTATGACCGTTGGTCATTAAGTCAGAATAATGGTTATTAACATCGTCTATTACAGATATAAAATGAAGACAAATAAAATCGTGTTATAACTCATAATACACAATAAAAATTGAGCTATATAAAATGACGGATAAAAAAGAAATTTAAAAATAAAATAATAGTTGAATGATTAATTTATAAATAAAATTAAATAAAGACTATTTATTAATTATTAAAAAATTAAAAAATATATTTTATTATTAAGATCATTTAATAGTCCAAATATTACGTGACCATTAAATTCTTTGCCAGCTTATCTAATAATAAAAGTATAAAACTGAAGTTATTTTTATTATTTTTTGGAGTATTTCAGAGATTCTGGTGAGTTTCAATTTAGAAAGAAAATATAATTGTTTTCCTATAATATTTACCGTGAATGGCTGCGTTTCAAACAGTTTGGTGTAATTAATGGTAAATGGTCATCATATTTACAAACGGTGGAGCCTCCAAATTCGGTGAGTTGGTGCGAAGTCAAATGGAATTAATCACCGAAATCATAGATGCCTATTGCTTCACCGATCCAAAACTCAAACTTATGACTTTTATATTTGGTTTGTAACAATAATAATACTCGTCTATCATTTGTGCAATATTAATTTAAAAGTTTTTATATTCATATTTATGTAATTTTTCGTTAAATTAAATGTGCTTTTCTTTATATAAATAAGTGCAAAAATTGATTATTTTTTATCTATATGGGAAACCTTATTAGTTGGATATATATTAGTGTAACTAAATTTTACATTATTCAGTGTATATAAATTAAGTAAAAACTCAGAATAATTTAGTTTTCTGGAGATAGAAGAAGAAAATTCAAGGGACTAGCTAGTGTATATAGCTTCTTAGCATGCATTTTTCTTAAATGATCAAATGATTATTTTGGTGATATACCTTGAATAAAGAGTTTTGTCATAGCATAAGAGATTAGACAAGTTCACCTACAAATTATTTAAACTTTGAATTTGAATTCTTTAAATTTTAAATTTTTACTTTAAAAAATAAAATGAGATCTCTTATTATTGAATATTTTCTCTCTTATATTTTTTTATAATCCTACCTATAAAATAAATGATGATAGATCATACTTTATCCTCTAAAATAAAATTCAAAATTTAGAGAATCTACGTCCTTAAACTTTTTAGAACCACACAGTAGTAATAATGTGAAATTTCGTTAATCAAGCACAGATTCATGCATGCATTCATGTGCCCTCCCATCTTAATTATTCAACTTTAATTGTCCGTTCATACGTAAAATACAACCATATTTTCATATTTTGTTGTGTTTTGGCCTACTTTGTATATGATAATAAAGTGATAGAGCCAATTATTAGTGAACTACCAATTATTATTAAAGGGAATCTTATTAGTAATAATCCAAGTTGATATTCTATACTATTGCATGATTCGTTTTAATACAAGCAAGGTTTTCAACCCTAGTAGCAGAACCAGAATTTTAATACTATGGGTTAAGTTCGTTCTTATAATTAATCTTAATGATTTTTATCAAAATCTACAATATTTTTAGTTTTAGTTGTTTTACTATAATTAATATATTAGTATTTATAAAAATTATTGTTTGAAAAATAAAAATAGATAAATTTATAATAAAATTATGTTGAAAAAAATTTCTAAAAACAAATAACTATTATATTATGTTTCCTTTTTAATTTTAATTCTCGAACCCAAAAAGATGCCATATATATGTCTATAGGATCTGTATATATAAAACTCTAAAAATAAGGGGTCAGTGAAAAAATGTACCCCTGCAAGTGTACAACTACAAGTAAAAGTTAAAACTTAAAACACACCGAGAACGAAACATCATAATCGACGGACCAAAGGTATATATATGTATAACTCTCAAACTTACTCTGGCCCACATCAAGATTCGAATTTCAAACATGAAGCTAGCTAGCTGCTGCTATTGCTATCTTTGAACCAAGATCATTGTGTTAGTATCTCATGCTACCAGTTATTGCTGCCAAATATAATGGGCACTGTGTTGTACAATTTTAAGTTAAAGTAGTGTTGATATAGATTTTCTGATTAGGAACCCATTTAGCAACTCAATTTTCACAAATAACATTGCGTTGACCGCTAAATTGCTCCCCAATTAGCATTCGGTTTAATGACAGAATTTTTAAATATGAAAAAAATGTGTTTTTTTAGAAAATGAACATTTTTAGTGCATATACAGGTAGGTGAACGTGGCAGAGGTATAGGTACAACACGCAGATAACGTGTTGACTTAGTACGCAACCCACGTGTTGAACACTTGTCAAAATCCGGAGCAACACGCAAGTTCTGTGTTGTCCACGTGTCAACCATCCGTCAACACGCATGATGCGCGATTCCAACGAGGCAGCACCAGGCAGGTTGTGTGTTGCCACGTGGCAGACATTGGTTGGACAGTCTCGCAACACGTTGCCTACGAGGTGAGTCTTCCGTCTATAAAAGTAATGCTCGTAACCATGTTGCTTCATTCTGAGAGAAGTATTTTCCTCCAAGGTCGGTATGATGGAGGGCACTGCCAACATAGTAGTTTACCACAACGATGAGGTCGTACGAAATACATATGAGGGTATGAGTTTTGCGTATGAGAATAAATTTTCGTTTGTGGTTCCGTATACTATAACGTTCACGGAACTACAATACAAGCTCTGTCAAAGCTTAGAGGCTGATATTGTGAAGAGGGTGACCAACATTCTCTACAGGAGTCTGGTTGTCGTATTTGGCGGCCTGATGCAATTTGAAGTTATGCCAATCGTTGACGAAACAAGTATTCAGCAGAAGTTCGTATTCACCAGCAAACTCAGGTGCAACACCCGAGGATTGAGTTATATGTTGAGTTTGAGCATATTATTGCATATGAAGTTCAACATGACCCAGATGTACAAGATGACAGAGGTGAGGTGTACTTGTGATTGAACGATGATAGCGATGAGGAGTTCGAAGCTACGTATGAAGCCGGTGATGAGGACGATGACGGCGATGTGGGAGCTGAGGCAGTGGCGGAAACTTTAGTGGTTCCAGCAGCAGTTAGTCAACCGATGGGCATTCCACCCTTTATGCGTAGTTTGGATCTTGACGCCATGCATGCATCGGAGTTTCCCGAACATGCAAACATAAGTACGTGAGTAGTGGATAATATGTTTACTTGATTTTATTTTAGCGGATCAATGAACGACAAATATGTTTCTTATAGGTGTTGCTGATCCTGAGGATGGGGAGTTTAGGATCAGAATGGAATACGGTTCAAGAAAATCAGTCATTGTGGCAATTCGGAGTTACACTATCTCCAGAGGATTCGATTATGTTATTTATGAATCCGAGCCACAAACGTTCTATGCAAAGTGCAAGAATTACGGACGTAGGTGCGATTGGAGCCAGCTTGATACAGAAGAAAGCCTGTTGGGAGATTCGAAGATACAATGGGAGGCACACGTGTTCCATGGAAACAATCTCATAGGATCACTCGAAGTTTGACTCAGACACGATTGTTGAGACTATGAAGCCATTAGTTGAGTCCGACCCATCCATAAAGGTCAAATCTATAATTCCGGAGGTTCAAGCAAGATTCAACTACACTATTAGTTACCAAAAGGCTTGGTTGGCAAAGCAGAAGTCCATAGCCAAGGTTTTTGGTAGATGGAAAGAATCTTACCAAGCTTTGCCATTGTGGTTCTTGGTGATGGTTCAGAAGATGCATGGTTCACAAGTTCAAATAGAAACACGACCCCTGTATAATGGGATTCAAGAGGTGGATGGTGTAAGGATACTTCATAGGGTATTCTGGAACTTCAATCCATGCATAAGAGCTTTCAAATATTGCAAGCCGCTAGTTCAAGTTGACAGGACTCACCTATACGGAAAATATAAAGGTTGCCTTTTGGTTGCAGTTGCACAAGATGGGAATAAAAACATTGTACCGATTGCTTTTGCTATTGTAGAGAGTGAGATTGCTGATACGTGGCACTTTTTTCTCAGTAATTTATGAACACATGTTGTAAGAAAAGACGGTGTGGGGATAATCTCTAATCGTCATGAGTCAATTCAGGCCATAGTCAATCGTAGCGGAGGCGATTGGCAACCTCCGAGAGCATGGTGGATGTTTTATATTTGACACATTGGCAGCAACTTCTTGAGGGAATTTAAGGTTCTGTACTTGCAAAAGCTTGTGGTTAACATTGGGTATTCAAGGACAGTGGAGGAGTACAACACCAACTACAGGAGGTTGCAAGAACGAGGCGAGGCCTATTTCATTGGTGCGACAACATCGATCGTCCCCAGTGAGTGTTGGCATTTGACGAGGGACATCAATGGGGTCACATGACAACAAACCTTGTCGTGTGCATTAATTCGGTGTTGAAGGGTGATCAACATCTTCCTGTATTGGCACTAGTCTGAGCAACATATTATCGGTTGAACGAGTTGTCTACGCGGAAGAGTACTAAGGCTTACTAGCGTAAGCGCTCTGGAGCAACTTTCTATGAGTTTACCACTCAGTGGATAGAGGCAAACATGCAGTGCACAGGTAACATCGTTGTGAATCGGTTTGATAGAAGAAACGAGGTGTTTGATGTGCGCGAAATGCCTAGTGGAAAAGTGTTGGTTGTTGATCTTGCCTTACGGAGGTGCGACTATGGGCATTTTCAAGTGGAGCGACTTCTATGTTGCCATGTTATTGCGTGCTGTGCTAACCAGTGACTGGATTGGCAGATATATGTTAGCGATGTATACAAGATATCATGAATTCGGAAGGTCTACAGAGAGGAGTTTGTCCTGTTGGGTGGCATAGAGACATGGCTTGATTACACGGGAGCGACCTTGGTCGCGAATCCGGCCTTGCGACGAACGTTAAAAGGTCGTCCCAAATCGACTCGCTATCTGAATGAGATGAATTCTCGAAAAATGCGTAGTCCTTGGGTGTGTCGTCTTTGCAGAAATCAGGGTCATAGTCGCAGAAGATGTTCTCAACGTGCTGGACTAAGTGGGTTTGGTGGCAATGGGGCCTCGTGGTATTTATAATATCTATGTATTTTTAATTTGAGTCATTGCATTTCAATTCTGAATTTCAATGTAGTTATTTTCAGTTAATGTAGTTCAATTCTGGATTTCGATATCTATGTAGTTTCAAGTTAATGCATTCAAAGTTCGTCCAAACTAAAAACAAAAACAAGAAATACAACGATGAAGGAGACAAAGTTCATCTAAACTGAAAGATAAAACAAGAAGTACAACGATGAAGGAAACAAAGTTCATCTAAGCTAAAAGATAAAACAAGAAATACAATAATGAAGGAAACAAAGTTTGTCTAAACCTATGACCCCTTCTTCTTGAAAATGTCCATCGCCTTGTTCGCTAACCCTCTAACACTTGACAGTGTGAACCTGGTCGGTGGGCAAACTTCTGTCCATAGGTTGTACTGATGGCCTTGATCAACTGCCTATCCCTCTGTCGAACTCGACCCACCAGAATCTGCCTCTGCTTGGCCCGCTACTAGACCTGACCTACCTGTCGGGGCGAAAGGACTGGGGATATACTCGCCAACATACTCCTGTTTCAGCTCATTCAAGTCTAGACCGATCGGAGCCTGCTGTGAAGCATTCATATGACCCCGATCAATACGAATATGTGACTCGATGCATACATTGGCTCGATTATCTGGTGTGGCCAGTGGATGGCGTCGATGAGACGAACCATCGACCGATGCTCGGTGGGGCTGTGAGGACTACTGTGATGGGATTGTTGGGATGTAAGCATTATCAAGACCTTGAGCTCCGCCATCAAGGAATCGACGGATGATATCGTAGTCCCCCAGTGATGGTTGTGCTGGTAAGAATGGGGGAATGTCTGTGAGCCTGAATTCAAGACTGCTGTGATGGCTGTGATGGCTATGATGTGATCCGTGATGGCTTGACTGCCTAAGAGATGGTTGTGGGCAGTGATAAGAAAATAGATGAAACATTGCATAAGGTGGTGGCTGCCGAGGTGGCGGCGGCTGAGGTAGCAGCCAAGGTGGTGGCGGCTGAGGTGGTGCCTGCTAAGGTGGCTGCTGCGGTGGATAATGTGGTGGGGGCTGATGAATGAATTTTGACGACCTCAGGTACATCCCGTATGATCCAATGTACCAATTCCGATAATTTGCAAACAAGGTGAAGTCGACAATTGGCTGTAGACCTCGATCTCGTAGATGACCGTTGCAGCAGTTACCCCATTGTTGTATCCATTCGTCATGAATTCCGTGCCAGTCATGATGCTGTACTCCCTAGAGAGTATAGCAATGTGTCTCAACTGATATGGCTTGTATTGCCAGAGGGGGGTACTGTGCATATCCTTACTGACGAACCACTCGATCCACAGGATGCCATTCGACACACTCAAATGACACCAACAACCCCACCGTGTCACAGACATCAAGTTATGCGTGTAGGTCTGCAGGAATGACGATGCTGACAAACGGCCGGAATATAAATTGCAAAATACAACGATGGGCATTAGATTATTAATAATACTGTTAATTATAACAAAATTCCTCAAAACCCATACTCACCTCTTCCATAATGTCGATCGCGTGCCTAATGGAAGCCTGAGTCCTAGCCATCCATTTTCGGGGTCGTGGATAATGACTCCATCTGCAACATACAACATTATTCACATAGTTTGAAATACATCTTGCCAATAAATAATATACAACTCAAATTCCTATAAAATAATGACGCATACCTGTGTGCCACCGGTATCTCAGCCGGTGCAAGCTGGGCTCGGGGAATGGGCGCAAGCCACGGCATACGCTCCCACGCCTAAGCAAACAACAAGTCTAGTGGCCCGTCCATCTCCTTACAATCGTACCATGATGCACGACACAGTGACTTGTAAAGGTGAGTGAGACAAGCTGAACCCCAACTATAATTGGCGATCAGACAAAAATTCTAGAGCAATGGTAGATACTTCACGTGTAAATATGTCGTCGACTTATCCAGAAAAGGAGTGGTACCTAGCAAATAGAAGATGTGACACCTAACATAGTGCATAACTGACTCCCATGTGTCCAAAGGCTATGTGTCTCTAATATGGCGAATCCATGAAAGATTTATGTAGCTCTTCGAGGAACTGTTCACTTGGGGTTCGATGCCAAAAATTGCAAGACTTTGGGTGACCAAGAAGTCGTGACTGCTATCGATCCAACCAGTCACAACCTCTTATCGATCGGTAGGCCGAATAAGTGTAACACGTCCTCCAGTGTAACTGTAACCTCACCCACTGGCATGATAAAAGTATGTGTCTCCGGTCGCCACCTTTCCACAAGAGCAATTAGCATCGCAGAATGCCCTCTCATCACTCCAACTCGCGAGAGCTGGTAAAACCTGGTGGTTCGTAAGGCTTCCTCAACTGTCGGATACCACGCTTCTGGCGGGTCAACCTTACAACGCAAAAGATTTCTATAAGCCTGGTAAAGTTCAACCAAAAAAAGAATTAATTTAATAAATAACAAAAAAATTAATTTTTTATTATTTACATTACGTCATTCTCTTAATTAAATCATAAAATAAAACAACAAAAGTATTAAAACACAAAATAACATATGATAGCCAGTTTCATTAATTTATTTTTTTAAACAATGAACCACACATAACGAAAGCAATAATAATAATAACAACTACATTCAAATTAATAAATTAGATAAATTAATAATTTGTGTTAAAAACAATAATAACGAAAGCAATAATAATAACAACTATTGTTAAAAATATATAATAAATTAGTTATCAGTCTAATTTTATTATCTTGTTTAACTAAGATTTATATTTAATAATAATAATAAAAGCAATAACAATAACAAAACTATATCATAATCATACAAACTATTAAACTAATATTAATCAAGTAAATACTAATAAATTAATAAAAAATAATAAAATTACATAATTAGGATGCCCCAGATAATTGATAACATGATTTTCAAGAGACGTATAATCACGTACCATTATAAATATATTAATCCCATTCTTAACTTTAAAACTAATTCAAAACATATCTAAACCCCAAACACCACCTCTCCTTTGTCACTCTCAAAGCAAATAATGAAAACTATCACAGTCCCACCACCATTTTATAATACATCCGCTGCCATCCCCTAACGTCCCACATTAATGGCTACGATTCCCGGTGAGGGGCCTGTCTCTTGCGATGCAACACGTGGATGACTAAGATCAACACGCAGCTTGTGTGCTGCGCAGGATGCTGACACAAGGACAGCCGATACCAACACGCATCTTGCGTGCTGCACGGATGTTGGACACATGGCTGGACCAGGCTTACATGCAGCCTGCGTGCTAAGTATGCATTGACACGTTGCGCTCGTGTCTTTGGTGGACACGTCAACACGTTACTTGCGTGTTGATCAACATGTTATCTGTGTGTTAGCTCCCTTTTATGACAGATCTATAAATCTGTAAAATACCTCAAACACCCATATTCAAGTAAAGTACAACTCATTTCTCCATATGTAAAATAATTTCTAAAAAAGCAACATACAATAACCAGTTTCATTAATTTATTTTACTAAACAACGAACCACACATAACGAAAGCAATAATAATAACAACTACATTCAAATTAACAAATTAGATAGATTAATAAATTTGTATTAAAAATAATAGTAACAAAGCAATAATAATAACGAAAGTAATAATAATCACAACTAGTGTTAAAAATATATAGTAAATTTGTATCGGTCTAAATTTATTATCTTGTTTAACTAAGATTTATATTTAATAATAATAATAACGAAAGCAATAACAATAACAAAACTATATCATAATCATACAAACTATTAAACTAATATTAATCAATTAAAAAATAATAAATTAATAAAAAATTGTAAACTTACCTAATTAGGATTCCTCAGATAATTGATAACATGATGTTCAAGAGACATATAATCACGTACCATGATAAATATATTAATCCCACTCTCAATTAAAACTAATTCAAAACATACCTAAACTCCAAACTCCACCACTCCTTTGTCACTCTCAAAGCAAATAATAAAAACTATCACAACACCACTACCATTTTATAATACATTGCCAATCCCAACATCCCACATTAATGGCTGCCGCTCCTGGTGCGGGGCCTCTCTTTTGTGACGCGACACGTGGACAGCCGAAATCAACATGCAGCTTGCGTGCTGCGTAGTATGCTGACACGTAGATGGTCAGACCAACACGCAGCTTGCGTGCTGCATGGATGTTGGACACGTCTATAGACCAGTGATAAACCCATATTTTATGATATAATTTATGCTGAATTTGAGTGGTTTATTCAATCCTTTACCCACTTATGCATGTGAAATTGTATGTTTTTACTTTCTCTTCCTTATTATGTGATGTATGTGAAAAACATATTTTCTAGGCTTTAAAAATATTAATTTTAATTATCTTTTATTGCCATTCGATGCCGTGATTCGTGTGTGGAGTAAGTTCAGATATTCCAAGGCAGGAATGACTTAAAGGATGAAAAGGAAACATACGAAAATGGAAGGAAAGCTTGAAACGGAGTTGTTGAAGAAACTGGCAGCGACGCGACTGCATGGGCGACGTGGCCGCATGCCAGCGCGAAACGGCAGTGATGCGATCGCATGACTGACGCGATCGCGCGCCTTGAGAGAAACGCATATGACGTGGACGCATGACTGACGCGGCCGCATGACATGGAAAAACTCTGGATGACGCGACCGCGTGACCCACGCGGACGCATGACAGAGGCCACGCACCAGAAATTGCAAAAAACGATCTCAGCATTTTCTGGAACCCTTTTCGGCCCAAATCCAAGTCCAGAAGGCGCAGACCAGAGGTTATGAAGTGGGGAAACGCATCCGAAAAAGGGAGGGAGCCAATAATTCACTTTTCATAGTTTAGATGTAGTTTTAGGCTAGAGAGGTTCTCTCCTCTCTCTTAGGATTTAGGTAGGATTTTTAGAAATTAGGATTTATTTCAACTCTTCATATCAGGTTCAACATTCCTTTATTTTGATTTCTCTTCTACTTTGAGATATTTTAATGCTTTTATTTGTATTTGATTTATGTTACCCAATTGGCTTATGAACTTTTCATGTTAGGATTATACATTATTGAGATGTTTTCAGATTTATGATATATTTATTATTTTAATTCAGCTTTCTACATTCTTGGTTTTGGTTAAGAAATCAGTAACTCTTGAGTTATCAAACTCAACATGATCGATAACCGCCATCTTTGCCAATTAGCTTGAACTTCTATAATCCCAATCTTTCCTAGGAATTAACTAGGATTTGAAGATCAATCTAATTAGCCACTTGACCTTTCCTTGCACCAGCAGAGGTTAACTAAGTGGAATTTGATGACATGTCACCATGTCATGTTTTTCTATGCTTTTTCATACAAGAAATTGATGATTAGTGCTTAAATATTGCATTCTTTTGTGCTTAATTGGAATATTTTCTTGATCTTTTAATTTTATAAATTTTGTAGGAAATAAGAAGAAAAAGAAGCAAAGAAGCACAAAATAAGCTAAAAAGGAGAAAAAAAGAGCTTTGGGGGCACACTTTGAAGTTGGAGCACACTTTGGAGCCTTAGGCCACGCTTTTAAAAGCGTGGCCCACGACCAAATCAAAGAAGGAAGCAACCAGCACGCACATTGCTCCGCTCTTGCCAAGAGCAGAGCAATATCGTAATGAAACAAAGTGAGGTTGGAAGCAAATTTTCGCTAAGTTAAAATCTGGGCGCTTACAGCATGACCATGCCTCCTTCAAAGGACTATAACTTGAGTTACAGATGGCCAATTGATGTGCTTCCAGTTGCGTTGGAAAGCTGACATTCAGAGATTTCCAACAATATATGGCAATTCATATTTGGAATGAAATTGAGGCACGAGTGGAAGGCATCTTTAAGGGCCAAAAACAAGTAAAAAAATCGG
The DNA here is from genome assembly GCF_003086295.3 of Arachis hypogaea. Taxonomy (NCBI): domain Eukaryota; kingdom Viridiplantae; phylum Streptophyta; class Magnoliopsida; order Fabales; family Fabaceae; genus Arachis; species Arachis hypogaea. The sequence continues at coordinate 49,805,962 of NC_092042.1, read as the reverse complement.
AAAATGTTTCCACCAAGGTTCGAAGCTGGAGCCTCACTCCAAAGCAAAGTAGCGCTCATTATTCTGCTCTGCACTCTTGGTGAGAGCAATGTCGTGCTCTCTTCATAAAAATTCAAGGAAAATTGTTTCCTCAAATGCTTTCACAAGGGTTTGAACTTGGTACCACCCCTTGGAAGCTCCATTGCGCTGCTCACAAGGAGAGCAGAGCATTACTCCTTGGTGCCACACACATGAGGCGCACAACACAACACGGGCCAGGAAGCTTGGAGCGCACAAGACACAGCACAAGCTCAATGCTCCGCTCTCCACAAGAGCAGAGCACTCTACTAGGAGCTGTACCATGGGCCAAAATTCAATCGAAATTCCATTTAAATTCACTTCTTCTTCAAACCCAAATCAAGCAAAGCCCAATCAACATGAATCAAAGGCATAAGAAATAATTAGCTTAGGAATTTATTTTTAATTGTAATTTGTTTAGAATTTCATTTTTTTTCATTTTTCAGCCTATAAAAAGGCATCTGTGTCATTTTCAAAAAGAAGGCTAGCTCTAAGAGAGAGCATTAGAAGGTTTAGCTCCAATAGGGAGTTTTGCACTCTTTAGTTTTCATTTTGCTCTCTCTTTTACTTTTCATTTTTGTTTTGAATCTTGGGTGGAGATTGGAAGGAATTCTGTTTTCATTCTCTATCTGCAACTTCTCTTGTTATTTTTCTGCATAATTCAAGAAATTAAGGATTGAAATCAAAACTCTCTTTACTGCTTGCTTCTCTATTTTCTTCTGCAATTATTTTCTGTTGGATCAAGGAAGGATTTGAGATCTAGACTTGTTTTCTAGTCTCACTGAATCCCTGAGATCTTTAACCTCTCCTTTAGATTCTGCAATTGATTTGAATTTATTTTCTGCTTTGCGTCTTCAAGCAATTGTTCTCTGCTGTTTAAATTTGCTGCACTTATTTCATCTTCCACTTCTCTGTTTGATTGCTACTTATGCTCTCTTGTTTAATTTCTGAAATCCCAGAACCCAATCCCCTTTTATTTTTCAAGTAATCTACATTTCTTACACTTTAAGTTTATGCAATTTACTTTTCTTTCAATTTAAGTTTCGGCTCTTTTACTTTCTTGCTCTTTAAGTTTCAGCAATTTAATTATTCTGCACTTTTAATTCCCTTCCATTTACTTTCTGCTGGCTACATTTCATCCAATTTCACCTCAATGTTAGCTTGACTAAACTAATCACCGACTAAAGTTGCTTGATCCATCAATCCCTGTGGGATCGACCTCACTCTAAGTGAGTTATTACTACTTGATGCGACCCGGTACACTTGCCGGTTAGATTTGTGTGTTGGAAATTCATTTTCCGCAGAAACCACATTAAGTTTTTGGCGCCGTTGCCGGGGATTGATTAGATCAACAATGATTAAGTGGGTGAGAAGTCTAGATCAAGAATTTTTTTGTTTTTGTTCTCTGTTTTAAGTTGATAGCAAGGTGTTTGAGTTATTGCCTCACTAAGAAATTCTTTCTCTGTGACATGAATTTCAATTTTCATTGATGTTGCATTTTACAAAATATAAATGGAGTTCAACTCATCTTATGGTCAAACAAAATTTTATGGGATATCACCCACCATCACCAACCTCTAATGGTGGCTGGAAATATCACCAGGAATCAACAAATTCTGAGCACTCCAATCCATGGAGATTTGCTTCAGAGACACAAGATGAGCAAGAGAATCATATGGGATACTTTCCACCACCACAAAATGATTCAAGTCATTATCCTAATGGTGGCTGGGAGTATCACCAAGGAATGAAAGAACATCCACCCTCACTTCCCAGTTTCTCATTTGAAAGTTCTTCATCACTTGATTATGCCTCAACACAAAGTTTCCTCCAAAATCCATACAAGTCACCCCATCAATCACACAACTCATTCCACACCCCTCAACACAACTTCACCACAACACATCCATGTCATCAAAATTACTCTCAACCCTTATCTCTTGAACCAGCAGACGAAGATTACCTTCAATGGTCCAAATAACCCTTAGAAAGCCGATGGCAAGCCATTGAAATACATAGAAAACTCATGGAAAAGTACACACAATCCCAATCTTGGAAAGAAATCATCCTCAAGAAGATGAATGGGCCCTTAGAGCAAACAAGGGGGAACTTAGAACCATCAAACAGTGAGGATGAAGACTAATTTATGAGTGAGGAAGTGGAAAAACAAGAACAAAAAGTCCCTGTGTCAAGTGAAACTGCAATGAAGGATGAGGGACATGAGCCAAGGATTTTACATTCACAAAAGCTACTTGGGATGACAAGGGAAACAGAGAGGCACATGAAGGAAAAGCTCATGGAACCACCAATTCAAGAGGCTCTTAATGAAGACAAAACTCCAATAATCACACAGCAACCAAGTCTTGAATCCAAAGAAGTGAAGGCAATTGACAAAAGCACCAAGAAGAGGATTGTGACCAAGATATCAAGGACAACATTCAAGGAAAGGTCAACTGCAAACAATCCTCCCCCTGATCAAGCAAGCAAGCTCAATCAAGCCAATTTCAAAAGAAAGCTTGCTAAAAGGAGACCAAGACAAGGGACAATAGCTGAAACTACTCCTCCCTTAAAGTCATTCCTCTTAACAAATTGGAAGAAGAGGAAGAAAGTGAAGAACAGGTAGACAGTAGGTACATTTCTTCTCCATGCTTTGTTTAAATTTCAATAAATTGGCATATGATTACATTCTAAGTTTGGTGTTGCCTTGCAACAAATTATTTTCAATTTTTTTGGATGATTGCATCAAATCAAAAATGAAAGTGACACACCAAGATTCTAAGTTTGGTGTGCCACTTATTTTCTATGCAAATCATTCAAGCAACACTACTTGTCTGCATAATCATAATGCCTCTGCAGTTTTATTTTTCTCTTTTAATTTGACACTTTCTCATTCTATTGGCTTTAGTCTTTTTTCTGTTTTTAAATGCTTTCATTTAGTTTGCTTATTAACTGTTTTTGTTAATACATCACCAAGACATCCTTATTCATGACAGACTCTTCATTTGGTGATTGTATTTAACAAATAACAGTTTCTTTTGTTTAGTTTTTGTTCAAATAAATTGACATATGGTTGCATTCTAAGTTTGATGTTGCTATGCAACACAAGTTGGTTCCAATGCTTACTAGATACTTGCATTAATTTCAAGTGAAAGTGTCATACTAAGTTTGGTGTGCCACTTATCTTTTATGCAATGTATTGTGCTCATCTTCTTATGTTTGCAATCAAAACGTCTCTGTCTCTGGTGCCTTGATTGTTATCTTTCATTTTGCTTGCTTAAAACACATGTGCTACTAACATTTCATTGTGTAAGACATTCATGATCCATCTTAGCCCCATAGCCATTGTTCTAATTGTTGCTTGAGGATGAGCAAGCATTCTAAGTTTGGCAAGGGAAAGGGAAGAATTGGAGAAAAAGGATAACAATAATGAAGATGAACTCCAAGGTTGTAGAGTTCCTTTTCTTCTAATTTGTTTCCAGCACTTAAATTGCATGATTGTCTTATTATCTTCTCTGTTTACATGTGTGGTATGAAATAGCATAGTTTGAATCTTGATTTGTAACATGTTGCTGTGGCATTATGACTACCAACTTGAGTTTTGTGAATTCAAAAGCAGTAAAGTATCATGATCATAAACAAACAAGGCATTAAAGAAGAGTTTAGCATGTGCATACAAGTATTGGAAAGCTAGTATGATTAATTGTTGCTCAATTGCATTAGATTTTATTTAATTGAAGTTTTCATCTAGAACATTTTGTGAAATCTTTTGAAATCATGAAAACCTCGAGAAAAAAAAAGTAAATGCAAAAAAGGGCAAGAAAAGAAAAAGGGAAAGAATGGGAAAGCTGAAGGCTCTGAGTACCAATGGCAATTTATTTGTTAAGTGCTTGTGGTGTTTATGTATCAAGCCAAATGCTTGAAAACAAAACACTTAGAAGTCAAGGCTAGGCTCAAGTGCAAAAGCACTCCCTCAAAGCTCAAGGCTCTGAGCATCAATGATTAGAGAGTTAAGAAAAGAAACAAATGAGCTTAATGAAGTCCTCTAATTAAATGCTTGTGGTGCTTATGTATCAAGTAGTAATACTTGAAAACAAAGCATTTAGAAGTCGTAGCTTTGTTATTAACTCATGGGGCAAAGCACCCAAAAGGAGAAGCTAATAAGAAAAAAAATCAAAAGCTTGTTTCAAGGAAGAATTACAAGGAAAAGATTTCATAAAATGAGCTAGATAGAAGCATCAAACATTTACATTTCTTTTGTGATTGTAGCATGCATAGAAAACTAGCCTACCATGAACATTGAGTTGCTATTCTTCTTACCTTGGATTGTCAATTTTTATTGCATGATTCTTTTCTTGCTTGGGGACAAGCAAAGTTTAAGTTTGGTGTTGTGATGACATGTCACCATGTCATGTTTTTCTATGCTTTTTCATACAAGAAATTGATGATTAGTGCTTAAATATTGCATTCTTTTGTGCTTAATTGGAATATTTCCTTGATCTTTTAATTTTATAAATCTTGTAGGAAATAAGAATAAAAAGAAGCAAAGAAGCACAAAATAAGCTAAAAAGGAGAAAAAAAGAGCTTTGGGGCACACTTTGAAGTTGGAGCACACTTTGGAGCCTTAGGCCACGCTTTTAAAAGCGTGTCCCATGACCAAATCAAAGAAGGAAGCAACCAGCACGCACATTGCTCCGCTCTTGCCAAGAGCAGAGCAATATCGTGATGAAACAAAGTGAGGTTGGAAGCAAATTTTCGCTAAGTTAAAATTTGGGCGCTCACAGCATGACCATGCCTCCTTCAAAGGGCTATAACTTGAGTTACAGATGTCCAATTGATGTGCTTCCAGTTGCGTTGGAAAGTTGACATTCAGAGATTTCCAACGATATATGGCAATCCATATTTTGCATGAAATTAAGGAACGAGTGAAAGGCATCTTTAAGGGCCAAAAACAAGTAAAAAAATTGGCCAATGCTTCAACCGAGGTTCGAAAGCTGGAGCCTCACTCCAAAGCAAAGTAGCGCTCATTATTCTGCTCTACTCTCTTGGTGAGAGCAATGTCGTGCTCTCTTCATAAAAATTCAAGGAAAATTATTTCCCCAAATTCTTTTACAAGGGTTTGAACTTGGGACCTCCCCTTGGAAGCTCCATTGCGCTGCTCACAAGGAGAGCAGAGCACTACTCCTTGGTGCCACACACATGAGGTGCACAACACAACACGGGCCAGGAAGCTTGGAGTGCACAAGACACAGCACAAGCTCAATGCTCCGCTCTCCACAAGAGCAGAGCACTCTACTGGGAGCTGCACCATGGGCCAAAATTCAATCAAAATTCCATTTAAATTCACTTCTTCTTCAAACCCAAATCAAGCAAAGCCCAATCAACATGAATCAAAGGCATAAGAAATAATTAGCTTAGGAATTTATTTTTAATTGTAATTTGTTTAGAATTTCATTTTTTTTTCATTTTTCAGCCTATAAAAAGGCATCTGTGTCATTTTCAAAAAGAAGGCTAGCTCTAATAGAGAGCATTAGAAGGTTTAGCTCCAATAGGGAGTTTTGCACTCTTTAGTTTTCATTTTGCTCTCTCTTTTGGTTTTCATTTTTGTTTTGAATCTTGGGTGGAGATTGGAAGGAATTCTATTTTTATTCTCCATCTACAACTTCTCTTGTTATTTTTCTGCATAATTCAAGAAATTGAGGATTGGAATCAAAACTCTCTTTACTGCTTGCTTCTCTATTTTCTTCTACAATTATTTTCTGTTGGATCAAGGAAGGATTTGAGATCTAGACTTGTTTTCTAGTCTCACTGAATCCCTGAGATCTTTAACCTCTCCTTTAGATTCTGCAATTGATTTGAATTTATTTTCTGCTTTGCTTCTTCAAGCAATTGTTCTCTGCTGTTTAAATTTGCTGCACTTATTTCATCTTCCACTTCTCTGTTTGATTGCTACTTATGCTCTCTTGTTTAATTTCTGAAATCCCAGCACCCAATCCCTTTTTATTCTTCAAGTAATCTACATTTCTTACACTTTAAGTTTCTGCAATTTACTTTTCTTTCAATTTAAGTTTCGGCTCTTTTACTTTCTTGCTCTTTAAGTTTCAACAATTTAATTATTCTGCACTTTTAATTCCCTGCCATTTACTTTCTGTTGGCTACATTTCATCCAATTTCACTTCAATGTTAGCTTGACTAAACTAATCACCCACTAAAGTTGCTTGATCCATCAATCCCTGTGGGTTTGACCTCACTCTAAGTGAGTTATTACTACTTGATGCGACCCGGTACACTTGCCGGTTAGATTTGTGTGTTGGAAATTCGTTTTCCGAAAAAACCACATCAGAATTAAGATTCAATTTCATCATCGTTGATAAGGATAACTAGGATAGGACTTCCAATTTCTCATACCTTGCCAAGAGTTTATTTTACAGTCATTTATTTATTTTATTTGTCATTTATCATACTTGTTCCTCATTCTCAAAACCCCCAATTTACAAAACTCATAACCAATAATAAGAACACAGCTCCCTGCAATTCCTTGAGAAGACGACCCGAGGTTTAAGTACTTCGGTTATCAATTTATTTAGGGGTTTGTTACTTGTGACAACCAAAACGTTTGTAAGAAAGGTTGATTGCTTGGTTTAGTAACTATACTTACAACGAGAGTTTACTATAACTTCTAAACCATCAATCTTCAGTTCTTCAAAATGGCGCCGTTTTTGTAACAAAAAATGGGAAAAAGAAAAAGAAAAGAGCAATTAATAAAAGGGAACAAAATGCCCCAAAATAAATAGTGAAATCAATGCATATGAGCTGTACTCAAAACTTGGAATGCATAAATTTGTAGTAAACACAGTTAATGGGAAGTTAGATTTTGTATTTTAATTAAATGAATTGTCTTAAGTTAGGTGGAAAGTTTATGTTAATTAAGGATTCAGATTTTAGTCCACTTGGCCAAATACAATCCTACCTTGACCCGAACCCCATTACAACCCTTAAAAGACCTCTTGATTTGTGTATTGGTGCATTAAATTTTTGTTGATTGTTAGATGAAGAGCAAGCTATAGAAAGCAAGATTCGTAGAGAATTGAGAGAATTGACCCTAGCACTTGAGAGTTAGAGTGATATACACTACCAGTGAGGGTTTAGCGCTCAATTCTATGTTCCCTGCTTTCATGAGCTATCTTCTTCTTGCAAGTTATTCATATTGTATTTTGTGATTTGAATTAGTGAAATCCAGTTCATATTTGTTCCTGGAAGATTTATTTACTTTTTCATCATGTTTTTAGAATCATCTTTGCATGTAGTTGCATTCATATTCATAGGTTGCATTGCATAAGTCTTGCCTTTCCCTACTCATTTATTTGGTCTCCTTGAGTTTAGCATGAGGACATGCTAATGTTTAAGTGTGGGGAGGTTGATAAACCACTATTTTATGGTTTACAATGTGTTTAATTGTGTGGTTTTATCATGGTCTTTACCCACTTATTCATATAATTAGCATGCATTTATATTTGCTTCCTAAAATTATTACATGATTGAAAATATGCTTCTTTGGTCTTAATTTAGCTAATCCTAATCCTCTCTTACTACCATTCGATGCCTTGATCTGTGTGTTAAGTGTTTCAGGCTTTATAGGGCATGAATGAGTGAGAGATTGGGAAGGAAGCTCGCAAAAATGGAAGGAACACAAGAAATTGAGGAGATGACCAGCGAGAAGTAACGCGTATGCGTCAGCAACGCGACCGCGCGGAAGAAAGGAATTCGCAGTGACGCAGCCGCATGAGTGACGCGGATGCGCGGATTGGAAAAGCAGAAGTGACGCGGAGGCATAGACGACGTGCCCGCATGGAAAAGAAAAATGCCGAATGACACGTCCGCGTGAATGACGCGTCCACGTGACATGCGCGATCTGTAGAATTACAAAAGTCGCTGGCAGAGATTCTGGGCCATGCAGAGACTCAGGATGCTTTCATAATTCATAACTTTTAGTTTTAGATGTAGTTTTTAGTGAGAGAGGTTCTCTCCTCTCTCTTAGGATTAGGATTAGGATTAGAATTTATTTTAGGATTATGATTTCTTTTCACTTCAGGATTAATTCTTCTTCATATCAGGTTCTATTTTTCTTTTATTTATTTTCTCAATTTGGTATATGAACTCTCTATGTTTAGATTGATTTTCTATTTAATATAATTTGCGGTATTTCAGACTCATGATTGCTTTTCTTTAATTTTGGTGCACGAAATCACAATCACACTTTTGCAATTCTGCACAACTAACCAGCAAGTGCACTGGGTCGTCCAAGTAATACCTTACGTGAGTAAGGGTTGATCCCACGGAGATTGTCGGCTTGAAGCAAGCTATGGTTATCTTGTAACTCTTAGTCAGGATATCAATAATTCTTAGATTTAATTGTAAAAAGTAAAGGAACATGAAATAACTACTTGTTTTGCAGTAATGGAGAACAGGTTAAGGTTTTGGAGATGCTATATCTTCTGAATCTCTACTTTCCTACTGTCTTCTTCTTCATGCACGCAATCCTCCTTCCATGGCAAGCTGTATGTTGGGTTTCACCGTTGTCAATGGCTACCTTCCATCCTCTCAGTGAAAATGTTCAACGCGCTCTGTCACAGCACGGCTATTCATCTGTCGGTTCTCGATCATGTCGGAATAGAATCCGGTGATTCTTTTGCATCTGTCACTAACGCCCCACAATCGCGAGTTTGAAGCTCGTCACAGTCATTCAATCCCTGAATCCTACTCAGAATACCACAGACAAGGTTTAGACCTTCTGGATTCTCAAGAATGGCCGCCAAATGATTCTAGCTTATACCACAAAGATTCTGATTAAGGAATCCAAGAGATACCCACCCAATCTAAGGTAGAACGGAGGTGGTTGTCAGGCACACGTTCATAGGTGAGAATGATGACGAGTGTCACGGATCATCACATTCATCAAGTTTAGGAACAAGTGATATCTTAGAATAGAAGCAAGCGTGATTGAATGAAAACAGTAGTAATTGCATTAATCCATCAAGAAACAGCAGAGCTCCTCACCCCCAACCATGGGGTTTAGAGACTCATGCCGTAGAAGATACAATATAAAACGTGTATTGTGTCATGAGGTACAGATACAACAGCAAAAAGTCTTATTTATAATGAACTAGTGACCTAGGGTGTACAAGAATGAGTAAATGACGTAAAAATCCACTTCCGGGGTCCACTTGGTGTGTGCTTGGGCTGAGCATTGAAGCTTTCATATGTAGAGACTTTTCCTGGAGTTAAACGCCAGCTTTTGTGCCAGTTTGGGCGTTTAACTCCAACTTTTGTGCCAGTCCCGGCGTTAAACGCCGGGAATTCTGAAGCTGATTTGGAATGCCGGTTTGGGCCATCAAATCTTGGGAAAAAGATGAACTATTATATATTGCTGGAAAGCCCAGGATGTCTACTTTCCAACGCAATTAAGAGCGCACCAATTGGGTCTCTGTAACTCTAGAAAATCCACTTCGAGTACAGGGAGGTCAGAATCCAACAGCATCTGCAGTCCTTTTTCAGCCTCTGAATCAGATTTTTGCTCAGGTCCCTCAATTTCAGCCAGAAAATACCTGAAATCACAGAAAAACACACAAACTCATAGTAAAGTCCAGAAAAGTGAATTTTAAATAAAAACTAATAAAAATATAATAAAAACTAACTAAAATATACTAAAAACATACTAAAAACAATGCCAAAAAGCGTATAAATTATCCGCTCATCACAACATCAAACTTAAATTGTTGCTTGTCCCCAAGCAACTGAAAATCAAATAGGATAAAAAGAAGAGAATATACTATAGACTCCGAAATATCAATGAAACTCAGCTCCAATTAGATGAGCGGGACTAGCAGCTTTTTGCCTCCGAACAGTTTTGGCATCTCACTTTATCCTTTGAGATTCAGAATGATTGGCATCTATAGGAACTCAGAATTCAGATAGTGTTATTGATTCTCCTAGTTAAGTATGTTGGTTCTTGAACACAGCTACTTTATGAGTCTTGGCCGTGGCCCAAAGCACTCTGTTTTCCAGTATTACCACCAGATACATACATGCCACAGACACATAACTGGGTGAACCTTTTCAGATTGTGACTCAGCTTTGCTAGAGTCCCCAATTAGAGGTGTCCAGGGTTCTTAAGCACACTCTTTATGCTCTGGATCACGACTTTAACCGCTCAGTCTCAAGTTTTCACTTGACACCTTCACGCCACAAGCACATGGTTAGGGACAGCTTGGTTCAGCCGCTTAGGCCAAGATTTTATTCCTGTGGGCCCTCCTATCCACTGATGCTCAAAGCCTTGGATCCTTTTTAGTTTTACCTTTGCCTTTTGGTTTAAAGGGCTATTGGCTTTTCTGCTTGCTTTTTTTTGTATTCACTGCTTTTTCTTGCTTCAAGAATCAATTTGATGATTTTTCAGATCCTCAATAACATTTCTCGTTTTCCATCATTCTTTCAAGAGCCAACAATTTTAACATTCTTAAAACAAAAAATTCAAGAGACATATGCACTGTTCAAGCATTCATTCAGAAAACAAAAAGTATTGTCACCACATCAAAATAATTAAACTAGTTTCAAGGATGAATTCGAAATCATGTACTTCTTGTTCTTTTGTGATTAAAGCATTTTTTCATTTAAGAGAGGTGATGGATTCATAGGACATTTATAGCTTTAAGACATGAACTTTAAATTTTATTAATCATGGAATAAGAACAAGACTCAAAGATAATTATGAGAGAAGACTAATAATAATAGAAAATAGAAAATTAAAAACAGAAATTTAAATGACTCTAAAATTGATTCCTAATGATAGAGGTTATCATAGAGTTAGGACTCAACAACCTTGATTTTGAGAAGTGGATGCTCCCTCAACTTGTGGGGTGTTTGACCCTTCAAGGGAGAGCTTCTGGCGCTTCAGCTCCTGTAGCTCACGCCCCTGCTTCTCTTGTTCCTTCAGCAGTTTGCAGAGCATGCAGTTTTGATTCTGCTGTTCTTCCTTAAGTTGTTCCATAGCTTCTTGCAGCGTGGCAACAGATGCTTCTAGGCGGGCCCAGTAGTCAATTTTAGGAAGTTCAGGGAGGAACTCCTGCGCCCTCCTTTTGATAGAGTTATCTTGCATTTGTCCTTCCATTGACTTCTTGGTGATTGGATGTTCAATTGGGATGAATTCATCTACTCCCATCCTCACCCCAGCATCTTTACATAGCAAAGAGATTAAGCTTGGGTAAGCCAGTTTGGCTTCAGTGGAGTTCTTGTTTGCAATTGTGTAAATCTCACAAGCAATCAGATGATGAACCTCCACTTCTTTTTCCAGCATAATGCAATGAATCATCACTGCTCTCTTGATAGTGACCTTAGAACGGTTACTAGTGGGCAAAATAGAACGCTCAATGAAGTCTAGCCAACCTCTTGCAACTGGTTTGAGATCTCCCCTCTTGAGTTGGTTCGGGACACCTTTTAAATTGGTTATCCACTTAGTTCCAGGGAGGCATATGTCCTCTAGAACTTGATCCAACCCCTTATGTACTCTCACTATTCTCCTGTTAAAGGATTCAGGATCATCTTGTAGTTGAGGTTGTTTGAAGACCTCTCTTATTTTGTCCAGATGGAAGTAAATAGTTCTCCCTCTGACCATGGTTCTGAAGGTATGGAAAGCAGTTCCAGTCATTCTCTCCTTATCTGTCAACCACAGATTTGAGTAGAATTTCTGAACCATGTTTTTTCCAGCCTTTGTTTCAGGATTGGCTAGAATTTCCCATCATCTATTTCAAATTTGCTCTTGGACCTCCGGATATTCGTCTTCTTTCAGATCGAATTTAACTTTCGGGATCACTAACCTTAGACCCATTATTTTGTGGTAATGGTCTGCATGTTCTTTAGTTAAGAACCTCTCTTGACTCCAAAGATTCTTTGGAGTATTCTCTTTCTTGCCTCTTGAATTGGTTTGTTTTCCTTTGGGAGCCATGGTCTTGATGAGCCTTAGCTTAGTGATCACGGAAAAGCACACCAAATTTAGAGGTTTGCTTGTCCTCAAGCAAAAGAAAGGAAAGAGGAGAGAGAGGAGGAGAAGCAAATTCGAATGGTGAAGAGAGGGGGATGGCCGAATGTGTATTTATAAGGGATGGGGAGGGATTTCGAAAGTTTTGAAAGAGATTTGAGACGATATGGAAAGAATTTGAGAAAATACTTGAGTTTTTGAAGAAGATTTGGAAAGGATTTGAAAGAGATTTGAGAAATAATTTAGAAAATTGATGGATTTTTTTAAATTTGAGGGTGAATGATGAAAATTTGTAACATGTTTATGTAGAAAATTATGGGTCAAAACATGAAAGTGTGAAAAAAATTGAAGTGGAAAGCAAAATCTCCTTCCCCTGCCTTTCTGGCGTTAAACGCCCAGAATGGTATCCATTCTGGCGTTTAACGCCCAATTGGTGGCCATTACGGGCGTTTAACGCCTAGCCAGGCACCCTGGCTGGCGTTAAACGCCAGAAACCCTTTATCACTGGGCGTTTTGCTGAACGCTCAGGATGCTGCAATTTTGGCGTTAAACGCCCAGAATGGTGCCCATTCTGGCGTTTAACGCCCAAAATGGTGCCTTTACTGGCATTAAACACCCAGAATGGTATCCATTCTGGCGTTTAATGCCCAGAGTGCCTTTTACTGGCGTTTTCTTGCCAGCAAGCTCCTTTTCTCTGCTTTTTTCACTGAATTCTTCTGTAACTCTGTGAATTCCTTCAATTTCGATGATCAACCTTGAAGAATACATATCAAACTTTTATTAAGTAAAACAAATAACCTGCTAATGACTGGGTTGCCTCCCAGCAAGCGATTCTTTATTGTCTTTAGCTGGACCTTTTACTGAGACTCATTCAAGCATCAGTTTTGAGCATTCCTGCTCAAAATTACTTTCAAGATAATGTTTGATCCTCTGTCCATTAACAATGAACTTCTTATAAGAATCAATATCCTGAAGCTCAACATACCCATATGGTGACACTCCTGTAATCACATACGGGCCCCTCCACCGGGATTTCAGTTTTCCTGGGAATAGTCTGAGCCTAGAGTTGAAGAGCAGAACTTTTTGTCCTGGCTCGAAGACTCTGGATGACAACTTCTTGTCATGCCACTTCTTTGCCTTTTCCTTATAAATTTTTGCATATTCAAAGTCACTGAGTCTAAACTCCTCTAGCTCATTTAGCTGGAGCAATCTTTTTTCACCAGCTAACTTAGCATCCAGGTTTAGGAATCTGGTTGCCCAGTAGGCTTTATATTCCAGTTCCACGGGCAGATGACAGGCCTTGCCATACACAAGTTGGTATGGAGAGGTTCCTATAGGAGTCTTGAATGCTGTTCTGTATGCCCACAGAGCATCATCCAAGCTCTTTGCCCAATCCCTTCTACGGACAATTACAGTCCGTTCCAGGATTCTTTTTAGTTCTCTATTAGAGACTTCAGCTTGCCCATTTGTCTGTGGATGATACGGAGTTGCTACTTTGTGGCTAATTCCATATCGGACCATAGCAGAGTACAGCTGTTTATTGCAGAAATGAGTGCCCCCATCACTGATTAGTACTCTGGGAACACCAAACTTGCTTTAGATGTGTTTCTGGAGGAATTTCAGTTTTGGTATCATTATTGGGTTTGGCAATTGCTTCTACCCATTTAGATACATAGTCTACTGCCACCAGAATATAAGTGTTTGAGTATGATGGTGGGAAGGGACCCATGAAGTCAATACCCCATACATCAAACAATTCAATCTCTAAGATCCCTTATTGAGGCATGGCGTAACCATGAGGCAAGTTACCAGCTCGTTGGCAACTGTCACAGTTACGCACAAACTCTCGGGCATCCCTATAGAGAGTAGGCCAGTAGAAGCCGCATTGGAGGACTTTAGTGGCTGTTCGCTCACTTCCGAAATGTCCCCCATACTGTGATCCATGGCAATGCCATATGATCCTTTGTGCTTCCTCTCTAGGTACACATTTGCGGATCATTCCGTCTGCACATCTCTTAAAGAGATATGGCTCATCCCATAGGTAGTACTTGGCATCTGAAATTAATTTTTTTCTTTGCACCCTGCTGTACTCCTGGGGTATGAACCTCACAGCTTTATAGTTTGCAATATCTGCAAACCATGGTTCTTCCTGAATGGCAAAGAGTTGCTCATCTGGAAAGGTCTCAGAGATCTCAGTAGAGGGAAGGGACGCCCCAGCTACTGGTTCTATCCGGGACAAGTGATCAGCTACCTGGTTCTCTGTCCCTTTTCTGTCTCTTATTTCTATATCAAACTCTTGCAGAAGCAGCACCCATCTTATGAGCCTGGGTTTTGAATCCTGCTTTGTGAGTAAGTATTTAAGAGCATCATGGTCAGTATACACAATCACTTTTGACCCTACTAAATAGGATCTAAACTTGTCAATGGCATAAACCACTACAACTAACTCTTTTTCTGTGGTTGTGTAATTCTTCTGTGCGTCATTTAGAACACGGCTAGCATAATAAATGACGTGCAGAAGCTTGTTGTGCCTCTGTCCCAACACTGCACCAATGGCATGGTCACTGGCATCATTCATTAGTTCGAATGGTAATGTCCAGTCTGGTGCAGAGATGATTGGTGCTGTGACCAGCTTGGCTTTCAGGGTCTCAAACGCCTGCAGACTCTGTGTGTCAAACACAAATGGTATGTCAGTAGCTAGCAGGTTGCTTAGAGGTTTTGCAATTTTTGAAAAATCCTTTATAAACCTTCTGTAAAATCCTGCATGCCCAAAAAGCTTCTGATTGCCTTAACATTGGAAGGTGGTGGTAATTTTTCAATTACCTCTACCTTTGCTTGATCCACCTCTATTCCCTTGCTTGAAATTTTGTGCCCAAGGACAATTCCTTCAGTCACCATAAAGTGACATTTGTTCCAGTTTAAGACCAGGTTAGTCTCTTGGCACCTTTTCAGGACAAGTGCTAGATGATCAAGACAGGAGCTGAATGAGTCTCCAAATACTGAGAAGTCATCCATGAAGACTTCCAGGAACTTCTCTACCATATCAGAGAAGATGGAGAGCATGCATCTCTGAAAGGTTGCAGGTGCATTGCATAGACCAAAAGGCATTCTTCTGTAAGCAAACATGCCAGAAGGACAGGTGAATGCTGTTTTCTCTTGATCTTGAGGGTCCACTGCAATTTGATTATTGCCTGAATAGCCATCCAAAAAGCAGTAATAATCATGACCCGCTAGTCTTTCTAGCATTTGGTCTATGAATGGTAAAGGAAAATAATCCTTTCTGGTGGCTGTATTGAGCCTTCTGTAGTCAATACACATACGCCACCCTGTAACTATTCTTGTAGGAACCAGTTCATTCTTTTCATTATGAACCACTGTTATGCCTCCCTTCTTGGGGACAACTTGGACAGGGCTCACCCAGGGGCTATCAGAAATAGGATAAATAATCCCAACCTCTAGTAACTTAGTGACCTCTTTCTGCACCACCTCCTTCATGGCTGGATTTAGCCGCCTCTGTGGTTGAACTACTGGCTTGGCATTATCTTCCAATAGGATCTTGTGCATGCATCTTGCTGGGCTAATGCCCTTAAGATCACTTATGGACCACCCAAGAGCTGTTTTGTGTGTCCTTAGCACTTGAATTAGTGCTTCCTCTTCCTGTGAATTTAAAGCAGAGCTTATGATCACTAGAAAAGTGTCACCTTCTCCCAGAAATGCATACTTCAGGGATGGTGGTAGTGGCTTGAGCTCGGGTTTAGGAGGTTTATCCTCTTCTTGAGAAATTTTTAGAGGTTCTTTTATTTCCTCTGGTTCCTCCAGGTCAGGCTGAACATCTTTAAAGATATCCTCTAGCTCTGATTTGAGACTCTCAGTCATATTGATCTCTTCCACCAAAGAGTCAATAATATCAACGCTCATGCAGTCATTTGATGTGTTTGGATGCTGCATAGCTTTGATAGCATTCAACTTGAACTCATCCTCATTGACTCTCAGGGTCACTTCCCCTTTTTGTACATCAATGAGAGTTCGTCCAGTTGCTAGGAAGGGTCTTCCTAGGATGAGAGTTGCACTCTTGTGCTCCTCCATTTCCAGCACTACAAAGTCAGTTGGAAAGGCAAATGGCCCAACCTTGACAATCATGTCCTCAATTATGCCTGATGGATATTTAATGGAGCCATCAGCAAGTTGGAGACATATCCGGGTTGGTTTGACTTCTTCAATCAACCCATGCTTTCTGATAGTGGATGCAGGTATTAGGTTGATACTTGCTCCAAGGTCACATAGGGCTGTCTTGGTACAAGCACCTTCTAATGTGCATGGTATCATAAAGCTTCCTGGATCTTGAAGCTTCTCTGGTAAGCTTTTCAGAATGACTGCACTGCATTCTTCAGTGAGAAACACCTTTTTCAGTTTTTCTCCAATCCTTCTTATGACTTAAGATCTCTTTCATGAACTTAGCATTAGATGGTATTTGCTCAAGTGCCTCTGCAAACGAAATCTTTATTTCAAGAGTCCTTAGGTAGTCTGCAAAGCGGGCAAATTGCTTATCCTGTTCTGCTTGGCGGAGTTTCTGAGGATAAGGCATCTTGGCTTTATATTCTTCAACCTTGGTTGCTGCAGGTTTATTCCCTACAGAGGTGGTTGGAGAAGCCTTCTTAGAGGGGTTACTATCAGCACTCTCAGGTGTCTGATTTCTCATTGGCGTTTGAACGCCAGGACTGGGTGCAGGATGGGCGTTTAACGCCAGCTTTCCACCCTTTTCTGGCGTTTGAACGCCAGAAATGGGCAAGGAATGGGCGTTTAACGCCAACTTTTCCCCCTTTTCTGGAGTTTGAACGCCAGGAGTATTCCTCTCTGGGCTCTTACTGTCCTCAGAGGGATTTTGGGCAGTGGTTTGGTTATCCTCCGTCAGTTGTTCCTTTCTTGGCTTTTTGCCACTTTGACAGGGTTATTCAATGTCTTCTCACTCCTTAATTGAACTGCTTGGCATTCTTCTATTATCTATTTAAATAGCTGCTATTTTGTCTGGTTCAACTGTGATTCTATATTTTTGTTAGCAATTTTGGTTTCTTGGAGCATCTTTTTAAAGTCTGCTAACTGTTTTGTCATCAGGAGTAATTGCTGATTAAGCTCAACCATCTGTTCTTGAGGGTTAGGTTCAGTAGTTACTGCCATGGCTTCTTCTTTTATAGAGGACTCACTGCTTGAGTATAGATGTTGATTTCTAGCAACCGTATCTATGAGCTCTTGAGCCTCTTCAATCGTCTTCCTCATGTGTATAGATCCACCAGCTGAGTGGTCTAAAGACATCTGAGCTTTTTCTGTAAGCCCATAATAGAAGATGTCTAACTGTACCCACTCTGAAAACATTTCAGAGGGGCATTTCCTTAGCATACCTCTATACCTCTCCCATGCATTATAAAGGAATTCATTATCCTCTTGTTTAAAGCCTTGGATGTCCAGCCTTAGCTGTGTCAACCTTTTTGGAGGGTAAAATTGATTCAGGAATTTGTCTGATAATTGTCTCCATGTTTTTATGCTTGCTGTGGGTTGGTTATTCAACCCCCTCTTAGCTTGAATCTTTTACAGCAAATGGAAACAGTAACAATCTGTAGACATCCTGATCCACTTCTTTTTCATGTACTGTGTCAGCAATTTGTAAGAACTGTGCCAGAAAGTCAGTAGGTTTTTCCTGTGGAAGACCGGAATACTGGCAATTTTGCTGCACCATGATAATGAGTTGAGGATTTAGCTCAAAGCTGCTTGCTTTAATGGGAGGTATACAAATACTACTCCCATATGCAACTGTAATGGGGTTAGCATATGACCCAAGAGTCCTTCTGGACTGCTCAATTCCACTTAGGTCCATGATGGAGAAAGGGAGATGATGTGGATATTATTATATATTTTTTTTATTAAGAGTAACCGAAAATAATAAACTAAAATGAGTGAAAAATAAAATAAAAATTCGAAAACTAAATTAATTAATTAATTAAAAAGATTTTGGAATTAGCAATTAAGAAGATATGATTGAAAATTATTTTGAAAAAGATTTGATTTTTGAAATGAGGAAAGAGAAAAACAACAAAATGACACCAATCTTAAAATTTTTAGAAAATCAAACACAAATTTTCGAAAATTTAAAGGAAAACACAAAGAAGACACCAAACTTAGAATTTTTATAGGTAAAGAAACAGCTAAGACTATGCAATTTCGAAAAAAAAATTAAGAGAAAGTAAAAGCATGCAATTGACACCAAATTTAAAATATGAAACTAGACTCAAATAAAAGACTCTAAACCAACAAAAATAAAACATTCCTAATCTAAGCAACAAGATAGACCGTCAGTTGTCCAAACCCGAACAATCCCTAGCAACAGCGCCAAAAACTTGGTGCACGAAATCACAATCACACTTTTGCAATTCTGCACAACTAACCAGCAAGTGCACTGCGTCGTCCAAGTAATACCTTACGTGAGTAAGGGTCGATCCCACGGAGATTGTCGGCTTGAAGCAAGCTATGGTTATCTTGTAACTCTTAGTCAGGATATCAATAATTCTCAGATTTAATTGTAAAAAATAAAAGAACATGAAATAAATACTTGTTTTGCCGTAATGGAGAACAGGTTGAAGTTTTGGAGATGCTATATCTTCTGAATCTCTACTTTCCTACTGTCTTCTTCTTCATGCACGCAATGCTCCTTCCATGGCAAGCTGTATGTTGGGTTTCACCATTGTCAATGACTACCTCCCATCCTCTCAGTGAAAATGTTCAACGCGCTCTGTCACAGCACGGCTATTCATCTGTCGGTTCTCGATCATGTCGGAATAGAATCCAGTGATTCTTTTGCATCTGTCACTAACGCCCCACAATCGCGAGTTTGAAGCTCGTCACAGTCATTCAATCCCTGAATCCTACTCAGAATACCACAGACAAGGTTTAGACCTTCCGGATTCTCAATAATGGCCGCCAAATGATTCTAGCTTATACCACGAAGATTCTGATTAAGGAATCCAAGAGATATCCACCCAATCTAAGGTAAACGGAGGTGGTTATCAGGCACACGTTCATAGGTGAGAATGATGACGAGTGTCACGGATCATCACATTCATCAAGTTTAGGAACAAGTGATATCTTAGAATAGAAGCAAGCGTGATTGAATGAAAAACAGTAGTAATTGCATTAATCCATCAAGACACAGCAGAGCTCCTCACCCCCAACCATAGGGTTTAGAGACTCATGCCATAGAAGATACAATATGAAACGTGTATTGTGTCATGAGGTACAGATACAATAGCAAAAAGTCTTATTTATAATGAACTAGTGACCTAGGGTTTACAAGAATGAGTAAATGACGTAAAAATCCACTTCCGGGGTCCACTTGGTGTGTGCTTGGGATGATCATTGAAGCTTTCATGTGTAGAGACTTTTCCTGGAGTTAAACGCTAGCTATTGTGCCAGTTTGGGCGTTTAACTCTAACTTTTGTGCCAGTCCCGGCGTTAAACGCCGGGAATTCTGAAGCTGATTTGGAATGCCGGTTTGGGCCATCAAATCTTGGGCAAAGTATAAACTATTATATATTGCTGGAAAGCCCAGGATGTCTAGTTTCCAACGCAATTAAGAGCGCGCCAATTGGGCTTCTGTAGCTCCAGAAAATCCACTTCGAGTACAGGGAGGTCAGAATCGAACAGCATTTGCAGTCCTTTTTCAGCCTCTGAATCAGATTTTTGCTCAGGTCCCTCAATTTCAGCCAGAAAATACCTGAAATCACAGAAAAACACACAAACTCATAGTAAAGTCCAGAAAAGTGAATTTTAAATAAAAACTAATAAAAATATAATAAAAACTAACTAAAATATACTAAAAACATACTAAAAATAATGCCAAAAAGCGTATAAATTATCCGCTCATCAAATTTTAATTTAGATTATTTACTATTGGATTTAATTGATTAACTGGAAGCACTTGAGTTATCAACTATTCATGATTGATTGTTATGTCGGCTAATTAACTGGAATTCCACTAACTCTAGTCTTTCGTTACGATTTGGCTGAGACTTGGGAAATCTAACCAATTGGTTCACTGGACTTTGCCTTGCTTACGCAAAGGTTAACTAAGTGGGATTAACTTCCATTCTTATAGGAATAACTAGGATAGGACTTCCGAAATTTCATATATTGCTAAGAGTTTATTTTATAGTTATTTATTTATTTTAATTGTCATTTGAATTACTTGTCATACTTCTTCCTTATTTCCAAAACCCCCCAATTTTACCTTCTTCATAGCTAATAATAAGAACGTACCTCCCTGCAATTCCTTGAGAAGACGACTCGAGGTTTGAATACTCGATTATCAATTTATTTAGGGGTTTGTTACTTGTGACAACCAAAATGTTTGTAAGAAAGGTTGATTGCTTGGTTTAGTAACTATACTTACAACGAGAGTTTACTATAACTTCGAAACCATCAATCTTCAGTTCTTTCAAAATGGCGCCATTGCCGGGGAATTGCAAACGTGTGCCTTATTAGTGGTTATTGTAAATATTTTTCAAAAAAATATTTTTTCTCTTACTTGTTTAGTTGTTTTCTCTCTTCCCTCTTATTTCTGATAGCTATTATGAATTCTCACCCCTCTCGCTTTGAGTTTGGTTCTAATTTTATTGCAAGGAATGGAAGCTATAACAGGACTATGCATCAAGGTCTAAGCAATCAAAGATGGATGGAGCCACAAGGATCTGATCACCCCTTTAGGCAGCAACATCATCCTAGATATCATGGACAAAGACCATTCTACAATGCATACCCAACTGATAGATATGGTGGACCGCCTAGTAGCTACCAACAAGCCCCACCGTATGCTCAGAGACCATCCTCATAACATAACTTTGAACCACCACACTCACAAGCCCCTTTCCACCATTCACCTCCATATGACCCCAATCCTTATTCTCCACACCAACCACCATATGAACCTTTTCTCCCAACAAATGAACCCTCCTATCCACCCCAAACCTCCATGGAAAGCAAACTTGCCTATATCACTAGTCTCACCTCTACTCTTCAAGCACTTATATCCCGCTTGGGGCAACCCTCTACACCCGATATTCGACCCTCAAGCTCCACTGCACTTCCATCTCAACCACATAATGATCCACCCATCCCATCACCAACATCCATGGAAGAGCACCCACATCCATCAACCCAAGAGAAACATGATCCCAATGATACTATTGACATGGAACAAGAGAGAAAGGATCATCTTCGCGAATTCATACTTCATAAGGAGCTAGAGGAGGCATTAAAGGTAAAGGTAGTAGAGACCTTTGCAGATGAAGAAGTAGTTGAAGGGAGTTATCATAGAAAAGAAGCCATCAAGGAGGATTTTGTACTTGAAGGTGAAGAAATGATTGAACAGAAAATCATTAAGGATGAATACGATTTCATACTTAAATACCTGGATTAAGCAAGAAATCAATTACCTTTTTGACGTTCGAACATTCAATAGACTCCCATGGCTTCATGTGGAGAATCTAATGAAGAACGCAGTATGAAGAAGACACTAGAGACTCCAGTGGATAGCATAGAGCATAACTTCATACTGGAACAAGTAGAGAACGCTGTCATTGTAAAAGAAGAAGAGTTGGTTGCAGATTTAGGAGATGTTGAACCTCCGCAGGAATCCAGAGTTGTGGGGAATTCTGTCGAAGATGTTACAATTGATGCTAAGGAGGATAGTGCACAGCCTCCAATGCAAGTATCTTATGAAGAATTAGACGGAGTAACCCAAGACGCATGTTTTCTTTATGATGATAGTCACCAGTCAAGTCCTCCTAGTAATGAACTTGCATCCGCAAGTGAATTCTTTGAGATAGAAGAATCTTCCCCAAGTGAATACGAAGATGATGCAGAGGTCGACTGTTCTCAACCTCCTAATTATGACTCAAGTGATGAGGAAGATATGGAAGACTTTGACCAAGACATGGCTGGAATGGAAAAGGTTTGCAAAGAAGTGGCGGAATTCACTGAAGAACACAAGGGAGTAGAGCTTGTAGAACTACTAAAAACACCGATCCCAAGGCCACTACCAACCAACACAGACTTCGAGTAGGTAAAATCCTTGACTCTTATCTTTATTTTTCCACTTGAATACGGTTTACTTGAAACAGATGGCCAGCTTAGAGTTCTCTGCGGCTTTAAGAGTAAAAGGGAAATGACTCGCACTCAGAGATGGTATGCAAGATTCAATGAGGTTTCACACTTCAATTTGAGGTGCAAGGATTGGTATCAAGCTCAATTGAAAGGATCTCGGAAGCTGTTTGATCACTGCAGTGAGAATTCAAATTACTTGTCACCCGACTGGAAAAATGTAGATCAAGATAAAAATGGGTGTAAAAGTAGAGTTTGGGATCCTGGAATCTATCCCGACATTCAACACTTCGGGAGCCTTGAAGTCTTTTTGAACTCACATAAGGGCTTTACTTACCTTGTTTGGGACCCTGGAGGTTGTTGGAATTCCAAACATTGGTGGAGATTCCTGGATCAGTACAAGCATAAGCCACCATGATAGGAAGCTCATCAAATGTGCAACTTAAGGACTTTAACTAAAAATGCTAGGTGGGAGACACCCCACCATGGTATGATCGTTCTTTCTCCATTCTACTTTATTTTTGAATTTTGTTTGAACCTGAAATTTTCACATGACATTCATTGCATTTTGCATTCTGTATACTGCATAAAAAAAATCGCACCCGACGCGACAGCGTCGCCGACGCGTCCGCGTCATATGTGCGTTTGGAAGAAATGAAATGTGATCAGAGAGTCATGCGAGAGCGTGGCAGGAGGCGTGCCTTTGGCACAATTTGATCGACGCGACCGCGTCACTGACGCGTGCGCGTCATGTGAGAAAAATGCCTCCCACGCGTCCGCGTCACCCACGCGAACACGTGCCCTGAAATCGACGTAAAAAGGGTGTATGGTCGAAAGTTGAGCTAGAATTGGGCTGGACTCGTGCTAGAAGCACAAGCCCTACCACGCGAACGTGTGCCCCACGCGTCCGCGTCATTTTACAAAATAGGCCATCCACGCGATCGCGTCACCCACGCGATCGCGTCACCCTAAAATTTGGCAATATGAGTTTCAAAGAGAGAGTTGCGCGGCTGCAAGGCTGCACTCACGCTAATGGCACAAATCGATCCACGCGACCACGTAGATGATGCGTCCGCGTCATTTCATAAAAGCACAAATCGCACGACCGCGTCTCCCACGCGTCCGCGTCGCTTGCGCCGCACAACTTACCCTAAATTGCCAAAATATCTTATCTTTTCTTCCCCAATCCTAATTTTTCCTCCATCCTTTCTTCCTCACTTCTTTCTTCCCTGCTTTCCCTTCTCATTCTTCTTATCTTTCATTTAATTTATCTGCATATTTCATTTATTGCATTATTTTCATTGGTGTTAGAAATTTATTTGGGTAATTATTTACCATATTTTGCTTGTGAATTATTAAAAGGAACTGTTTGACAATTATACATTATTTTTATAGGGTTTCTTGCATGTTTATTTTAACACTTTCAATAACTTATTTACCATGCATGCTATGTGAAAAAGCCCGTATGGCATCACGCACTACTTTTCTGTTATCCTACTTTCATGCCTGTTTTTCACAAAACCTTTTTTTATATTTTATTAATTATTTATAATTGTCCATACAAGCATATTGTTAGTTTGAAAGACTTGGTAATCTAACTTGGATATTGAATGCTTGATCTATGCTACTCATGCCTTTGCCAGCATGCCAATAAACATCTTGCATTTAACTGTCATCACATGCACTTGCTATATTTCCATTGATGACTTTTCACATGTAGTCATGACCATGTGTTAACGTCATTCTTCTTTACTGTGCATTGATTACCACCTTTCCCATTCTCTTCCTTGCTGGAACCCCTAGCTTTACTTGTTACTTTCTTTTTCCCCTTTCAGGATGGCCACCAAGAAGGGTAGAGAGAAAGCTACTCCCAAACCACCGGCAAGGAAAGGAACAAAAAGAGCACCAGCTGAGGAACCACAACCCCCGTTGCCTGCACATCTTTGCATGCACCGAGGACGGTGCAACCTTTAAGTGTGGGGAGGTCGATACCGATCTCCACGGGTTAGTTAGTCCCTTCTCAACACCAATTTTTGTTTTTCATTGTTGCATTTGCATGTTTGATTGCATGTTTGTTTTTTGTGCATATTTTACCACTTGGTTAAAGTAATATTTTTTTTTCAAGAAATTTTATAGTATTTCACTAATTTGAATAAAACTTTTTGAAAAACTTGTTTAAAGAAATCTCATTTTGGAACATGGTTTAAAGCTCGAACACACAAAACTAGTGAGATTTTGAGCCTATTTGATTGGTTGCATTTTATCAACCAATATTTTATTTTTGGTGTGTATTTTTCTTTCTAAAATTGTGATCTTTGTCTTGCTTAATTCTATATTTCCATTGTTTGATTTATGCATGCATTGATATGATTGAAGCCCTTGTTTCACTAAGCTTACATACCCATATGGCCTTTCTCTTTCATTATCCTTTGCAAATCAATTTGAGCCTAATATACCCATTTGTTCTTTACTCTAGCTCATTACTAACCTTAAGCGGAAAACAATAATGTCCTTAATTTGAATCCTTGGTTAGCTTAGACTAGTAAAAGTGCTCATGATTTAAGTGTGGGGAAGTTGTGTTTGAAAATATTTGGTTTGAATAATTGGGTGTTGTATATTTTAGTGAAAATGTGCAAAATAATGGTTGAGCACATGTTATTGCATTCAATAATTTAATCATATGCATTGAGAAAAAAAAAAGTGAAAAAGAAAAAGAAAAGAGCAATTAATAAAAGGGAACAAAATGTCCCAAAATAAATAGTGAAATCAATGCATATGAGCTGTAGTCAAAACTTGGAATGCATAGATATGTAGTAAACACAGTTAATGGGAAGTTAGATTTTGTATTTTAATTAAATGAATTGTCTTAAGTTAGGTGGAAAGTTTATGTTAATTAAGGATTCAGATTTTAGTCCACTTGGCCAAATACAATCCTACCTTGACCTTAACCCCATTACAACCCTTAAAAGACCTCTTGATTTGTGTATTGGTGCATTAAATTTTTGTTGATTGTTAGATGAAGAGCAAGCTATAGAAAGCAAGATTCGTAGAGAATTGAGAGAATTGACCCTAGACACTTGAGAGTTAGAGTGATATACACTACCACTAAGGGTTCAGCGCTCAATTCTATGTTCCCTGCTTTCATGAGCTATCTTCTTCTTGCAAGTTATTCATATTGTATTTTGTGATTTGAATTAGTGAAATCCAGTTCATATTTGTTCTTGGAAGATTTATTTACTTTTTCACCAAGTAGGTAGAATCATCTTTGCATGTAGTTGCATTCACATTCATAGGTTGCATTGCATAAGTCTTGCCTTTCCCTACTCATTTATTTGGTCTCCTTGAGTTTAGCATGAAGACATGCTAATGTTTAAGTGTGGGGAGGTTGATAAACCACTATTTTATGGTTTACAATGTGTTTAATTGTGTGGTTTTATCATGGTCTTTACCCACTTATTCATATAATTAGCATGCATTTATATTTCCTTCCTAAAATTATTACATAATTGAAAACATGCTTCTTTGGTCTTAATTTAGCTAATCCTAATCCTCTCTTACTACCATTCGATGCCTTGATCTGTGTGTTAAGTGTTTCAGGCTTTATAGGGCATGAATGAGTGAGAGATTGGGAAGGAAGCTTGCAAAAATAGAAGGAACACAAGAAATTGAGGAGATGACCAGCGAGAAGTGACGCGTACGCGTCAGCGACACGACCACGCGGAAGAAAGGAATTCGCAGTGACGCGGCCGCATGAGTGATGCGGACGCGCGGATTGGAAAAGCAGAAGCAACGCGGAGGCATAGACGACGTGCCCGCATGGAAAAGAAAAATGCCGAATGACGCGTCCGCATGAATGACACGTCCACGTGACATGCGCGATCTGCAGAATTACAAAAGTCGCTGGCAGAGATTCTGGGCCGGATTTCAACCCAGTTTTCGGCCCAGAAACACAGATTAAAGTCAGGGAACATGCAGAGACTTAGGATGCTTTCATAATTCATAATTTTTAGTTTTAGATGTAGTTTTTAGTGAGAGAGGTTCTCTCCTCTCTCTTAGGATTAGGATTAGGATTAGAATTTATTTTAGGATTAGGATTTCTTTTCACTTCAGGATTAATTCATCTTCATATCAGGTTCTATTTTTCTTTTATTTATTTTCTCAATTTGGTTTATGAACTCTCTATGTTTAGATTGATTTTCTATTTAATATAATTTGTGGTATTTCAGACTCATGATTGCTTTCCTTTAATTCTAATTTAGATTATTTACTATTGGCTTTAATTGATTAACTGGAAGCTCTTGAGTTATCAACTATTCATGATTGATTGTTATGTCGGCTAATTAACCAGAATTCCACTAACTCTAGTATTTCCTTAGGATTTGGCTAGGACTTGGGAAATCTAACCAATTGGTTCACTGGACTTTCCCTTGCTTACGCAAAGGTTAACTAAGTGGGATTAACTTCCATTCTTATAGGAATAACTAGGATAGGACTTCCGAAATTTCATATCTTGCCAAGAGTTTATTTTATAGTTATTTATTTATTTTAATTGTCATTTGAATTACTTGTCATACTTCTTCCTTATTTCCAAAACCCCCAATTTTACCTTCTTCATAGCTAATAATAAGAACATACCTCCCTGCAATTCCTTGAGAGGACGACCCGAGGTTTGAATACTCGGTTATCAATTTATTTAGGGGTTTGTTACTTGTGACAACCAAAACATTTGTAAGAAAGGTTGATTGCTTGGTTTAGTAACTATACTTACAACGAGAGTTTACTATAACTTCTAAACCATCAATCTTCAGTTCTTTCAAAATTGTTCCATTTTATTAATTGCTCTTTTTCTTTTTCAGTTTACTATAACTTTTTCACTATTTATTTTTTGTATTTGGGGAATTCTTTTTGTATCCCCTTTTTTTCAAATACTAAATTTTTTTTCTACACATGGTAATTAATTTATTTTGACTTCACATGAGCATGTTTCCCAAATTATTTTCACATGACTTGTTTAATTTAATTTCCTACTTTCTATCATTCCATGTTCCCATAAAATTCCCTACACTTAAATATTACACAAAATCTATCTTAAGCTAACCAAGGATTCAACTTGGGATTTTTGTTTTGTTTTTCTGCTTAAGGCTAGTAATGTGGTTATAAAACAGAAGGGATTAAAAGGCTCAAGTGGGCTAACAAGGGTGATGTAAAAGGTAGGCTTTATTTGGGATAAGTGAGTTAAAATCAAACAAGGACTCAATCACTTTCTTGGTATGTATCTATATTCTATAACTGGACATATATATTAAAACAAAGTAAAGAACACCAGTATAAAAAAGAAGGATGGAACACACAAGAATAAAATATTATGGTTTAAATGTAACCATACAATTAAGCTCAAAACTCACAGGCTGTATGTTCTCAAACTCATAAATCATATATCACTTAAGTGTGTCATGCAAGTAGAAATCAAGTGTTCCCATTATACTTAATGTAAAATATATATTGGATGGCTTTAAAGTTTTAGTGTTCCTCCTTGATGAAATGTTGTTTACTAACTACATGTAATGCTATATATACAAGGTGTGTGGATTGATTCTGTTAAAGTCTCTAGCTTACTTCCTTTTTATTTTCAATTAAATTAGTTATCATATGCTAAAAAGGGTAAACTATACTAATTAATCCACTTAAAATATAACTAGTAAACTAAACTAAATGGCTAAATCATGAACTAAAGTGCAAAATGCAGAAATAGAGTAAAAATACATGAAAGTAGCAATGTATAAGTGCTCAGAAAATAAAAATAAAAATAAAGAGAAAAATACAGAAAAATAGCTAAATAGAATAGAAGGGTCTGTAGTGGTTCACCAAAATAAAAGTGTCAGAGATGGCAACCTCCCCACACTTAAATAATAGCATCGTCCTCGATGCTCACTCAAGCTGGTTGTGAAGGAGTGGCATCTCCGGAAGAATGGGTAGCTGGAGTCTCTGTGGTGGTGGTTTGAGGATCTGCCTGCTGCAGAGGAGGTGCTGACTGAATGGGGATCTCGGAGTCTGCAGCCTGAATCTGAGGTGGGTCTTCTTACTGGGGTGCAGTCTGCTCTATGCCTGCCTGTGCAGCCTCTCTCTGTGGATGGGTCTCCTCCCCGTGCTCATCCACCTCCTCCTCAGATGGCTCTGATGGTGTGTCAGGCTCGGAGGGGATGTCGCCGCCAGATCGGATCAACAGCTTCAGGTGCTCATAGCGTCGCCTGCTGCGACGCTCAGATCTCTCATACCGGCGCCGGTTGCGACGCTGATGACAAGTCATCTTAGCCTAGTTTCACTAGTCTTTTTCCTTTGTTTTCATTTAGTTTCATGCACTTTCTTAAGCCATAAGTAAGCCAATTTGGTTGAAATTCATGTTTCCTTTGATTCAATCAACCATGGATAAATTGATGCATTTTCATGAGTTTTTGTGCCATAATTGCTAACATGACAAGAAGAAGAATAACTCATGATTATGGCATAGATTTGATACAATTATTGATTGATGATAGGTGAAATAAAGCTTGGAAGAAGGTTGCAAGAATAGGCTTAAAAAGAGGGATTCACATTTGAGCTAACGTTTGCCTCAAACGTTAACTCAAACGTGAGAAGCAGATCAAGAAAGCCCAGGCAAGCCTCAACGTTTGCGCCAACGTTTGCCTCAAACGTTGAGGCAAATGTTGGCTAAGACAAGAAGTAGGGGAAAGCAAACGTTTGCACTAACGTTTGCCTCAAACGTGAGGTCAAATGTTGGCACCAAAAAGAAGGAAATTGGAGCTCCTGGGCACGACAACGTTTGAGCCAACGTTTGCCTCAAACGTGAGGTCAAACATTGGCTAAATTTTGGCAAGAAAGAGCATGGCAAAGCACCCCTGATTTATGATTAAGATGAGCTACGTTTGCACCAACGTTTGCCTCAAACGTTAGGCCAAACGTTGGCCAAAAAGGAGCTTGGGAAGACCCACGTTTGAGCTCACGTTTGACCTTAAACGTTGGCTCAAACGTGGATGACAGCAAATGGCCTTCTGCATGATGATTAGCGCAAGGGACGTTTGAGTCAACGTTTGCCTCAAACGTTGACTCAAACGTGAATGATTCATGGCCCGGTTCACAGTGGATTTCTTCCCAGCACCAAGAGCAATCAACGGAGGCTACTATCAACCCAATTCCATCAAGGCCAAGGCCCAATTGAAGGCTCTATGATCATTTGAAGAAAGTGTATAAATAGCTTAGGATTTGGAGTTTTTCCTTTTGGAGTTTTTCCTTTTAGAGTTTTCTTTTGATAATTTTGAGAATAGTTGCAGAGAGCTCACTTTTACATTTTTGGTTATTGCCTTCAGAATTCTGAGTCTTGGGAAGGAGAGTTGAATTCTCCTCCTCTTAGTTTTCTTGTTTTCAATTTCATATACACTTGTCTTGAGTCTTGGGTGTTGAAGAATTGAGGAAATTCTGTCTCAATCTCACCTTGAGATCTCTCTGTTTTTCTTACTGCAACTTCTGGAAATTGAACTTGGATTTACATTTCTACATCGCTATCTTCTTTAATTTGGCATTTGCTCTCTGAATTTGGATCTAGGAAGGCATTGAGATCTAGACTTAGTTATCTAGTCTCTTGGGTCCTGAGATCTATTGGTTTCCATTTTAATTTCCTTGTTTAATTCCTGCAGATCCAATTCCCATTCCCCTTTTATTTTTCAAGTCATTTATATTTCTTGCACTTTAAGTTTCTGCAATTTACATTACTTGCACTTTAAGATTCAGCTCTTTTTCTTTTTATTCCCTTTAATTTCCTGCAAATCACCCACTCTCCTTTACATTTTCTGCAATTTAATTCCTGTCAACACAATTTCACACAATCAACACTTGTTTGCTTGACTAATTCAACCACTAAACTAAAGTTGCTCAATCCTTCAATCCCTATGGGATCGACCTCACTCATGTGAGTTATTATTACTTGATGCGATCCGGCACACTTGCCGGTGAGTTTTGTGTTGGATCGTTTTCCACACATCAGACGCTCCATCCTGTCTAGCTGCTGAAACAAGCAGTGCACTAGGTGATAAACTGGCTCTGAGGCAGGTGGAGGTGCAGTAGTAGTAACAGGGGTAGTTGGGGTAGCTGTGGAGGAAGAAGAGCCAGCAAATGGTGTGGCTGTATCACCGAAAGATGAGAGGAATGGAGGTTTGTAGCCCAAAGCTATAAAGTTTCTGCTGTGAGGGATAATCTTCCTGCAGTCTGCAGCAGGTGGCCTCTCATCAGCATCCTCCCACGGTATGTCAACTCGACGTCCGAGCTGGGTAATCAGATACGGAAAGGGGAGAGTGCCTCGGATGTGGACCTTGGCCATGTAGGACCGGATAAAACGTGGCAGGTACAGGTCCTTACCCTCCATCACACACCAAGGGAGGGTGATCATAGCGGCCGGTATCTCTGTCTCATGGGTACTCGGCATAACATAGTTGCTCAAGATCTGATGCCATAGCCGAGCCTCATCATTTAATTAAAGCTTGATTCCCTTAGGCATGGTGGTGTCCTGACCCATTTCCCATGGAACAGTTGGGTCAAGGGCTATCCTTGCCTTGACAGCATCCCAATCAAACTTCATGAAACGCATGTCCTCCTCAGCCTTTTTGTACCCATCAGGCTGATCGAATTTATGCGGAAGCTGCAAAATATCCTCAATGGCCTCTTCAGTGACCAGAATCTGCTTCCCTCTTAGGTTCACTTTATCTAGGGAAGTTTTGAAATAATTGCAGTAAAATTCCCTTACCCAAGATGCATTGACCTCTGTCAGGTTTCTCTCCAGGAAGAACTAGCATCTTTCTTTGATCTGATCAGAGGTGTATTGCTGAAGTTCTTTTGGGATTTTCAGAGTCCGCTCTAAGTACAGGTTCCTAGAGGTTGCAAACGCCGGATATTTCAACTCGCAATATCGGTTTGCAAACTTTAAGGGATCAGTAGCAGGGAGTAGCTGGTCAGCCTTCTCCTGCGTGGTAAAGTGTTTCTCCCGCTCGGAGTCATCATGCAGGATGTCTAAGATAGACACAGAGGATTCTCCTCTTTTTCGTTTGCCAGTGGTAGCGTTTCCTTTCCCTTTTCTTTGGGAATCTGACATCCTGAAAAACAGAAAGCCATGATATAATAAAAACAGGAAAACAACTAGGCAAATAGCAAACTAAGCATATAGTGGCAAAGGGGCAATAAAAGAATGAAAATTGAGTTAAGCAATGTGCATTAAAGATTGTATAGGAATTGAAATCCAAGAAAAGATATGCACAATCCATAATGTATTTAGAATTCATGTTATTTAGGAAGAATTATCATAATGCCATGGTTAGAAGGTTAAAGAGAATAGTGAGAAACCAGGAAAAAATGTTTTAAAAGGTTAGGTTTGGTTAGAATTGAAAAAGAGTTTAGGAGGTTAAAATTAATGAGTTAGGAAAAAAATGGGTAAAGTAAGTGGCATGATGAACATTTTATAAGTAACGAAAATTCACAAATAAAAGCAACAGATAACTCAAATTCAAACAAGGAAGTTAGGGATGAATCAAATGAAAATATCAAAAAGTGTGATTGAATCATCCAAGATGTAATTTATAAACCAGGAAATTAAAAAGAATAAGAAAGCTTGCCCTGTCATCCATGAATTAGTTGGGTAAAAGCAGAGTAAAGCAGAGTTCAAAGTACCCAAAACCAAGACATGAATGGAAACAAAACAGTTTACAGAAAATTTGGGCAGCATTCCGGCTAAAATCGGATGTTCCTGGAAAATAAATAGCAATCAGAATAGTTCATATGAAATAAAATATAGCTGCAATTACATATAAGGAATATGAACATGAAAAAGCAGTGTAAGAAGCAGCATGAAAGCAAGAAATTACAGCATATGAACAGTACGAACAGCACAGCAGAATTGCAAAAATTAGAAAATAAGAAGCACAAACAGCGCAATTAATCAGGCCTAAATCCACTAACCACATCCTAGGCTACCTAACAACCTAGAATCCACTACAACATGCATATCTAACTAGCCTAATGATAAACATAAACAGAAAAAATATGGAATTAACTAAGAATAATAGAAGGGTGGCATTCTGCGGAACCTGGTAGATGTATGAATGAAGGTGGGGCAGAGAGGTGGCTGGGGGATGGTGGTGGTGGCATCCAACGCGGCGGAGGTGGGTTGTGCGGCGGCGGTGGTGGCTGTTCGGAGGCAGGGGCTTTGGGAAGGGTAATGGGGGTAGGAGGGGAAGGGTTGGGACGGGGGTTGAGGGTGGTGGTTGTGGGAGGATAGGGGTGCGGCGGTGATGGCGGCGCGGTGGGTGCCGATCGCGGAGGGGGGTCAGCGGCGGTGGAGGGAGAAGGGGAAAGAAGAATAAGAAAAAGGGAGAAGGAGGAAGGGGTTGGCGTGGTGGTGGCTTCTGGGTGGTCGTCGGAAGTTGTGGTGGGCGGTGGTGGTTGCTGGAGGTTGTGGGTGGTGGCTGTGGAGAGAAGAGAGGAAGGAGAAGGGTGGGGCGGGTGACGCGGATGGGTAGGGTTCGCGTGACTGGGGGGTTAGTAAATTTGAATCCACGCGATCGCGTGGGGCACGCGTTCGCATGGCCGGGGTGAAATGGGGGTTGACGTGATCGCTTGGCTGACGCAATCGCATGGGATTGGTAAATAATGAATGGCGCGATCGCGTAGGCGACGCGATCGCGTCGCTGGAAATTGTGCGAAACGCACAATTCCAGCGTCGCTTCAGCGCAACTCTCTGTCTCCTTTGGGGTGGTGTGCTATCCACGCGACGCGATCGCGTCGCTCACGCTATCGCATGGGATTAGTGTTTGTGAATGTGACGCGATCGCGTCAGGGACACGACCGCGTGGTTCATTTTGTGCGAAACGCACAATGGCCACACGATTCCAGCCCAACTTTCTGGGCGTTGGATCTTTACACCGATTTCCAGGTCACGCGACCGCGTGGATGACGCGGACGCGTGGAAGGTATTTTGTTGCAACTGACGTGATCGCATGATTGATGCGGTCGCGTCGCACGCCCTTTTTCTCTCTCCTTTTTTTTTATGCAGGTATGTAATTATGCAGTATGCAGTGCTGAATACAAATGTTATGAATAGCATCCAGGTTCAATAGAAATAAACAATATACAATAAACAAAAATGAAATAAAATGGAACAATTAATAAAAGGGAACAAAAAGCGATGCACATGGTATAAGAACAAAATATGAGCATGTAATATAAAAAGTGAAAAAAAATATGGGAAAATAGGTAAAGAGGCTTAGCTTTACGAAGTATGTATGTTAGGTGAGATCTTAGACTAATCAAGGATTCACTTAATTAGCTCACTTAGCCTTATACATATGCCTTTACCTTTACCTTGGCCCCATTACAACCTTAATTAAAAACCTCATGATTTTTGTATGTCTGTATTCTATAATTGTTGGTTGATTAGATAAAGAACAAAGCTATAGAAAGTAAGGATAAAAAGAGGAATAGAGTGATTAACCCAATAAACACTGAGTGACTAAGAGAGTAAACACAAAATCCAGTGAGGGTTCAATAACTCATCATCATATATATCTACTTCTATTGTTAATTGTCTTGCAAGTTTGAAAAAAAATATTTTATTTACCCATCTCAATTGTAAAAGTTCTTCAACATTATCTAAGGTTGACTATACATATTTAATTCCTTGAGAATGTAAATTAATTTAACTACATGTAAAGCTCTATATATAAGTGAATAATAACTAGATTTGCATGACTCATTTAGGTAGATGCATTTAGAATAGATTGCATTGCATGAGATTCCACCACTTCACCTTACTCTTTATCTTGGATTTAGCATGAGGACATGTTATTGTTTAAGTGTGGGGAGGTTGATAAACACATATTTTATGATATAATTTATGCTGAATTTGAGTGTTTTATTCAATCCTTTACCCACTTATGCATGTGAAATTGTATGTTTTTACTTTCCCTTCCTTATTATGTGATGTATGTGAAAAACATGTTTTCTAGGCTTTAAAAATATTAATTTTAATTATCTTTTATTGCCATTCAATGCCGTGATTCGTGTGTTGAGTAAGTTCAGATATTCGAAGGCAGGAATGACTTAAAGGATGAAAAGGAGACATGCAAAAATGGAAGGAAAGCTTGAAACGGAGTTGTTGAAGAAACTGGCAGTGACGCGACCGCATGGGCGACGCGGCCGCATGCCAGCGCAAAACGGCAGTGACGCAATCGCATGAGTGACGCGATCGCGCCTTGAGAGAAACACATATGACACGGACGCATGACTGACGCGGCCGCGTGACATGGGAAAACTCCGGATGACGCGACCGCGTGACCCACGCGGACGCGTGACCCACGTGGACGCGTGACAGAGACCATGCACTAGAAATTGCAGAAAACAATCCCAGTATTTTCTGGAACCCTTTTCGGCGCAAATCCAAGTCCAGAAGGCACAGACCACAGGTTATGAAGTGGGGGAACGCATCCGAAAAAGGGAGGGAGCCAATAATTCACTTTTCATAGTTTAGATGTAGTTTTAGGCTAGAGAGGTTCTCTCCTCTCTCTTAGGATTTAGGTAGGATTTTTAGAAATTAGGATTTATTTCAACTCTTCATATCAGGTTCAACATTCCTTTATTTTGATTTCTCTTCTACTTTGAAATATTTTAATGCTTTTATTTGTATTTGATTTATGTTACCCAATTGGCTTATGAACTTTTCATGTTAGGATTATACATTATTGAGATGTTTTCAGATTTATGATATATTTATGATTTTAATTCAGCTTTCTACATTCTTGGTTTTGGTTAAGAAATCAGTAACTCTTGAGTTATCAAACTCAACATGATCGATAACCACTATCTTTGCCAATTAGCTTGAACTTCTATAATCCCAATCTTTTCTAGGAATTAACTAGGATTTGAAGATCAATCTAATTAGCCACTTGACCTTCCCTTGCACCAGTAGAGGTTAACTAAGTGGAATTAAGATTCAATTTTCATCATCGTTGATAAGGATAACTAGGATAGGACTTCCAATTTCTCATACCTTGCCAAGAGTTTATTTTACAGTCATTTATTTATTTTATTTGTCATTTATCATACTTGTTCCTCATTCTCAAAACCCCCAATTTACAAAACTCATAACCAATAATAAGAACACACCTCCCTGCAATTCCTTAAGAAGACGACCCGAGGTTTAAATACTTCGGTTATCAATTTATTTAGGGGTTTGTTACTTGTGACAACCAAAACATTTGTAAGAAAGGTCGATTGCTTGGTTTAGTAACTATACTTACAACGAGAGTTTACTATAACTTCTAAACCATCAATCTTCAGTTCTTCAACCAGGCTTACACGCAGCTTGCATGCTGAGTTGGCATTGACTCGTTGTGCTCGTGTCTTTGGTGGACACGTCAACACGTTATCTGCGTGTTAGCTCCCTTTTTGACAGATCTATAATTCTGTAAAATACCACAAACACCCATATTCAAGTAAAGCACCACTCATTTCTCCATATGTAAAGTAATGTCTAACAAAACAACACACAATAGCCAGTTTCATTAATTTATTTTACTAAACAACGAACCACACAAAAAGAAAGCAATAATAATAATAATAACAACTACATTCAAATTAATAAATTAGATAAATTAATAAATTTATGTTAAAAATAATAACAACAAAAGCAATAATAATAACGAAAGCAATAATAATAACAACTAATGTTAAAAATATATAATAAATTTGTTATTAGTTTAAATTTATTATCTTGTTTAACTAAGATTTATATTTAATAATAATAATGAAAGCAATAACAATAACAAAACTATATCATAATCATACAAACTATTAAACTAATATTAATCAAGTAAATACTAATAAATTAATAAATAATAATAAACTTACATAATTAGGATGCCCCAGATAATTGATAAAATGATCCTCAAGAGACGTATAATCATGTACCATTATAAATATATTAATCCCACTCTCAACTCAAAAACTAATTCAAAACATTCCTAAACCCCAAACCCTACCACTCCATTGTCACTTTTAAAGCAAATAATGAAAACTATTACAACCCCACCACCATTTTATATTACATCCCCTGCCAACCCCCAATGTCCCACATTAATGGTTGCTGTACTCGGTGCAGGAACTCCCTCTTCTGACGCCACACGTGGCAACACTTAGCTTATGTGCTGCGCAGGATGTTGACACATGGACGGGCGAGGCCAACACATAGTTTGCGTGCTGCACAGATGTTGGACACGTGGCTGGACCAGGCTTACACGTAGCCTGCCTGTTGAGTTGGCATTTACAAGTTGTGCTCGTATCTTTGGTGGACATGTCAACACGTTACCTACGTGTTGATCAACACGTTACCTACGTGTTAGCTCCCTTTTCTGACAGATCCATAATTCTGTAAAATATCTCAAACACCCATATTCAAGAAAAGCACCACTCATTTCTACATATGTAAAATAATTTCTGATAAAACAACATACAATAGCCAGTTTCGTTAATTTATTTTACTAAACAATGAACCAAACATAACGAAAGCAAGAATAATAATAATAATAACAAATACATTCAAACTAATAAATTAGATAAACTAATAAATTTGTGTTAAAAATAATAATAACAAAAGCAATAATAATAACGAAAGCAATAATAATAACAACTAGTGTAAAAAATATATAATAAATTTGTAATCAGTTTAAATTTATTATCTTGCTTAACTAAGATTTATATTTAATAATAATAACGAAAGCAATAACAATAACAAAACTATATCATAATCATACAAACTATTAAACTAGTATTAATCAAGTAAATACTAATAAATTAATAAATAATAATAAACTTACATAATTAGGATGCCACAGATAATTGATAACATGATCTTCAAGAGACGTATAATAACGTACCATTATAAATATATTAATCCCATTCTCAACTTTAACACTAATTCAAAACATTCCTAAACCCCAAACCCCACCACCCATTTGTCACTTTCAAAGCAAATAATGAAAACTATCACAGTCCCACCACCATTTTATAATACATTTGTTGCCAACCCTCAACATCCCATATTAATGGTTGCTGTTCTCGGTGTAGGGCCTCCCTCTTGGGATGCAACACATGGCAACACGCAGCTTGCGTGTGGTGCAGGATGCTGACACGTGGACGGCCGAGACCAACACGCAGTTTGCGTGCCGTACAGATGTTGGACACGTGGCTGGACCAGGCTTACACGAAACCTGCATGCTGAGTTGTCATTGACACGTTGCGCTCGTGTCTTTGGTGGAGACTGCAACACGTTTCCTGTGTGTCAGCTCCCTTTTCTAACAGATCCATAATTCTGTAAAATATCTCAAACACCCATATTAAAGTAAACCACCACTCATTTCTACATACGTAAAATAATTTCTGACAAAACAACATACAATAGCCAGTTTCGTTAATTTATTTTACTAAATAATGAACCACACACAACGAAAGCAATAATAATAATAACAACTACATTCAAATTAATAAATTAGAGAAATTAATAAATTTGTTTTAAAAATAATAATAACAAAAGCAATAATAATAACGAAAGCAATAAAAATAACAACTAGTGTTAAAAATATATAGTAAATTTGTTATCAGTTTAAATTTATTATCTTGTTTAACTAAGATTTATATTTAATAATAATAACGAAAGCAATAACAATAACAAAACTACATCATAATCATACAAATAATTAAACTAATATTAATCAAGTAGATACTAATAAATTAATGAATAATAATAAACTCACATAATTAGGAATCCCTAAGTAATTAATAACATGAACTTCGAGAGAGATATAATCGCGTACCATTATAAATATATTAATCTTATTCTCAACTTTAAAACTAATTCAAAATATTCCTAAACCCCAAACCCCACCACTCCTTTGTCACTCTCAAAGCAAATAATGAAAACTATCACAGCCCCACCACCATTTTATAATACATCCGCTGCCAACCCCCAACGTCCCACATTAATGGTTTCTATTCTCGGTGCAAGGCCTCCTTTTTGGACACCTGGCAACACGCAGCTTGCGTGCTGCCCGAGATGCTGACATGTTGACGGCCGAGACCAACACACAGTTTGCATGCTGCACAGATGTTGAACACGTGGTTGGACTAGGCCTACACACAGCTTGCATGCTGAGTTGACATTGACACATTGCCCTCGTGTCTTTGGTGGACACGTCAACATGTTACTTGCATGTAGATCAACACATTACCTGCGTGTTAATTTCCTTTTTTGACAGAACCATAATTCTGTAAAATATCTCAAACAACCATATTCAAGTATAGCACAACTCATTTCTACATATGTAAAATAATTTCTGACAAAACAACATACAATAGCCAGTTTCATTAATTTATTTTACTATACAATGAACCACACATAAAGAAAGCAATAATAATAATAACAACTACATTCAAATTAATAAATCAGATAAATTAATAAATTTGTGTTAAAAATAATAATAACAAAAACAATAATAATAACAACTAGTGTTAAAAATATATAATAAATTTGTGATCAGTTTAAATTTATTATCTTGTTTAACTAAGATTTATATTTAATAATAATAACGAAAGCAATACCAATAACAAAACTATATCATGATCATACAAACTATTAAACTAATATTAATCAAGTAAATACTAATAAATTAGTAAATAATAATAAACTTACATAATTAGGATGCCCTAGATAATTGATAAAATGATCCTCAAGAGACGTATAATCATGTGCCATTATGAATATATTAATCCCGCTCTCAACTTAAAAATTAATTCAAAATATTTCTTAATCCCAAACTCCACCACTCCTTTGTCACTTTCAAAGCAAATAATGAAAACTATCACAACCCCACCACCATTTTATACTACATCCGCTGCCAACCCCCAATGTCCCACATTAATGGTTACAGTTCTTGGTGCAGGGCCTCCCTCTTGTGACGCCATACGTGGCAACACTTAGCTTGCGTGCTGCGCAAGATGCTGACATGTGGACGACCGAGACCAACACGCAGTTTACGTGCTGCACAGATGTTGGACACGTGGTTGGACCAGGCTTACACGCAGCCTGCATGCTGAGTTGGCATTGACACGTTGCGCTCGTGTCTTTGGTGGACACGTTAACACATTACCTGCGTGTTGATCAACATGTTACCTGTGTGTTAGCTCTTTTTTCTGACAGATGCATAATTCTGTAAAATATCTCAAACACCCATATTCAGGTAAAGCATCACTCATTTCTACATATGTAAAATAATTTCTGACAAAACAACATACAATAGCTAGTTTCGTTAATTTATTTCACTATACAATGAACCACACATAAGGAAAGCAATAATAATAATAACAACTACATTCAAATTAATAAATCAGATAAATTAATAAATTTGTGTTAAAAATAATAATAACAAAAGCAATAATAATAATGAAAGCAATAATAATAACAACTAGTGTTAAAAATATATAATAAATTTGTTATCAATTTAAATTTATTATCTTGTTTAACTAAGATTTATATTTAATAATAATAATGAAAGCAATAACAATAACAAAACTATATCATAATCATACAAGCTATTAAATTAACATTAATCAAGTAAATACTAATAAATTAATAAATAATAATAAACTTATATAATTAGGATGCCCTAGATAATTGATAAAATGATCCTCAAGAGACGTATAATCATGTACTATTATGAATATATTAATCTCACTCTCAACTTAAAAACTAATTCAAAACATTCCTAAACTCCAAACTCCACCACTCCTTTGTCACTTTCAAAGCAAATAATGAAAACTATGACAACACCATCACCATTTTATACTACATCCGCTGCCAACCCCAATGTCCCACATTAATTGTTGCTATTCTCCGTGCAGGGCCTCCCTCTTTTGATGCCATACGTGGCAGCATTTAGCTTTTGTGATGCGCAGGATGCTGACACGTGAACGGTCGAGACCAACACGTAGTTTGTGTGCTGGACAGATGTTGGACACATGGCTGGACTAGGCTTAGACACAGCTTGCATGCTGAGTGTAAAACCCGGTTAATTAATGGCTAATTAACCTATAAACTAAAATATATTCTAGAAAGTGAGAAATGAAATTTTTATGGTTTAATGTAATAGAGAAATTTAAAACAAAAATTTCGACACGAATTTTAAAAAAATCGGCCCGAGATTGGGCTGAACGGGCCAAATCAGGCCAACCGGACCCAAATGAGCCTAATGGCCCAGCCAAGCCCTCTTTTATTAGAGAGCTCAGAACCCTCTCTCCTCTTTAGCAACACACACACGCTGATGAACACCAAGGGAAAGAGGAGAAGTTCCAACACCCTTGCTCCAACTTCAATTGATCATATCTTTTGATCCGGAACTCCGATTGACGCACCGTTTGCAGCCACGCAACCGTGACGACGAGCTCTACAAAACCCACGCAAGCAATCTTGAGGTAAGTTGCAGATTCTTCTTCGAACTCCATCCTCTAGTTTTGAGTTTCATGGGCATAAATATTGAGATTTAAGCTCCTTTGTATTATAGGATCAAATTAACTTGAAGGGAAGGCTTGTCCTTTCTTCCTAGATCCTTGGGTAAGGTGAGATTCTCAACCCTAGCTAATGACTTGGAATTTTGTGTTTTAGTGATTGAGCTATTGTGTTTTTATGTGATATTGTGACTTAGGCATTATATATGTGTGTTTTGGGGCTTGATTGGTGATTTTGGAAAGTTTGGAAGGGAACCTTGTGTGGAAAAATATGTTGGAAAGGCTTTGGAAACCTTGGAGGTTGAATTTGAGAGTGTTCTGGGTGGAATGGGATTCGGCCAAGGTATGGTTTTGGTTTTCTGTATCTAAAATGTAATGTGGTTGTGAAAACGTAGGCTAGTGACCCTAGGATAGGACTTTGGAATGTTGATGTAATTGTTGGATAATTTGGATTGACTTGATTATGTATGAATGATGATGGAAATAGTTGTGAGTGGTTGTATTGGTTGATAATGTATGAACTTAGTGGCTTGTGATATGTTGATATAAGAATGAATTGGATTGTGATGGATATATGGATTGATGTGTTTGGTTGATGAAAAGGTTGAAGCTCTTGTTGATGAGCGTAGTTTTGGAATATGACATTGATATGTGAAGATATATGGTGATTGATGAAATTGATTGTTGTTTTGGAAATTAAGAAAGATAAAAAATGAATATTGAATTGAGTTATGGAATGTTGATTAGGATATGAGATTTGGCTAAATATGGTGGAATTGGTGGGTTGATGATTGGATGAGTGGATGGAAGTATTTGGTTTTGAATAATTGAGTTTGGCTGGTTTCTGAATGAGATGGTAGGTGTATGTTTTAAAAAGGGGAGTTTATAAGTTTTGGTAAAAATTGGAATTTTGATGAACTTCAATGGATCATATCTTGAGCAATTGTTTTCGAAATTTGATGATATTTTATATCAATGGAAAGATAATTTTATAAGCTTTAAAATGGTTTAAGTTTGGTGGAAATCCGAATTTTGTGGAAGAAGATATGATCATTGGAAGTTTGGGTTAAAAATCTGAATTCTGCAACTTCTACAGAATTTGTGATTTATGGTTTGTGTGCGCACGTGCACTCTGCGAGAATTGGGTCTTGTGCACATGCACAGCCTCGTGCGTATGCACACGTGGAGACAGGGCTACTGGTGGCAGCGCTAGCACGCCCCGTGCACACACACAACCAACGAAGGATTTCGAACTGTGCGTACACATAGGCTTGTGCGCATGCACACGTTGGGAATGATGCACTGGTGACGGTGCTAGCACGCGTTGTGCGCGTGCCCCACCGTAGAGATTTCACTTTTTGTGTGTGCGCACAGACTTATGCATACGCACACGTTTAAAGCGACCCAGTTCTTTTCTAAAGCTTTTGTTTTCAAGTTCTTTGCATTCCCAACAAGCTCGTAACCTTCCGAGATGTTATTTCACACTTATAAACCCCCAAATTCATCCCTTAAATCCAAAATTGGTATAGAATGCCTAGCAATTAAGAGAAAGCTAGGAGAGAGGGTAACTTGTGGGTGAAGAAAAGGGATGTTATGATGAGTATGATGAATATATGATGATATGAGTTGTTGAGGAGGATAGTGGAGTGCTGTATATGATATGATATAAGCCGAATGGCCATATATGATGATGATTATGGCTGAGTATGAATTATGACTTGTAAGCCAGATGGCTGAGATAAATGCTAATGTATGGCTGTGATTTAAATGCATATATGCTGGATTGTTGAGTATTGTGTTTGTTGCACTCCACCTATCTAAGATACGTGTGTCCCTGGGTGAAAGCAGTGGCTAGCCACCACGTGCTCCAGGTGTAGACTCGATACTCTGCTAACCCTATGTCATAAGTGTGGCCGGACACTATGAAAGTTCTTGATGAGCTCGCCCTCGTAAATATACACCAGTGAGGGTGTTGGATTATATATTATGTTTGATAACTTGAGCTGGGGATGCACGAGAGAGGGACAGTCCAATGGTTAGCTACAAGTACTTGTTAGGTTGGCTTTATAACCGACAAATGAGACTCATCAGCCACTAGGACAGGCATACATCATATGCATTATATGTGATTTGTCTAGATTGCCTAATTGACTGCATCATTACTTGCTACTTGCTTAATTGTCTTATCTGCTTCCTACTTGTGCATTTCTTTGCTTGATCTATTTGTGCGTGCATTTAAATTACTGTTGGCAGTTGGGAGGTTTGTTGGATTTGGAAAAAGGATACTTAGTTAGTTTGAAGATCCTTAAGATAATGGCCTATTTACATTTTTCATGGTTTAGCATGTTTATATGCTTTAATCATAATCTAGAAGTTTTAGGATTTCCTTCGGCTTTCCCAGGACATTAC
Organism: Arachis hypogaea; assembly: GCF_003086295.3. Lineage (NCBI taxonomy): Eukaryota > Viridiplantae > Streptophyta > Magnoliopsida > Fabales > Fabaceae > Arachis > Arachis hypogaea. The sequence goes on along the minus strand of NC_092042.1, from coordinate 49,762,731 downwards.
ATGTTAGATATTTGGGCACTGTTACCATATTGAGAACCTCTGGTTCTCACCCATGCGGATTTTGTGATTTTCAGATGCAGGACATGAGACTCCTCGCTGAGACATGTTGGAGACTTCCTTTTTGTCGGAGATCCTTAGCTTTTGGGATTTTATTTTGATCTTATATACTTGTTAGATATTTATATTCTCATGTATACATATTTTGTATGTACCCCCTCCTAGAGGTTATTTTGGAGAAACAGGGTTTGTATATTGTCTTTTGGGTTGTCACTTGAGATTTCCATACTATATATGTATATATACTGTATGCTCGGGCCGGTTATCTTCGCAAGCCGTGTCCCGAGTCTTGATATATGTATTTTGTCACTATTTCGTATACCTCTTCGCTCTAGCTTAATCCTCTTCACTCTAGCTTAATCCTCTATCTAAGTGTTGCGCTTTTCGATTTATTGGTTTTTTTTTTATTTACCCACTTTTTTTCAAAGGCTCCTAGTTATGCATATTTTTGCAATACTATATGTATTAAATTTTATTTTAGAACTCGTAATGCCTCGTAACCTGTGTTTTATGACTTAAGCATAAGACTCCGTGTGGTAGGGTGTTACACTGGGTTGCCATTGACATGTTGCACTCGTGTCTTTGGTGGAAACGTCAACACGTTACATACGTGTTAGCTCCCTCTTCTGACAGATCCATAATTCTGTAAATTATCTCAAACACCCATATTCAAGTAAAGCACCACTCATTTTTACTATGTAAAATAATTTCTGACAAAACAACATACAATAGCCAGTTTCATTAATTTATTTTACTAAACAATGAACCACACATAACGAAAGCAATAATAATAATAACAACTACATTCAAATTAATAAATTAGATAAACTAATAAATTTGTGCAAAAAATAATAATAACAAAAGCAATAATAATAACGAAAGCAATAACAATAACAACTAGTGTTAAAAATATATAATGAATTTGTTATCAGTTTAAAGTTATTATCATGCTTAACTAAGATTTATATTTAATAATTACGAAAGTGTTATGAGGGTTACCTAAAACTGTGGGTCGATCTTGGATGAGATCTTCTGCGCTGGTCGGTGCTGTTGTGTCTGACCTGGTGATGGTGCTGATCCTACGTTCTCGGAGGGTGGGGGTACCTGCAAGGGACTCCGATGCTTAAGTTAGCAAGGGTCTTAAGAAGGTATTGAGTAGAATCAGAATATGAGTTATACTTGGGTGCTCCAGTGTATTTATAATGGTGTAGAGTGACCTTTGCAGATAAGATAAGTTAGTTATCTTTATCTTTATCTTTATCTTTTATCTTTCATGGGAATTGCCTTTATCTCTATAGGCTTGGGCTGCCTTTTGGATTGGGGTCGTGTTCCTCCATTTGGGCCCTTTAGTGGGCTTTCCTGTGACTTGGCCGAGCTCTTTGAGAAGAGGTCGGTTTGTCCTGACCTGAAGAGGTCGGTCGCTTTGTCTGTAGAACATTCCGGGTCGGACATCTCGACCCAGGGTATGAACAGTGCCCCTGCTCGAGCTCGGTTTCCCTTTGGAGGTAAAGTCTTAGTTTTTAGGACTTCGAACCTTCTCGGGTGGAGCCGAACTCAAGCATTTTGTCGACTTTATCTTTGAAGAGTTCCCTTTTGAATGTGGAACATTTATGCTTCTTTAAGCGCGCGTTTTTGCATTTAACGCTCTAGCTTTGGAAACGTGAGAGGGTTTAACACCCTCATTAATTGGCTTTTAATGCTCCGCTTTCTCTGGGTCTCTTTATTTTTTAAACTTCGCATTTTGAAAAACGGTTTCTCTTCTTCGTAACCTTCTTTCTCTCTTTTTTGTTTTCTCTGTGATTTTCTCATTTCCTTTCTGCGACGTTTGCTTGGCGATCGTTTGGTGTTGCTCTTGGAGTGCGATTTTGGTTTCCTTCTTTCTTCACTTTCTTCAGCGCTTCCTCTTTTCCTCAGGTTGGTTCTTTTCCCTGCTTCTTTTTGGAATGTGATAAAGTTTTGATTTTGCCTGCATCTATGTTGGAAAGCTTGAATCTTTTCATATTGCCGTGCTTGACTGCCGCTGTGATGTACATGTTCTGGTCCTCTTCCGTTTAGTGTCTCTAGGGTTTTGCACGTTGTCGCTGCTTGAAAGAAGGTTGCTCCTTTAGTGGTTTTAGGTTCTGTTGGTAGTTTCTCTTTTGATGAAGATGATGTTTTCTTGATGATTTCTGCTTCAGTTGTTGTTTCTGGTTTTAAAAGGGAAGGATTTTTGCTAGGGTGTGAATCTTCTAAATCTTCTTAGGTTCTTGTATTGTGGCTGCCCCCAAATGGTGCCCTAGGATTTTTAGTGTAAGTCCTGGGGACTCCTTTTGTTGCTTGTAATGTGCTGGGTTGTGTAGTTGAGTTGTTTTGCTGCTGTCCGAGATGTGTTTTAGTAATCCGATATTCTTTTCTTTATTGTAGGACTAGTTGGTCTTATGGCTTCTCGAAAGAATATTGTTGAGATGTCTTCCCAAGTCCTTGAGGGCATGGTCAATTGGGTGGATTCCATGGTTCTTCTATGTCTTTCAGTGGTGGATTTCGACTTCTGTAGAGAGCTGCGAAAACACCATAGGGTTTGTGGTAGTAGTGCCTTGGAAGGGAATTACGAGCTGGTAGCGCCTGATTCTAATGAGAGAGTTTGTTTTCCTACTTTAGTTGAGGGGGAGCGTCCCTATTTTTATGCTTATGAATACTTCTTTAGTCTGTTGGACATTACTTTTCCTTTTTCCGCCTTTGAGACCAACTTGTTGTGATCTTGTAACATTGCTCCATCCCAGCTTCATCCCAATTTGTGGGGTTTTATAAAAAATTTTCAGCTGCTGTGTCAAGAGTTAGGCATCAAGCCTTCTCTAACTCTTTTCCTCTATTTGTTTGTTTCGGCCAAGCCTGGGGCCTCTTCAAAAAAGAAAGCTTCTTGGGTTTTCTTTAGATCTGCTCAAGGGCACAAAGTCTTTGTCATGTATGATGAGTCCTTTAAGGACTTTAAAAACTATTTCTTTAAAGTTCGAGCTGTTGAGGGGGTTCGTCCCTTTTTTCTTGATGAAAATGATGAACCTGCTTTTCATCTTGAGTGGCAAAAGAATGTCATGGTGTCTCGGTATACTTGAGAGATGTTGGACGGGGTCGAACAGGCCTTTGTGAGTGTATTGGAGGATATTTGGGGGGAGCCTCCGCATCTGGATACTAAGAAATTTCTGGGGGACCCATCTTTAGTCTGAAAAGTGTTGGGTATTGACTGATGTGTTATTTTATTCTATTTTACCCCTGTGATCGATGACTTTTTTTGTTGATTCTGTCTTTTTTGTTTTTCAGAAATGTCGAAAAACAACGACTCCATAAAAGGCTTTCAAAAAAGCCAGGAAGGCAGCCGCTGCACAAAACATCTCGGTCAAGGCGGCTGGGGAGGGGTCTTCTCAAACCATCATGAAACCGCCCGTGCCGAGTTCCCCCGGGCCGAGGAGGATGATCCCTACTCTTCGGGTTCGCTTGGCAGATCCTCTACAAACTTCTACTGCTGCTTCTGGTGCTCCTTCCTCGAAAAGCAGAAAACATCTGAGCCCTTTAACCTGGATGCCCCGGATTTTGATTCTGTCGAGTTTGTCGACCAGCAAATTTCCCCTTACGGTGCGCTTTCCATGGATGATGTGTCCCTTCTTTAGTACCTAGATTTCATCACCAGAAATAGTGTGAAGATGGCACATATGGGTGTGGCTATTTTCCGAACTGCTTAGGGTATCCCGATTCATGCTATGAAATCCTTCATGGAAGAGGCTAAATCGGAGTTTGATCGGATCAAGGGTCTGAAGGAGGAGTTGGAGGTGAAGTTGGCGAAGGTAGAAAAGGAATTGAAGGGTGAGATGGCTAGCTCTATCGCTTTGGCGGCTTCCTTGAAGTTGGCTGAGGACATGGCATTGAAGCACAAGGATAGCTATGTCTTAGCTTATAGGGAGTTGGTGCATCTCCGAGATGACTTGGAAACTTCTCGGGTTGATTATGCTGAGCTCCAGGGTCACCTTGTAGGTAGCGTGACTGCCGCCTATGAGAACCTGAGGGAGCAGGTCTGGATTATTGCCCCTGATGCCGATTTGACTCTCTTTAGTTTTGATAACGTAGTAAAGGACGGCAAGATTGTCCCGGATGATCCTGATAATGACGTTGAGCCTCTTCCTGTGCCTTCTCTTAAAGCTTCTGCTATGCCGGTCTCTTCATCCCCCTCGACCGTAGTTGAGTCAGATCCTGATTGTTAGATCTTGAGTCGAGGCGACGAGACAGTGGATGCGGTGCCTCTCCTGGCTCGTCCTCCTGCACCTAATGTTGATGCCGCTAAGGAAGGACTTCCGAGTTCTCTTTAATTATCCTTGGTATATTTTGGCGTAGCCCGGCCTGTGGGCTTTTGAACTTTTTATTTTGTAAAGCATGCTCCTGACTTCGGTACTTCTTTAGTTTCTTTGCTTAGCAACTTTATTTTCGTTAAACAAAATAGTCTCCGAACTCTTGGGCTTGACTCTGATGGCTTCTTGAGTTTGTTCATTATTGCAACTTGTGTTTGGATTGGACCTTTTTTGCTTTATGTTTGTAGCCCGACTTCTGTTAAGGCTGAATCCACCTTGTGTGTTGGTCTTCTTTCTTTGTCCCGAAGTTATCTTTAGCAATCCATTTCAGTTGGACCTTTTGTGAGGTCTCTATTAGGATTTTCCTTTTGAGGTTTTCGGGTGGCCATCATGTCGAGCTCTTTACGAGTTATTTTTGTAATTCTCTTTCTTGGACCTTGTTCAAGTCTCTTTTAGGGATTACTTTATAACTCTTTGTCATTTGTGCCGACTTCGTCATGTTGGGTTCTTCTGAGTTATTTCTGTAGCTTTATCTTTCCGGGCCGACTTTGTCACGTCGGGCCCTGTCGAGTTACTTGATAATCCTCTTTTTTGGACATTGTTTTAGGTCTCTTTTAGGGATTATCTTTTGTAACTTTATCCTTCTGGGCCGACTTTGTCACATCGGTCCCTGTCGAGTTACTTAATAATCCTCTTTTTTGGACTTTGTTTTAGGTCTCTTTCAGGGATTATCTTTTGTAACTTTATCTTTCCGGGCCGACTTTGTCACATCGGGCCCTGTCGAGTTACTTGATAATCCTCTTGTTTGGACCTTGTTTAGGTCTCTTTCAAGGATTATCTTTTGTAACTTTATCTTTCCGGGCCAACTTTGTCATGTCGGGCCCTGTCGAGTTACTTGATAATCCTCTTTTTTGGACCTTGTTTTAGGTCTCTTTCAGGGATTATCTTTTGTAACTTTTTTGTAGGAGTCCGACTTTGCCATGTCGGGTTCTTCGAAGTTATAGTAATCCTCTTTTATAGGGCTGGCCAGGCCTCTTTCCAGGGCTTTACTTATAACTTGGGTTGTTGTGGCTGGTCCGACTTTTTGTGCCGGCCAATCTTTAAGTTATTTTATAGCAATCCATTTTATTAGGTCCTCGTCAGGTTCTTTCTATGGATCACTTTCTATAACTTCTTGCATTATTCTGTTTTCATCTTTGCCGATTTTATAGAATTTGGGTTTTTAGCCCTCGTTTTTATCGTGATCGCTCAGTGAATTCGATTTTCACTTTTTGTCGATCTGTAGCTTTACAATCGGGCGATGAATATTTTCAGAATAATATGACCTGAGCGTTTGTAGAGAATCTGAACAAATTTTATTAAAAGAAAATGCAAATATACATGAGGAGTTAATTTCCTAAGTCGGGTGATTTGTAGGTCTTGGCGGGGGCACCTCGTTAAAAAAACTTTTTTTTTTCAGGAAAAAGAGTGTGCCTTGTCCAAGATCTTTTATCATCCCTAGCTATAGTACCTTCTTAGGTTGCAGGCGTGCCATGATCTAGGAAGCTCTTGCCCGCCAAGTTCGGAAAGCCTGTAGTAACCCTTTCCCAGTACTTCTATGGCTCGGAAGGGTCCTTTCCAGTTTTCTGCCAGCTTTCCTTCTTTAGGTCGAGTTGTTCCTATATCGTTTTGGATTAGGATGAGGTTATTTTCAGCAAAGGCCCGCTATATTACTTTTCGGTTGTATCTAGAGGCCATTCATCATTTCAGCGCCTCTTCCCTTATCCGAGCTTTTTCTCGGATTTCTGGAAGTAAGTCGAGCTTTTCCCTTTGAAGTTGGGAATTGGCTTTTTCGCTAAAATGGATTACTCTGGGTGATCCTTCTTCAACCTCCACTGGGATCATTGCCTCCATTCCGTAGGCTAATCGGAAAGGTGACTCTTTTGTCATGGAATGTGGAGTCGTTCGATATGCCCATAGGACTTGCGGGAGCTCTTCAGCCCAGGCTCCCTTTGCCTCCTGTAATCTCTATTTTAACCCTGCTAATATAACTTTGTTAGTAGCTTCAGCTTGCCCATTGGCTTGGGGGTGCCCAACAGAGGTAAATTGTTGTTTTATATTCAGGTCGGCCGCTAGTTTTCTGAAGCCTGCGTCTGTGAACTGGGTACCATTGTCTGTAGTGATGGAGTATGGAACTCCGAACCTTGTGACGATGTTTCTATATAGGAATCTCCGACTTTTTTGAGTTGTGGCATTGGCCAGGGGTTCTGCCTCGATCCATTTTGTGAAGTAGTCTATTCCTACTATGAGAAATTTGACTTGTCCAGATCCTTGAGGAAAAGGTCCGAGGAGATTGAGTCCCCATTTTGCGAATGGCCAAGGTGAGGTTACGCTGATGAGTTCCTCTGGCAGAGCGGTGTGGAAGTTGGCATGCTTTTGACATGGCGAACATGTCCTTACAAATTCTGTGGCTTCTTTTTGTAGAGTTGGCCAATAGAATCCTGCCCGAAGTACTTTTTTGGCGAGTGCTTGCGCTCCGAGGTGATTGCCACAAATGCCACTGTGTACTTCTTCTAGGATATCCTTAGTGTTGGAAGTCGGCATGCATTTTAGCAATGGTGTTGAAATCCCTCTTTTGTATAAAGTATTATTTATGATGGTGTAGTATTGTGCTTCCCGTTTTAACCTCTTTGCCTCTTTCTCATCTGTAGGGAGGGCTTTTGAGGAGCGGATATTTTATACGCTTTTGGGGGTAATTTCATGTAGATTTTAGTGTGTTTTAGTTAGTTATTAATATATTTTTATTAATTTTTGAGCAAAATTCATATTTTTGGAGTTTACTATGAGTTTGTGTATTTTTCTGTGATTTCAGGTATTTTCTGGCTGAAATTGAAGGAGCTGAGTTAAAATCTGATTCAGGCTAAAAAAGGACTGCTGATGCTGTTGGATTCTGACCTCCCTTCACTCGGAATGGATTTTTTGGAGCTACAGGAGTCCAATTGGTGCGCTCTCAATTGGTTTGGAAAATAGACATCCAGGGCTTTCCATCAATATATAATAGTCCATACTTTGCACGAAGATAGATGACGTAAACTGGCGTTAAACGCCAGTTCCATGTTGTAGTCTAGCGTTCAGCGCCAGAAACAGGTTGCAAGTGGGAGTTCAACGCTAGAAACAGGTTACAACCTGGCGTTCAACTCCAAAAACAGCCCAGGCACGTGAGAAGCTTAAGTCTCAGCCTCAGTACACACCAAGTGGGCCCCAGAAGTGGATTTCTGCACTATCCATCTTAGTTTACTCATTTTCTGTAAACCTAGGTTACTAGTTTAGTATTTAAACAACTTTTAGAGACTTATTTTGTATCTCATGACATTTTTAGATCTGAATTTTATACTCTTTGATGGCATGAGTCTCTAAACTCCATTGTTGGGGGGGTGAGGAGCTCTGCAGCGTCTCGATGAATTAATGCAATTATTTCTGTTTTCCATTCAAACATGCTTGCTCCTATCTAAGATGTTCATTCGCGCTTCACTATGAAGAAGGTGATGATCCGTGACACTCATCACCTTCCTCAATCCATGAACGTGTGCTTGACAACCACCTCCGTTCTACATTAGATTGAATGAGTATCTCTTAGATTCCTTAATCAGAATCTTCGTGGTATAAGCTAGAATTTTTGGCGGCATTCATGAGGATCCGGAAAGGCTAAACCTTGTCTGTGGTATTCCGAGTAGGATTCTGGGATTAGATGACTGTGACGAACTTCAAACTCGCGAGTGTTGGGCGTAGTGACAGACGCAAAAGGATCAATGGATCTTATTCCGACATGATCGAGAACCAACAGATGATTAGCCGTGCTGTGACAGAGCATTTGGACCATTTTCATTGAGAGGATGGGAAGTAGCCATTGACAACGGTGACACCCTACATACAGCTTGCCATAGGAGGAGCCTTGCGTGTGAGAAGAGGAGTACAAAAGAAAAGCTGAAATTTAGATGACAAAGCATCTCCAAAACTCCAACAGATTCTCCATTATTACACCATAAGTATTTATTTTATGCCCTTTTACTTTTTGCAATTGAACTTTAAAAACACTGTTGTTGGCATCCTGACTAAGAATAATAAGATAACCATAGCTTGCTTCAAACCAACAATCCGTGGGATTCGACCCTTACTCTCGTAAGGTATTACTTGGACGACCAAGTGCACTTGCTGGTTAGTTGTGCGAGGTTGAGAAGAATTGTGATTTTCAATTTCGTGCACCAGCTTCTGTTGTGAGGTAATTAATTATGGGGGTCATCCATCCCTGATCGCGACCTGTTATGGCTAGGACCTTTTCTTTTTCTGAGATTGATGGATTCTGTCGAATCTCATACTCTCCGAGTTGTCCGAGCTGTTCCCTGGTTTTGTCCAAGTACTTTTTCATAGTGGGATCTTTGGCTTGGTAGTTTCCTGTTATTTGTGAAGTGACTACCTGTGAGTCGCTGAATATGATAAGTTTTTGAGCTCCGACCTCCCTAGCCAGCTTCAAACCAGCTAGTAGTGCCTCATATTCCGCTTGATTGTTTGAGGCAAGGAACCCAAATTTGAGGGATAGTTCGATCTGAGTCCCCTGGTGGCTTTCAATTATTACGCCTGCGCCACTTCCCGTTTTATTTGAGGAGCTGTCCACGTATAGATTCCATTCTACGGGGATTTCCGGTGTGTCCATAAATTCCGCAATGAAGTTGGGTAGATATTGAGATTTAATGGCCGTCCGAGCTTCGTATTGAAGGTCGAATTCGGACAACTCGACTGCCTATTGCAAGATTCTGCCTGCCAAGTCTATTTTCTGTAAGATTCCTTTTATGTGTTGGTTGGTCCGAATTTTAATGGTGTGAGACTGGAAATATGGGCGAAGTCGTCGAGATGTTATTATGAGAGCGTAAGCGAACTTTTCTATTTTCTGGTAGTTCAGCTCGGACCCTTATAACGCTTTGCTGATAAAGTATATGGGTTGTTGCCCATTGTTGTCTTCTCGGACCAGTGCTGAGGCTATTGCCCGATTTCCCACTGCGAGGTACAAGATGAGTGGTTCCCTTCCCGTGGCCGACTTAATATAGGTGGCCGTCCCAGAAATTTTTTGAAGTCTTGGAAGGCTTGCTCGCATTCAGTTGTCTATTCAAACTTCTTTCCCTTCCTTAGAGTGGCGTAGAAGGGGAGAGATCTTATTGCTGATCCAGCTAGGAATCTGGACAAGGCTGCCAACCGCCCGTTGAGTTGTTGTACCTCTTTGATACAAGTCGGGCTTTTCATATCGAGTACGGCCCTGCACTTGTCCGGGTTTGCCTCGATTCCTCTCTGTGTGATCATAAAACCCAAAAATTTACCAGCTTCTACTGCGAAGGTACATTTCTTGGGATTGAGTCGCATGCCGCGTCGTCTTATGGTGTTGAATACTTGTGTCAGGTCGGATAATAACATCTCTTCATTTTGCGTCTTCACTAGCATGTCGTCTACGTAGACCTCCATGATCTTTCCGATATGATCCGAAAAAACTTTGTTCATTAATCTTTGGTAAGTGGCTCCCACATTTTTGAGACCGAAGGGCATAACAATGTAGCAGTAATTTGCCTTTGAGGTTAAGAAAGAGGTTTTTTTTTGTCGGGTGGGTACATTGGGATTTGGTTATATCCCAAGTATGCATCCATAAAGGAGAGGTATTTGTATCTAGAGGAGGCATCTACCAATGCGTCGATGTTTGGGAGCGGATAAGGATCTTTCGGGCAAGCTTTGTTGATATCAATATAGTCGGTGCACATTCTCCATTTCCCATTTGACTTTTTTACTAAAACGACATTAGCAAGCCATAGCGGGTATTTGACTTCTCTTACGAAGCCTGCCTCCAGTAGAGCTTGTACCTATTCTTCCACTGCTTGAGAGCGTTCTAGTCCTAGCTTTCTGCGCCTTTGTTGTACCGGCCGAGATCCTGGGTAGACTGCTAGCTTGTGGCTCATTAGTTTGGGATCTATGCCTGGCATGTCTGCAGCCTTCCACACAAGGAGGTCGGCGTTGTCGCGTAGGAACTGTATGAGTGATTCTTTTATGTCCCCTTTTAGGAGTGTGCCGATATTGTTTGTTTGGTCCGGGGTGTTCCCGATCTATATTTTCTCTATTTCTTTTTCAGGTTGTGGGCGGAGCTCCTCCGGCCTCCGAACTCCACCGAGCTCGATTGTGTGGAATTTTTCTCCTCTGCCTCTGAGTTTTAGACTTTTGTTGTAACAGCGGCACGCCATCTTCTGATCTGCCTTTACTGTGGCTATTCCTTCTGCAGTTGGGAACTTCATGCATAGATGCGGGATCGAGGCTATTGCGCCGAGTTGATTTAATGTTGCCCGACCTATTAGGGCATTGTAGGCTGAGCTTATGTCGACGACGATGTAATCTATTTTGAGTGTTCTTGACTGACTTCCCTTTCCAAAAGTTGTGTGGAGCGAGATTGATGAGCGGATAATTTATACGCTTTTTGGCATTATTTTTAGGTAGTTTTTAGTAGGATCTAGCTACTTTTAGGGATGTTTTCATTAGTTTTTATGCTAAATTCACATTTCTGGAATTTACTATGAGTTTGTGTGTTTTTCTGTGATTTCAGTTATTTTCTGGCTGAAATTGAGGGACCTGAGCAAAACTCTGATAAGAAGGCTGACAAAGGACTGCTGATGCTGTTGGATTCTGACCTTCCTGCACTCGAAATGGATTTTCTGGAGCTATAGAACTCTAAATGGCGCGCTCTCAACAGTGTTGGAAAGTAGACATCCAGAGCTTTCAGAAATATATAATAGTCCATATTTTATTTGAGATTAGACGACGCAAATTGGCGCTCAACGCCAGTTCCATGCTGCATGCTGGAGTCAAACGCCAGAAACACGTCACGAACCAGAGTTGAACGCCAGAAATACGTTACAACTTGGCATTCAACTCCAAAAGAAGCCTCTGCACGTGGAAAGCTCAAGCTCAGCCCAAGCACACACCAAGTGGGCCCCGGAAGTAGATTTCTGCATCAATTACTTACTTTTGTAAACCTTAGTAGCTAGACTAGTATAAATAAGACATTTTATTATTGTATTAGAAATCCTAGATCCTGGATTGTATTTTTTTCCTGTGATCACCTTTTGGTGGCTAGCCATTCGTCCATGCCTGAACCTTCTTCACTTATGTATTTTCAACGGTGGAGTTTCTACACACCATAGATTAAGGGTGTGGAGCTCTGCTGTACCTCGAGTTTTAATGCAATTACTACTATCTTTTATTCAAATTCAATCTTATTTCTGTTCTAATATACTACTCGTACTTCAACCTGATGGATGTGATGATCCGTGACACTCATCATCATCCGTCCCTATGAACGCGTGCCTGACAACCACTTCCATTCTACAAGCGAAAGCTAGAGTGTGTATCTCTTGGATTCCTAATGCACGACGTATGGTTGCCCTCGCCTGACAACCGAGGCTTCCATTTTGTGAGATCAGAGTCTTCGTTGTATAAGCTAGAACTGATGGTGGCATTCATGAGAATCCATAAAGTCTAAACATTGTCTATGGTATTCCGACTAGGATTCTGGGATTGAATGACTGTGACGAGCTTCAAACTCACGATTGTTGGCCGTGATGACAAACGCAAAAGAATCAATGGATTCTATTCCGACATGATCGAGAAGTGACAGATGATTAGCCGTGCCGTGACAGAGCATTTAGACCTTTTTCACTGAGAGGATGGGATGTAGCCATTGACAACGGTGATGCCCTACATACAGCTTGTCATGGAAAGGAGTAAGAAGGATTGGATGAAGGCAGTAGGAAAGCAAAAATTCAGAAGGAGCACAACACCTTCATACGCCTATCTGAAATTCCCATCGATGATCTACATAAGTATTTCTATCTTTATTTTCTGTTTATTTATTATTATTATTCGAAAACTCCATAACCATTTATTATCCGCCTGACTAAGATTTATAAGATGACCATAGCTTGCTTCATAACAACAATCTCCGTGGGATCGACCCTTACTCACGTAAGGTTTATTACTTGGACGACCCAGTGCACTTGCTGGTTAGTTGTGCGAGGTTGTGAAGAAAGTGCTGAGTTATAAACGCGCATACCAAGTTGAGTGCCATTATTAAAGATCACAATTTCGTGCACCAAGTTTTTGGCGCCGTTGCCAGGGATTGTTCGAGTTTGGACAACTGACGGTTCATCTTGTTGCTCAGATTAGGTAATTTTCTTTTTATTTTTATTTTCAAGAATTTTTCAAAAAAAATCTTTCAAAAAATGTTTCATCTGTTTTCGAAAATTATTCTAAATTTTAAAGAATGAATTCAAGTGTTTCATGAAGCATGTTGAAGCCTGGCTGGCTGTAAAGCCATGTTTAATTATTTTGTACTGAGGCTTCCAATCATCAGCATAGAGGCAAGTTAATTGAAATTTCAGCTGTTGCATGCCTGCTTTATATCCTAAAGCTAGCTGGCTATTAAGCCATGTCCAACCCTTGGATTGGAGCATTAGGCTAATATTGAAAGATTCCGAGAATTCTTATTAAAAATTTTGAATTTCTTGTTTTCTTTTTCCCATATGTTTTTCGAAAAAGTAAAAGAAAATACAAAAAAATTATAAAATCGAAAAAATTCAAAAATGTTGTGTTTCTTGTTTGAGTCTTAAGTCAATTTTTAAGTTTGGTGTCAATTGCATACTTTTATTTTTATTTTTCTAAAAGCTTTCGAAAATTCATGCATGTGTTCTTCATGATCTTCAAGTTGTTCTTGGTAAGTCTTCTTGTTTGATCTTGATGTTTTCTTGTTTTGTGTCTTTTGTTGCTTTTCATGTGCATTTTTGCATTCATAGTGTCTAAGCAGTGAGGATTTCTAAGTTTGGTGTCTTGCATGTTTTCTTTGCATCAAAAAATTTTTCAAAAATATGTTCTTGATGTTCATCATGATGTTCAAAGTGTTCTTGGTGTTCATCTTGACATTCATAGTGTTCTTGCATGCATAATTGGTTTTGATCCAAAATCTTCATGTTTTGGGTCATAATTGTGTTTTTCTCTCTCATCATTAAAAATTCAAAAATAAAAAAATATCTTTCCCTTATTTCTCTCAAAATTTCGAAAATTTGAGTTGACTTAGTCAAAAAATTTTAAAACTTAGCTATTTCTCATAAGTCAAGTCAAATTTTCAAATTTAAAAATCTTATCTTTTCAAAACTTTTTCAAAAATCAATCTTTTTCATTTTTCTTACTATTTTTCGAAAATTTTTAATTTGAATTTTAAAATCTTTTTCTTATCTTTATTTCAAAATTTCAAAAACTTAACTAATAAGTAATGTGATTCAAAAATTTGAAGTTGTTACCTTCTTGTTAAGAAAGGTTCAATCTTTAAATTCTAGAATCATATCTTTTAGTTTCTTGTTAGTCAAGTAATTAATTTTAATTTTAAAAATTAAATCTTTTTCAACCATATCTTTTTAATAATATCTTTTTATCATATCTTTTTCAAAATTTTATCTTTTTTCAAAAATTTGATTTCAAAATATCTTCTTATCTTATCTTTTCAAATTTGATTTTCAAATCTTTTTTTAAACTAACCAATTAACTTTTGTTTATTTTTGATCTTTTTCAAAACCACCTAACTAATTTTAGCTCTCTAATTTTCGAAAACTTCTCCCTCTTTTTCAAATTTCTTTTTAATTAATTAATTGTTTTAAATTTTAATTTTAATTTTATTCTCTTTTAATTTTCGAAAATCACTAACTACCTTTTCAAAATTTATTTTCAAAAATTTCTCCCTCTCTCATCTTATTCTATTTATTTATTCATTCACTAACACTTCTTTTCATCTTAAATCTCTGCTCCTATCCTTACCCTTGTGTTTGGATTATTCATTCTTCTTCACTCTTATTCTCTTTCTTCTTCTACTAACATAAAGGAATCTCTATACTGTGACATAGAGGATTCCTCTTCCTTTTCTATTCTCTTCTTTCTCATATGAGCAGGAACAAGGAAAAAGGCATTCTTGTTGAAGCTGATCCTGAACCTGAAAGGACTCTGAAGAGGAAACTAAGAGAAGCTAAATTACAATAATCCAGAGACAACCTTACTGAAATTTTCGAACAAGAAAAGGATATGGCAGCCAAACCCAACAACAATAATACAAGGAGGATGCTTGGTGATTATACTACACCTACTTCCACGTTTGATGGAAGAAGCATTTCAATTCCTACCATTGGAGCAAACAATTTTGAGCTGAAACCTCAACTAGTTGCTCTAATGCAACAAAACTGCAAGTTTCATAGACTTCCATCAGAAGATCCCTACCAGTTTTTAATTGAGTTCTTGCAAATCTGTGAGACTGTTAAGACTAATGGAGTAGAGCCTGAGGTCTATAGGCTCATGCTTTTCCCTTTTGCTGTAAGAGACAGAGCTAGAACATGGTTGGACTCACAACCTAAGGATAGCCTGGACTCTTGGGATAAGCTGGTCACGGCCTTCTTGGTTAAATTCTTTCCTCCTCAAAAGCTGAGCAAGCTTAGAGTGGATATTCAGACCTTCAAGCAAAAAGATGGTGAATCCCTCTATGAAGCTTGAGAAAGATATAAGCAATTGACCAAAAAGTGTCCTTCTGACATGTTTTCAGAGTGGACCATGATAGATATATTCTATTATGGTCTAGCTGAGTTCTCTAAGATGTCACTGGACCATTCTGCAATTGGATCTATTCACATAAAGGAAACGCCTGCAGAAGCTCCGGAACTTATTGGAATGGTTGCAAATAACCAATTCATGTACACTTCTGAGAGGAATTTCGTGAATAATGGGACGCCTCAGAGGAAGGGAGTTCCTGAAATTGATGCTCTGAATGCCATATTGGCTCAGAACAAAATGTTGACTCAGCAAGTCAACATGATTTCTTGAAGTCTGAATAGATGGTAAAATGCATCCAACAACACTAAAGAGGCATCTTCTGAGGAAGACGCTTATGATCCTGAAAACCCTGCAATGGCAGAGGTAAATTACATGGTGGAAGCCTTTGGCAACACCTATAACTCCTCATGGAGAAATCATCCAAATTTCTCATGGAAGGATCAACAAAAGCCTCAACAAGGCTTTAATAATAGTGGAAGAAATAGGTTTAGCAATAGCAAACCTTTTCCATCATCTTCTCAGCAACAGACAGAGATTTCTGAGCAGAGCACCTCTAATTTAGCAAATATAGTCTCTGACCTGTCTAAGGCCACTTTAAGTTTCATAAGTGAAACAAGGTCCTCCATCAGAAATTTGGAGGCACAAGTGGGCTAGCTGAGTAAGAAAGTCACTGAAACTCCTCCTAGCACTCTCCCAAGCAATACTGAAGAGAATCCAAAAAGAGAGTGCATGGCCATTGACATAATCAACATGGCCGAACCTACAGAGGAAGGAGAGGACGTGAATCCCAATGAGGAAGACCTCAGGGGATGTCTCTCAAGCAAGAAGGAGTTCCTTATTGAGGACTTAAAGGAACCTGAGGGTCATATAGAGACCATAGAGATCCCATTAAACCTCTTTCTGCCATTCATGAGCTCTGAAAACTATTCTTCCTCTGAAGAAGATGAAGATGTAGCTGGAGAGCAAGTTGCTCAATATCTAGGAGCTATCATGAAGCTGAATGCCAAGTTGTTTGGTAATGAGACTTGGGAAGGTGAACCTCCCTTGCTCATTGGTGAACTAAATACATGGGTTCAGCAAACTTTACCTCAAAAGAAACAAGATCCTGGTAAATTCTTAATACCCTGTACCATAGGCACCATGACCTTTGAAAAGACTCTGTGTGACCTGGGGTCAAGCATAAATCTTATGCCACTCTCTGTAATGGAGAAGCTGGGGATCATTGAGGTACAGCCTGCCATATTCTCATTACAAATGGTAGATAAGTCAATAAGACAGGCGTATGGATTGGTAGAGGACGTGTTGGTAAAGGTTGAAGGCCTTTACATCCCTGCTGATTTCATAATCTTAGACACTAGGAAGGAGGAGGATGAATGCATCATCCTTGGAAGACCTTTCCTAGCCACAGCAGGAGCTGTGATAGATGTTAACAGAGGAGAATTAGTCCTTCAATTGAATGGGGACTACCTTGTGTTTAAGACCCAAGGGTGTTCTTCTTTAACAATAGAGAGGAAGCATGAAAAGCTTCTCTCAGTACAGAGTCAAACAGAGCCCCCACAATCAAACTCTAAGTTTGGTGTTGGAAGGCCACAGCCAAACTCTATGTTTGGTGTTGAATCCCCATATTCAAACTCTAAGTTTGGTGTTGGAAGTCTACAACATTGACCTGATCACCTTTGAGGCTCCATGAGAGCCCACGGTCAAGCTAGTGACATTAAAGGAGCACTTATTGGGAGGTAACCCAATTTTTTATTTAACTAATTTTATTTTTATTTTATTGTTCTTTTATGTTTTCTTAGGTTCATGATCATGTGGAGTCACAAAAAAAATACGAAAATTAAAAACAAAATAAAAAATAGCAGAAGAAACAGCACACCTTGGAGGAAGGACTTATTGGCATTTGAATGCTAGTAAGGAGCATCTGGCTGGCGTTCAACGCCAGAACAGATCATGGATCTGGCGTTGAACGCCATAAACATGCAGCAATCTGGCGTTTAAACGCCAGGATTGCACACTGAAGAAAGCTGGCGTTCAACGCCAGAAACATGCTGCAGACTGGCATTGAATGCCCAAAACAAGCATAGAGCTGGCGTTTAACGCCAGAAACAAGCATCAATCTAGCTTTAAACGCCAGGATTGCATGCATAGGGCATTTTTGCACGCCTCATTGGTGTAGGGATGTAAATCCTTGACACTTCAAGATCTGTGGACCCCACAGGATCCCTACCTACCTCAACCAACCTTCCCCCTCTCTCTCACACCTCAATTACTCTCCCCCATCACCTATTCACCACTCACATCCATCATCTCTTTCCCCACCCAATCCCACCCATATCTTCTTTTTCTTCCATCCTTTCTTCATTTGCTCGAGGGCGAGCAACATTCTAAGTTTGGTGTGGTAAAAGCATAGCTTTTTGTTTTTCTATAACCATTGATGGCACCTAAGGCCAGAGAAACCTCAAAAAAAAAGAGAAAAGGGAAGACAAAAGCTTCCACCTCTGAGTCATGGGAGATAGAGAGATTCATCTCAAGGGTCCATAGCTCAGTAGTAGAGCATTTGACTGCAAATCAAGAGATCCCTGAGACACCTCAGGGGATACATTTTACTCCACACAATTATTGGAAGCAACTAAGGATAGGAGCACCAAAATCACTAGGGATCAAGCAACAAAGGCAAGGAAGAGACATAAAGAAGCTCAAAAAGCACCATTGGTCCTTCGAAAAAGCGCCACCCTCACTAAGGTGGATTCATTCCTTGTTCTTATTTCTCTGTTTTTCGATTTTTTATGCTATATGTTTATCTATGTTTTGTGTCTTTACTACATGATCATTAGTATTTAGTAACTATGTCTTAAGGATATGAATAATTCCATGAATCCTTCACCTCTCTTAAATGAAAAATGTTTTTATACAAAAGAACAAGAAGTACATGAGTTTCGAATTTATCTTTGAATTTAGTTTAATTATATAGATGTGGTGACAATACTTTTTGTTTTCTGAATGAATGCTTGAACAGTGCATATTTTTGATCTTGTTGTTTATGAATGTTAAAATTTTTGGCTCTTGAAAGAATGATGAACAAAGAGAAATGTTATTGATAATCTAAAAAATCATGAAATTAATTCTTGAAGCAAGAAAAAGCAGTGAATAGCAAAAGCTTGCGAAAAAAAAGTGGCGAAAAAATAATAATAGAAAGAAAAAAAACAAGCAGAAAAAGCCAATAACCCTTAAAACCAAAAGGCAAGGGTAAAAAGGATCCAAGGCTTTGAGCATCAATGGATAGGAGGGCCCAAGGAAATAAAATCCAGGCCTAAGCGGCTAAATCAAGCTGTCCCTGACCATGTGCTTGTGGCATGCAGGTCCAAGTGAAAAGTTTGAGACTGAGTGGTTAAAGTCATGATCCAAAGCAAAAAGAGTGTGCTTAAGAGCTCTGGACACCTCTAACTGGGACTTTAGCAAAGTTGAGTCACAATCTGAAAAGGTTCACCCAGTCACGTGTCTGTGGCATTTATGTATCCGGTGGTAATACTGGAAAACAAAGTGCGTAGGGCCACGGCCAAGACTCATAAAAGTAGCTGTGTTCAAGAATCAACAAACTTAACTAGGAGAATCAATAACACTATCTGAAATTCTAAGTTCCTATAGATGCCAATCATTCTAAACTTCAAGGGAAAAGTGAGATGCCAAAACTATTCAGAAACAAAAAGCTGCAAGTCCCGCTCATGTAATTAGAAATAATATTCATTGATATTCTGAAACATTATAGTATATTCTCTTCTTTTTATCCTAATTGATTTTCAGTTGCTTGGGGACAAGCAACAATTTAAGTTTGGTGTTGTGATGAGCGGATAATTTATACGCTTTTTGGCATTGTTTTTAGGTAGTTTTTAGTAGGATCTAGCTACTTTTAGGGATGTTTTCATTAGTTTTTATGCTAAATTCACATTTCTAGACTTTACTATGAGTTTGTGTGTTTTTCTATGATTTCTGGTATTTTCTGGCTGAAATTGAGGGACCTGAGCAAAACTCTGATAAGAAGGCTGACAAAGGACTGCTGATGCTGTTGGATTCTGATCTCCCTGCACTCGAAAAAGATTTTCTGGAGCTACAGAACTCCAAATGGCGCGCTCTTAACGACGTTGGAAAGTAGACATCCAGAGATTTCCAGAAATATATAATAGTCCATACTTTATTTGAGATTAGACGACACAAACTGGCGCTCAACGCCAGTTCCATGCTGCATTCTAGAGTCAAACGCCAGAAACACGTCACGAACCAGAGTTGAACGCCAGAAACACGTTTCAACTTGGCGTTCAACTCCAAAAGAAGCCTCTGCACGTGGAAAGCTCAAGCTCAGCCCAAGCACACACCAAGTGGGCCCCTGATGAGCGGATAATTTGTACGCTTTTTGGCATTGTTTTTAGTATGTTTTTGGTATGATCTAGTTAGTTTTTAGTATATTTTTATTAGTTTTTAGTTAAAATTCACTTTTCTGGACTTTACTATGAGTTTGTGTGTTTTTCTGTGATTTCAGGTATTTTCTGGCTGAAATTGAGGGACCTGAGCAAAAATCTGATTCAGAGACTAAAAAGGACTGCAGATGCTGTTGGATTCTGACCTCCCTGCACTCGAAGCGGATTTTCTGGAGCTACAGAAGCCCAATTGGCGCGCTCTGAACGGCGTTGGAAAGTAGACATCCTGGGATTTCCAGAAATATATGATAGTCCATACTTTGCTCAAGATTTGATGGCCCAAACCGGCGTTCAAAGTCACCCTCAGAATTCCCAGCGTTAAACGCCGGAACTGGCACCAAAGTGGGAGTTAAACGCCCAAACTGGCATAAAAGCTGGCGTTTAACTCCAAGAAGAGTCTCTACACGAAAATGCTTCAATGCTCAGCCCAAGCACACACCAAGTAGACCCGGAAGTGGATTTTTATGTCATTTACTCATATCTGTAAACCCTAGGCTACTAGTTTTCTATAAGTAGGACCTTTTACTATTGTAATCTTAAATCTTGGTTCTTCTGGTTCCCTCTCTGGGATCGAAGCCAATGATCACTCTTGTTCTTATGTATTTTCAACGGTGGAGTTTCTACACACCATAGATTAAGGTGTGGAGCTCTGCTGTACCTCGAGTATTAATGCAATTACTATTGTTCTTCTATTCAATTCCGCTTGTTCTTGTTCTAAGATACCACTTGTTCTTCAACTTGATGAATGTGATGATCCGTGACACTCATCATCATTCTCACCTATGAACGTGTGCCTGACAACCACCTCCGTTCTACCTTAGATTGGGTGGATATCTCTTGGATTCCTGATACACAATGCATGGTTGATCTCCTGACAACCGAGCGCTCGCCTGACAACCGAGCCAGCCATTCCGTGAGATCAGAGTCTTCGTGGTATAGGCAAGAACTGCTGGCGGCATTCAAGAGAATCCGGAAGGTCTAACCTTGTCTGTGGTATTCTGAGTAGGATTCAATGATTGAATGACTGTGACGTGCTTCAAACTCCTGAAGGCGGGGCGTTAGTGACAGACGCAAAAGAATCACTGGATTCTATTCCGGCCTGATTGAGAACCGACAGATGGATAGCCGTGCCGTGACAGGGTGCGTTGAACATTTCCACTGAGAGGATGGGAGGTAGCCACTGACAACGGTGAAACCCTTGCATAAGCTTGCCATGGAAAGGAGTAAGAAGGATTGGATGAAGACAGTAGGAAAGCAGAGAGACGGAAGGGACAAGCATCTTCATACGCTTATCTGAAATTCCCACCAATGAATTACATAAGTATCTCTATCTTTATCCTTATTTTTTATTCGTATATCACCCATATCCATTTGAGTTTGCCTGACTAAGATTTACAAGGTGACCATAGCTTGCTTCATACCAACAATCTCTGTGGGATCGACCCTTACTCGCGTAAGGTTTATTACTTGGACGACCCAGTACACTTGCTGGTTAGTTGTGTGAAGTTGTGTTTATGCCATGGTATTGAACACCAAGTTTTTTGATTCATCACCGGGGATTATTTGTGTTGTGAAAAGTATTGATCACAATTTCGCATACCAAGTTTTTGGCGCCGTTGCCGGGGATTGTTCGAGTATGGACAACTGACGGTTCATCTTGTTGCTTAGATTAGGTATTTTTTCTTCAGAGTTCTTAAGAATGAATTCTAGAGTTTCATGATGATCTGTTGAAATCTGGCTGGCTGTGAAGCCATGTCTAATTTCATTGGACCGAGGTTTCAACTTATCATCACAAGAGCTTGTTGATTTCTATCAATCTTGCTATTGGAACAGTGATCTGCTAAGGCTTGGCTGGCCTTTGGCCATGTCTAGTGTTTTGGACCGAAGCTTTCTTTGAAAGCTTGGCTGGCTGTGAAGCCATGTCTAATTCCTGGACCGGAGTCTTAGACTAAACATTGCATGATTCCTGGAATTCTCATTAAGAATTTTGATACCTTCATTTTCTTTTTCCACTTAATTTTCGAAAAAGCACAAAAAAATTTAGAAAATCATAAAATCCAAAAATTTCTTGTTTAAGTCTAGAGTCTCATTTTAAGTCTGGTGTCAATTGCATGTTTCTGTTCTTCTTGCACTCATGCATGTGTCTTCATTAATCTTCAAGTTGTTCTTGATGATTTCTTACTCTGATCTTTGAATTCTCTTGACTTGAGTGTTTATGTGTCTCATATGCATTCTCAGTAGTGTCAGTAGTATACAAACTGCTAAGTTTGGTGTCTTGCATGCATTGTTATTTGATTTTAGTTGCATTTTTATTATTAAAAATCCAAAAATATTTTTAATTTGTGTCTTTTCAAGTCAATAATACAGAGAATTGAAGATTCAGAACATACAGCAGAGGAATTATACAGACAAAGCTGGGCGTTCAAAACGCCCAGTGAAAAAGGACAGACTGGCGTTCAAACGCCAGCCAGGGTGCCTGGTTGGGCGTTTAACGCCCAAAAGGGTAGAGTTTTGGGGTTAAACGCCAGAATGTGCACCATTCTGGGCATTTAACGCCAGGATGGCACATGAGGGAAGATTTTGTTTTCAATGCAAATTTTTTTCAAGTTTTCAAAATCTTTTCAAAATCAAATCTTTTTCAAATCATATCTTTTCAATCAAATCTTTTTCAAATTCAATTTCTTTCTATTTTCAAAGATACTTGCTATCAATTAATAATTTGATTCAACATTTCAAGTATGTTGCCTTTTCTGTTGAGAAAGGTTTAATGTTTGAATCATATCTTTTCTTGATAGCCAAGTCATTAATTTTCAAAATCAAATTTTTTTTAAAAAAATGTTTTTCAAATCATATCTTCTCAATCACATTTTTTTAAAACCAATCATATCTTCTTAACCACATCTTTTTCAAAATAACTTTCAATCAAATCTTTTTGATTTCTAATTTCAAATTCTTTTTCAAAAATCACTTGATTTCTTTCCCACTTTTATTTTCGAAAATCAATTAGTGTTTTTCAATTTATGGACTAACTTCCCCTCTTCTCACATCCTTCTATTTATGGACTAACACTATTCCTTAATGCAAAATTCGAACTCCATCTTCTTTGATAAGTTCGAATTTTCTACTTCTGCCTTCTATTTTTCTTTTCCTCTGACACCTCAAGGAATCTCTATACTGTGACATAGAGGATTCCACATTTTCTTGTTCTCTTCTATTTCTTATGAGCAGGAGCAAGGACAAAAGCATTCTTGTTGAGGCTGATCCTGAACTTGAAAGGACCTTGAAGCAAAAGCTAAGAGAAGACAAGGCACAACTCTCTGTAGAGGACCTAACAGAAATCTTCAAAGAAGAAGAACCCATGGTAGCCGAAAACAACAACAATGCCAATAATGCAAGGAAGGTGCTGGGTGACTTTACTGCACCTACTCCCGGCTTCTATGGGAGAAGCATCTCTATCCCTGCCATTAGAGCAAACAACTTTGAGCTTAAGCCTCAATTAGTTTCTCTAATGCAACAGAATTGCAAGTTCCATGGACTTCCATTGGAAGATCCTCATCATTTTTTAGCTGAGTTCTTGCAAATCTGTGACACTATCAAGACTAATGGGGTTGACCCTGAGGTCTACAGACTTATGCTATTCCCTTTTGCTGTAAGAGACAGAGCTAGAATATGGTTGGACTCACAACCTAAAGAAAGCCTGAACTCTTGGGAAAAGCTAGTCAATGCCTTATTGGCAAAGTTCTTTCCACCTCAAAAATTGAGTAAGCTTAGAGTGGAAGTCCAAACCTTCAGACAGAAGGAAGGAGAGTCCCTCTATGAAGCTTGGGAAAGATACAAACAATTAATCAGAAAGTGTCCCACTGATATGATTTCTGAATGGAGCATCATTGGAACTTTCTATGATGGTCTCTCTGAACTATCCAAGATGTCTTTGGATAGCTCTGCTGGAGGATCTCTTCATCTGAAGAAGACGCCTACAGAAGCTCAAGAGCTGATTGAAATGGTTGCAAATAACCAATTCATGTACACTTCTAAAAGGAATCCTGTGAACAATGGGACCAATCAGAAGAAAGGAGTTCTTGAGATTGACACTCTGAATGCCATACTGGCTCAGAATAAAATATTGACTCAACAAGTCAATATGATTTCTCAAAGTCTGTCTGGAATGCAAAATGCACCAAGCAGTACTAAGGAAGCTTCATCTGAAGAAGAAGCTTATGATCCTGAGAATCCCTCAATGGAAGAGGAGAATTACATGGGAGAACCCTATGGAAACACCTATAATCCTTCATAGAGAAATCATCCAAATCTCTCATGGAAGGATCAACAGAGACCTCAACAAGGTTTCAACAACAATAATGGTGGAAGAAACAGGTTTAGCAATAGCAAGCCTTTTCCATCATCTTCTCAGCAACAGACAGAGAGTTCTAAGCAGAATACCTCTGACTTAGCAACCATGGTCTCTGATCTAATCAAAACCACTCAAAGTTTCATGACTGAAACAAGGTCCTCCATTAGAAATTTGGAGGCACAAGTGGGTCAGCTGAGCAAGAAAATTACTGAACTCCCTCCTTGTACTCTTCCAAGCAATACAGAAGAAAATCCAAAAGGAGAGTGCAAAGCCATCAACATGGCCAAATTTGGAGAGGAGGAAGAGGCAGTGAACGCCACTGAGGAAGACCTCAATGGACATCCACTGGCCTCCAATGAGTTCCCAAGTGAGGAACCATGGGAATCTGAGGCTCAAAATGAGACCATAGAGATTCCATTGGACTTACTTCTGCCATTCATGAGCTCTGATGAGTATTCTTCCTCTGAAGAGGATGAGTATGTCACTGAAGAGCAAGTTGCTAAATACCTTGGACCAATCATGAAGCTAAATGACAAGTTATTTGGAAATGAGACTTGGGAGGATGAACCCCCTTTGCTCACCAAAGAACTGGATGACTTGTCTAGGCAGAAACTGCCTCAAAAGAGACAGGATCCTGGGAAGTTTTCAATACCTTGTACCATAGGCACCATGACCTTTAAGAAGGCCTTGTGTGACTTAGGGTCAAGTGTAAACCTCATGCCTCTCTCTGTAATGGAGAAGCTAGGGATCTTTGAGGTGCAAGCTGCAAAAATCTCACTAGAGATGGCAGACAACTCAAGAAAACAAGCTTATGGACTTGTAGAGGATGTTCTGATAAAAGTTGAAGACCATTACATCCCTGCTGATTTTATAGTCCTAGAGACTGGGAAGTGCATGGATGAATCCATCATCCTTGGCAGACCCTTCCTAGCCACAGCAAGGGCTGTGATTGATGTGGACAGAGGAGAATTGATCATTCAAGTGAATGAAGAATCCTTGGTGTTTAAGGCTCAAGGATATCCCTCTGTCACCATGGAGAGGAAGCATGAAGAGCTTCTCTCAAAACAGAGTCAAATAGAGCCCCCACAGTCAAACTCTAAGTTTGGTGTTGGGAGGCCACAACCAACTTCTAAGTTTGGTGTTGAACCCCCACATTCAAACTCTAAGTTTGGTGTTGGGAGGTTCCAACATTTCTCTGAGTACTTCTGAGGCTCCATGAGAGCCCTCTGTCAAGCTACTGACATTAAAGAAGCGCTTGTTGGGAGGCAACCCAATGTTATATTTTATCTATTTTCCTTTGTTATTTTATGTTCTTTTGTAGGTTGATGATCATGAGAAGTCACAAAATCAATTGAAAAAGAAAAAACAGAATGAAAAACAGAAAGAAAAACAGCACACCCTGGAGGAGAGCGTGCTGGCGTTTAAACGCCAGTGAGGCTAGCTGTTGGGCGTTTAACGCCCAGTCTGGCACCATTCTGGGCGTTTAACGCCAGAAAGGGGCACCAGACTAGCGTTAAACGCCAGAAAAGGGCAAGCATTCGGCGTTAAATGCCAGAAATGGGCACCAGCCCGGCGTTTAACGCCAGAATTGGCTCAAAACGCATTATTGCTTGCCACTTGGTGCAGGGATGACTTTTCCTTGACACCTCAGGATCTGTGGACCCCACAGGATCCCCACCTACCCCACCACTCTATCTCTTCTTCACCCATTCACCAATCACCTCAACACCTCTTCTCCAAAAACCCTTCACCTATCAAATCCCATCTTTCTCTTCACCACTCACATCCATCCTTCATAAAACCCCACCTACCTCACCCTTCAAATTCAAACCACTTTCCCTCCCAAACCCACCCATACATGACCGAACCATGAGCCCCCCACTCCTATATAAACCCATCTTCACTCCTTCATTTTCACACAACCAAACCACCACTTCTCCCCCTTTTTGGCCGAACACAAAGCCATTCCCTTCTTCTTCATTTCTTCTTCTTCTCCTCTCTTCTTTCTTCTTTTGCTCGAGGACGAGCAAACCTTTTAAGTTTGGTGTGGTAAAAGCATTGCTTTTTGTTTTTCCATAACCATTTATGTCATCCAAGGCCGGAGAAACCTCTAGAAAGAGGAAAGGGAAGGCAAAAGCTTCCACCTCCGAGTCATGGGAGATGGAAAGATTCGTCTCAAGGGTGCATCAAGACCACTTCTATGAAGTTGTGGCCTTGAAGAAGGTGATCCCCGAGGTCCCTTTTTCACTCAAAAAGAGTGAATATCCGGAGATCCGACATGAGATCCGAAGAAGAGGTTGGGAAGCTCTTACCAACCCCATTCAACAAGTCGGAATCTTAATGGTTCAAGAGTTCTATGCCAATGCATGGATCACCAAGAACCATGACCAAAGTGTGAACCCGGATCCAAAGAATTGGCTTACTATGGTTCGGGGGAAATACTTGGATTTTAGTCCGGAAAATGTAAGGGTGGCATTCAACTTGCCCATGATGCAAGGAGATGAACATCCTTACACTAGAAGGGTCAACTTTGATCAAAGGTTGGACCAAGTCCTCACAGTCATATGTGAAGAGGGCGCCCAATGGAAGAGAGATTCAAGAGGGAAGCCGGTTCAACTGAGAAGGCATGACCTCAAACCCGTGGGTAGAGGATGGTTGGAGTTTATCCAACGCTCAATCATTCCCACTAGCAACCGGTTCGAAGTTACTATAGACTGGGCTATCATGATTCATAGCATCATGATTGGAGAAGAAATAGAAGTTCATGAGGTGATATCCCAAGAACTTTATAAGGTGGCGGACAAGTCCTCTACCTTGGCAAGGTTAGCCTTTCCTCATCTCATTTGTCACCTCTGTTATTCAGTTGGAGTTGACATAGAGGGAGACATCCCCATTGATGAGGACAAGCCCATCACTAAGAAGAGGATGGAGCAAACAAGAGACCCCTCTCATCATCAAATCCCTGAGATGCCTCAAGGGATGCACTTTCCTCCACAAAACTATTGGGAGCAACTAAACACCTCCCTAGGAGAATTGAGTTCCAACATGGGACAACTAAGGGTGGAGCACCAAGAACACTCTGTTCTCCTCCATGAAATTAGATAAGATCAAAGAATCATGAGAGAGGAGCAACAAAGACAAGGAAGAGACATTGAGGAGCTCAAGCACTCCATAGGATCTTCAAGAGGAAGAACAAGCCGCCATCACTAAGGTGGACCCGTTCTTTAATTTCCTTGTTCTTTATTTTTCTGTTTTTCGAAATTTTATGCTTATGTTTATCTATGTTTGTGTCTTGTGATCATTAGTGTCTTAGTGTCTATGCCTTAAAGTTATGAATGTCCTATGAATCCATCACCTTTCTTAAATGAAAACTGTTTTTATTACAAAAGAACAAGAAGTACAGGATTTCGAATTCATCTTTAAAACTAGCTTAATTAAGTTTGATGTGGTGACAATACTTTTTGTTTTCTGAATGTATGCTTGAACAGTGCATATGTCTTTTGAATTTGTTGTTCATGAATGTTAAAATTGTTGGCTCTTGAAAGAATGATGAAAAAGGAGACATGTTACTGAGGATCTGAAAAATCATAAAAATGATTCTTGAAGCAAGAAAAAGCAGTGAATTCAAAAAAAAACGAAAAAAAAGAGGGGAGAAAAAGAAAAAGAAAGAAAAAGAAAGAAATAAAGTTGTGATCCAAGGAAAAAAGAGTGTGCTTAAGAACCCTGGACACCTCTAATTGGGGACTCTAGCAAAGCTGAGTCACAATCTGAAAAGGTTCACCCAGTTATGTGTCTGTGGCATGTATGTATCGGTGGTAATACTGGAAGACAGAGTGCTTTGGGCCACGGCCAAGACTCATAAAGTAGCTGTGTTCAAGAATCATCATACTTAACTAAGAGAATCAATAACACTATCTGGACTTTGAGTTCCTAGAGAAGCCAATCATTCTGAATTTCAAAGGATAAAAGTGAGATGCCAAAACTATTCAAAGGCAAAAAGCTACTAGTCCCGCTCATCTAATTGGAGCTAAGTTTCATTGATAATTTGGAGTCTATATTATATTCTATTCTTTTTATCTTATTTGATTTTCAGTTGCTTGGGGACAAGCAACAATTTAAGTTTGGTGTTGTGATGAGCGGAAAATTTGTACGCTTTTTGGCATTGTTTTTAGTATGTTTTTGGTATGATCTAGTTAGTTTTTAGTATATTTTTATTAGTTTTTAGTTAAAATTCACTTTTCTGGACTTTACTATGAGTTTGTGTGTTTTTCTGTGATTTCAGGTATTTTCTGGCTGAAATTGAGGGACCTGAGCAAAAATCTGATTCAGAGACTAAAAAGGACTGCAGATGCTGTTGGATTCTGACCTCCCTATACTCGAAGCGGATTTTCTGGAGCTACAGAAGCCCAATTGGCGCGCTCTCAACGGCGTTGGAAAGTAGACATCCTGGGATTTCCAGCAATATATGATAGTCCATACTTTGCCCAAGATTTGATGGCCCAAACCGGCGTTCAAAGTCACCCTCAGAATTCCCAGCGTTAAACGCCGGAACTGGCACCAAAGTGGGAGTTAAACGCCCAAACTGGCATAAAAGCTGGCGTTTAACTCCAAGAAGAGTCTCTACACGAAAATGCTACAATGCTCAGCCCAAGCACACACCAAGTGGACCCGGAAATGGATTTTTATGTCATTTACTCATATCTGTAAACCCTAGGCTACTAGTTTTCTATAAGTAGGACCTTTTACTATTGTAATCTTAAATCTTGGTTCTTCTGGTTCCCTCTCTGGGATCGAAGCCAATGATCACTCTTGTTCTTATGTATTTTCAACGGTGGAGTTTCTACACACCATAGATTAAGGTGTGGAGCTCTGCTGTACCTCGAGTATTAATGCAATTACTATTGTTCTTCTATTCAATTCCGCTTGTTCTTGTTCTAAGATACCACTTGTTCTTCAACTTGATGAATGTGATGATCCGTGACACTCATCATCATTCTCATCTATGAACGTGTGCCTGACAACCACCTCCGTTCTACCTTAGATTGGGTGGATATCTCTTGGATTCCTGATACACGATGCATGGTTGATCGCCTGACAACCGAGCGCTCGCCTGACAACCGAGCCAGCCATTCCGTGAGATCAGAGTCTTCGTGGTATAGGCAAGAACTGCTGGCGGCATTCGAGAGAATCCGGAAGGTCTAACCTTGTCTGTGGTATTTTGAGTAGGATTCAATGATTGAATGACTGTGACGTGCTTCAAACTCCTGAAGGCGGGGCGTTAGTGACAGACGCAAAAGAATCACTGGATTCTATTCCGGCCTGATTGAGAACCGACAGATGGATAGCCATGCCGTGACAGGGTGCGTTGAACATTTCCACTGAGAGGATGGGAGGTAGCCACTGACAACAGTGAAACCCTTGCATAAGCTTGCCATGGAAAGGAGTAAGAAGGATTGGATGAAGACAGTAGGAAAGCAGAGAGACGGAAGGGACAAGCATCTTCATACGCTTATCTGAAATTCCCACCAATGAATTACATAAGTATCTCTATCTTTATCCTTATGTTTTATTCGTATATCACCCATATCCATTTGAGTTTGCCTGACTAAGATTTACAAGGTGACCATAGCTTGCTTCATACCAACAATCTCTGTGGGATCGACCCTT
Source organism: Arachis hypogaea (assembly GCF_003086295.3). Classification (NCBI taxonomy): domain Eukaryota; kingdom Viridiplantae; phylum Streptophyta; class Magnoliopsida; order Fabales; family Fabaceae; genus Arachis; species Arachis hypogaea. The sequence goes on along the minus strand of NC_092042.1, from coordinate 49,733,221 downwards.
ACTCGCGTAAGGTTTATTACTTGGACGACCCAGTACACTTGCTGGTTAGTTGTGTGAAGTTGTGTTTATGCCATGGTATTGAACACCAAGTTTTTGGATTCATCACCGGGGATTATTTGTGTTGTGAAAAGTATTGATCACAATTTCGCATACCAGCCCCAAAAGTGGATTTCTGCATCAATTACTTACTTTTGTAAACCCTAGTAGCTAGACTAGTATAAATAAGACATTTTATTATTGTTTTAGAAATCCTGGATCCTGGATTGTATTTTTTTCCTGTGATCACGTTTTGGGGGCTAACCATTCGTCCATGCCTGAACCTTCATCACTTATGTATTTTCAAAGGTGGAGTTTCTACACACCATAGATTAAGGGTGTGGAGCTCTGCTCTACCTCGAGTTTTAATGCAATTACTACTATCTTTTATTCAAATTCAATCTTATTTCTGTTCTAAGATACTACTTGTACTTCAACCTGATGGATGTAATGATCCGTGACACTCATCATCATCCGTCCCTATGAACGCGTGCCTGACAACCACTTCCGTTCTACAAGCGAAAGTTAGAGTGTGTATCTCTTGGATTCCTGATGCACGATGCATGGTTGCCCTCGCCTGACAACCGAGGCTTCCATTCCGTGAGATCAGAGTCTTCGTGGTATAAGCTAGAATTGATGGCGACATTCACGAGAATCCGAAAAGTCTAAACCTTGTCTGTGGTATTCCGAGTAGGATTCCGGGATTGAATGACTGTGACGAACTTCAAACTCGCGATTGTTGGGCGTGATGACAAAAGCAAAAGAATCAAGGGATTCTATTCCGACATGATCGAGAACCGACAGATGATTAGCCGTGCCGTGACAGAGCATTGGGATGAAGGAGTAAGAAGGATTGGATGAAGGCAGTAGGAAAGCAGAGATTCAGAAGGAGCACAGCATCTTCATACGCCTATCTAAAATTCCCATTGATGATTTACATAAGTATTTCTATCTTTATTTTCTGTTTAGTTATTATTATTATTATTATTCGAAAACTCCATAACCATTTATTATGTGCCTGACTGAGATTTACAAGATGACCATAGCTTGCTTCATACCAACAATCTCCGTGGGATCGACCCTTACTCACGTAAGGTTTATTACTTGGACGACCTAGTGCACTTGCTGGTTAGTTGTGCGAGGTTGTGAAGAAAGTGCTGAGTTATAAACGCGCATACCAAGTTAAATGCCATTATTAGAGATCACAATTTCGTGAACCAGAGATGTATCCCATTGGTTGAACCGGGGTGTCTTCTAACCCGAACAGGCTATCCAGATATGCTCTGAGTTCTTTTTCTTCCAAGCTGAGTTTGTCGAAAGCCGTTTTGAATAACATATCGGCAGAGCTCCCCTGGTTTATCAACGTGTGGTGAAGATTTGCGTTTGCCAGCATAATAGTGATGACCATGGGATCGTCATGCCCTGACGCGACGCCAGATGCGTCTTCTTTGGTAAAAGTGATCGCCGGGATGTTGGGTGCTTCTTCTTTTTCTGCGACGTGGTATACGTCTTTGAGATATCTTTTGTGGGATGATTTGGAGATTCCTCCCCCGGCGAATCCGCCGTGTATCATGTGGATATGTCTTTCTGGCGTCCGGGATGATCGCGCGGTTGGTCCGACATCTTCTGCTCTTCTTCTTTTCCTTTGTTCTTTATCATGGGTGGCCAGGTATCGATCTAGCTTTCCTTCGCGTACGAGCTTTTCTATGATATTTTTTAAGTCAAAACTTTCATTGGTGGAGTGCCCGCGGATCCGATGGTATTCAAAATATTCAGCCTGATTTCCTCCTCCTTTTTTGCCTTTAAGTGGTCGAGCTGGTGGTATTTTTTCTGTGTTGCAAACCTCTCTGTAGACATCTACAAGAGACACCCGAAGAGGGGTGTAGTTGTGGTATTTTTTGATTTTCTCTCCATGGCGATCTTTCTTTTTTCTGGAATCTTTGTCTTTATCCCGAGGGGTGAACCCAACCTTTGAGGTCTCTCCTAATCGGGAGTTTTCTTCCATGTTGATGTACTTTTCCGCTCGTTCTTGCACCTCGTTCAGAGACGTGGGGTACTTCTTTGATATAGATTGACTAAAAGGCCCTTCTCGCAGGCCATTAATGAGGCCCATGATAGCGGCCTCTGTTGGCAAGTTTTGTATATCCAGGCATGTCTTGTTGAATCTCTCCATGTAGTTGCGCAGGGTTTCCCTTTCTCCTTGTCTGATTCCCAGTAAGCTCGGTGCATGTTTAGCTTTGTCCTTTTGGATGGAGAATCTGGCTAGGAATTTCTTGGCCATGTCGTCGAAACTTGAGATGGATCTAGGAGGGAGGTTGTCGAACCATGTAATTTCTGTTTTTGTTAAAGTAGTTGGAAAGGCTTTGCAACGAACTGCATCCGAGGCGTCGATGAGATACATTCTACTCCTGAAGTTGCTGAGATGATGGCTGGGATCCGTAGTGCCATCGTACAAGGTCATGTCTGGAAGTTTAAAGTCTTTTGGGATTCTTGTCTTCATGATCTCCTTGGTGAATGGATCTTGCTCCTTGCGGGTGCTATCTTCGAGAGTGGATTGGCTGGCTTTAGTCTTGACATCGGCTTCAATTTTTAGGAGTTTGTTCTCCAATTCCAGGCGTTGTCTTATTTCTCTTTGCAGGTCCTTCTCAGCTTCTCATTGATGTAGAGCTTCTTCCTCAAGTTGTTTTAACCGATCTTGAAACGCATCCAGGGCTCCCTCGTTTGGGGAGTTCTTTTTGTTGATTTGGGGAGTATCTTTTGGTGTAGTGTCCGCGTTTTTGTGCGACGTTCTATCTTCTAGATCTGAGTCGTGGTTGTTGTCATGGTCGTCCGCCATGGTGCTGGGATGACTTCTAGGTTCCCCGGCAACGGCGCCAATGTTCCGAGGGTTACCTGAAACTGTGGGTCGATCTCGGATGAGATCTTCTGCGCTGGTCGGTGCTGTTGTGTCCGACTTGGTGATGGTGCTGATCCTACGTTCCCAGAGGGTGGGGGTACCTGCAAGGGACTCCGGTGCTTAAGTTAGCAAGGGTCTTAAGCAGGTATTGAGTAGAATCAGAATATGAGTTATACCTGGGTGCTCCAGTGTATTTATAACGGTGTAGAGTGACCTTTGTAGATAAGATAAGTTATACCCGGGTCAGACATCTCAACCCAGGGTATGAACAGAAAGCAATAACAATAACAAAACTATATCATAATCATACAAACTATTAATAAATAATAATAAACTTAGATAATTAGGATGCCCCAGATAATTGATAACATGATCTTCAAGAGACGTATAATCACGTACCATTATAAATATATTAATCCCACCCTCAACTTTAAAACTAATTCAAAATATTCCTAAACCCCAAACCCCACCACTCCTTTGTCACTTTCAAAGCAAATAATGAAACTATCACAGTCCCACCACCATTTTATAATACATTCACTACCAACCCCCAACGTCCCATATTAATGGTTGCTGTTCTCGGTGCTGGGCTTTCCTCTTACAACGCAACATGTGGCAACACGCAGCTTGCGTGCTCCGCAATAATAATAATAATAACAAAATAACATACAATAGCCAGTTTCATTAATTTATTCTACGTATGTAAAATAATTTCTAACAAAATGACATACAATAGCCAATTTCATTAATTTATTTTACTATACAATGAACCACACATAACGAAAGCAATAATAATAATAACAACTACAATCAAATTAATAAATCAAATAAATTAATTAATTTGTGTTAAAAATAATAATAACAAAAGCAATCATAATAACGAAAGCAAAAATAATAATAACAACTATTGTTAAAAATATATAATAAATTTGTTATCAGTTTAAATTTATTATCATGTTTAACTAAGATTTATATTTAATAATAATAATAACGAAAGCAATAACAATAACAAAACTATATCATTGATGCACGAAAAATTGTCTCTCAACAAATTTTTCTTTGGCAAGTATACCGAATTATCGTCAAGTAAAAACTCACAATAGAGTGAGGTCGAATCCCACAAGGATTGATTGGTCAAGCAACTTTAATTGGTAGAATATGCTAGTTGAGCTAAACAGAGTGTAGTTGATATTGCAGGAAATTAAATGGCGGGAAAGTAAATTGCAGAAAATAAAGTGCAGAATCTTAAATGGGGAATTGGAGAGATGAACATGGAACTAAATGACAGAAAGTAAAGAGAATGGGTAAGATCTACGGATCAAATTCATTTTCATCTCTTCCTCAATCAAAGCATCTATTGATCTCCTTGGCAATCTTAAGTGATTGGGTTCCAATTCCTTGGCAACCCAATCTCTCTATGCTTGAACAATTGCCCAATTTCTTGATTTAATTGCTCATGGGAAGAGATGAAGTGTGGTCACTGATTATACCACATGTATTTGCAAATCAAAGTGTTGGGAAGATTACATGTCACTATATCCGCCCAGACCCCAATTTGGTCCAACATGAGAAAGCATTTCTAGCATGATCTCCTCATCCCTTTTCCAAGGCTCAAAGGAGATCCAATTATGGAGAGTTTCTTTTCCAAGACAACTAACCAACTGAATTAAAATCGAAAGCTTTCTAGTAAATCAAAAGAGAGGAAAGAAGAAGAAGAATGAAAACTATAATTGATCCATCAAATTACAACAGAGCTCCCTAACCCGATGAAAGGGGTTTAGTTGTTCATAGCTCTGGAAATGGGAAATGGCAGAAAAGAATACATGCTTAACTAGAAAATGCAGAAAAGTAAATATACAGAGGGTAGTTCTCCAAAGTGCCAAAAGCCCTTCTATAGTTCAAAACTACTCCTATATATACTACTCTTCTTGGTCTTCTAGTGAGTTCTTCAAGTCTTGGATGTGGGCCTTAGATCTTGAGTTGAAGCAGTTACAATCTTTAGTGGGCTCAGCTTGCAGGAAAGTGTGAGTTAGGCATGGGCGTTAGCGTTAAGTGAAATTGTGGGTTCGAGAACGTTAGTGGCAATCACCTTTTTCACTAACGTTCCAACCCCATATAGTCCATGTTAACTTCAACGTTAGTGGCACTAACGTGACCACTAACGTTGCCTTATGATCCTTCGCAAGCGTTATTGGGAATCACCTTTCCCAATAACGTTGCCTTGTGCCCCTCTTTCCTACGTTAGAGTTCACGTTAGTATAACTAACGTGACTCTTAATGTGGGCATGCCTATCTTCGAGAGCGTTAGTGACACTTACCTTTGTAACTAACGCTCCAAAAGTCCCTCTTTCCCACGTTAGAGTTCACGTTAACTAGGTTAACATGGCCACTAACGTGGTAGTGAATGCCATCTCCAACGTTAGTGACAAAGGTGAGTGTCACTAACGTTGGCTCATCAATCTCAGCTCCACGTTAACTTTCACGTTAGTGGTCTTAATGTGACCACTAACATGGGCAATGCTAGCTTGATCCAACGTTAGTGACAAAGGTAAGTGTCACTAACATTGGTATTGTCTTCCCTTCCATGTTAGAGTTCACGTTAACTAAGTTAACGTGACTCTTAGCGTGGCCAATTGCCACTTTGTAGCATTAGGGGTGTTCACGTTTACCACTAATGCTGGAGCTCTCTTTATCTCCACGTTAACTATCACGTTAATGTAGTTAACGTGGCAAATTACGTGGGCTTATGATGGCTTCACAGGCGTTATTGTCGACCACCTTTCTCATTAACGTTGCAAGCTCGTCTCCATTCCACGTTAGTGGTCACGTTAATTAGATTAACGTGGCTACTAACGTGGTTCTTCCTTGCCTCCTTTGTCCTGAAATCAAGCAAATAGAGTGCATCAAAGCTCTAGCCCAAGTCATGAGATTATGCATCATCAATTAGTCATTCAATCCTTGCAAAATCCTCATGAAATCATGTAAAATTCACAATGGTTGCTTAAATCAAGGTGTAGGTGTATTTTCATCCAAAACTTGCCTTATTCACTAAGAAAATACATGAAACTACCCTAAAATAGTGAAAAAAGGTCAGTGAAACTGGCCTAGATGCCCTGGAATCACAACACCAAACTTAAAGCTTGCTTGTCCCTAAGCAAGTACTAAAACATAGGAAGAATGAATGAAAGAGACAAGATGAACAAAATAAAAGTAAAATTCCTGGTTTATCGGGTTTCATGCATAGCAACTTAGGTTCATTCCTTTACTAGGTTTCAGGCCTTTATCATGCCCTTGAATACTTGTTTGATTGCATCCTTTGAGACTTCCTAATTATTGATCCTCCTTTCCCTTCCAGGATTTATTGCATTTCTTTTTAGGCTAAGTGCTCTATAAGAGGCGACTCTTTAAGATAAGCTTTCAGTCAACACTCCCGAACCAGTTGGTTCAAGGTGCTAGGTGTTAAGACACCCCTAAGTACTTACTCCCTCAAGTCTCTTTCCCCCATACATACACACCACAGGCACATGGTTTGTTATTTTTCTTTCTTGAGACCTTGGTGTCCAGTACCTCTTTGGGTTGCTAAGTGCTCTGTAGCAAAGGTTGCTCTTGATAGTGGATTTTCAGCTGATAATCTCGGATTAGTTAACCCAAGTTACCTGGTGATGAGGCACCCCTAAGAGCTTATTCATCCAAGCATATCCTTTGCACATGAACACCACAGACACATGCCTCAATATTCAAACCCTTGGTGCCTAGCATTATTTCTTATTGTTTTTCTTTCCTTTTTAACTTTTATTGCTCTTTCTCTTTTCTTATTGGGATCTCATTATTTGGTTCGTCTCATAGGATGTGTTTCAAGCATAGGATTCAGGATAGATAGTTGCCTTCCTACCTTGTTGGTGAACCAACTTAGCTAATTAGTCACCCTACCACAAACATTCAGGATTCACTCCACAAAATGACTCCACTCTTGTTCTTTTCATAACATCTTCTTTTTGATTAACTTAAAGGACAATCATACATGTAAGAAAGGTGAAAATGTAGAAGGGATTTTAGACTAGCACACTTGGATGTGAATAAAGAAGGACAAGCAGAGTATGAAGGTTTCTAGGATAACATTCAATCATTTTTCAATAAAAGTACTGCAACTCCGAGATAGTTCAATACAACCTCATGATGTCTTCCTTGGCATTATCATTCTAGCAATTGCATCCTTGTTTGTCTCCTTGGATGATGAGGTATGATTATTCCCTGAGATTGATTGAATTCCTGTGACACTATTGGAAGTTGCTTGCTCCCCGAGCACTTAGAAAACAGTTATCATGTATGTATGCTTGTGAGTTTCTGAACTTAATTTGGTGTGTGAACACCAAACTTAGTTCCTTGCCTAATTCAGTGAATTAAATATATGCAAAAACCTCATGTGCTTTTATTAAGGAAACAACCATGAGCTAAAAAAAAGAACAAACTATGCATTAAACATTAAACTTCTGTCATGTGAGTTCTCTGGTTGTTAGAGCAATAATTTATCACTGAAGGGTTGCAATGCACTCTTCAGCTGGAGTCCTCGGTGGAACACCAAACTTAGAGCTCCACATTCACCTTTGAAATGCTTTGGTGTGCAACACCAAACTTGGCTCCTCACAATACAGAGAACTCAACTTGAAGTTTTTATTGAAGAGAGTTACCTCAGGTTGGGTTGCTTCCCAACAAAGCATTTTTTTAGCATCGCTAGCTCGATGATTGCTTCCCTAGTTGAGGTTATACTTCTGTTTGGGGGCTTCCCCCATGCTGTCCAAGTAGAGCTTGAGTCTTTGCCCATTCACAGTGAATGTCCTCTTTGAGCTTTCTTCCATGATTTCTATGTGTCCATACGGTGAGACTTTTGTAACTAGAAAGGGCCCCGACCATCTTGATTTGAGTTTCCCAGGAAAGAGTTTCAGTCTGGAGTTGTAGAGAAGCACATATTGTCCTTCTTCGAAACTTCTTGGTGCCAGGTTGAGATCATGTTTCCTTTTTGGTATTTTCATAGGCTTGAGATCTAAACTCTTCCAGTTCTTGCAGCTGCAAGATCCTCTTCTCACCAGCAGCGGTGCTGTCCAGGTTCAGCATCTTAAGAGCGCAAGAGGCTTTGTGCCTCTAGCTCTAATGGCAGGTGACAGGCCTTTCCGTATACCAGATGATATGGGGACATCCCAATTAGTGTTTTGAAGGCTGTCCTGTATGCCCAAAGAGCATCATCTAGCTTCTTTGCCCAGTCCTTTCTTGATATCCCCACAATCTTTTCCAGGATCCTTTTCAACTCTCGGTTGGATATCTCTGTTTGGCCACTTGTTTGGGGGTGATAAGGTGTGGCAACCTTATGCTTCACCCTATATCTTAGGAGTAGGGTCTCCAATGGTCTATTGTAGAAATGGCTCCCTCCATCACTGATGAGGGCTCGTGGGACTCCAAATCTGGTGAAGATATTTTTTCTAAGAAAGTTTATGACTACCTTGTTGTCATTTGTTGGGGTTGCCATGGCCTCCACCCACTTAGATACATAGTCTACTGCCACCAAGATATACTTGTTCGAATATGAGGTTGGGAATGGTCCCATGAAGTCGATCCCCCCACACATCGAATAGTTCAAGTTCTAGAATGTATTGCTATGGCATCTCATTTTTCTTGGGCAGATTGCCAGCCCTTTGGCACTCATTGCAACTCCTTACCAGTTCCTTAGCATCCTTGAAAATAGTGGGCCAGAAGAACCCACATTGTAGTACTTTTTCTGCGGTTCTTTCTCCTCCAAAATGACCTCCATAGCTAGCGCTATGACAACTTCACAGGACCTCTCGTCCTTCTTCTTCTTCTAAGATGCACCTCCTAAGGATTCCATCTGAGCATTTCTTGAAGAGATAGGGTTCATCCCAAATGAAATACTTAGCATCATTGATGAGTTTTCTTCTTTGATGTTTGTTAATCCCAGGGGGTAGGTCACCGGCTGCTTTAAAATTGGCAATATCTGCAAACCAGGGTGCTTTGTGAACCAACATTAACTGCTCATCTGGAAAGAACTCATTTACACTTATATCATGTGTAGCATCTTTCTCACCAGGGATTCTGGATAGATGATCTGCTACCTTATTTTCCATACCTTTTTTTGTCTCTAATCTCAATGTTAAATTCCTGCAACAATAAGATGCATCTGATTAATCTTGGTTTTGATTCTTGTTTGGCAAATAGATATTTGAGTGCTGTGTGATTAGTGAAAACAATAACTTTAGAGCCAATGAGGTAGAATCTAAATTTTTCAAATGCAAAAACTAGTGCCAGCAACTCCTTTTCGGTGGTAGTATAATTTCGTTGAGTGTCATTAAAGACCTTGCTGGCATAGTATATGACATGCACCAAATTTTCTTTTCTTTGCCCTAACACTGCCCCCACTGTGAAATCAGATGCATCACACATCAGTTCGAATGGTAGTTTCCAATCAGGTGGGGTGATGATAGGAGCAGAGGATAGCCTCTTTTTTAAGTTCTCAAATGCAAGCATGCACTTCTCATTAAAGATGAATGGTGTATCAGACATAAGGAGATTGCTTAAGTGCTTAGCTATCTTTGAAAACTCTTTAATAAACTTTCTATAGAAGCCAGCATGCCCCAAAAAGCTCCTAATTGCCTTGACATCACTTGGTGGTGGTAATTTTTCAATTAGCTCCACTTTATCTCTGTCTACCTCAATGCCTTGGTTAGAAACTTTATGGCCAAGGACTATTCCATCTGTCACCATGAAGTGACATTTTTCCCAATTCAAGACCAAGTTGGTCTCTTGGCATCTTTTTAATACTAGGGCAAGATGGTTTAGGCAATTAGGAAAGGAGTCTCCGAATACTGAAAAGACATCCATGAAAACTTCAATGAACTTTTCTATCATATCCGAGAAGATGGAAAGCATGCAGCGTTGAAAAGTTGTAGGTGCATTACATAGCCCAAATGGCATGCGCCTGTAAGCAAATACTCCATATGGGCAGGTGAATGATGTTTTCTCTTGGTCTCTTGGATCAACCACTATTTGGTTGTATCCTGAATAACCATCTAGAAAACAATAATATGCATGCCCTGCAAGTCTTTCCAGCATCTAATCCATGAAGGGAAGTAGGAAATGATCTTTTTTTGTGGCTTCATTGAGCTTTCTGTAATCAATACACATCCTTCATCCTGTGACGGTTCTTGTAGGGATTAGCTCATTTCTTTCATTGGGTACCACAGTGATTCCTCCTTTCTTGGGGACCACTTGGACTGGACTGACCCATGGGCTATCCGAAATTAGGTAGATTACTCCTCCCTGCCACAGCTTCATGACTTCTTTCTGTACTACTTCCTTCATAACTGGATTCAACCTCCTTTGGGGCTGAATGGAGGGTTTGGCATCCTCTTCCAATAGTATCTTATGTATGCATATGGCTGAACTGATTCCCTTCAAGTCAGCAAGTGTCCATCAATGGCATCCTTATGTTTTTGTAAGACTTGAAGTAACTTTTACTCTTGTTCTTGGCTGAGGGATGAATTTATAATCACTGGGTAACTTTCATTCTCTCCTAAGTATGCATACTTGAGAGTAGGCGGCAGTGCCTTTAGCTCAAGTTTGGGTACTTCTTTTCTTTCATCCTTCCCTTATAGTGTGCCTTGGACATGCATTTCAGCGGCTACAGCCTCTTCGCTTGATACTAATTCCTCTTCTTCTGTTAACTCCTCAAGTTTTTCTTCAAGAGTTTGTCGCACCACAGCATCCACCGAGTCCAACCGCATACATTCTCCCAATGAGTCATGTGGGTAACTTATGGCCTTGAACACATTGAATATCATTTTCTCCTCATGTAGTGTAAGGACAAGTTCACCCTTTTGGACATCAATGATGGCTCTAACAGTGGCCAAGAATGGCCTCCCCAAGATGATAGAGGTCTTGGCTCCTTCCTCCATGTTCAATACTACAAAGTCTGCTAGAAAGATGAAGTCTCCCACCTTTACCAATAAGTATTCTACTATTCCGTGAGGAAACTTGAATGATCGATCTGCTAATTGCAGAGCCATTCTTGTTGGTTTAGCCTCCTTAATCTTTATTTTCCTCATCATTGCTAAGGACATCAGATTTATGCTAGCTCCTAGGTCACATAAAGCCTTCTCCACTGTAAGTTCTCCTATGATACAAGGGATTTGGAAGCTCCCAGGATCCTTCAATTTCTGGGGCAATTTGTGCTGGATGATGGCACTGCATTCTTTGATAAGTACCACAGTCTCATTATTCTTCCAACTTCTCTTCTTGGTCATCAACTCCTTCAAGAACTTAGCGTAGAGTGGCATTCGCTCTATTACTTCAGCAAAGGGTATGTTGATTTGTAGTTTCTTGAAGATTTCAATTGAGAATTGGTTATCCTCTCCCTTCTTCTTTAATTGCTGGGGGTATGGAGCTTTTGAAAGGCATGGGTTGAGCGCTTCTCCCTCTTGATGTGACTTAGGAGTGGAGACTCGAGTTCCCTCTTGTCCTCTTTCTTCTTCATCTGAATTCTTCTCTGGTGGTTTCTTGTGGGTCTCCTTCAATTCCTTCCCATTTCTGAGGGTGATAGCTTGACATTCCTCCCTTGTCGTGGAGTTAGTGTTGTTGCAAATATTGTGGCCAGGGGCTTGCTTGAATAGGTAACCAATTTGTGTTTCAAGTTTCTTGATGGCAGCATCTTGATTCTGCATATTGGATCGCACTTCTTCCTGGAAAGCTTTACTATCTTGAGTTTCCTTACATATGCTTTCAAGTAGAGTCTCGATCTTGGAAAGTCTATCTTCGGTTGGTGATGGTGGGTTGAGATTGGGTGGTTGCGAAGGGTGGTTAGGTGGGTGTTGATAGGATCTCTGTGAGGTATGTTGGTGAGTTGCATTGTTGTTGAAATTGTGGTTGTGGCGTCTCTGGTCTTGGCCTTGGTCTTGTTGATTTCCCCACCCAAAGTTAAGGTAATTTCTCCATCCAAAGTTGTAAGTTTTTGAGTATGGATCATGGATTTGTCTAGGTGAGTTCCCAACATAATTGGCTTGTTCCCAGTCACCTTCTTCTCCTATATTCACTCCTTCTTGAGTTGGTGATGAAGTGATGATTGCTGCAACTTGGTTTTCTTCCACCTTCTTGGTAAGATCTGCTAGTTGCTTGGTGATCATCTTGTTTTGAGCCAGCAATGCATCCATGGGGTTCAGCTCCATTACTCCTCGAGTGTTGCTGATGAGCGGATAATTTGTACGCTTTTTGGCATTGTTTTTAGTATGTTTTTAGTATGATCTAGTTAGTTTTTAGTATATTTTTATTAGTTTTTAGTTAAAATTCACTTTTCTAGACTTTACTATGAGTTTGTGTGTTTTTCTGTGATTTCAGGTATTTTCTGGCTGAAATTGTGGGACCTGAGCAAAAATCTGATTCAGAGACTAAAAAGGACTACAGAAGCTGTTGGATTCTGACCTCCCTGCACTCGAAGTGGATTTTCTGGAGCTACAGAAGCCCAATTGGCGTGCTCTCAACGGCGTTGAAAATTAGACATCCTGGGCTTTCCAGAAATATATGATAGTCCATACTTTGCCCAAGATTTGATGGCCCAAACCGGCGTTCAAAGTCACCCTCAGAATTCCCAGCGTTAAACGCCGGAACTGGCACAAGGATGGGAGTTAAACGCCCAAACTGGCATAAAAGCTGGCGTTTAACTCCAAGAAGAGTCTCTACACGAAAATGATTCAATGCTCAGCCCAAGCACACACCAAGTGGGCCCGGAAGTGGATTTTTACGTCATTTACTCATCTCTGTAAACCCTAGGCTACTAGTTCTCTATAAGTAGGACCTTTTACTATTGTATTGAGATATCTGGGTAGCTACCTTTGTTCTTATGCTATCTTAGATCATTGGGAGGCTGGCCATTCGGCCATGCCTAGACCTTGTTCTTATGTATTTTCAACGGTGGAGTTTCTACACACCATAGATTAAGGTGTGGAGCTCTGCTGTACCTCGAGTATTAATGCAATTACTATTGTTCCTCTATTCAATTCCGCTTGTTCTTGTTCTAAGATATCACTTGTTCTTCAACTTGATGAATGTGATAATCCGTGACACTCATCATCATTCTCACCTATGAACGTGTGCCTGACAACCACCTCCGTTCTACCTTAGATTGGGTGAATATCTCTTGGATTCCTGATACACGATGCATGGTTGATCGCCTGACAACCGAGCGCTCGCCTGACAACCGAGCCAGCCATTCCGTGAGATCAGAGTCTTCGTGGTATAGGCTAGAACTAATGGTGGCATTCAAGAGAATCCGGAAGGTCTAACCTTGTCTGTGGTATTCTGAATAGGATTCAATGATTGAATGACTGTGACGAGCTTCAAACTCCTGAGGGCGGGGCGTTAGTGACAGACGCAAAAGAATCACTGGATTCTATTCCGGCCTAATTGAGAACCGACAGATGGATAGCCATGCCGTGACAGGGTGCGTTGAACATTTCCACTGAGAGGATGGGAGGTAGCCACTGACAACGGTGAAACCCTTGCATAAGCTTGCCATGGAAAGGAGTAAGAAGGATTGGATGAAGACAGTAGGAAAGCAGAGAGACGGAAGGAACACAGCATCTCCATACGCTTATCTGAAATTTCCACCAATGAATTACATAAGTATCTCTATCTTTATCTTTATGTTTTATTCGTATATCACCCATATCCATTTGAGTTTGCCTGACTAAGATTTACAAGGTGACCATAGCTTGCTTCATACCAACAATCTCTGTGGGATCGACCCTTACTCGCGTAAGGTTTACTACTTGGACGACCTAGTACACTTGCTGGTTAGTTGTGCGAAGTTGTGTTTATGCCATGGTATTGAACACCAAGTTTTTGGATTCATTACCGGGGATTATTTGATTCGTGAAAAGTATTGATCACAATTTCGTGCACCAAGTTTTTGGCGCCGTTGCCGGGGATTGTTGAGTTTGGACAACTGACGGTTCATCTTGTTGCTTAGATTAGGTGTTTTTCTTCAGATTTCTTTAAAAATGAATTCTAGAGTTTCATGATGATCTGTTGAAATCTGGCTGGCTGAGAAGCCATGTCTAATCTTATTGGTCCGAGGTTTCAACTTATCATCACAAGAGCTTGTTGATTTCTATCAAACCTGCTATTGGAGTAATGATCTGCTGAGGCTTGGCTGGCCATTGGCCATGTCTAGTGTTTTGGACCGAAGCTTTCTTTGAAAGCTTGGCTGGCTGTGAAGCCATGTCTAATTCCTGGACCGGAGTCTTAGACTAGCATTGCAATGATTCCTGGAATTCAAATTAAGAATTCTGAAACCTTTATTTTCTTTTCCACTTAATTTTCGAAAAACACAAAAAAATTTACAAAATCAAAAAAAAAAAACCAAAAATATTTTATGTTTCTTGTTTGAGTCTAGTGTCTTATTTTAAGTTTGGTGTCTTGCATGCATTGTTTATTTGATCTTGGTTCTATTTTCAAGTCAATAGTACAGGGAACTGAAGATTCAGAACATGCAGTAGAGGAATTACACAGAAAAAGATGGGCGTTCAAAACGCCCAGTGAAGAAGGACAGACTGGCGTTTAAACGCCAGCCAGGGTGCCTGGCTAGGCGTTTAACGCCCAAAAGGGTAGCATTTTGGGCGTTAAACGCCAGAATGGATACCATTCTGGGCGTTTAACGCCAGGATGGCACAAGAGGGAAGATTTTGTTTTCAAATCAATTTTTTTCAAGTTTTCAAAGTTTTTCAAAATCAAATCTTTTTCAAATCAAATTTTTTCAATCAAATCTTTTTCAAAATCAATTTCTTTCCCTTTTCAAAGATACTTGCTATCAATTAATGATTTGATTCAACATTTCAAGTATGTTGCCTTTTCTGTTGAGAAAGGTTTAATGTTTGAATCATATCTTTTCTTGTTAGTCAAGTCATTAATTTTTAAAATCAAATCTTTTTTAAAAATGTTTTTCAAAACATATCTTCTCAATCACATCTTTTTAAACTAATCATATCTTCTGAACCACATCTTTTTCAGAATAGCTTTCAATCAAATCTTTTTGATTTCTAATTTCAAATTCTTTTTCAAAAATCACTTGATTTCTTTCCCACTTTTATTTTCGAAAATCAATTAGTGTTTTTCAAAGTGTTTTCAAAATTCTTTACTTAATTTTCGAATACTACTTCCCTTCTTCTCACATCCTCCTATTTATGGACTAACACTATTCCTTAATGCACAATTCGAACTCCATCTCTATTGATAAGTTCAAATTTTCTACCTCTGCCTTCTATTTTTCTTTTCCTCTGACACCTCAAGGAATCTCTATACTGTAACATAGAGGATTCCACATTTTCTTGTTCTCTTCTCTTTCTTATGAGCAGGAGCAAGGACAAAAGCATTCTTGTTGAGGCTGATCCTGAACCTGAAAGGACCTTGAAGCGAAAATTAAGAGAAGCTAAGGCACAATTCTCTGTAGAAGGACCTAACAGAAATCTTCAAAGAAGAAGAACACATGGCAGCCGAAAACAACAACAATGCCAACAATGCAAGGAAGGTGCTGGGTGACTTTACTGCACCTACTCCCGATTTCTATGGGAGAAGCATCTCTATCCCTGCCATTGGAGCAAACAACTTTGAGCTTAAGCCTCAATTAGTTTCTCTAATGCAACAGAATTGCAAGTTCCATGGACTTCCATTGGAAGATCCTCATCGGTTTTTAGCTGAATTCTTGCAAATCTGTGACACTGTCAAGACTAATGGGGTTGACCCTGAGGTCTACAGACTTATGCTATTCCCTTTTGCTGTAAGAGACAGAGCTAGGACATGGTTGGACTCACAACCTAAAGAAAGCCTGAACTCTTGGGAAAAGCTAGTCAATGCCTTCTTGGCAAAGTTCTTTCCACCGCAAAAATTGAGTAAGCTTAGAGTGGAAGTCCAAACCTTCAGACAGAAGGAAGGAGAATCCCTCTATGAAGCTTGGGAAAGATACAAACAATTAATCAGAAAGTGTCCCTCTGACATGCTTTCTGAATGGAGCGTCATAGGTATTTTCTATGATGGTCTGTCTGAACTGTCCAAGATGTCTTTGGATAGCTCTGCTGGAGGATCTCTTCATCTGAAGAAGACGCCTACAGAAGCTCAAGAGTTGATTGAAATGGTTGCAAATAACCAATTCATGTACACTTCTGAAAGGAATCTTGTGAACAATGGGACTAGTCAGAAGAAAGGAGTTCTTGAGATTGACACTCTGAATGCCATATTGGCTCAGAACACAATATTGACTCAATAGGTCAATATGATTTCTCAAAGTCTGTCTGGAATGCAAAATGCACCAAGCAGTACTAAGGAAGCTTCATCTGAAGAAGAAGCTTATGATCCTGAGAACCCTTCAATGGAAGAGGTGAATTACATAGGAGAACCCTATGGAAACACCTATAATCCTTCATGGAGAAATCATCCAAATCTCTCATGGAAGGATCAACAGAGACCTCAACAAGGTTTCAACAACAATAATGGTGGAAGAAACAGGTTTAGCAATAGCAAGCCTTTTCCATCATCTTCTCAGCAACAGACAGAGAATTCTAAGCAGAACCACTCTGACTTAGCAACCATGGTCTCTGATCTAATCAAAACCACTCAAAGTTTCATGACTGAAACAAGGTCCTCCATTAGAAATTTGGAGGGACAAGTGGGTCAGCTGAGCAAGAAAATTACTGAACTCCCTCCTAGTACTCTCCCAAGCAATACAGAAGAAAATCCAAAAGGAGAGTGCAAGGCCATCAACATGGCCGAATTTGGAGAGGAGGGAGAGGCAGTGAACGCCACTGAGGAAGACCTCAATGGACGTCCACTGGCCTCCAATGAGTTCCCCAAAGAGGAACCATGGGAATCTGAGGCTCAAAATGAGACCATAGAGATTCCATTGGACTTACTTCTGCCATTCATGAGCTCTGATGAGTATTCTTCCTCTGAAGAGGATGAGTATGTCACTGAAGAGCAAGTTGCTAAATACCTTGGAGCAATCATGAAGCTAAATGACAAGTTATTTGGAAATGAGACTTGGGAAGATGAACCCCCTTTGCTCACTAAAGAACTGGATGACTTGTCTAGGCAGAAATTACCTCAAAAGAGACAGGATTCTGGGAAGTTCTCAATACCTTGTACCATAGGCACCATGACCTTCAAGAAGGCCTTGTGTGACTTAGGGTCAAGTGTAAACTTCATGCCTCTCTCTGTAATGGAGAAGCTAGGGATCTTTGAGGTGCAAGCTGCAAAAATCTCACTAGAGATGGCAGACAACTCAAGAAAACAAGTTTATGGACTTGTGGAGGATGTTCTGGTAAAGGTTGAAGACCATTACATCCCTGCTGATTTCATAGTCCTAGAGACTGGGAAGTGCATGGATGAATCCATCATCCTTGGCAGACCCTTCCTAGCCACAGCAAAGGCTGAGATTGATGTTGATAGAGGAGAATTGATCATCCAAGTGAATGAAGAATCCTTGGTGTTTAAGGCTCAAGGATATCCCTCTGTCACCATGGAGAGGAAGCATGAAGAGCTTCTCTCAAAACAGAGCCAAACAGAGCCCCCACAGTCAAACTCTAAGTTTGGTGTTGGGAGGCCACAACCAACTTCTAAGTTTGGTGTTGAACCCCCACATTCAAACTCTAAGTTTGGTGTTGGGAGGTTCCAACATTGCTCTGAGTATCTGTGAGGCTCCATGAGAGCCCACTGTCAAGCTAATGACATTAAAGAAGCGCTTGTTGGGAGGCAACCCAATGTTATATTTTATCTATTCTCTTTTATTATTTTATGTTTTCTGTAGGTTGATGATCATGAGAAGTCACAAAATCAATTGAAAAAGCAAAAACAGAAAGAAAAACAAGAAGAAAAACAGCACACCCTGGAGGAAGAACCTACTGGCGTTTAAACGCCAGTAAGGCTAGCAGTTGGGCGTTTAACGCCCAGTCTGGCACCATTCTGGGCGTTTAACACCAGAAAGGGGCACCAGACTGGCGTTAAACGCCAGAAAAGGGCAAGCACTTGGCGTTAAACGCCAGAAATGGGCACCAGCCCGGCGTTTAACGCCAGAATTGGCCAGAAACGCATTTTTGCATGCCATTTGGTGCAGGGATGACTTTTCCTTGACACCTCAGGATCTGTGGACCCCACAGGATCCCCACCTACCCTACCACTCTCTCTCTTCTTCACCCATTCACCAATCACCTCAACACCTCTCCCCCAAAAACCCTTCACCTATCAAATCCCATCTTTCTCTTCACCACTCACATCCATCCTTCATAAAACCCCACCTACCCCACCATTCAAATTCAAACCACTTTCCCACCCAAACCCTCCCATACATGACCGAACCATCACCCTCCCCCACTCCTATATACACCTATCTTCACTCCTTCATTTTCACACAACATAAACACTCTTTCTCCTCCTTTGGCCAAACTACAAAGCCTCCCCTATCTCCTTCATTTCTTCTTCTTCTACTCTCTTCTTTCTTCTTTTGCTCGAGGACGAGCAAACCTTTTAAGTTTGGTGAGGTAAAAGCATTGCTTTTTGTTTTTCCATAACCATTTATGGCATCCAAGGCCAGAGAAACCTCTAGAAAGAGGAAAGGGAAGGCAAAAGCTTCCACCTCCGAGTCATGGGAGATGGAGAGATTCATCTCAAGGGTGCATCAAGACCACTTCTATGAAGTTGTGGCCTTGAAGAAGGTGATCCCCGAGGTCCCTTTTAAACTCAAAAAGAGTGAATATCCGGAGATCCGACATGAGATCCGAAGGAGAGGTTGGGAAGTTCTTACCAACCCCATTCAACTTGCCCATGATGCAAGGAGATGAACACCCTTACACTAGAAGGGTCAACTTTGATCAAAGGTTGGACCAAGTCCTCACAGTCATTTGTGAAGAGGGCGCCCAATGGAAGAGAGATTCAAGAGGAAAGCCGGTTCAATTGGGAAGGCATGACCTCAAACCCGTGGCTAGGGGATGGTTGGAGTTTATCCAACGCTCAATCATTCCCACTAGCAACCGGTCCGAAGTTACTATAGACCGGGCTATCATGATTCATAGCATCATGATTGGAGAAGAAATAGAAGTTCATGAGGTTATATCCCAAGAACTTTATAAGGTGGCGCACAAGTCCTCTACCTTGGCAAGGTTAGCCTTTCCTCATCTCATTTGTCACCTCTGTTATTCAGTTGGAGTTGACATAGAGGGAGACATCCCCATTGATGAGGACAAGCCCATCACTAAGAAAAGGATGGAGCACACAAGAGATCCCACTCATCATGAGATCCCTGAGATTCCTCAAGGGATGCACTTTCCTCCACAAAACTATTGGGAGCAACTAAACACCTCCCTAGGAGAATTGAGTTCCAACATGGGACAACTAAGGGTGGAGCACCAAGAACATTCCATTCTCCTCCATGAAATTAGAGAAGATCAAAGAATCATGAGAGAGGAGCAACAAAGACAAGGAAGAGACATTGAGGAGCTCAAGCACTCCATAGGATCTTCAAGAGGAAGAACAAGCCGCCATCACTAAGGTGGACCCGTTCTTTAATTTCCTTGTTCTTTATTTTTCTGTTTTTCGAATTTTAGTGCTTATGTTTATCTATGTTTGTGTCTTGTGATCATTAGTATCTTAGTGTCTATGCCTTAAAGTTATGAATGTCCTATGAATCCATCACCTCTCTTGAATGAAAAATGTTCTTAATTGAAAAAGAGAAGAATTGCATGAATTTTGAATTTTATAACAGTTTAATTATTTTGATGTGGTGGCATTACTTTTGTCTTCTGAATGAATGCTTAAACAGTGCATATGTCTTTTGAATTTGTGGTTCATGAATGTTGGCTCTTGAAAGAATGATGAAAAAGGAGACATGTTACTGAGGATCTGAAAAATCATAAAAATGATTCTTGAAGCAGAAAAAAAGCAGTGAATACAAAAAAAAATATTCGAAAAAAAAAAGAGAGAAAGAAAAAGAAAGAGAAAAAGAAAGAAAAAGAAAGAAAAAGAAAGAAATAAAGTTGTGATCCAAGGCAAAAAGAGTGTGCTTAAGAACCCTGGACACCTCTAATTGGGGACTCTAGCAAAGCTGAGTCACAATCTGAAAAGGTTCACCCAATTATGTGTCTGTGGCATGTATGTATCCGGTGGTAATACTGGAAGACAGAGTACTTTGGGCCACGGCCAAGACTCAATAAGTAGCTGTGTCCAAGAATCATCATACTTAACTAGGAGAATCAATGACACTATCTGGATTCTGAGTTCCTAAAGAAGCCAATCATTCTGAATTTCAAAGGATAGAGTGAGATGCCAAAACTGTTCAGAGGCAAAAAGCTAAAAGCCCTGCTCATCTAATTAATACTGATCTTCATAGATGTTTTTGGAATTCATTGCATATTCTCTTCTTTTTATCTTATTTGATTTTCAGTTGCTTGAGGACAAGCAACAATTTAAGTTTAGTGTTGTGATGAGCGGATAATTTGTACGCTTTTTGGCATTGTTTTTAGTATGTTTTTAGTATGATCTAGTTAGTTTTTAGTATATTTTTATTAGTTTTTAGTTAAAATTCACTTTTCTGGACTTTACTATGAGTTTGTGTGTTTTTTTGTGATTTCAGGTATTTTCTGGCTGAAATTGAGGGACCTGAGCAAAAATCTGATTCAGAGACTAAAAAGGAATGCAGATGCTGTTGGATTCTGACCTCCCTGCACTCGAAGTGGATTTTCTGGAGCTACAGACGCCCAATTGGCGCGCTCTCAACGGCGTTGGCAAGTAGACATCCTGAGCTTTCCAGCAATATATGATAGTCCATACTTTGCCCAAGATTTGATAGCCCAAACCGGCATTCAAAGTCACCCTCAGAATTCCCAGCGTTAAACGCCGGAACTGGCACAAGGATGGGAGTTAAACGCCCAAACTGGCATAAAAGCTGGCGTTTAACTCCAAGAAGAGTCTCTACACGAAAATGCTTCAATGCTCAGCCCAAGCACACACCAAGTGGGCCCGGAAGTGGATTTTTACGTCATTTACTCATCTCTGTAAACCCTAGGCTACTAGTTCTCTATAAGTAGGACCTTTTACTATTGTATTGAGATATCTGGGTAGCTACCTTTGTTCTTATGCTATCTTAGATCATTGGGAGGCTGGCCATTCGGCCATGCCTAGACCTTGTTCTTATGTATTTTCAACGGTGGAGTTTCTACACACCATAGATTAAGGTGTGGAGCTCTGCTGTACCTCGAGTATTAATGCAATTACTATTGTTCCTCTATTCAATTCTGCTTGTTCTTGTTCTAAGATATCACTTGTTCTTCAACTTGATGAATGTGATGATCCGTGACACTCATCATCATTCTCACCTATGAACGTGTGCCTAACAACCACCTCCGTTCTACCTTAGATTGGGTGAATATCTCTTGGATTCCTGATACACGATGCATGGTTGATCGCCTGACAACCGAGCGCTCGCCTGACAACCGAGCCAGCCATTCCGTGAGATCAGAGTCTTCGTGGTATAGGCTAGAACTGATGGCGGCATTCAAGAGAATCCGAAAGGTCTAACCTTGTCTGTGGTATTCTGAGTAGGATTCAATGATTGAATGACTGTGACGAGCTTCAAACTCCTGAGGGCGGGGCGTTAGTGACAGACGCAAAAGAATCACTGGATTCTATTCCGGCCTGATTGAGAACCGACAGATGGATAGCCGTGCCGTGACAGGGTGCGTTGAACATTTCCACTGAGAGGATGGGAGGTAGCCACTGACAACAGTGAAACCCTTGCATAAGCTTGCCATGGAAAGGAGTAAGAAGGATTGGATGAAGACAGTAGGAAAGCAGAGAGACGGAAGGAATACAGCATCTCCATACGCTTATCTGAAATTCCCACCAATGAATTACATAAGTATCTCTATCTTTATCTTTATGTTTTATTCGTATATCACCCATATCCATTTGAGTTTGCCTGACTAAGATTTACAAGGTGACCATAGCTTGCTTCATACCAACAATCTCTGTGGGATCGACCCTTACTCGCGTAAGGTTTATTACTTGGACGACCCAATACACTTGCTGGTTAGTTGTGCAAAGTTGTGTTTATGCCATGGTATTGAACACCAAGTTTTTGGATTCATTACCGGGGATTATTTGATTCGTGAAAAGTATTGATCACAATTTCGTGCACCAGTTGCTTCTTTCAGAAGCATAGAAGTAGTCATTCTGGGCTACCATTTCAATGACATCTATGGCTTCTTCAATAGTTTTCTTCTTATTTAGAGATCCTCCGGATGAATGGTCTACAGCCTTCTTTGACTCATAAGAAAGACCTTCATAGAAAATGTGAAGTTGAACCCACTCATTGAACATGTCCGGTGGGCATCTTCTTGTTAAGTCCTTGAATCTCTTCCATGCCTCATAGAGAGTCTCACCATCTTGTTGCCTGAAAGTTTGCACATCAGCTCTCAGCCTGTTAATTCTTTGAGGAGAGTAGAATCTTGCCAAAAAATTGTTCACCACGTCTTCCCAATTTGTTAAGCTCTCCTTCGGGAAGGATTCAAGCCATTTAGATGCTTTGTCCCTGAGTGAAAAAGGGAACAAAAGTAGCCTATAGACATCCAGATGGACTCCATTAGACTTCATAGTGTCACATATTCTCAGGAAGGTGGTTAGATGTTGATTGGGGTCTTCTTGGGCACTTCCTCCAAATGAGCAGTTGTTCTGAACAAGGGTGATGAGCTGGGGTTTTAATTCAAAGTTGTTGGCATGTATGGTGGGCTTTTGGATGCTACTTCCACAGTTTCCTGGATTTGGATTGATGTAAGAGCCTAGAACTCTCCTCTCTTGCCCAGCATGATTTGCAGGGCCTTCTCTGGCATGGTTGTGAGCTTCTTCTTCATGATGGTTTTCCAAATTCTCCTCCATGTTTGTTTCAAAGTACTCTTCCTCTTCCTCAGCACCAATAACTCTTTTCCCTCTTGCTTCCCTCCTTGATCTATGAAGGGTCCTCTCAGGTTCTGAATTAAAGGAAGTTGAAGCTCTGCCTCTTCTCCCTGTCATACAACTAACAGAGCACACAACAAGAGATAAAATAAAGTGATTATTCTTATTAGAGTGATTGTTAATGTGAGTGGTGCAATTTATCAAACAGTTAGTGGGTTAGTGAGCAGAATTGTAAGTAAATTCAAAGAAAAGAAAATAAATAATGAGGGGATATGGGGTGAGGAAGAAACTAAATAAACTAAAAGTAAATGACTGGATAAAATAAACAAACGAAAGAAAAATGCTCAATCTAGTGAACTTCCAACTTAATCATTGTTGATACAAAATCAATCCTCGGCAATGGTGCCATAAACTTGATGCACGAAAACTTGTCTCTCAACAAATGTCCCTTCTGCAAGTATACCAAATTATCGTCAAGTAAAAACTCACAATAGAGTGAGGTCGAATCCCACAGGGATTGGTTGGTCAAGCAACTTTAATTGGTAGAATATGCTAGTTGAGCTAAACAGAGTGTAGTTGATATTACAGGAAATTAAATGGCGGCAAAGTAAATTGCAGAAAATAAAGTGCAGAATCTTAAATGGGGAATTGGAGAGATGAACATGGAACTAAATGACAGAAAGTAAAGAGAATTGGTAAGATCAGAGATGGGGAATTCATTGGGCTCAGGAGATGTTGTATTCTCCGGATCAAATTCATTTTCATCTCTTCCTCAATCAAAGCATAT
Organism: Arachis hypogaea; assembly: GCF_003086295.3. NCBI lineage: Eukaryota > Viridiplantae > Streptophyta > Magnoliopsida > Fabales > Fabaceae > Arachis > Arachis hypogaea. The sequence continues at coordinate 49,709,513 of NC_092042.1, read as the reverse complement.
ATTGATCTCCTTGGCAATCTTAAGTGATTGGGTTCCAATTCCTTGGCAACCCAATCTCTCTAAGCTTGAACAATTTTCCAATTCCTTGATTTAATTGCTCATAGGAAGAGATGAAGTGTGGTCACTGATTATACCACATGTATTTCCAAATCAAAGTGTTAGGAAGATTACATGTCACTATATCCGCCCAAACCCCAATTTGGTCCAACATGAGAAAGCATTTCTAGCATCATCTCCTCATCCCTTTTCCAAGGCTCAAAGGAGATCCAATTATGGAGAGTTTCTTTTCCAAGATAACTAACCAATTGAATTAAGATCGAAAGCTTTCTAGTAAATCAAAAGAGAAGAAAGAAGAAGAAGAATGAAAACTATAATTGATCCATCAAATTACAACAGAGCTCCCTAACCCAATGAAAGTGGTTTATTTGTTCATAGCTCTGGAAATGGGAAATGGCAGAAAAGAATACATGCTTAACTAGAAAATGCAGAAAAGTAAATATACAGAGGGTAGTTCTCCAAAGTGCCAAAAGCCCTTCTATAATTCAAAACTACTCCTATATATACTACTCTTCTTGGTCTTCTAGTGAGTTCTTCAAGTCTTGGATGTGGGCCTTATATATTGAGTTGAAGCAGTTACAATCTTTAGTAGGCTCAACTTGCAGGAAAGTGTGAGTTAGGCATGGGCGTTAACGTTAAGTGAAATTGTGGGTTCGAGAACCTTAGTGGCAATCACCTTTTTCACTAACAATCCAACCCCATATAGTCCACGTTAACTTCAACGTTAGTGGCACTAACGTGACCACTAATGTTGCCTTATGATCCTTCGTAAGCGTTATTGGGAATCACCTTTCCCAATAATGTTGCCTTGTGCCCCTCTTTTCCTACGTTAGAGTTCACATTAGTATAACTAACGTGACTCTTAACGTGGCATGCCTATCTCCGAGAGCATTAGTGACACTTACCTTTGTCACTAACGCTCCAAACGCCCCTCTTTCCCACGTTAGAGTTCACGTTAACTAGGTTAATGTGGCCACTAACGTGGTAGTGAATGCCGTCTCCAACGTTAGTGACAAAGATGAGTGTCACTAACGTTGGCTCATCAATCTCAGCTCCACGTTAACTTTCACGTTAGTGGTCTTAATGTGACCACTAACGTGGGCAATGCTAGCTTGATCCAACGTTAGTGACAAAGCTGAGTGTCACTAACGTTGGTATTGTCTTCCCTTCCACGTTAGAGTTCACGTTAACTAAGTTAACGTGACTCTTAACATGGCCAATTACCACTTTTGTAGCATTAGGGGTGTTCACATTTACTACTAACGCTGGAGCTCTCTTTATCTCCACGTTAACTACCACGTTAATGTAGTTAACGTGGCAATTAACATGGGCTTATGATGGCTTCGCAGGAGTTATTATCGACCATCTTTCTCATTAACGTTGCAAGCTCGTCTCCATTCCACGTTAGTGGTCACATTAATTAGATTAACGTGGCTACTAACGTGGTTCTTCCTTGCCTCCTTTGTCTTGAAATCAAGCAAATAGAGTGCATCAAAGCTCTAGCCCAAGTCATGAGATTATGCATCATCAATTAGTCATTCAATCCTTGCAAAATCCTCATGAAATCATGCAAAATTCACAATAGTTGCTTGAATTAAGGTGTAGGTGTATTTTCATCCAAAACTTGCCTTATTCACTAAGATAATGCATGAAACTACCATAAAACAGTAAAGAAAAGGTCAGTGAAACTGGCCTAGATGCCCTGGCATCAATCATAATCATACAAACTATTAAACTAATATTAATCACGTAAATACTAATAAATTAATAAATAATAATAAACTTACATAATTAGGATGCCCCAGATAATTGACAACATGATTTTCAAGAGACGTATAATCACGTACTATTATAAATATATTAATCCCACTCTCAACTTTAAAACTAATTCAAAACATTCCTAAACACCAAATCCTACCACTCCTTTATCACTCTCAAAGTAAATAATGAAAACTATCACAGCACCACCACTATTTTATAATACATCTGCTGCCAACTCCCAATGTCCCACATTAATGGTTGCAGTTCTCGGTGCAAGGCTTCCCTTTTGCAGCGCAACACGTGGTAACACGCAGCTTGCGTGCCGCGCAGGATGCTGAGACGTGGACCACTGAGTCCAACACGTGGTTTGTGTACTACACAAATGTTGGACACGTGGTTGGACCAGGCTTACACACAGCCTACATGCTGAGTTGGCATTGACACGTTGCGCTCGTGTCTTTGGTGGACACGTCAACATGTTACCTGCGTCGTTAACTGCATGTTAACTCCCTTTTCTGACAGATCTATAATTCTGTAAAATATCTTAAACACCCATATTCAAGTAAAGCACCACTCATTTCTACATATGTAAAATAAGTTCTGACAAAACAATATACAATAGCCAATTACATTTATTTATTTTAGGTTTAATTACTCTGCAGGTCCCTATACTTTCACCAAATTTTCAATTAGGTCCCTATACTTTTTTTTCTTTTCAATTGGATCCCTATACATTATTTTTTTTTTCAATTTAGTCCCTGTTAACGTTAAACGTCAAAAAAATGTTACTGAATTGTGAAATTTCTTATATACCCTTAGGGACCCAATTGAAAAGAAATAAAATATAGGGACCTAACTGAAAATTCGATGAAACTATAAATATTCAATGAAAGATATTCTTATAATCCCTATTCAATGATTCTACGACATGAAAGATATTCCTATAATCTTTTTTATTTTGTCACTATCATTCTTTTGCTTATTTTTATATAAATTGTACCAAAAATAGTTTTTGTTTTTTTTTTTTACTTTCAAAATACCTTATTTTTAAAGAACATATAGAAAAAAAGGAATGGATAAAATAAAATAGAAATAGTAGTAATAAATGTATGTAGAATTCAATTTCCATTATTCAAGTATTTATTATGATCATATGATATTTTACATTTGTATGGATTCATGAAATATAGTTTATGTCTTTATCATATCATTGTACACCATGGAAAACCACAAGGTTATCTAATTTGTGTTTTTAAAATTTGAAATCTAAAAATAAAAACCATAGAAAAAATAATTTCAGTGTAATACAGGTAATATATAAATCAATTCTTGTGTTGTAGCCTCCCACTCCCACTCTCTGAACCAGCATAGGATCAACAATAAAGAGCAGACTTGAGTTCATCAGGTGTCCCAACAAGATAGTCCACCAAAAGCTTCAATCAAAGCATGGTAGCCTGTAGCCTGCTTTTGAAACAAAGGAAGTCGGAGCAGGATCATCTTTGTAAGGTCCATTCAACTCTTTAGGGGTTCTCTGGTCACCACCATATACACCTCCAGAATTTTCACTCCACATTCCTAGATTAAACCATTACAAACAGCATCAATAGTCACCGACTCTTTTATAATTTAGTTTCCAAAAGAAGAGACTCTTGCAAACAATCTTGACGAATTCAGGACAACAAGATTCGTTTATAATTTACCTTTACCACTGCTCAGTACTTAGTACTCACTAGTAACTAGTAAAAAAATCTCATAGAACTTGGAATTTTGGGTTGTCGCATAGTAATTACACCAGCTTATGTAATTCTATCTATTACAAAACTACTAGCTATAGATAGAAACATAAAAGAGTTCATGGAAGATCCTAGTTCAAAACAATTGCAGTAAAATTTTATGCTAGCGTGAATCAATAGAATCAATCATCATATTCTCAATTTTATACACTTTTCATACTGGTTGTTACTTAACAATGTTGTATAGACTAAAATAAGAACCATTCTACTATATGACAGATGAAAATATAACTAAAGATAAGGGCATCAATAAGTATGGGTTCAGCAGTATATACCTCAACTTCAACGGTACTAAATCCAAATCCAAAATTCCTTCAACTACAAAATAAGTCAATCGTGATAAGCTACTGCAGCAGCAATACAATAACCGAGGCCAACCCCTATGGTCTCCCAAGTCCCTGTATTCAACCTAGTCCTGGGCTCTGTCTGAACCAACATAGCCCTACCTACATCTATGGTGTTTGCACCCTCAGACACCACTACTGGAGTCGGGCTTCTGACTATAAGAATTGCATCTCTTATGATCCTCGTTGGTGTTAAGAAATTAAATGGCACAACATCCTTAGTAATCTGAGCCTCCATCTTTGGAGCATTATCCTTAGACTTCTTCTATATAGCTTCTCCCACAGGTGGTTCCTGGTCAAACAAAAAGATCATCCTTAATCTCCTTATTCAGAGTCTCTACAACTGTTTTTGCATTACCAACCAAATCCAAATAGGTTTCCTCAGCTCAATCTCTTCCTCATTAATATATATAATATTATAAACCTTAAACCATTATCTCAAAAAAAATTCAAAAATCAATTCAAAAAATAGGTATTCAACCACTGCTATATTTTTCGTAATCAACTCAAAAACCATTATCTCAAAAAAATTATCATATGCTTAAATATGTTTCATCAACTTTGAAAAACAAACTAAAAATTTAACTCGTTACCTGTTTTGGCATATTGACTTCAGGCAGCGAGGGGTGGCCCGGCGAGGCACAGCAAGGGAATGCCACGAACCTATGGATGAACAATGTGGAGCAGAGCAGAGCAGACTGACAAACAATATAGAGCAGATCAGAAGCGACGGAAGACCACCAACCGACATACGCTTACAACACCATGGACGACGACGCAGATGGACGATGAAACCAACGAACGGAGGAGAAGCGCCAAGAACTTACTGTTCCCTATTTCACCGTGAGAGGAGAAAAGAAGATAAAGAGATTCGTGAAGTGAGGAAGAAAAGAAGAAAAAGAAGAACAAAGAAAGAAAGAAGATGGAGTGCGTATTTGGCTAGGCGGGCAACGGGTTCACGATCGTGGTGGCGGAAACGTCGGCAGTTCACAGCATCCTTGTGCACAACTCCAACAAAGACAGAGAAAGTTAGGGCTGGCAAGGAATCTCTCATTTTGGGGACCAAGGGCTGTTTTGGTATTTCAAAAAAATAGAGAGTTGTTTAATTAGTTATTATAAATTAATTATGAGAATATTCTATTTTTTAACGAAATATTCTGTTATTTCAAACGGTTTTGTAACGACAGGGACTAAATTGAAAAAAAAATTAACATCTAGGGACCCAATTAAAAGAAAAAAAGTATAGGGACCTAATTGAAAATTCGGTGAAACTATAGGGACCTGCAGAGTAATTAAACCTTTATTTTACTATACAATTAACCACACATAGCTAAAGCAATTATAATAATAACTACATTCAAATTAATAAATCAGATAAATTAATAAATTTGTGTTAAAAATAATAATAACAAAAGCAATCATAATAACAGAAGCAATAATAATAACAACTAGTGTTAAAAATATATAATAAATTTGTTATCAGTTTAAATTTATTATCTTGTTTAACTAAAATTTATATTTAATAATAATAACGAAAGCAATAACAATAACAAAACTATATCATAATCATACAAACTATTAAACTAATATTAATCAAGTAAATACTAATAAATTAATAAATAATAATGAACTTACATAATTAGGATTCCCCAAATAATTGATAACATGATCTTCAAAAGACGTATAATCACGTACCATTATAAATATATTAATCCCACTCTCAACTTTAAAACTAATTCAAAACATTCCTAAACCCCACCCTCACCACTCCTTCATCACTTTCAAAACAAATAATGAAAACCATCACAGTCCCATCTCCAATTTATAATACATTCGCTGCTAACCCCCAACGTCCCATATTAAGGGTTGCTATTCTCGATGTAGGGCTGCCCTCTTGCGATGCAACATGTGGCAACACGCAGCTTGCGTGCTCTGCAGGATACTGCACGTGGACAGCTGGTACACGAAATCGTGATACACAACTTCGTGCAATTGACCAGCAAGTGCACTGGGTTGTCCAAGTAATACCTTACGTGAGTAAGGGTCGATCTCACGGAGATTGTCGGCTTGAAGCAAGCTATGGTCATCTTGAAAATCTCAGTTAGGCAGATTCAAATAGTTATGGGGTTTTGATAATTAAAAGATGAATAAGAACATAAAAGCTATGGTCATCTTGTAAATCTCAAGAATGCTACCTGGTGCACGAAATTATGATCATCAATAGAGCCATCAACATGGTATGCACAATTGCAATCTCAACTCTTTATCACAACTTCGCACAACTAACCAGCAAGTGCACTGGGTCATCCAAGTAATAAACCTTACGCGAGTAAGGGTCGATCCCACGGAGATTGTTGGTATGAAGCAAGCTATGGTCACCTTGTAAATCTTAGTCAGGCAGATTCAAATGGTTATGGATGATATACGAATAAGGCATAAAGATAGAGATACTTATGTAATTCATTGGTGAGAACTTCAGATAAGCGTATGGAGATGCTTTGTCCCTTCCGTCTCTCTGCTTTCCTACTGTCTTCATCCAATCCTTCTTACTCCTTTCCATGGCAAGCTGTATGTTGGGCATCACCGTTGTCAGTGGCTACAATCCCGTCCTCTCAGTGAAAATGTTCAACGCACCCTGTCACGACACGGCTAATCATCTGTCGGTTCTCAATCAGGTTGGAATAGAATTCATTGATTCTTTTGCGTCTGTCACTAACGCCCAGCCTTCAGGAGTTTGAAGCTCGTCACAGTCATTCAATCATTGAATCCTACTCAGAATACCACAGACAAGTTTTAAACCTTCCGGATTCTCTTGAATGCCGCCATCAATTCTAGCTTATACCATGAAGATTCCGATTAAGGGATCCAAGAGATAAACATTCAAGCCTTGTTTGCTTGTAGAATAGAAGTGGTTGTCAGGCACTCGTTCATAAGTGAGAATGATGATGAGTGTCACATAATCATCACATTCATCATGTTCTTGGGTGCAAATGAATATCTTAGAACAAGAATAAGCTGAATTGAATAGAAGAACAATAGTAATTGCATTAATACTCGAGGTACAGCAGAGCTCCACACCTTAATCTATGGTGTGTAGAAACTCCACCGTTGAAAATACATAAGTGATAATAGTTATCATTGGCTTCGGCCCCAAAGAGGGAACCAGAAGAACCAAGATCTGATCTAAGAACTAGACGTCCAAAGATGAAAATACAATAACAAAAGGTCCTATTTGTAGAGAACTAGTAGCCTAGGGTTTACAGAAATGAGTAAATTACATAAAAATCCACTTCCGGGCCCACATAGTGTGTGCTTGGGCTGAGCATTGAAGCTTTCATGTGTAGAGACTTTTCTTGGAGTTTAACGCCAGCTTTTGTGCCAGTTTGGGCGTTTAACTCCCATTCTTGTGCCAGTTCCACCGTTTAACGCCGGGCAGTTTTGAGCTGATTTGGAACGCCAGTTTGAGCCATCAAATCTCGGGCAAAGTATAAACTATTATACATTGCTGGAAAGCCAAGGATGTCTACTTTCCAACTTTGTTGAGAACGTGCCAATTGGGCTTCTGTAGCTCCAGAAAATCCACTTCGAGTGCAGGGAGGTCAGAATCCAACAGCATCTACAGTCCTTTTCAGCCTCTGAATCAGATTTTTGCTCAGGTCCCTCAATTTCAGCCAGAAAATACCTGAAATCACAGAAAAACACACAAACTCATAGTAAAGTCCACAAAAGTGAATTTTAACTAAAAACTAATAAAAATATAATAAAAACTAACTAAAACATACTAAAAACTACTAAAAATAATGCCAAAAAGCGTATAAATTATCCGCTCATCACAACACCAAACTTAAATTGTTGCTTGTCCCCAAGCAACTGAAAATCAAATAAGATAAAAAGAAGAGAATATGCAATGAATTCCAAAAACATCTATGAAGATCAGTATTAATTAGATGAGTAGGGCTTTTAGCTTTTTGCCTCTGAACAGTTTTGGCATCTCACTCTATCCTTTGAAATTCAGAATGATTGGCTTCTATAGGAACTCAGAATCTAGATAGTGTTATTGATTCTCCTAGTTAAGTATGATGATTCTTGAACACAGCTACTTTATGAGTCTTGGCCGTGGCCCAAAGCACTCTGTCTTCCAGTATTACCACCGGATACATACATGCCACAGACACATAACTGGGTGAACCTTTTCAGATTGTGACTCAGCTTTGCTAGAGTCCCCAATTAGAGGTGTCCAGGGTTCTTAAGCATACTCTTTTTGCCTTGGATCACAACTTTATTCTTTTTCTCTCCTTTTTTTTCGATTTTCTCCCCTTTTTTTCTCTTTTTTTTGAATATTCACTGCTTTTTCAAGAATCATTTTTATGATTTTTCAGATCCTCAATAACATGTCTCCTTTTTCATCATTCTTTCAAGAGCCAACCATTCATAAACAACAAATTCAAAAGACATATGCACTGTTTAAGCATACATTTAGAAAACAAAAGTATTGCCACCACATCAGAATAATTAATCTGTTATAAAATTTAAAATTCATGCAATTCTTCTCTTTTTCAATTAAGAACATTTTTCATTCAAGAAAGGTGATGGATTCATAGGACATTCATAACTTTAAGGCATAGACACTAAGACACTAATGATCATAAGACACAGATATAGATAACATAAGCATGGAAATTCGAAAAACAAGAAATAAAGAACAAGGAAATTAAAGAACGGGTCCACTGATAAACGAAATTTAGCATGCCGATTTAGAATTCAAAGATGAATATGATCGTGAGTATAGTCTAATCGACACTTAAATTTCGTACCAAACAATCCTACAATCTATATCCGAGAGTACTAGTCTCCCGAGTCGTCCTCCCTTGGAATTGCCAAAGTGTGCATCTTATTGATTAGAAAGCCTTGTTAGGATTCTTTGAAAGTTTTAGCAAAGTAGTAGGAAACAAACAATCAATCATTAAAAGACTTGGCTTAGGGTTGACATTAGAATTTATATCCTTATAGTTCTTTTAATGATGATAACAATTAGGCCTTGCCTCATTTAGTTATCCTCTAGGTATAGAGGAAAGTCAAATGAAAATAATCAACTTGAGTCACAAGTCCTAGCTTCACCTCATGGGAATCTAGCTTTAGTGCACTCCAAGTCAATTGGCAATCCCTAATTCCAAATCAACAATTGACACAACTATTCAACTTCTTCTAATGGCCCAACCCTATGCCAAGTGAGAAATTTCTACTCCATAACTAGTGTTGACATTTTATCAAACATTTGATGAGCAAGAAAGAAAGTCATAGTAAAATGAGATGAAAAGTAGAATTAAAAGTATTGCAACACAAGGAACTAACAACAAGTATCAAAGAGCAACAATGAGGATCAAATTCTCAAAGTATTGATGAAATCCAAAACCACAAAGTTGAATTCTAGATCTAAGAGAATTTAGCAATTACAACTACTACTTGAAATTGGAGAAGAAAATCTATGACATGAACAAAATAAAGTGAGAATTGCAATGGATCTCACCAAAGAGTAATTGAAACTTCAGAAATTGGATGAAGAAGAACCCAAGTGAGAGCTTGAGATCTCTCTCTCCTCCTCCAAGAGTGTAACTAACTATCCCCCAAAATATATAAAATCTAGAAAAATGAACTAAGAGTCCTTAACCCTTGCTCCTTTGGTCCTCTTAAGCTTTTCCCGCCAAGGAATTCCCTAAAAATGGGATTCCCAACTAACTCCACGCCTAAGTCACGTGGCTCCTTAAAAAAATCATATTCGAACATCGGCGCGCACGCGCAAAGTACGCGCGCGCCACCTAGGCATCTTGTACTGTGCGCGGAGGCGTGATGTACGCGTGCGCGCAGATGAAAATCATGGCTTAGCCGCTACGCAAGCCGGCTCGTGGCTTCGACCTGTAGTTGCTCTATCCACGCGGACGCGTCAAGTGCGCGCACGCGCCCATGCTGAGGTTTCCAAGGCTTAATTCTCGTGCTCCCTTCCTTTGCACCCGTCCTCCTTCTCTCTTCCGGTCCATCCCTGCCCTATATTCTGAAACCACTTAACACACAAATCACGGCATCGAATGGCATCACGAGAAGATTAGAAATGTATCTAGTTTAGTGCAAAATAAGCATGTTTTCATCCATGGGGCAAAACTAGGAAAGGAACACAAAATCTTGTATTTTCATATAGAAAGTGTGTGGAATCATTGATAAAACCCCTGACATCAACACAAGATAAACCCTCAAAATGGGGTTTATCAACCTCCCCACACTTAGATTCTAGCATGTCCTCATGCTTAGAGAAATGCAAAAGAAACGCAGAAGACCGAGGGATCACAAAAGTATAAGACTCATGAAGTGCAACCTACTTCTATGAATGCAACTATGACTAGTGCTATTATCTACTTGGTTAGGAACAAATCAACCTTCCCATGACATATGCGAGCATATGGGACACGATGGTGGTCAAAGTATGGGACTTGCCAATTTTTAAGCATCAAATGCGATATATGCAACCTTGCATGAGGAATGCTCGTGAGAGCCGGGAATCAAGGAATTGAGCATCGAACCCTCACCGAAAGTGTTTACACTCTAGCCGCTCGGTGTTTGGGGTTGATTCACTCAATTCTCCTCTAATCATGCTTTCCAAGATTTGTTTTTCTTCTAATAGCCGACAATTATTCAATGCATGCATACAATTATCATGAGGTCTCTTCTTTAGGTTGTAATGGGGCTAGGGTTAAGGTAGGATGCATATTTGGCCAAGTGAGCTTGAAATTTAAATCTTTTATAGGCTTAGACTTCCCACCTAACCTATGACATCCTATACAATTAAGTTCTAACCTAACTACCCGTTTTTCACTTTTTCACATACTCATGCACTTTCGTTTCACTTCACAACACTTGTGCATTGATTTTATTGAGCTACACTTTGCTTTGGGGCATTTTGTCCCCTTTTTATTTCTTTCTTTTCCTATTTTTCTTTCTTCTTTTTTTTTCTTTTCCTATTTTTCTTGTCTTTTGCATATTTATTTCTTTTCTTTTCTTTTTTTTTCTTTTCTTTTTCTCATTTTTTTTATATACAAGAACATCAATGCATAAGGTTTTACATTTGATCAATACATGAGTATGTACCCAATTCCCAATATTTTCAATAACAATACAAAATTACCCTTTTATTCACCTAATGTCCCAAGGTTCCCACACTTGAATGATACTCACACACTCTAGCCTAAACTAATCAAAGATCCAAATAAGGACATTTATTGTTTTTCGCTTTAAGGCTTGTAATGTGCTAAATTAAGAACAAAAAGGGGTAGGCTCAAATTTGGCTAACAAAGGAAGATAAAAGGTAAAGCCATTTGGGTAAGTGAGCTAATAAAATGATGGCCTCAATCATATAAATGCATGAATACACAGAATAACGGACACAGAGAATCAAACAAATCAAGGGTTACAATCACAGAAAGAGAATAATGCACACAAGAAGGAGAATAAGTGGTTATAAGATGTAACCACGCAATTAGGCTCAAAACTCACTAGCTTGTGTTCTTACTCAAAAATCATGTTCCAAAATATAATTCTTCATGCAAATTTGGCATCAAAGTATTTTAAAATTGGCAATGCCACGGTTGCCCCAAAGCATTGGTTTCCTAAGAAAGAGTTTCATTGTTCCAACCAAGTAAACTTATCATGCGAATGGTGCCAACTAAAACCTAATCATGCAACCTATCCTAATTATGATGGAGATCAAGGAACAAGAATTTATTCGGGTGTTACCTACGGAGATCGGTCGGCCAACCTCCCCACACTTAAAACTTAGCACGGTCCTCCGTGCTATAGGTTAGGCGCAATGGGTGGTCGAGTCCCGAGTGTCCCTCATCTCCAATGTCATCGGTATCCCCGCTTGAAGTTGCGGTGGACGTGGAGATATCTGGCTCCTCCATAGGTGGTGTGACTACGCTTAGAAGTCTCTTCACATGAGCATATCGGCGTTGGTTACGCCTCTCATAACGGTCCAATTTCTTGTGAAGGTCTTCAAAGCGTTGGGTGGCTACTTTTTGTGGTGTAGATGATGTGGTAGTGTTGCGTGTTGGTGTGGGTAGTCCAATGTCCTTGGTGAATTCCGGAGGCCTGAGGCACCTCTTGGTCGGAATGACATCGCCTTCGACCGGAATTGAGGTTTTCCTATCCTTTGCCTCTCGGTTGACGCCGGCCCTTGCAACTAATTCGGTCACCATAGCGGGGAATGGTAGATTTCCTTTGGCATGAATGCGCCCCATGGATTGGCGAATGGCATGCGAAATGTTGACCGGTTTCTCGGTTAAGATGCACTATATCAATAAGGCATGCTCGGCGGTAATGGATGACCCATGGGTGCTCGGGAGCACGTAGTGAGCTAAAATTTGGGCCCATGCCGTAGCTTCTTGAGTGTGGTAGCGGGCATCCAAACCCTTTGGTCGTTGCTTTATGGTCCCCCGAATCCAACATGAGTCGGGTAAAGCAATTATGCAGAGGATAGCGCTCCAATCGAACGCACGGTCATCACATGCAGTCAAGACTTCTTGGTAAGCATCATAGTTATCTGTCAACGGCTCAATCCCAAGGACTTCTCGGATGGTGTTCACTGTGACCGACACTTGCTTCCGGCGCACAAATACTGATGTGAGAAGGGGTGAGTGGTAGTTGGAATAGAATTCCACCACCCACGAGAGATTGGCCTCCTTTGGTTGCCTCAAGAGGAACCTCCATTGCCTCCGGTCAATGTGTGGCATCACTATCGGAGTGTGGTGAGCCGGTAGGACTAGAAGGGGCTCCGAGTGATAATTCCGTTCAATCATTCTTGAGTAAATAAGTTCGCAGTAGCGGTTAGGGAACTTATTTGAATCCTTTGGAGGGTTGTCCTTCTCTAGAACATCAACGGGGCCCTTAGCCTTCTTCAGGAACGGCTTGGCCGTTAGTTCTTGGTGCGCCCTATTGGAAGCTGGCTTCTTCGGAGCTTTTCCTTTGTTCCTTTTTATTACCATCCTGTGATAACATAGAAGGGGGATAATATCAAACCCAAAGAAGCGTAATTGAATATGATGATGCAAATGAAGAGTTATGCCATAAGAAAATGGGTATCTTTATTACATCACAGCTGCAACATGTAACTAAGATAACATGTGATGAGCAAGGGTAGTTTAAGCATGCAAGTAATAAGAATGAGATGCATACACCCTCAAATATCTAAAACGGGAAGCAAGTTAAGAAAAGTGAGTGGATGGATTGGAGAATGTGGGGATGTACGCAAAAGTGATTAGTTGAGAGGCAATGTAGTCAAAATGAGCTCAAAACTCAAGTATGCCTTTCGTCGAACACTTGGCGTGCACCCTTTTTATAGTATGTGATTGGGTGAAGGTGAAAGCAATGTAGCATTCCACAATCCATTATCAATGACTACAGTGCACAGTGATTGTAAGAAAAAAAACAAGCAACACATCTCATTTACCAATGCAAGAGAAGTCGAGACCCATATGCCAATGAAGAGTTAAATTGAAAAAGAGGGAAAGAAAAACAAAAACACCCTAAAGAAGTAACTAAAAAGGGGGAGGAGAAAAGGAAAGAAGCTACCTAGAAGAAAATGAAACTAAATGATTAAGAATCAAAAGAGATAGGCGGAGTAAGAGGGTAGCTTAGTATAGTACCTTGAGAGATGGAAGAGGATATGGAAGAAGAAGTTGGAGAGTGGAGTGATGGAGGGTGGAGGGGTGATGTGGGGCCACCGGAGGTAGGTGGTGGGAGGTGGTTGACTGGAAGAAGAGATGGTAGTAAGTGGATGGGTAGTAGAGAGAATGAGAAGAAGAGGGAAAGGAGAAGAAGAATGAAGGGGGCAAGTAAGCTCCCTCGTAAGTTGGCGTCGATCACCCGCGCGTCCGCGCATGGTGCGCGCTCGCGCAAGGGAGCGAGGTGGAGTGGGGGCGCGTGTGCGTACGCTGCGCGCACGCGCCCATGCACTTGGGCTGGCAGCACAGGGGTGGCATAGAGGTAGCACAACTCTCTAGACGAGGTATCAGAAGTTGGCTGCAGGGCTATTGGCGCGCGCGCGCACGGTGTGCGTACGCGTCAATGTGGTTATGCCCCAGGCATGAGATGGGCCTGGGGTGGGCCTAACTCTCTGTGGAGTGGCCTAGAGGAGGGTGCAGCACAGGGGACGCGTACGCGGCTAAGGCGCGCGCGCGCACCTCGTGTGGCTAGTGTATGGACGCGTGCGCGCTAGGTGCGCGCACACGGCAGAAGTACTGGGCCGGTGGCTTGGTGCGGGCTCGAGAGTGGCTTAACTCTCTGGAATATGTACCAGGAGTGCAACAAGGTGATCGACGCGGACGCGCACAGTACGCTGGCGCGTCGATCTGCAGATTTCACCCAAGCGCGCGTACGCGCCATGTGCGCGCACGCGCGAGTGGCCTATGCTTTAGGCATGGTGCTGGCATGGTGTGGGTGTAACTCTCGGGTAGATATATGGAGGGGTGTTTTTCGCAACCCACGCGTCCGCGCACAGTGCGCGTCCGCGTGGGTGGTCGTCAAATGCCTCAAGGGCGCGCACGCGCCAGGTGCGCGCACGCGCAGAAGGGTGCCTTTTCAAAATTTTGCATGATTTTGCACCACTTATGACATTCCAACCCCCCAAACAGCCACTTCAGCACTATAGCAGGGCGTTTTAACTTGATAAACTACCAATGAACTCAACAAATGAAGCAGAATTAGGATTGAAATCTAACTATCAAACATGAAGTCAAGTGTTAAGCTAGTGTCAATCAAAGAATGATGGAATGGCTATGTACAAAGGAACATTTTACCATGGTGGGGTGTCTCCCACCTAGCACTTTTGTTTACCGTCCTTAAGTTGGACTTTCAATAGCTCAAAGTTCTTGTTCAAGAGGTGCATCCCTCAAGAGGAATACTTCAAATTCCTTGGAGTTCTTTCTTTGCTCACCATGGTACAATTTGAGACGGTGCCCGTTTACCTTGAAAATGTCCGGACTCGATGGGTGGCGCAAGTGGTAGACCCCATAAGGTTCTACTTTCTCCACTTGGTAGGGTCCATCCCACCTTGATCTAAGCTTTCCGGGTAGTAATCTCAACCTTGAGTTGTAGAGAAGGACTAGTTCACCGGGTCGGAATTCTCTTCTCCTAATGTTCTTGTCATGGATGGCTTTCATCTTTTCCTTGTAAAGTCTAGAGTTGTCATAAGCTTCTAATCTCAAGCATTCCAATTCTGCTAATTGAAGCTTTCTCTCTACTCCGGCTCCACCCAAGCTCATATTACATTCTTTTACAGCCCAATAAGCTTTGTGTTCAATTTCTACCGGTAAGTGGCATGCTTTACCATATACAAGCCTAAAGGGGCTCATGCCAATGGGTGTCTTGTAAGCCGTTCGATAGGCCCAAAGTGCATCGGAGAGTTTAGTGCTCCAATCCTTCCTATTCGGCTTCACAATCCTTTCCAACACATGCTTGATTTCCCGGTTAGAAACTTCGGCTTGGCCATTTGTCTGAGGGTGGTAAGCCGTGGCGACTTTGTGTATGATGCCGTACTTTCTCATGAGGCCGTCCATTTTTTTGTTGCAAAAGTGGGATCCTTGGTCACTTATGATTGCTCTTGGGGAGCCAAAGCGACAAATGATATTGTTCCTCACAAAAGAATAAACAACATGAGCGTCATCCGTTCGGGTGGGGATTGCCTCCACCCATTTCGACACATAATCGACGGCTAACAAGATGTAGAGAAAGCCATTGGAATTTGGAAATGGTCCCATGAAGTCGATTCCCTAAACGTCAAAGATTTCACAAAAAAGCATATTTTGTTGGGGAATTTTGTCCTTCTTAGAAATATTTCCAAACCGAATGCATTGGGGACAAGATTTGCAATAGAGGGAAGCATCTTTGAGAAGAGTTGGCCACCAAAATCCACAATCAAGGACCTTTCTTGCCGTTCTTTGGGGGCCATAGTGGCCACCTCCTTCGGAAGCATGGCAAGCGTCCAAGATTGCTTGGAATTCGGTTTGAGGTATGCACCGTCGCACTATTTGGTCCACTCCACACCTCCACAAATAGGGATCGTCCCAAACATAGTATTTGGATTCACTTTTCAGCTTATCCTTTTTGTGTTTGTTGAGATTGGGAGGGAAAGTGCGTGAAACCAAATAGTTTGCTATTGGGGCATACCAAGGAACTACTTCTGAGATTGCGTGCAAAGCGTCTAAAGGAAAGGAGTCATTGATAGGAGTGGTGTCGCCTTTTGTGTGTTCGAGGCGACTTAAATGGTCCGCCTCTAGGTTTTGGGAACCACTCCTATCCTTGATCTCCAAGTCAAATTCTTGTAACAAAAGCACCCAACGAATTAATCTCGGTTTTGATTCCTTTTTGGCCAACAAGTACTTTAGTGCCGCGTGATCCGAGTACACTACAACCTTGGAACCAAGAAGATAGGCTCAGAACTTGTCCACAGCAAAAACAATAGCTAGGAGTTCCTTTTCGGTAGTAGTGTAGTTGGATTGGGCTCCGTCTAGTGTTTTGGAAGCATAAGCTATGACATATGGAATCTTACCTTCGCGTTGTGCTAACGCGGCTCCTATCGCATAATTTGAGGCATCGCACATGATTTCGAATGGTTGAGTCCAATTCGGTCCTCGCACACTAGGGGCTTGTGTCAATGCTACTTTAAGTTTGTCATATGCTTCCATACATTCTTTGCTTAACTCAAATTCAGTGTCCTTTTGTAGTAGTCGAGAGAGAGGTAAGGCTACCTTGCTAAAGTCTTTGATGAATCTCCGGTAAAATCCTGCATGTCCAAGAAAAGAGCGGACTTCCCTCTCGGAGGAGGGGTAAGGTAAACTAGATATGACATTTATTTTTGCCGGATCTACAGAGATGCCTTTTTTTGAGACTATGTGTCCCAAAACAATGCCTTGTTTGACCATGAAATGACATTTTTCAAAATTTAAGACAAGGTTTGTTTTAGTGCATCTCTCTAGGACTTTTTCAAGGTTACCTAAGCAATGCTCAAATGAATCACCGTACACACTAAAGTCGTCCATGAAAACTTCCATAGATTGCTCTAGAAAGTCCGCAAATAAACTCATCATGCATCTTTGAAACGTTGCCGGTGCATTGCATAGGCCAAACGGCATACGCTTGTAAGCATACGTTCCAAAGGGGCAAGTAAATGTGGTTTTTTCTTGGTCCTCTAGAGCAATGTGAATTTGGAAGTATCCGGAATAACCATCAAGAAAACAATAATATGATTTACCGGCTAGTCGATCAAGCATTTGATCAATAAACGGTAGTGGGAAGTGATCTTTTCTTGTGGCCGCATTCAACCTTCAGTAGTCTATGCATACTTTCCAAGAATTCTGCACTCTTGTCGCTATAAGTTCACCACTTTCGTTTTTGATTGTTGTCACCCCGGACTTCTTTGGCACTACTTGGACCGGGCTTACCCACTCGCTATCCGAGATAGGATAGATGATGTCCGCTTCAAGTAGCTTGGTGACTTCTTTTTTCACAACCTCAAGAATGGTTGGATTAAGTCTCCTTTGAGGTTGTCGGACCGGTCTTGCTCCTTCTTCAAGAAATATGCGATGCTCGCATACTTGGGGGCTTATTCCCACTAGATCCGCCAAACTCCACCCAATTGCCCTTTTGTTTTTCCTCAATACATCTAGCAATTTTTCTTCTTGTTGAGGAGTTAACTCTTTTGCAATTATCACGGGGAGCTTTTGGGCTTCATCAAGGTATGAATACCTTAAGTGGGGTGGTAGTGGCTTCAATTCCATCTTTTTGTCATTCTTTGAAGTTTGAGTTTCTGGGTGATTTGTATGGTGTGTGGTATTTAGTTCGCTGGGACCTTCATTTGCTTCTTCAATCATGTACTTCTCATCTAATTTTGCAAGATGCACTTCGGCAACCATGTTATCAATTGGGTCACACCGAAATAGAGAGTGATTCTCCGGTGGATGCTTCATTGCTTCTTCTAGGCTAAAACTTACAATTCTCCCATCTATTTCAAATGAGTAGGTCCCCGAGTAGGCATCTAGCTTAAATCTAGAAGTTCTCAAAAATGGTCTTCCAAGTAGGATAGATGATGCTCTCTCGGTTTCGCTTGATGGCATTTCAAGGACATAGAAGTCAATCGGAAACACCAACCCTTTTATATTCACCAATACATCTTCCGCAACACCCGTCACGGTTATTATGCTTTTATCCGCTAGGACAAATCTTGCCGTCGACCTTTTTAGTGGTGGCAACTTCAATATCCAGTAGACGGAGAGCGGCATGATGCTAACATATGCTCCGAGGTCGCACATACAATCTATAAATTGAACTCCATTAACGGTGCAAGTGACCATACATGGGCCCGGATCATCACACTTCTCGGGTAATGCTCCCATTCAAGCGGAAATAGAACTCCCCAATGGGATGGTTTCCAATTCAAGAATTCTATCCTTGTTCATGCATGGATCTTTGAGGAATTTTGCATATCTTGGAACTTGATGGATAGCATCAAAGAGGGGGATGGTTACCTCGACTTTCTTGAACATTTCTACCATTTTGGGGTCGAGTTCTATGCGCTTTCTAGCTTTCTTTGCAAGTGATGGGAATGGGAGTGGTTGAGCAATTTCTTCTTCCAAGGTTCTCTTGGCCTTGGGGGTCTCCTTTGTTGGTTGAGCTTCATCCTCAATTATAGATTGTGGTGTCTCCTCTTCCACTACCTCTTCTATATCTATTCTCTCTTCCTCTTGGGCGGTTGTGATAGGATTTGAGTCCTTTGCTTCCTTCTCTTTTAATTGTGTTCCGGATCTAAGGGTGATGGCATTGATGCCCCCCTTTGGATTTGGTTGGGGTTGAGAGGGGATGACACTTTGGATTGGGGGTTGAGGAGTGGGGTTTGATGGTGTATCCATGCGTGCGAGAAGAGCTTGTAGTGTAGAGGTGAGGCCGGTGAGGCCGGAAGCAAGTGTGTTTTGTAGTTCCTTTTGGCCTTGGATAATGGTCCGGAGTGTTTCGTCTTGGTTGGAGGGGGTGGTTGCATATGTGAGTTGAGGAGCTTGTGATTGGTTGGGTGGTGGTCTTTGATGTGGTGGTTGGTATGTTTGGTAGTTTCTTTGTGGGTTTTGTTGGTTGTATGGTTGATTTTGTTGGTTGTATGGTGGCCGGTTTTGTGAGAAATTTTGTGAGTTGTTGTTCCATCTTTGACCTCCTCCGTTGTTGTTGTTGTCCCTATTTCCTTGTTGGTGATTGTCTCTCCAATTTTGATTGTGGTATCCATTCCCTTGGTTGTAGCCTCCTCCTTGATAAGGGTTCCCTTGGTTAGGATTACCGCCTTGGTAGTACCCTTGATTGGGGCGGTCATAGAAATTATGGGTAGCCGCGAAGGTGTTATCTTCTTGAAGGCTTGGGCACTCATCCGTGTAGTGGGAGTAGCAAGAACAAATGCCACATACTTTTTGAGGAACCAATTGTTGGTTGTGTTGTTGAGGTGGTGGAGGGTGTTGTTGGTATGATTGAGGTGGTTGTGGTTGTTGTTGGTTCAATTGAAGTTGCCTTAAGATGGATATCATCTCGTTCAAGGATTGAGTTAGAGCGGTGGTTTCACTACTTGTTGATACCTCATTCACGGTCCTAGGGCGGTTGATTCTTCATCTCATATGTTGATTGGATTCGGCTAAGTCAATGATAAGTTGCCATGCCTCCTCCGCTGTTTTATATTTGGACAAAGAACCATTGCTAGAGGTGTCCAAGAGAGTTCTATCTTGTTCTCGCATCCCTTGACATATGTATCCAAGCAATACTTGAGTATCAAGCATGTGATTAGGGCATGCGTCTAGTAGCTTACGAAACCGTTCCCAATACTCGTATAGCGGTTCCGTTTCACCTTGCACAATACAAGACATTTCCTTCCTTAGCCTATCCATCTTTTCCGGGGGCAAGAATTTATCCAAGAATCCTCTTCTAAGTAAGTCCCAATCGGAGGTGACTTCACTAGATAGAGTGTAGAACCATTCTTTAGCCTTGTCCTCAAGAGAGAAAGGGAAAGCAAACAACCATATAGCAACTTCATCGGATCCTTCCCGTCTAGTGGTTGAGCATATACGATGAAAGTCCTTGAAATGTCGAATAGGGTCTTGTGCAGGAAGCCCATGAAACTTAGGTAGGAGGTTGATCAAAGCGGTCTTCAATTCAAAGTTTGCATTCAAGTTAGGATGAGTTACATGAAGGGGTTGAAGGACATAATCCGGTGCACCCGCTTCCTTAATAGTAACCCTCCTCGGAGCATCCATGGTGTTAGTACCTAAAATGAAAGAAAAATTGTTAGTGATATTGATGGAAGTATGACTAATGCCTTCTTTGTGTGACGGTTCAATGTTCACTTTTAGTGAGGTGGTTGAGGTGGTAAAGACCTCTTCACCTTTCCCAAACTTTAGCCGCCTCCGAGCTTGTATAATATGAAACAAAGTTCGTTCTATTTCCGGATCAAGAGGGACTAAGCTCAGATTTGGTTGTGAACGCGTCATGCAATGAAGGGGAAGTGAGATTCATGGTAACGATGAGGGGTTAGTCACTTGAACAAATTACAATGAAATGCAACTATGTACATATATACACATTCAATCCAAACAATAACATGGCACACTAAGCAAATCCCCGGCAACGGCGCCATTTTGATAAACGAAATTTAGCATGCCGATTTAGAATTCAAAGATGAATATGATCGTGATTATAGTCTAATCGACACTTAAATTTCGTACCAAACAATCCTACAATCTATATCCGAGAGTACTAGTCTCCCGAGTCGTCCTCCCTTGGAATTGCCAAAGTGTGCATCTTATTGATTAGAAAGCCTTGTTAGGATTCTTTGAAAGTTTTAGCAAAGTAGTAGGAAATAAACAATCAATCATTAAAAGACTTGGCTTAGGGTTGACATTAGAATTTATATCCTTATAGTTCTTTTAATGATGATAAAAATTAGGCCTTGCCTCATTTAGTTATCCTCTAGGTATAGAGGAAAGTCAAACGAAAATAATCAACTTGAGTCACAAGTCCTAGCTTCACCTCATGGGAATCTAGCTTTAGTGCACTCCAAGTCAATTGGCAATCCCTAATTCCAAATCAACAATTGACACAACTATTCAACTTCTTCTAATGGCCCAACCCTATGCCAAGTGAGAAATTTCTACTCCATAACTAGTGTTGACATTTTATCAAACATTTGATGAGCAAGAAAGAAAGTCATAGTAAAATGAGAAGAAAAGTAGAATTAAAAGTATTGCAACACAAGGAACTAACAACAAGTATCAAAAAGCAACAATGAGGATCAAATTCTCAAAGTATTGATGAAATCCAAAACCACAAAATTGAATTCTAGATCTAAGAGAATTTAGCAATTACAACTACTACTTGAAATTGGAGAAGAAAATCTATGACATGAACAAAATAAAGTGAGAATTGCAATGGATCTCACCAAAGAGTAATTGAAACTTCAGAAATTGGATGAAGAAGAACCCTAGTGAAAGCTTGAGATCTCTCTCTCCTCCTCCAAGAGTGTAACTAACTATCCCCCAAAATATCTAAAATCTAGAAAAATGAACTAAGAGTCCTTAACCCTTGCTCCTTTGGTCCTCTTAAGCTTTTCCCGCCAAGGCATTCCCTAAAAATGGGATTCCCAACTAACTCCACGCCTAAGTCACGTGGCTCCTTAAAAAAATCATATTCGAACATCGGCGCGCACTCGCAAAGTACGCGCACGCCACCGAGACATCTTGTACTGTGTGCGGAGGCGTGATGTACGCGTGCGCGCCGATGAAAATCATGGCTTAGCCGCTACGCAAGCCGGCTCATGGCTTCGACCTCTAGTTGCTCTATCCACGCGGACGCGTCAAGTGCACGCACGCGCCCATGCTGAGGTTTCCAAGGCTTAATTCTCGTGCTCCCTTCCTTTGCACCCGTCCTCCTTCTCTCTTCCGGTCCATCCCTGCCCTATATTCTGAAACCACTTAACACACAAGTCACGGCATCGAATGGCATCAGGAGAAGATTAGAAATGTATCTATTTTAGTGCAAAATAAGCATGTTTTCATCCATGGGGCAAAACTAGGAAAGGAACACAAAATCTTGTATTTTCATATAGAAAGTGTGTGGAATCATTGATAAAACCCCTGAAATCAACACAAGATAAACCCTCAAAATGGGGTTTATCATCCACCTTAGTGATGGCGGCTTGTTCTTCCTCTTGAAGATCTTATGGAGTGCTTGAGCTCCTCAATGTCTCATCCTTGCCTTTGTTGCTCCTCTCTCATGATTCTTTGATCTTCTCTAATTTCATGGAGGAGGATGGAATGTTCTTGGTGCTCCACCCTTAGTTGTCCCATGTTGGAACTCAATTCTCCTAGGGAGGTGTTGATTTGCTCCCAATAGTTTTGTGGAGGAAAGTGCATCCCTTGAGGCATCTCAGGGATTTCATGATGAGTGGGATCTCTTGTTTGCTCCATCCTTTTCTTAGTGATGGGCTTGTCCTCATCAATGAGGATGTCTCCCTCTATGTCAACTCCAACTGAATAACAGAGGTGACAAATGAGATGAGGAAAGGCTAACCTTGCCAAGGTAGAGGACTTGTCCGCCACCTTATAAAGTTCTTGGGCTATAACCTCATGAACTTCTACTTCTTCTCCAATCATGATGCTATGAATCATGATGGCCCAGTCTATAGTAACTTCGGACCGGTTGCTAGTGGGAATGATTGAGCGTTGGATAAACTCCAACCATCCCCTAGCCACGGGCTTGAGGTCATGCCTTCTTAGTTGAACCGGCTTCCATCTTGAATCTCTCTTCCATTGAGCGCCGTCTTCACAAATGTCTATAAGGACTTGGTCCAACCTTTGATCAAAGTTGACCCTTCTAGTGTAAGGGTGTTCATCTCCTAGCATCATGGGCAAGTTGAATGCCAACCTTACATTTTCCGGACTAAAATCTAGGTATTTCCCCCGAACCATTGTAAGCCAATTCTTTGGGTCCAGGTTCACACTTTGATCATGGTTCTTGGTGATCCATGCATTGGCATAGAACTCTTGAACTATTAAGATTCCGACTTGTTGAATGGGGTTGGTAAGAACTTCCCAACCTCTTCTTCGGATCTCATGTCAGATCTCGGATATTCACTCTTTTTGAGTTTGAAAGGGACCTCGGGGATCACCTTCTTCATGGCCACAACTTCATAGAAGTGGTCTTGATGCACCCTTGAGATGAATCTCTCCATCTCCCATGACTCGGAGGTGGAAGCTTTTGCCTTCCCTTTCCTCTTTCTAGAGGATTCTCCGGCCTTGGATGCCATAAATGGTTATGGAAAAACAAAAAGCAATGCTTTTACCACACCAAACTTAAAAGGTTTGCTCGTCCTCAAGCAAAAGAAGAAAGAAGAGAGTAGAAGAAGAAGAAATAGAGGAGATGGAGATGGCTTTGTGGTTTGGCCAAAGGGAGAGAAGTAGTGTTTAGGTTGTGTGAAAAGGAGGTGGTAAAGATGGGTTTATATAGGAGTGGAGAGAGTGGTAAGGTTCGGCTATGTGAGGGTGGGTTTGGGAGGGAAAGTGGTTTGAATTTGAATGGTGAGGTTGGTGGAGTTTTATGAAGAATGGATGTGAGTGGTGAAGAGAAAGATGGGATTTAATAGGTGAGGGGGTTTTGGGGAAGAGGTGTTGAGGTGATTGGTGAATGGGTGAAGAAGAAGAGAGAGGGTGGTGGGGTAGGAGGGATCCTGTGGGGTCCACAGATCCTGAGGTGTCAAGGAAAATTCATCCCTGCACCAAGTGGCGAGCAAAAATGCTCTCTATGCCAATTCTGGCATTAAACGCCGGGCTGGTGCCCATTTCTGGCATTTAACGCCAGCTTGTTGCCCTTTCCTGGTGTTTAACGCCAGTCTGGTGCCCCTTTCTGGTGTTAAACGCCCAGAATGGTGCCAGACTGGGCATTAAACGCCCATTTGCTGCCCTTACTGGCGTTTAAACGCCAGCAAGGTCTTCCTCCAGGGTGTGCTGTTTTTCTTTCTATTTTTCATTCTGTTTTTGCTTTTTCAACTGATTTTGTGACTTCTCATGATCATCAACCTACAGAAAACATAAAATAACAAAGGAAAATAGATAAATATAACATTGGGTTGCCTCCCAACAAGCGCTTCTTTAATGTCAGTAGCTTGACAGTGGGCTCTCATGGAGCCTCACAGATACTCAGAGCAATGTTGGAACCTCCCAACACCAAACTTAGAGTTTGAATGTGGGGGTTCAACACCAAACTTAGAATTTGGTTGTGGCCTCCCAACACCAAACTTAGAGTTTGACTGTGGGGGCTCTGTTTGACTCTGTTTTGAGAGAAGCTCTTCATGCTTCCTCTCCATGGTGACAGAGGGATATCCTTGAGCCTTAAACACAAAGGATTCTTCATTCACTTGAATGATCAATTCTCCTCTGTCCACATCAATCACAGCCTTTGCTGTGGCTAGAAAGGGTCTGCCAAGGATGATGGATTCATCCATGCACTTCCCAGTTTCTAGGACTATGAAATCAGTAGGGATGTAATGGTCTTCAATCTTTACCAGAACATCCTCTACAAGCCCATAAGCTTGTTTTCTTGAATTGTCTGCCATCTCTAGTGAGATTCTTGCAGCTTGTACCTCAAAGATCCCAAGCTTCTCCATTACAGAGAGAGGCATGAAGTTTATACTTGACCCTAGGTCACACAGAGCCTTCTTGAAGGTCATGGTGCCTATGGCACAAGGTATTGAGAACTTCCCAGGATCTTGTCTCTTTTGAGGTAATTTCTGCCTAGACAAGTCATCCAATTCTTTGGTGAGCAAAGGGGGTTCATCCTCCCAAGTCTCATTACCAAATAACTTGTCATTTAGCTTCATGATTGCTCCAAGGTATTTAGCAACTTGCTCTTCAGTGACATACTCATCCTCTTCAGAGGAAGAATACTCATCAGAGCTCATGAATGGCAGAAGTAAATCCAATGGAATCTCTATGGTCTCTGTGTGAGCCTCAGATTCCCATTGTTCCTCATTAGGGAACTCATTGGAGGCCAGTGGACGTCCATTGAGGTCTTCCTCAGTGGCGATCTCTGCCTCTTCCTCCTCTCCAAGTTCGGCCATGTGGGGCATGTTAATGGCCTTGCATTCTCCTTTTGGATTCTCTTCTGTATTGCTTGGAAGAGTACTATGAGGGAGTTCAGTAATTTTCTTGCTCAGCTGTCCCACTCGTGCCTCCAAGTTTCTAATGGAGGACCTTGTTTCAGTCATGAGACTTTGAGTGGTTTTGATTAGATCATAGACCATGGTTGCTAAGTCAGAGTGGCTCTGCTTAGAATTCTCTGTCTGTTGCTAAGAAGATGATGGAAAAGGCTTGCCATTGCTAAACCTGTTTCTTCCACCATTATTGTTGTTGAAACCTTGTTAAGGTCTCTGTTGATCCTTCCATGAGAGGTTTGGATGATTCCTCCATGAAGGATTATAGGTGTTTCCATAGGATTCTCCCATGTAATTCACCTCTTCTATTGAAGGATTCTCAGGATCATAAGCTTCTTCTTCAGATGAAGCGTCCTTAGTACTGCCTAGTGCAGCTTGCATTCCAGACAGACTTTGAGAAATTATATTGACTTGTTGAGTCAATATTTTGTTCTGAGCCAATATGGCATTCAGAGTATCAATCTCAAGAATTCCTTTCTTCTGATTTGTCCCATTGTTCACAGGATTCCTTGTACATGAATTGGTTATTTGCAACTATTTCAATTAGTTCTTGAGCTTCTGCAGGCGTCTTCTTCAGATGAATAGATCCTCCAGCAGAACTATCCAAAGACATCTTGGACAGTTCAGACAGACCATCATAGAAGATACCTATGATGCTCCATTCAGAAAGCATGTCAAAAGGGCACTTTCTGATCAATTGTTTGTATCTTTCCCAAGCTTCATAGAGGGATTCACCTTCCTTCTGTCTGAAGGTTTGGACTTTCACTCTAAGCTTACTCAATTTTTGAGGTGGAAAGAACTTTTCCAAGAAGGCATTGACTAGCTTTTCCCAAGAGTTCAGGCTTTCTTTAGGTTGTGAGTCCAACCATATCCTAGCTCTGTCTCTTACAGCAAAAGGGAATAGCATAAGTCTGTAGACCTCAGGGTCAACCCCATTAGTCTTGACAGTGTCACAGATTTTCAAGAACTCAGCTAAAAACTGATGAGGATCTTCCAATGGAAGTCCATGGAACTTTCAATTCTGTTGCATTAGAGAAACTAATTGAGGCTTAAGCTCAAAGTTGTTTGCTCCAATGGCAGGGATAGAGATGCTTCTCCCATAGAAGTCGGGAGTAGGTGCGGTAAAGTCACCCAGCACCTTCCTTGCATTGTTGGCATTGTTGTTATTTTCGGCTGCCATGGGTTCTTCTTGTTTGAAGATTTCTGTTAGGTCCTCTACAGAGAGTTGTGCCTTAGCTTCTCTTAGCTTTCGCTTCAAGGTCCTTTCGGGTTCAGGATCAGCCTCAACAAGAATGCTTTTGTCTTTGCTCCTGCTCATATGAAAGAGAAAAAAACAAGAAAATATGGAATCCTCTATGTCACAGTATAGAGATTCCTTGTGGTGTCAGAGGAAAAGAAAAATGGAAGGAAGAGGTAGAAAATTTGAACTTATCAAGGAAGGATGGAGTTCGAATTGTGCATTGAGGAGTAGTGTTAGTCAATAAATAGAAGGATGTGAGAAGAGGGGAAGAAATTTTCGAAAATTAAGTAAAAGATTTTAAAATCATTTTGAAAAACACTAATTGATTTTCGAAAACTAAGAGTGGAAAAGAAATCAAGTGATTTTTGAAAAAGATTTTGAAATTAGAAAGTAAAAAGATATGATTGAAAACTATTTTGAAAAAGATGTGATTAAAAAGATATGATTTAAAAGTTATGGTTTTTAAAAAGATGTGATTGAGAAGATATGATTTGAAAAACAATTTAAAAAGATTTGATTTTGAAAATTAATGACTTGGCTAACAAGAAAAGATATGATTCAAACATTAAATCTTTCTCAACAGAAAAGGCAATATACTTGAATTGTTGAATCAAATCATTAATTGTTAGCAAGTATTTTTGAAAATGGAAAGAAATTGATTTTGAAAACATATGATTGAAAAGATTTGATTTTGAAAAATTTTGAAAACCTGAAAAAAATTCGAATTAAATACAGAATCTTCCCTCTTGTGCCATCCTGGCGTTAAACGCCCAGAATGGTATCCATTCTGGCGTTTAACGCCCAAAACACTACCCTTTTGGGGTTAAACGCCAGTTTTCCTTCTTCACTAGGCGTTTTGAACGCCCAGACTTTTTCTGTGTAATTCCTCTGCTGTATGTTCTGAATCTTCAATTCTCTGTATTTTTGACTTGAAAAGACACAAATTAAAAATTTTTTTGGATTTTTAATAATGAGGAATAATCAAAATGTAACTAAAATCAAATAACAATGCATGCAAGACACCAAACTTAGCAGTTTGTATACCATTGACACTAACAAAATGAGAATGCATATGAAAAACAACAAAACACTCAAGACAAGAGAATTTAAAGATCAGAACAAGGAAATCATCAAGAACAACTTGAAGATTAATGAAGACACATGCATGAATGCAAGAAGAATAGAAACATGCAATTGACACCAAACTTAAAATGAGACACTAGACTCAACAAGAAACATAAAATATTTTTTTATTTTTATGCTTTTGTAATTTTTTTGGATTTTTCGAAAATTAAGTGGAAAATAAAATGAAGATATCAAAATTCTTAATGAGAATTCCAGGAATCATGCAATGTTAGTCTAAAGCTTCAGTCTAAAGGAATTAGACATGGCTAGCCAAGCTTCAGCAGGACATTGCATTCAAGAGCTAAATTGATGAGAATCAATTAGCGTTGGTGATGATAAGAACATCACCTTGAAACACTAGAATTCATTCTTAAGAACTCTGAAGAAAAATACCTAATCTAAGCAACAAGATGAACCGTCAGTTGTCCAAACTCAACAAACTCCAGCAACGGCACCAAAAACATGGTGCACGAAATTGTGATCATCAATAGCGCCATCAACATGGTACGCTCAATTGCAATCTCAACTCTTTATCACAACTTCGCACAACTAACCAGCAAGTGCACTGGGTCGTCCAAGTAATAAACCTTACGCGAGTAAGGGTCGATCCCACGGAGATTGTTGGTATGAAGCAAGCTATGGTCACCTTGTAAATCTTAGTCAGGCAGATTCAAATGGTTATGGATGATATACGAATAAAGCATAAAGATAGAGATACTTATGTAATTCATTGGTGAGAACTTCAGATAAGCGTATGGAGATGCTTTGTCCCTTCCGTCTCTCTGCTTTCCTACTGTCTTCATCCAATCCTTCTTACTCCTTTCCATGGCAAGCTATATGTTGGGCATCACCGTTGTCAGTGGCTACAATCCCGTCCTCTCAGTGAAAATGTTCAACGCACCCTGTCACGGCACGGCTAATCATCTGTCGGTTCTCAATCAGGTTGGAATAGAATCCATTGATTCTTTTGCGTCTGTCACTAACGCCCAGCCTTCAGGAGTTTGAAGCTCGTCACAGTCATTCAATCATTGAATCCTACTCAGAATACCACAGACAAGGTTTAGAACTTCCAGATTCTCTTGAATGCCGCCATCAATTCTAGCTTATACCACGAAGATTCCGATTAAGGGATCCAAGAGATAAACATTCAAGCCTTGTTTGCTTGTAGAACAGAAGTGGTTGTCAGGCACTCGTTCATAAGTGAGAATGATGATGAGTGTCACATAATCATCACATTCATCATGTTCTTGGGTGCAAATGAATATCTTAGAACAAGAATAAGTTGAATTGAATAGAAGAACAATAGTAATTGCATTAATACTCGAGGTACAGCAGAGCTCCACACCTTAATCTATGGTGTGTAGAAACTCCACCGTTGAAAATACATAAGTGATAATAGTGATCATTAGCTTTGTCCCCAGTGAGGGAACCAGAAGAACCAAGATTTGATCTAAGAACTAGACATCCAAAGATGAAAATGCAATAGCAAAAGGTCCTATTTGTAGAGAACTAGTAGCCTAGGGTTTACAGAAATGAGTAAATTACATAAAAATCCACTTCCGGGCCCACATAGTGTGTGCTTGGGCTGAGCATTGAAGCTTTCATCTGTAGAGACTTTTCTTGGAGTTAAACGCCAGCTTTTGTGCCAGTTTGGGCCTTTAACTCCCATTCTTGTGCCAGTTCTGGCGTTTAACGCCGGGCAGTTTTGATCTGATTTGGAACGCCAGTTTGGGCCATCAAATCTCGGGCAAAGTATGGACTATTATACATTGCTGGAAAGCCCAGGATGTCTACTTTCCAACGCCGTTGAGAACGCGCCAATTGGGCTTCTATAGCTCCAGAAAAGCCACTTCGAGTGCAGGGAGGTCAGAATCCAACAGCATCTACAGGCCTTTTCAGCCTCTGAATCAGATTTTTGCTCAGGTCCCTCAATTTCAGCCAGAAAATACCTGAAATCACAAAAAAATACACAAACTCCTAGTAAAGTCCAGAAAAGTGAATTTTAACTAAAAGCTAATAAAAATATAATAAAAACTAACTAAAACATACTAAAAACATACTAAAAACAATGCCAAAAAGCGTATAAATTATCCGCTCATCACTACCCATGTGATTTTAGCTTATACCACGAAGACTCTGATAGCACGGAATGGAAGCTCTGTTGTCAGGAGAGGCAACCATGCGTCATGAACTAGGAGGCCAAGAGATACACTCTCAAGCTCTCGCAGATAGAATGGAGGTGGTTGTCAGTCACGCGTTCATAAGGGAGGATAATGATGAGTGTCACAGATCATCACATCCACTAGGTTAAAGTACGAGTGGATATCTTAGAACAAGAATAAGCTTGAATTGAATAGAAAACAGTAGTAATTGCATTGATTCATGAGGAACAGCAGAGCTCCACACCTTAATCTATGGTGTGTAGAAACTCCACCGTTGAAAATACATAAGAACAAGGTCTAGGCATGGTCGAATGGCCAGCCTCCCAAAAGTGATCAAAAGATTAAAAGATGATCAAAAGAATGAAAATACAATAGTAAAAGGTCCTATTTATAGAGAACTGGTAACCTAGGGTTTACCGAAATAAGTAAATGGTGCAGAAATCCACTTCCGGGGCCCACTTGGTGTGTGCTTTGGCTGAGCATTGAAGCTTTCACGTGCATAGGCTTCTCTTGGAGTTAAACACCAGTTCTGGTGCCAGTTTGGGTGTTTAACTCCAGCTTTTATGCCAGTTTGGGCGTTTTACGCCAGAATTTTTATGCTGAATTGGAATGCCAGTTTGGGCCATCAAATATGGAGCAAAGTATGGACTATATACATTGCTGGAAAGCCCAAGATATCTACTTTCTAGCACAATTGAGAGTGCGCCAATTGGGCTTCTTTAGCTCCAGAAAATCCACTTCGAGTGTAGGGAGGTCAGACTCCAACAGCATCTGCAGTCCTTTTTCAGCCTTTGAATCAGATTTTTGCTCAGGTCCCTCAATTTCAGCCAGAAAATACTTGAAATCACAGAAAAATACACAAACTCATAGTAAAGCCCAAAATTGTGATTTTTGCATAAAACATAATAATTATATGCTAAAAACTAACTAAATCATACTAAAAACTACCTAAAAACAATGCCAAAAAGCATATAAATTATCCGCTCATCACAATACCAAACTTAAATTGTTGCTTGTCCCAAGCAAATGAAAAGAAAATAGAATAAAAAAAAGAGAATATACAATGAATTCCAAAATATCAATGAAACTTAGTCCCAATTAGATGAGCGGGGCTAGTAGCTTTTTGCTTCTGAACAGTTTTGGCATCTCACTTTATCCTTTGAAATTCAGAATGATTGCCATCTTTAGGAACTCAGAATTTTAGATAGTGTTATTGATTCTCCTAGGTCAGTGCGTTGATTCTTGAACACAGCTACTTTATGAGTCTTGGCCGTGACCCTAAGCACTTTGTTTTCCAGTATTACCACCGGATACATAAATGCCACAGACACATAAATGAGTGAACCTTTTTAGATTGTGACTCAGCTTTGCTAAAGTCTCCAGTTAGAGGTGTCCAGAGTTCTTAAGCTCACTCTTTCTGCTTTGGACCACGACTTTAACCACTCAGTCTCAAGTTCTTCACTTGGACCTTCATGCCACAAGCACATGGTTAGGGATAGCTTGGTTTAGCCGCTTAGGCCAGGATTTTATTCCTTTGGGCCCTCCTATCCATTTGATGCTCAAAGCCTTGGATCCTCTTTACCCTTGCCTTTTGGTTTAAAGGGCTATTTGGCTTTTTCTGCTTGCTTTTTCTTTTTCTTTCTTTCTCTCTTTTATTTTTTTGCTACCTTTTTTTTTTCTTTTTCACTGCATTTTCTTGCTTCAAGAATCAATTTCATGATTTTTCAGATTATCAATAACATTTCTCTTTGTTCATCATTCTTTCAAGAGCCAACAATTTTAACATTCATAAACTTCACTATAAAAAATATGCACTATTCAAGCATTCATTCAGAAAACAAAAGGTATTGCCACCACATCAAAATAATTAAACTAATTTCAAGATAAAATTTGAAATCCAAGTACTTCTTGTTCTTTTGTAATTAGGCACATTTTTCTTTTAAGAGAGGTGAAGGATTCATGGAATTATTCATAGCTTTAAGGCATAGACACTAGACACTAATGATCATGTAATGAAGACACAAACATGGATAACAAATAAAGCATAAAAATAAAAAAACAGAAAGATAAGAACAAGGAATTCAAAGAACAGGTCCACCTTAGTGATGGCGGCTAGTTCTTCCTCTTGAAGATCCAATGGAACGTCTGAGCTCCTCTATGTCTCTTCCTTGCCTTTGTTGCTCTTCCCTCATAGCTATTTGATGCTCTCTAATTTCATGGAGAATAATGGAGTGCTCTTGGTGCTCCATCCTTAGTTGCTCTCAAATCTCCCAAAGAGGTGTTGAGTTGCTCGCAATAGTTGTGTGGAGGAAATTGCATCCCTTGAGGCATCTCAAGGATTTCTTAATGAGGGACTTCCTCATGCTCTTGTTGAGGTCCATGAGTGGGCTCTCTTATTTGCTCCATCCTCTTTTTAGTGATGGGCTTGTCCTCTTCAATGAGAATGTCTTTCTCTATGACAATTCCAGCTAAATTGCATAGGTGACAGATGAGATAAGGGAAGGCTAACCTTGCTAAAGTGGAAGGTTTGTCAGAAACCTTGTATAGTTCTAGAGGTATAATCTCATGAACTTCCACTTTCTCTCTAATCATGATGCTATGGATCATGATAGCCCGATCTACAGTCACTTCAGATCGGTTGCTAGTAGGAATGATGGAGCGTTGGATGAACTCTAGCCATCCTCTAGCCACGGGCTTAAGGTCATACATTCTCAATTGAACCGGCTTGCCTTTGGAGTCTCTTTTCCACTGAGCTCCTTCTACACATATGTCCATAAGGACTTGGTCCAACCTTTGATCAAAGTTGACCCTTCTAGTGTAGGGGCGTGCATCTCCTTGCACCATAGGCAAGTTGAATGCCAACCTTACATTTTCCAGACTGAAATCTAAGTATTTTCCCCGAACCATTGTAAGCCAATTCTTTGGGTTCGGGTTCACACTTTGATCATGGTTCTTGGTGATCCATACATTAGCGTAGAACTCTTGAACCATTAAGATTTTTCGACTTGTTGAATGGGGTTGGTGAGAACTTCCCAACCTCTTCTTCGGATCTCATGTCGGATCTCCGGATACTCATTCTTCTTAAGCATGAAAGAAACCTCAGGGATTACTTTCTTCTTGGCCACAACTTCATAGAAGTGGTCTTGATAGACCTTTGAGATGAATCTCTCCATCTCCCATGACTCGGAGGTGGAAGCTTTTGCCTTCCCTTTCCTCTTTCTAGAGGTTTCTCCGGCCTTAGGTGCCATAAATGGTTATGGAAAAACAAAAAGCAAACGCTTTTTCCACACCAAACTTAAAATGTTTGCTCGTCCTCGAGCAAAAGAAGAAAGAAGGGAGGAGAAGAAGAAGAAAATGGAGGAGATGGAGTGGTGTGAGTGGTTCGGCCAAGGGGGGAAAGAAGTATTTATGATGTGCGAAAATGAAGGAGGGATGAGGGGTTTATATAGAGGTAGAGAGAGGGGTAGGGTTCGTGTATTAGGGTTGGGTTTGGGAGGAAAAGTTTTTGAATTTGAAAGGTGGGTTAGGTGGGGTTTTGGGGAAGAGTGGGTGGATGTGAGTGGTGAAGGGGTGATGGGGAAGAGAGATAGAGGTGATTGGTGAGGGGTATTTGGGAAAGGGTGGTATGGAGAGGTGTGAAGAAGAGAGAGAGTATCCTGTGGGGTCTACAGATTCTGAGGTGTCAAGGATTTCTCATCTCTGTACCATTTTGGCGTGTAAACTCCCTCCTAGTGCCAATCCTGGGATTAAACGCTAGGTTGCTGCCCATTTTTGGTGTTTAACGTTAGCTTTTCTTCCCTTTCTGGCGTTGAACACCAACTTGGTGCCCTTTTCTGGCGTTAAACGCCAGTCTGGTGCCCTTTTCTGGTGTTAAACGCCCAGAATGGTGCCAGACTGGGCGTTTAACGCCCATTCTGCTACCCTTACTAGCGTTTAAAC
Source organism: Arachis hypogaea (assembly GCF_003086295.3). NCBI lineage: Eukaryota > Viridiplantae > Streptophyta > Magnoliopsida > Fabales > Fabaceae > Arachis > Arachis hypogaea. Next base: position 49,675,818 of record NC_092042.1, on the reverse strand, counting down.
GCGAGTAAGCTCCTCCTCCAGGGTGTGCTATTTTTAATGTTGTTTTTGAGTTTTGCTTTGATTTTGTGGTTGTTTTTGTGACTCCACATGATCATCAACCTAAAGAAAACATAAAATAACAATGGAAATTTGACATAGATAAATAAAAATTGGGTTACCTCCCAAGAAGTGCTTCTTTAATGTCAATAGCTTGACAGTGAGCTCTCATGGAGCTTCACAGATGTTCAGAGCATGGTTGGGGCCTCCCAACACGAAACTTAGAGTTCAAATGTAGGGGTTTTGTTTGACTCTGTATTGAGAGAAGCTTTTCATGCTTCTTCTCCATGTGTGCAGAGGGAGATCTATGAGCCTTAAAGAAAAGGTAGTCCTCATTCACTTGAAGGACCAACTCTCTTCTGTCAACATCAATCACAGCTTTTGCTGTGGCTAGGAAGGGTCTGCCAAGGATGATAGATTTGTCCTTATTCTTCCCAGTGTCCAGGATTATGAAGTCAGTAGGGATGTAAAGGCCTTCAACCTTCACTAAGACATCCTCTACAAGTCCATAAGTCTGTTTCCTTGAATTGTCTGCCATCTCCAGTGAGATTCTCGTAGCTTGTACCTTAAAGATCTGTAGTTTCTCCATTACAGAGAGTGGCATGAGTTTTACAGTTGACCCCAGGTCACGCAGAGCCTTCTCAAAGGTCATGGTGCCAATGGTGCAAAGTATTAAGAACCTTCTAGGGTCCGATTTCTTTTGAGGTATCTTTAGCTGAGCCAAGGCATTTAGTTCTTTAATGAGAAATGGAGGTTCATTCTCCCAAGTCTCATTACCAAATAATTTGACATTCAGCTTCATGATTGCTCCTAGATACTGAGCAAGTTGCTCTTCAGTAGTAACTTCATCCTCTTCAGAAGAAGAATATTCTTCAGAGCTCATGAATGGCAGAAGTAGGTTCAATGAAATCTCTATGGTCTCTATATGAGCCTCAGATTCCCTTGGTTCCTCAAAGGGGAACTCCTTTTCGTTCAGAGGACATCTCATGAGGTTTTTTTCACTGGGAATCACGTCCTCCTCACTCTCTCCAGGTTCGGCCATGTTGGTCATGGTTATGGCCTTGCACTCTCTCTTGGGATTCTCTTCTGTATTGCTTGGGAGAGTACTAGGAGGAGTGTCAATAAACTTCTTACTCAGCTGACCCACTTGTGCTTCCAAATTTCTAATGGAGGATCTTGTTTCATTCATGAAACTTAGTGTGGTCTTAGATAGATCAGAGACTATGGTTACTAAGCCAGAACGATTATGCTCAGAGTCCTTTGTCTATTGCTAAGAAGATGATGGGAAAGGTTTGCTATTGCCAAACCTATTTTTCCCACCATTATTGTTGTTGAAGCCTTGTTGAGGCTTCTGTTGATCCTTCCATGAGAAATTTGGGTGATTTCTCCATGAAGAATTGTAGGTCTTTCCATAGGGTTCTCCCATGTAATTCACCTCTTCCATTGCAGGATTCTCAGGGTCATAAGCTTCTCCTTCAGAGGAGGCTTCTTTAGCACTGCCAGATGCAGCTTGCAATCTAGTCAGATTCTGAGAAATCATATTGACTTGCTGAGTCAATATTTTGTTCTGAGCCAATATGGCATTTAGAGTATCAATCTCAAGAACTCCCTTCTTCTGAATTGTCCCATGGTTCACAAGATTTCTTTCAGAAGTGTACATCAACTGGTTATTTGCAACCATTTCAATGAGTTCTTGAGCTTCTGCAGGCATTTTCTTCAGATGAATAGATCCACCTGCAAAATGGTCTAATGACATCTTGGATAACTCAGATAGACCATCATAGAAGATACCTATGATGCTCCATTCTGAAAGCATGTCAGAAGGACACCTTCTGATCAATTGCTTGTATCTTTCCCAAGCTTCATAGAGGAATTCACCTTCCTTCTGTTTGAAGGTTTGAACTTCCACTCTAAGCTTACTCATCTTTTGAGGTGGAAAGAATTTAGCTAAAAAGGAATTGACCAGCTTTTCCCAAGAGTTCAGGCTATCTCTAGGTTGAGAATTCAACCATATACTAGCTCTGTCTCTTACAGCAAAAAGGGAAAAGCATAAGTCTGTAGATCTCGGGATCAACTCCATTGGTCTTAACAGTGTCACAGATTTGCAAAAATTTAGCCAAGAACTGATGAGCATCTTCCAATGGAAGTCCATGAAACTTGCAATTCTGTTGCATCAGAGAAACTAATTGAGGCTTAAATGTTTGCTCCAATGGCAGGAATAGAGATGCTTTTCCCATAGAAGTCGGGAGTAGGTGCAGTAAAGTTACCAAGCACCTTCCTTGCATTGTTGGCATTGTTGTTATTTTCGGCTGCCATGTCTTCTTCTTTTTCAAAGATTTCTGCCAGGTCCTCTCCAGAGAGTTGTGCTTTAGCTTCTCTTAGCTTCTTCTTCAAAGTCCTTTCAGATTTAGGATCAGCTTCAACAAGAATACCTTTATCTTTGTTCCTACTCATATGAAAGAGAAGAAAACAAAGAAAGTTTGGAATCCTCTATGTCATAGTATAGAGATTCCTTGATGTGTCAGAGGAAAAGAAGAATAGAAGGATGAGGTAGAAAATTTGAACTTATTAAGAGGGAGAGAGTCTGAATTGCTAATAGAGGAGAAGTGTTAGTCTTTAAATAGAAAGAGATGAGAGAGGGAGTTTTCAAAATTTTAAAAAGATTTTTGAAAAAGTGGTTAGTGATTTTCGAAAAAGATAAGAAATAATGATTTTTGAAAAGATAAAAGGTTAGAAAAAGATTTTGAAATTAAAATAAAAGAGATATGATTGAAAAAGATTTGATTTTAAAAAGATATTATTGAAAAGATATGATTGAAGAAAATTTGATTTTTAAAAAGATATGATTGAAAAGATATGGTTGAAAAAGATTTGATTTTTAAAATTGATGACTTGACTAAAAATAAATTAAAAGATATGACTCTAAAATTCAAATATTGAACCTTTCTTAACAAGAAAGTAACAAACTTGAAATTTTTGAATCACAACATTAATTGTTAGCAAGGATTTTTAAAAGAAAAATGAAAAAGATTTGATTTTGAAAAAGATATAATTGATATGAGAAGATATGAAAAAGATAAGATTTTGAAAAAGTCAGTTTTAAAACTTGAAATATTGAAAAAGATATGATTTGAAAACAAAATTTCCTCCTTGGTGCTATCCTGGCGTTAAACGCCCAGAATGGTATCCATTCTGGCGTTTAACGCCCACTTGGCTACCTCCTTGGGCGTTAAACGCCCAGCTAGGTACTGATAAACCCCATTTGTAGGGTTTATCTTGTGCTTGATTTAAAGAATTTTATAACCTTTTACCCACATTTATCCGTTGAAATAGCATGGTTTTATAACTTCTCCTTTAATTGTGCTTAAGAGTGAAAACATGCTTTTTAGGTCTTAAAATAGCTAAATTTAATTCACCTTGATTCCATTAGATGCCTTGTTATGTTTGTTAAGTGATTTTTGATTTAGGAGGCAAAGATTGGATTAAGGGAATAAAGGAAAAGCATGTAAAAATGGAGAACTCATGAAGAAATGAAGGAATCGCAAAAGGTGTCAAGCCGACCTCTTCGCACTTAATCGGCCATAACTTGAGCTACAAAGGTTCAAATGATGCGGTTTCAGTTGGGTTGAAAAGCTAACATCTGGGGCTTCGAAATGATATAAGATTTGCCATGGTTGCTACACGTATGATGACACGCACGCGCACTGTATTCGCACGCGTCATTGCTGCCATATAGTCCACTTAAAGCAATACGTGGCCAGCGAATTCTAAAGCCTTGTGGGCCTAATCCAACTAATTTCTGAAGCTATTTAAGCCAAGGATTGAAGGGGAATCAACATACTTTTACATGTTAGTTACCATTAGTTTAGTTTTAGCTTAGTTTAGTAGTTAGAGTTAGTTTCTAGAGAGAGAAGCTCTCACTTCTCTCTAGGATTAGGATTAGGATTAGTTCTTAGATCTAGGTTTTAATCTTTGCTTTCTTCTACTTCTACCTTTCAATTCCTTGTTGTTACAGTCATCTTCCTCTATTCTTTTGTTGTAATCTCTTTCATATTGTTCTTGTATTTTGTTGTAGATCTACTTTTGTTCCTTTCTTTCTCTTCCAATTTAATTCAAGGTAAATCATAATAATTGTGTTCCTTTTGATTTGTTGTTGTTAATTCTTTGCAATAATTGTTGTTAGATTTTGTTCTTGTTGTTGATTTACTATGCTTTCCTTTTATGCCTTCCAAGTGTTTGATGAAATGCTTGGTTGGATTTTAGAGTAGAATTTTATACTCTTGGCTTGGAGAGGTAACTTAGGACCTCTTGAGTTACTAATGTCCAAGTGATTGATGATTGGGAGCCATTGACTCTAGTTCTCACTAACTGAATTAGTGGAGAGTTAGGACCTATGGACTTGGATTGATATATCTCATTCAACTTTCCTTTACCATTAGTTAGAGGATGATTTAGTGAGATCAATCCTTGCCAATTCTCATATTGTGGTTAGTGATTAGGATAGAGATCCTTGACCACCAACCCTTGCCAAGATCTTTTTAGCCATTAGTTTACTTTTTTCCATTTATTTTTCATGTTTCTTATTAAAACCCCAAAAATAACTCACAACCAATAACAAGACACTTTATTGTAATTCCTAGGGAGAACGACCCGAGGTTCAATACTTCGGTTTATAAATTTTAGGGGTTTGTACTAGTGACAAACAACTTTTTGTATGAAAGGATTATTGATTGGTTTAGAAACTATACTTGCAACGAGAATTCATTTGTGAAATTCTATACCATCAAAAATCCAATCATCAGTTGGCGTTTAAACGCCACAGATCTTGAGCTCCTCATGAAAGAATTCCTACATGATATAAAGACGAGTGTCAAAAATGTAGAGAATTATGTGCAGACGATGATCAAGAACCAGGAAGGGGAACAAGCAAATTCCTTCCCAAGAGATACAATGCAAGATCCTATAGAAGAAAGTGAGGAAACCAATCAAAGGAATTTATACTCCAGTGAATTAGAGAACTTTCCACCCTCACATATGGAAGAAGAGGAAGATGCACAACCTTTCATGCCCTTGGTAAGCAATGAAGAAGAGATTGAATTAGAAGAAAGCTACCAAGAGGAAGAGGTTGAAATTGAGGAAGCTTGCAAAGAGGTAGAAGAATTCAAGGAGGAACACAAGGGAGTGGAGCTTGCAAGACCTCTTCCAAAGCCATCACCATCCAATATAACATTCAAGTGGGTAAAATTCCTATCCTTAACCTTTACTTTCTCACTTGAATATGGGCTACTGGAGACGGATGGTCAACTTAGAGCTCTTTGTGGCATTAAGAGTAAGAGGAAGATGGTTAGGGGCAAGAGTTGTCAAGCAAGGTTCAATATGGTTGCATGCTCCAAATTGAAGTGCAAGGATTGGTGCAGAGCTCAATTGAATGGGTCTAGAAGGTTATTTGGATGTCTCTGTGAGAACTCAGATTGCTTGCCACCCGGTAGAAACAATGGTGATCCACAAGAAGACGGGTGTAAAGGCAAGGTTTGGGATCCTGGAATTCATTCCCACAATCAACACCCTTTGGGCCTTGTCACTTGCTTTAACTTGCTCGAAGGCGTTATGCGCCTAGTTTAGGATCCCGGTAGCCATTGGAATTACAAACATTGGTGGAGATTCCTGGATCAGTACAAGCACAAGCCACCATGACAAGGAGCTCACCACATGTCCAACTTAAGGACTTTAACTAAAAGTACTTGGTGGGAGACAACCCACCGTGGTATGATCGTTCCTTTTCATTCTTAGTTGTTTTTCGTAGTAGTAGTTTTCTTACTAATTTGATTTTTACTGAGTTCTTACTAATTTTCTGATCATGCAGCTATTTTAGAACCAGAACCGGATAAAAAAAGGAGAAGAGCACCTGACGCGCAAGCATCGGTGACGCGTACGCGTCAGATGGGTGTGCGTGAAAAATAAAAATGAACAGAGAGTTGTGCGGGAGTGGCACCAGAATGAAGCCTTTCGCACAAACAAGCTCACGCGTACGCGTCCCTGACGCGTACGCGTGACCTGGAAAAACGGCGTAAATATGTGTTTGGGCAGAGAGTTGTGCTACCTTGGGGCTGGAAGCGTGCTAGAGGCATAACTTTACTCACACGTACGCATCCCTAACGCGTGCGCGTCATTTGCAAAAATGGTTCTCCACGTGTGCACGTGCATGACGCGAACACGTCGTATGCCAATATTGGTTCCCTAGCCACGCGAACACAGAGTTGTGCGTGCGTGCGGCTGGCTTCGCGTGAATCGCACAAAAATCCATGGCACGCGGACGCGTGCCTGACGCTAACACCTCATTAAAGAAAATTCGCGACCCACGCGTACGCGTGTTGCACGCATACGCATCGCCTTCGCCACACAACTACACTTGTTCGCCACACAGTTTTCACTTTTCTTTCTCTCTCTCCCACTCCTAATTCTCTCTTGTTCTTTTATCTTTATATTTTTCTTTCATCTCACTATTTGTTTTTATTTTCAATTCTTCTTTTCTTGAGGACAAGCAAACCTTTAAGTTTGGTGTTGACGCTGCGCTTATGGGTTTTCTGGCACAAAAGGGAGGCGAATCATCTTCACGGAGGAGCACAACCTGAAGAATAAAGCGACCGCTAGGACAACTAAGGTGGTTGAGTTCCTTTCATTTTTATTCCTCCCCTCTTCTTCTATGTTATGTTCTGGTTTTCTGCTATTTTGCTTTGTTTGTTGCATGATCCTTTATTAGTTAGAATCCTAGGACTAGTTTAGTTTTCTCTTTCTTGCTTTAATTCTGAAACGATGTCTCATGTATTACTCACTGAGCTTGAATTCAAATAAAAAAATACAAAAGTGATGTATTGCATGAGAAATTGAGTTAATTTTAAGAGTAGTCTTATTTACTTAAATGTGGTGGTATTAATTGTAATTCTGAATGCATGATATGAATAGTGCATATTTGAATTTGAATCAAGAGATGTTGATGTATAAGGAACAGGATTTAGATAATTATTATGACTTCTTTGAAATAAAGAAAAATTTAATCCTTGAAGCAAAAGAAACAGCAAAAGAAAAAAATATATAAATAAATAATAATAAAAGCAAGGTACAAGGCTCTAAGCATCAATGACTAGGGAGGTTCGACATGATTAAAAGCTCAAAGAGTTGTTTCCCTAGTCATATGCTTGTGGTGTGATTGTGTCAAGTAATCCTTGAGACAGAACACTCAGAGTCGAGACCAAGTGCGTTTAACAGAGTATGCCAAAGGCTTTGAGCACCACTGTCTAGGAGTAACTAAAGGAAAAATCAGGACTCAAGGAGAGTCCGCCAATTAAGTGCTTGTGGTGTTTCTGTGTCAAGAAAAACTTGAGACAAAACATTTAAAGTCACGGCTAGGCTCAAGGTGCAAAGCACCAAAGAAAAAATTAAATTAAAGTCAATTTCGCTATGCTCAAGGATTAGACTGAAATGTAAAGATCAAAGAATTCATAATATTATCCGGATTCTAATTCCGAATGACAATGACATCCTCCTGATTCAAAGGAGAGTGAGATGCCAAACCTATCCAGGATTACAGTTATAAACCCCACTATAAAAAGAGACATGAGCTTAATCGAACTATCATTCTCATGCAAATTCACATCCTAAGCATATGTTAGTTTTGGTTGCTTGAGGACAAGCAACAGTTCAAGTTTGGTGTTGTGATGCGTGAGCATCTTTTCTATCTTTTCCTAGTGAATTTGCATCTAATTTGTTGAGTTTAATCAAGAATTAATTATATTTTAGCCACTATGGATGCTATTTTGTGTTTTGTGCAATACTGTTTATTTTAGGTAGCATTCGGCTGGGTTTGATGGAGTTTCTGTAGCACAAGAATCAAAGGAGATGGCTGCGAGGAGCGACGTGCACGCGTGACACGCATGAATTGAAGATTTGCTCAGCGACGCGTCCACGTGACCGACGCGTCCGCGTGACTTGCGAAGAAGACCAGCGACGCGTCCGCGTGGCTGACGCATACGCGTGACATGCACCACGTGCAGAAAATGCAGAAACCGCTGGGGGTGATTTCTAGGCCCCATTTTAGCACCCAAGTTAGGCGCGGATCCAGTGAAGCCAAGTGGTCCCCACGTTACAAGACGCGGAGTCGCGGAGTAGTTAATTAATTTTGATTTAAATTCAAATTTGAATTTGAAAATAGGAAAAGATATTATCTTAATTTTAGATATTAGATTTTAAATTAATTAGGATTAGTTATAAAAAGGAGAGACTTCTCTTCTATTGAGGAGATTCCATTAGGGGGATTCCATTACGGAATTCTATACAAATTTACATTCCACATTCCATGAGCAACTAATCCTCCATTGTTAAGGTTAGGAGCTCTGTCTATTTGTATGGATTAATTCGTTTGATCTTTCTAATTTAATCCATGTTTTGATTTATATTTCAATAATTGTTTTCATTCTTTATTTTATGAATTTAGGTGGAACGGAAGTATGAACCATGTTCTAATTGAGTTCTTGTAAAACTTGGAAAAGCTCTTTACTTGAATAATAGCTTGAAAACATATTATACTGAATTTCTAATTGTTTTTATTAACAGGATACATGACATATAATCCCCTTATTTTTGGATAATTAGGATTCTTTTGGCATATAAACTAGAAATTGATCATCACCCTCCAATTGGAATTAATTGACCAAGGAATTGGCAGTTAATAAATTTTAGTGGAGACTAGGGAGGTCTAAGGAATTAGGGTCTAGTCACATATAGTTTGCCATGAATTAAGTCTTGCATGATTAAAATAGTTAGTAAGAAAAATCAATTCGGAAAAATAGATAACTCTGAAGCCTTAACTGTTTTCTCAATATTTTATTCCCAACTTATTTATCTACATGTTTTTAATATTCCAAATTTACTGTTAATGCTTTTGAACTTCCAAACACTATTTTCTATTTGTTTAACTAAGCCTATCAAACAATTTTGTTGCTTAGTCCATCAATTCTCGTGGGATCGACCCTTACTCACGTAAGGTATTACTTGGTACGACCCGGTGTACTTGCCGGTTAGTTTGTGGGTTGTAAAATACCGCACCAAGTTTTTGGCGCCGTTGCCGGGGATTGACTGTGATTAACAACTATTAGTTGTTTGATTGCTTAGATTAGGCATTTTATTTTTAATTTTATTAAAATCTATTTTTAAAAAAATTCAAAAAAAAAGTGTAAATTTTTTTTAAAATTAAATAAGTTATATATTTTGATCTATTTTGTTTAAATTTTTTTTCTCTTTTCTCTTAATTTTTGAAATTAAGTTTGGTGTCTCCATAGTAATTTTTCTCTAAAAAAAATTCTTTTCTTTCTTCTTTGCTTTCCTGTTTACCACATGGTGCATTTAATTCTGTTTGGTGTTTTGTGCTAAGGAAAAATAATGGAGAGAGATCACATGGGTTACTACTCACACCCGAGTAGTGATTCATATTATGGTGGATGGAGGAGCTATCCAAATTTTGGTTGGCAAGGTCAAAACCAAAGAGACTTCAATGCTCCATGTTCCAACTATCAAGAGCCACCACCTCCATGTTCATATCAAGAACCATCATCTCAATATTCATATCAAGAATCATCATCTTTCTATCCATATCAAGAACCATCATCTTGCTACCCATACCAAGAGCCACCATCTCCCTATTATATTTATTAATAATAACGAAAGCAATAACAAGAACAAAACTATATCATAACCATACAAACCATTAAACTAATATTAATCAAGTAAATACTAATAAATTAATAAATAATAATAAACATACATAATTAGGATGCCCCAGATAATTGATAACATGATCTTTAAAAGACGTATAATCACGTACCATTATAAAAATATTAATCCCACTCTCAACTTTAAAACTAATTCAAAACATTCCTAACCCCAAACTCCACCACTCCTTTGTCACTTACAAAGCAAATAATGCAAACTATCACAGCCCTACCAACATTTTATGATACATCCGCTGCCAACCCCCAACGTACCACATTAATGGTTGCTATTGTCGGTGCAAGGCCTTCCTTTTATGGTGAGACACGTGGCAACACGCAGCTTGCGTGCTTCGCAGGATGCTAACACGTGGACTCCCGAGACCAACACGCGGTTTGCGTGCTGCACAGATGTTGGATACGTGGTTGCACAGGCCTACACGCAGCCTACATGCTGAGTTGGCATTGACACGTTGCGCTCGTGTCTTTGGTGGACACGGCAACACGTTACCTGCGTGTTGATCAACACGTTACCTGTGTGTTAGCTCCCTTTTCTGACAGATCCATAATTCTGTAAAATATCTCAAACACCTATATTCAAGTAAAGCACCACTCAAATCTATATATGTAAAATAATTTCTGACAAAACAACATACAATAGGAAGTTATTTTAATTTATTTTACTATACAATGAACCACACAAAACGAAAGCAATAATAATAATAACAACTACATTCAAATTAATAAATCTGATAAATTAATAAATTTGTGTTAAAAATAATAATAACAAAAGCAATCATAATAATGAAAGCAATAATAATAACAAATAGTGTTAAAAATATATAATAAATTTGTTATATGTTTAAATTTATTATTTTTTCTAACTAAGATTTATATTTAATAATAATAACGAAAGCAATAACAATAACAAAACTATATCATAATCATACAAACTATTAAACTAACATTAATCAAGTAAATACTAATAAATTAATAAATAATAATAAACTTACATAATTAGGATGCCCTAGATAATTGATAACATGATCTTCAAAAGACGTATAATCACATACCATTATAAATATATTAATCCCACTCTCAACTTTAAAACTAATCCAAAATATTCCTAAACCCTGAACCCCACCACTCCTTTGTCACTTTCAAAGCAAATAACGAAAACTATCACAATCCTACCCGTATTTTATAATACATCCGCTGCCAACCCCCAACGTACCACATTAATTGTTGCTGTTCTCGGTGCAAGGCCTCCCTTTTGTGGAGAGAAACGTGGCAACACGCAGCTTGCGTGCTCCGCAGGATGCTGACACGTGGACGGCCGAGACTAACACACGGTTTGCGTGCTGCATAGATGTTGGACACCTGGTTGGACCAGGGTTACACGCAGCCTGCATGCTGAGTTGGCAATGACCCGTTGCACTCGTATCATTGGTGGACACGTCAACACATTACCTGCGTGTTACCTCCCTTTTCTGACAGATCCATAATTCTGTAAAATATCTCAAACACCCATATTCAAGTAAAGCACCACTCATTTCTACGTATGTAAAATAATTTCTGACAAAATAACATACAATATCCAGTTTCATTAATTTATTTTACTATACAATGAACCACACGTAACGAAAGCAATAATAATAATAACAACTACATTCAAATTAATAAATTAGATAAATTAATTAATTTGTGTTAAAAATAATAATAACAAAAACAATCATAATAACGAAAGCAATAATAATAATAATAATAATAATAATAATAATAATAATAATAATAATAATAATAATAACTAGTGTTAAAAATATATAATAAATTTGTTATCAGTTTAAATTTATTATCATGTTTAACTAAGATTTATATTTAATAATAATAACGAAAGTGTAACACTCTAACTACCAAAGTTCACGCTTCCGGCTGTGCAACTCTGATAGCTCGGACATTACAATGATACTTATACTATTTAATACCAAAATATGAGCCTGTTTAAAACTTTAAACCGCAATACCGCTCCCAAAATTACTTTCGTTCGATAACGTACATCCATAGACACCATACAGCTTACAAAAAAAAATCATAAAGAGTACATCCATATATATACATATATATATATAATATTATAAGCATTAGCCAATACAATTCCTATCCCTCTTACCGAATATATCAAGATAAAGGCGAGGGTACAATAAATAATAAGCTAAAGCAATACAGAGCATTTCAATAACAACTAAATAAACTCTTCGTAACTTCTGCGTCCATAACCTGAAAGGGAAAAAATATAGGGGGGTGAGAACATCATCCTCGAAAGGATTCTCAGTAGAGGATTTTTGGGAATTACTTTAATAGGATATGTGAAGATAACCGCACTAGTGATTAACAACCGTATTATGCCTCTTTTTAAAAACAACAATTTACAATAAAAGTAAAGTCGGAAATCATTTCTGAAAGAGGAACCGTTCAATTCTCAAAACATCAAAACCCTTTCAAAAAGGTTTATCTATACTGAACCAAAATAGCCTTTCATATTTTATTCCAAACCAGAAACACAAAACCGAAATCAACCATCGGTTCACCTCATTCCAACTACGGCCCTAGGCCCAAACAATCCAACCATCAACCAATCACCAGAGTCCAACAAAGTCTCAGTAGCGAACATGAATACGAAGATGCAAGCACAAACAAACAGTTATTGCAAGAAGAACAATTAGCAGTTAATCACATAGGCAAACCAAGTACAATATGCACACCTAAACAATGTCACATAGATGCATATGATGCATGCCTGTCCCTAGTGGCTAATGATATCATCTGTCGGTTATAGAGCCAACCCGACAAGTCCTGGTCGCTAACCATTGGACTGTCCCTCTGTCGTGTCTCCCCAACTCGAGTTATACTCAACATAAACTTGATCATAATCATGATCCATATCCATCACCCTCACTGGTGAATATTTACGGGGGTGAGCTCATCCGGGGCTTTCATAGTGCCCGGCCACCCTGACAACATAGGGTCAAAAGAGCTTCGAGTCTCAACCTGGAGCACGTGGTGGCTAGCCACTACTTTCTCCCAGGGAAACTCTTATCTCCAATAGTGGAAGTGCAATATCACAAATTATCAATATCTCAGCATATATGCTTTCATTCTCAGCCATGGATCAACATCCATCTCAGCCATCCAGCTCACGGTTCAATCCAGAACCAGCCAATATTCATAATCATACACAGCCATTTCGGCTCACAGTTCAATCCAGAACCAGCCAATATTCATAATCATACACTGTCATTCCGGCTCACAACAAAACAACACTTCTACATTCAACATCATCAATTCATAAAATTGGCATTTAAGCCATAAATCACTTTTTCTCAAATCATTTCACTTTGAAATCAAAGTTCAACTCTTTTTAGCCTTGGCTTTAAAGATCTCATTTCTCAAATCATCTCAGGCTCATAAGCCACTTTTACTCAAGGGAAATTCCCCTTTGAAAACAATGCCACTCTCGGCATCCTCTTTCCAAAACTTCCATAACAATGGCAAGTTAAAGATTTAATTTGAAATATTCAAAATCATCCATCCAACAATGGAATTTTATAACAACGGTTCCTTGGCAGAGTCCCAAGTCTTTAGGGGAGAGTAACATAACTCATTTCGCAAAGTGCATTTAAATTCATTAAAAACTTTGGCTTTCTGATTTGAGTAATAAAATAGGATCTAAGCCAATCCGAGTCATGTAATCAATTACTCTTTTCAAAGCCATTTACTTTACTTAGGCAAAACCAACTTAAATCCCCATGATAAGTTCTAGAGCGTTTCAACTGTTCAAAATTATTTTAGTCTTGCAAGAATTCAGAATTCAAAGAGTACTTAAAACCTTTCTCAAAACATTTCAAAATGAAACTTGTCAATAGACATTCAGGTTCTTTCAAAGTCATTGAAACTCTTCTAATTGAAACCCTCAAGTCAAATTCAAAGGCATTGCCCTTGTCACATTTAAAATAGCTTTAAAACATAAGTTTCATCTAAATAACTTTCTCCTGAAAGAGATACAATACCTTTCTTAAGAAGCAAGACTAAATCACAATTTCCTCTTTAATAATTAATTTCAAAAGCATGAATCATCCTTTTCTTGATAATTCAAATAAAAGAATAGAAGTCTTTAACTCATCATTTTTCCAAACAACATTTCAATAAAGACTCGGATTTTTATAGAAATTTTGGCAGCACCTCCCCTAAAACTTGGACTTTGCCACCCGGTTCGGGTCCCAACTAAACCGTTCTACAATCCTTTTCAATAGCCCAAAATCCACAATCAGTTCAAGGCAAGCCAAATCCAACAGTCATCTCAATTCCATATTTCAAGGAGACCGTTTCAAAATTAAATCATTATCAGCCGAATAAACTCATTTCTAAAGCTTTAAAGAAATGGTTCAGCAACAATCATTTATCAAACCCGATCATTTACAGCAAACCAGGCTGAATTCAAGAGTGTATTCTAATTTTCACATTCTCAAGAAAATTAACTCAACTCAAATCAATTCCCAACGGGTTAAACTCGATATCAAAGCTTTAAAAGAATCAACTTCAAAAGCATTTTGTTTCACAAAACCACACAGCAAACCAACCAACAAACGTTCATAATCAATCGAGACAAATCAAACCATACATAAGGCCGATACAATCACCAAATACACATTTTCTCATATCAGAATCCATATGTAATAATTCCAATATACAAATATAGTTTTTCGGAAAGCGCCCCTACCTCAAAACGCAATCCATAACCCAAACGTCTCATAGAGTCCTTTCCGCCTCAACTCGAAATCACCGGCAACCAGAACCTCAGCTCCCAGCCGCTTTTGCAATAACATAGCAACACTAATCGCAACATATAATAATCAGGACTCGATCCCATGTTACCAAAACTCATTTATTAACCAAACACAACCAAAAACTAACGCGAGGCTTTTCGAAACACAATTTCTTACCGGAATAACAACATGAAGCAGCTGCGATTTCGAACCGGCCCCGACAACAACTCTGGTGCCGGCCAGAAGTTCCGATGGATCAACTATAAAAACCACGCAACATTAAAACTTTCTCGAAAACTAAAAAGGCAGAAACCTCAAATAAAACCCTTACCGGTAACTTTTCCGGCGACGGCAGCAGGGTCTCATATTTGCAGAAGCTCATCCTGGAGCTCCGGCGGTGATCCTAGAAGTCACAGAACCATTCCCGGTGGTCAGAACACAGGGGCGCAGCTTCCTCCTCCGACCGCGACACCTGCGACGGCTTGAATCCTTTTCCGGCGGCGGTGAGAACCCTAACAGCGCGGCACGGTTCAGTCTGCTCCATAGCACAGCGGTGACCGGACCTCCAGCTCGCATCATCCTCTCCTAGAGGCGCTCAGTCTCAGCCTTCCTCCCTAACGTGATGCGGCAGCAACCGGCGCAGTTTGTGGCCCCATGGGTGATGGCAGTGAGGCACGATCTCCCTCTTAAGTCTCATGCACCACCCTCCACTACTAGCCTCTACCTCTCCTCGTGCAAAGATGGCAATGGCGGCACTGGCCTCGTGGCAAGGACGACGGCACGAATGACGGGATCGGCGTTAAATCAGTAGCGCGATGGCGAGGAGCTGGACATGGTGGCAGAACGCGGCTGGCCGGCGAACTGCTGCTTCCCCGGTGCTCTTCCTCCCTTCCGGATCTCCTTCTCCCTCTTTCCCCCTTTCGCTTTTCTTCGTTCCTCCTCAAGCAGAGCGTGTGTGTGTGTGTGTTCAGCACAGGGCTGCACAGCAAAGAGGATGAAGGAGAGACTGGTGGCTGTGCAGCATCAGGAAAAGGGTTTTAGGGGATGGTGTATCCAAATTAGGGTTAGGGACATTTTGGTAAATTCAAATAAAGGTAGGGGTAATATAGTAATTAGGAACAAATTTTAATCCAACAAAATTAATATATAGAAAAACTATTTTCTCCTCAATTTTACAAATTATTTTCAATAAAGTGCTCCAACCAAATAATTAGAAATAATATACTTAATTTTTTCATTTTCCAAAATAGCAGTATTAATATTTAAAATATTACTTATCTAATCCAAATTATATAAAATCCTTATTATTTCATAACTATCAACTTTATAATTCAAATATAGAAAATAATCCAATAATTATAAAATTGGATAATAATCATAACCCGTCTCAAATTTAATAAATCACAACTTGCCTTAATTATCTTTAATAAAATAATTTCTTAAATTAAGGCTATAAATAACTATATGATTTGAGACTTGATCATAATAAGGCTTTTCAAAAGTTCTGGGTCTTACATTCTACCCACCTTATAAAAATTTTTGCCATCAAAAATTGATACAAAACGAAAGAAATTTCATAACAGTTCACCCTTGAACACATTTAAAGAAGAAGAAAAATATCTCAAAATATAAACATATATACGTTTTCAAATACTTGGGTGGTCGTATGCATAAAGATGCAAAGGTAGGAGTGTGATTGCAAGGCAAACGTTACAAGATAGGCTCAATGCACAAGGTCACATAATCTCAAGACTTTACAAAAACTTGAGGTAACAAAATAGGGGGCAAACCAAGATAGGCATTCACAAAACAAGGCGGTAATCAATGTGACATAAAGGCTACCAAAATAGGTTGGTAATAAAACAACGGCTACAACGTTCGTCGACACATCTCGTTCCTAATTCATAACCTCAACTTCCCAACTCCACCAATCACTTTACAATCTCATAGCCGATCATGGGCCTAACACCCGCAAGCTCGTTTGCAAGGGACAAAACACCCACAACTCATCACAACATTACACACTTACCGCTTCACCTTCCATATACACATATCACGTCTTAAAGAACTAATGCATCGCGTTACTATGTTTACAAGTCGCACGTGATCTCAAAATAATTCTCGAGTCTACTCAGAAGGATACCAGATTCAGAAAGGAAAGACACATGTCAAGAATAATACTCATAGATTTGGGAGAATGTATCCAATGCAGGTAAACAAAGACACTCAACCAATGAAGTTTGCTAGAAATAAATCGATTGACAACTTAAAAGATAACTCTTGTATCAAAGAATCCAACAGGACCAATAAGAAGAAAATTCAGCGCATGATTTTGAAACAAATTCAAGCTGAGTCGAAGAAGCATGAAATTTGCAGTAGAGAAGATTTCAAACCCAAGACAAAGCTCACTGAATTCAAGAGCATGATTAAAAATACTTTCGAATGCATTGTTCACAAAAGAATTGAAAACTTGCGGAAAAATCACTTCGCAATTTAAAAGAAAGGTTAAGCAACAACATCCTCCAAGAGAGTAACAAAGGCACAAACGTGGCTTTGCTTTGATACAATTTCATGTTTGAAGTAGATCATGTAGAATTTTTAAAACAAAGTAAACACAAGTTTGGCTAAGAGCTCAAACATTTCCTTAAATATTTTAGAAAGATAGTTAGATGCACAACCTAACCAAAAGTAATTCATAAAACTCGGAGAAAAATCAATTGCTTGTTCAAAAGTTCTGAAAGCCCATATTCAAACAAGCGTGTATAACATTTATAGCAAGGAAGAAAGAGGAAGTAAAATTCTCCTTAGAAAAGAAATTCCGAGGTAAAAATTTGCTTACAATCTGGTAAGGAAACAAGTGGTGCGTTACAAACGAATAGGTTTCCATTAAACAAGGAAACTTTTCAAACCCTCATTTAAAATAGCGCATGTCAACTTTAAAACAATTTTGTCAAAAATTGAACAATGGTTTCAATTATAACCAAGCAACTGAAAAATAAGTTCGATTTGGAACTTCTTTACATAGAATTCAATCTGCTTTATAAAATTCAAATCAAGACTCTAAATGTATACTTGAAATCACCATCTCACAACAATATTCAAGAAGATTAGGACGTACTTGAAAAGGAGTCAAGTCATACAAGAAAGGATCATAAATCAAGATAGTTAAAACAAGATCCACTAGGCACGAGTCATCAAACAAGCTTTCAATTGATCCAAAAGAATACAAAAGTCATAGGAAAAGACAACTCAATCATTAGTAATTTCTCAAGGATAAATCTTTGACTAAAAACTCTTGTAAAGACAATGAGAGGATAAACGATGCACTATTTTGAAACGAATCAAACTAACTCACATAAGAATGAGATTCACAAGATTGGAAAAACTAAGATCAATGGTAATGCTCACAAGATGTAAGAGATTAGTTAAAAACAAGGTCAAGCATGACATTCATGGAGATGGAAGGCTTAAGGGAGACTTTAGTCCGTTCGTAAGAAGAAATCCATGAGTCCAACATTTCCAAAAGAAACAGCAATGGCATAAACAATGGGGTATGCTAAATCAAACTCAATTCAAAAATAAATCAAGTGAAGTTTATCAAACGGAACTCAACCGGAGTAAGAGCGAAAAATACTTTCTTTTCAGAATCTTGAAAAATACCCAAATACATAATCAAATGAAGATGTGCATTGGAACTGTAGTAAAATTAGTAGAAAATCAAATTGTATTTAAAGTAAATGCAGTTTCGCAAACCAGTAAAAGTATAGGCGAGGTATTAGAAATAAATAGTTGTCAAACTGTATAAGAAATCTTCAAGGTTCATATATAGATAAGTATACATCTATTCAACAGCAATTTTCATAAAAATCTCAAAATAGGCTGTGATCACTATCAAATAAGAGAAAAACTGAATCAACAAGTTCTCTAAGAATGGCTCGGAATCCGGAGTTAAAATGCACAACGCAATAGGACAAGTTCAAAGCTATAGCAAGGAATACATGAATCAAGAAGGACTCAAACAAATAAAGATAGATACAACAAGGGTTTCAAACAAGCATATGCACTTTAAGATCAAACAAGAATGCCTATGGATAGAGGAATAAAGTTGACAAATCAAACTACTCCTTAAAAGGATCAGCAAACAAGAACTTCAAGTTAGGACATGAAAGAACAGGTCGACTCGAACGATATTCAAGACACACAACTGAATATCCTCAAGAAATAGTCTCCAATGTTACCAAAACCCACGATTCACTTTACTCAAAACTCGTACGTCATCTATGATAACCCATTAGTGCTTTCATATACAAAATTCACTAGTATTAAGCCGACCAAACTTAATACCAAGAATTATGCAATGCAAGACTAACAGTGTTAATCAATAGATCGTCATGTGCATGAAGCTCTAATTCTCGTCATTCGACAAGACCTAAAACATGAAAAACTCTTAGAGTATGCAACTGAAGCGTAGTCGGTCCATTCCTTAGGCTCTACAGGAAAGACCGCTCTGATACCATAATGTAACACCCTAACTACCAAAGCTCATGCTTCCGGTTGCGCAACTCTGATAGCTCAGACATTACGACGACACTTATACTATTTAATACTAAAATATGAGCCTGTTTAAAATTTTAAACCGCAATACCGCTCCCAAAAATACTTTCGTTCGATAACGTACATCCATAGATACCATACAACTTACAAAAAAATTCATAAAGAGTACATCTATATATATATATATAATATTACAAGCATTAGCCAATACAATTTCTATCCCTCTTACCGAATATATCAAGATAAAGGTGAGGGTACAATAAATAATAAGCTAAAGCAATAGAGAGCATTTCAACAACAACTAAATAAACTCTTCGTAACTTCTGCGCCTATAACCTAAAAGGGGAAAAATGTAGGGGGGTGAGAACATCATCCTCGAAAGGGTTCTCAGTAGAGGGTTTTTGGGAATTACTGTAATAGGATACGTGAAGATAATCACACCAGTGATTAACAACCGTCTTATGCCTCTTTTCAAAAACAACGGTTTACAATAAAAGTAAAGTCGAAAATCTTTTTTGAAAGAGGAACCGTTCAATTCTCAAAACATCAAAAGCCTTTCAAAAAGGTTTATCTATACTGAACCAAAATAGCCTTTCATATTTTATTCAAACCAGAAACACAAAACCAAAATCAACCATCGGTTCACCTCATTCCAACCACGGCCCTAGGCCCAAACAATCCAACCATAAACCAATCACCACAGTCCAACAAAGTCTCATTAGCAAACACGAATACAAAGATGCAAGCACAAAAAAACAGTTATTGCAAGTAGAACAATTATCAGTTAATCACATAGGCAAACCAAGTACAATATGCACACCCAAACAATGTCACATAGATGCATATGATGCATGCCTATCCCTAGTTGCTGATGATATCATCTGTCGGTTATAGAGCCAACCCGACAAGTCCTGGTAGCTAACCATTGGACTGTCCCTCTGTCGTGTCTCCCCAACTCAAGTTATACTCAATATAAACTTGATCATAATCATGATCCATATCCATCACCCTCACTGGTGAATATTATGGGGGTGAGCTCATCCGGGGCTTTCACAGTGCCCGGCCACCCTAACGACATAGGGTCAAAAGAGCTTCGAGTCTCAACCTGGAGCACGTGGTGGCTAGCCACTGCTTTCTCCCAGAGAAACTCTTATCTTCGATAATGGAAGTGCAATATCACAAATTATCAATATCTCAGCATATATGCTTTCATTCTCAGCCATGGATCAACATCCATCTCAGCCATCCAGCTCACGGTTCAATCCAGAACCAGCCAATATTCATAATCATACACAGCCATTTCGGCTCACGATTCAATCCAGAACCAGCCAATATTCATAATCATACACTACCATTCCGGCTCACAACAAAATAGCACTTCCACATTCAACATCATCAATTCATAAAATTGGCATTTAAGCCATAAATCATTTTTTCTCAAATCATTTCATTTTGAAATCAAGTTTCAACTCTTTTTAGCCTTGGCTTTAAATATCTCATTTCTCAAATCATCTCAGGCTCATAAGCCACTTTTACTCAAGGTAAATTCCCCTATGAAAAAAATGCCACTCTTGGCATCCTCTTTCCAAAACCTCCATAACCATGGCAAGTTAAAGATTTAATTTGAAATATTCAAAATCATCCATCCAACAATGGAATTTTATAACAAAGGTTCCTTAGCAGAGTTCCAAGTCTTTAGGGGAGAATAACATAACTCATTTCGCCAAGTTCATTTAAATTCATTAAAAACCTTGGCCTCCTGATTTGAGTAATAAAATAGGATCTAAGCCAATCCGAGTCATGTAATCAATTACTCTTTTCAAAGCTATTTCCTTTACTTAGGCAAAACCAACTTAAATCCCCATGATAAATTCTAGAACGTTTCAACTGTTCAAAATTGTTTTAGTCTTGCAAGAATTCAGAATTCAAAAAGTACTTAAAACCTTTCTCAAAACATTTCAAAATGAAACTTGTCAATAGACATTCAAGTTCTTTCAAAGTCATTGAAACTCTTCTAATTGAAACCCTCAAGTCAAATTCAAAGGCATTGCCCTTGTCACATTTAAAATAGCTTTAAAACATAAGTTTCATCTAAATAACTTTCTCCTGAAAGAGATACAATGCCTTTCTTAAGAAGCAAGACTAAATCACAATTTCCTCTTTAATAATTAATTTCAAAAGCATGAATCATCCTTTTCTTGATAATTCAAAAAAAAAGAGTAGAAGTCTTTAACTCATCATTTTTCCAAACAACATTTCAATAAAGACTCAGATTTTTATAGACATTTTGGCAGCACCTCCCCTAAAACTTGGACTTTGCCACCCGGTTCAGGTCCCAACTAAACCGTTCCATAATCCTTTTCAACAGCCCAAAATCCAAAATCAGTTCAAGGCAAGCCAAATCCAACAGTCATTTCAATTCCATATTTCAAGGAGACCATTTCAAAATCAAATCATTATCAACCGAATAAACTCATTTCTAAAGCTTTAAAGAGCGATTCAGCAATAATCATTTATCAAACCCGATCATTTAAAGCAAACCAAGCTGAATTCAAGAGTGTATTCTAATTTTCACATTTTCAAGAAAATCAACTCAACTCAAATCAATTTCCAACGGATTAAACTCAATATCAAAGCTTTAAAAGAATCAACTTTAAAAGCATTTCATTTCACAAAACCACACAACAAACCAACCAACAAACGTTCATAATCAATCGAGACAAATCAAACCATACATAAGGCCGATACAATCACCAAATACACATTTTCTCACATTAGTATCCATATGTAATAATTCCAATATACAAAATATAGTTTTTTGGAAAGCGCCCCTACCTCAAAACGCAAATCCATAACCCAAACATCTCACAGAGTCCTTTCTGCCTCAACTCAAAATCAGTGGCAACTAAAACCTCAGCTCCCAGCCACTTTTGTAATAACCATAGCAACACTAATCACAACATATAATAATCAGGAAACGACCCCACGTTACCAAAACTCATTTATTAACCAAACACAACCAAAACTAACACGAGGCTTTTTGAAACACAATTTCTTACTGGAATAACAACAAGAAGCAGTTGCGATTTCGAACCGGCCCTGACAACAGCTCCAGCACCAGCCAGAAGTTCTGGTGGATCAACTATAAAAACCGCGCAATATTAAAACCTCCTCGAAAACCAAAAAGGCAGAAACCTCAAATAAAACCCTTACCGGCAACTTTTCCAGCGACGGCAGCAGAGTCTCAAGTTGGCAAAAGCTCAGCCCGGAGCTCCAGCGGTGATCCCAGAAGTCACAAAACCACTCCCGGCGGTCAGAACACAGGGGCGCAGCTTCCTCCTCCAACCATGACACCAGCGGCAGCCTGAATCCTTTTCCGGCGGTGGTGAGAACCCCAACAGCGCGGCACGGTTTAGTCTGCTCCGTAGCACGGCAGCGACTGGAACTCCAGCTCGTCTCGTCCTCTCCCAGCGGGGTTCAATCTCAGTCTTCCTCCCTGATGCGACGTGGCGGCGACCGGCGCAGTTCGTGGCCCCATGGGTGACGGCGGTGAGGCACGAGCTCCCTCTCAAGTCTCATGTGCCACCATCCACTGCTAGCCTCTACTCTCCTCGTGCAAAGATGGCAATGGCGGTGGTGGCCTTTGATGAGCGGATAATTTATACATTTTTTTGCATTATTTTTAGGTAGTTTTTAGTAGGATCTAGCTACTTTTAGGGATGTTTTTATTAGTTTTATTCAAAATTCACATTTCTGGACTTTACTATGAGTTTGTGTATTTTTCTGTGATTTCAGATATTTTCTGGCTGAAATTGAGGGACCTGAGCAAAAATCTGATAGAAGGCAGACAAAGGACTGCTGATGCTGTTGGATTCTGACCTCCCTGCACTTGAAATGGATTTTCTAGAGCTACAGAACTCCAAATGGCGCGTTCTTAATTGCGTTGGAAAGTAGACATCCAGGGCTTTCCCGCAATATATAATAGTCTATACTTTATTCGATTTTAGATGACGCAAACTGGCGTTCAACGCCAGTTCCATGCTACATTCTAGAGTAAAACGCTAGAAACACGTCATAAACCAGAGTTAAACGCCAAAAACACGTTACAACTTGGCGTTTAATCCCAAGAGAAGCCTCTGCACGTGTAAAACTCAAGCTCAGCACAAGCACACACCAAAGTGGGCCTCAGAAGTGGATTTCTGCACTTAGACTTATTTCTGTAAACCCTAGTAGCTAAGTTTAGTATAAATAGAACTTTTTACTATTGTACTAGAAGTCTTTTTGACCAGGTCTTGTCTTTGGATTCATCTTTAATCAGTGTATGCAATTTTAGACCTTCATGGGGGCTGGCCATTCGGCCATGCCTGGACCATCACTTATGTATTTTCAATGGTGGAGTTTCTACACACCATAGATTAAGGTGTGGAGCTCTGCTGTACCTCGAGAATTAATGCAATTATTGTTGTTCTTCTATTCAATTCAAGCTTATTCTTATTCTAAGATATTCACTGCACTTCAAACTGATGGATGTGATGATCCGTGACACTCATCATCATCCGTCCTTATGAATGCGTGCCTGACAACCACTTCTGTTCTACAAGCGAGAGCTAGAGTGTGTATCTCTTGGATTCCTTAATCAGAATCTTCATGGTATAAGCTAGAATCCATTGGCAGCATTCTTGAGAATTTGGAAAGTCTAAACCTTGTCTGTGGTATTCTGAGTAGGACTCAGGGATTGAATGACTGTGACGAGCTTCAAACTTACGAGGGTTGGGCGTAGTGACAGACGCAAAAGAATCATTGGATTCTATTCCGACATGATCGAGAACCGACAGATGATTAGCCGTGCTGTGACAAAGCATTTGGACCATTTTCACTGAGAGGATGGGAAGTAGCCATTGACAATGGCGACGCCCTACATACAGCTTGCCATAGAAAGGAGTAAGAATGATTAGATGAAAGCAGTAGGAAAGCAAAGATTCAGAAGGAACAAAGCATCTCCGTACACTTGTCTGAAATTCCCACCAATGATTTACATAAGTATCACTATCTCTATTTTATGCTTTATTTATCTTCATATTTGAAAACCATTATAACCATTATTATCCGCCTAACTGAGATTTACAAGATGACCATAGCTTGCTTCATGCCAACAATCTCCGTGGGATCGACCCTTACTCACGTAAGGTATTACATGGACGACCCAGTGCACTTGCTGGTTAGTTGTGCGAAGTTGTGACAAAGTGTGATTCACGTTTGAGAGCTCCAAGTCTTTGGCACCATTGTTGATGATCACAATTTCATGCACCATGTTTTTGGCACCATTGCCGGGGATTGTTTGAGTTTGGACAACTGACGGTTCATCTTGTTGCTCAGATTAGGTAATTTCCTTTTCAAAAAGTTTTCAAAAATCTTTCAAAATTTTTTATTTGTTTTTGTTTTTTCTAAAAAGAAATTTTTGAAAAAAAATCATAAAATCATAAAAATCAAAAATATTTTTGTGTTTCTTGTTTGAGTCTAGTGTCAATTTTTAAGTTTGGTGTCAATTGCATGTTTTTAAAATTTATGCATTTTTTTCGAAAAACTCATGCATGGTGTTCTTCATGATCTTCAAGTTGTTCTTGATAAGTCTTCTTGTTTGATCTTCATATTTTCCTGTTTTGTGTCTTTTGTTGTTTTTCATATGCATTTTTGCATTCATAGTGTCTAAACATGAAAAAAATTCTAAGTTTGGTGTCTTGCATGTTTTCTTTTCTTGAAAATTTTTCAAAAATAAGTCTTGATATTCATCTTGACATTCAAAGTGTTCTTGGTGTTCATCTTGATATTCATAGTGTTCTTGCATGCATCATTGGCTTTGATCTTAATTTTTCATGTTGTGAGTCATTTTTGTGTTTTTCTCTCTCATCATTAAAAATTCAAAAATAAAAAAAATATCTTTTCCTTATTTTATTTATAATTTTCAAAATCTTTGGGTTGACTTAGTCAAAAATTTTTAAAATAAGTTTTTTCTTATTAGTCAAGTCAAGATTTCAATTTTAAAAATCTTATCTTTTCAAAACTTTTTCAAAAATTAAATATTTTTCATTTTTTTATTATTTTCAAAAATCTTTAAAAAATTGTTTTTCAAAATCTTTTTTCTTATTTTCAAAAACTTTACTAACAATTAATGTGATTGATTCAAAAATTTGAAGTTTGTTACTTTCTTGTTAAGAAAGGTTCAATCTTTAAATTCTAGAATCATATCTTTTAGTTTCTTGTTAGTCAAGTAATCAATTTTAATTTTAAAAACCAAATCTTTTTCAAAACAAATTTCAATCATATCTTTTTAATCATATCTTTTCTTTTCAAATCATATCTTTTTCAAAATTGATTTCAAAAATCTTTTCTAACTTCCTATGTTTTCAAAATTGATTTTCAAATCTTTTTCAACTAACTATTTGACTTTTTGTTTGTTTCTTATCTTTTTCAAAATCACCTAACTACTTTTCTCTCTCTAATTTTCGAAAATCCCTCACCCTTTTTCAAAATTCTTTTAATTAATTAATTGTTTCAAATTTTAATTTTAATTTTATTTCTTCTCTTAATTTTCCAAAATCACTAACCATTTTTCAAAAATAATTTTTGAAATTCTCCCCCTCTCATCTCTTTCTATTTATTTTATTTATTTACTAATACTTCTCTTCATCTAAAAATTCGAACCCTCTCTTCTCCTTTGTGTTCGAATTTTTCTCCTCCTTCTTCTATTCTTTTCTTCTTCTACTTACATAAAGGAATCTCTATACTGTGACATAGAGGATTCCTCTTCTTTTCTGTTCTCTTCTTTTTCATATGAGTAGGAGCAAGGACAAGGACATTCTTGGTGAAGCAGATTCTGAACCTAAAAGGACTCTGAAGAAGAAGCTAAGAGAAGCTAAAGCACAACAATTTAGAGAAAACCTTACAGAGAATCTCGAAAAAGAAAGAGACATGGCTGAACCCAACAATAATGCAAGGAGGATGCTTGGTAATTATACTACACCTACTTCCAATATCTATGGAAGAAGCATCTCAATCCCTGCCATTGGAGCAAACAATTTTGAGCTGAAGCCTCAACTAGTTGCTCTAATGCAACAGAACTGCAAGTTTCATGGACTTCCATCAGAAGATCCCTATCAGTTCCTAACTGAATTCTTGTAGATCTGTGATACTATTAAGACTAATGGAGTAGATCCTGAAGTCTACAGGCTCATGCTTTTCCCCTTTGCTGTAAGAGACAGAGCTAGAACATGGTTGGACTCACAACCTAAAGATAGCCTGGACTCTTGGGATAAGCTGGTCACGGCCTTCTTGGCCAAGTTCTTTCCTCCTCAAAAGCTGAGCAAGCTTAGAGTGGATGTTCAGACCTTCAAGCAAAAAGATGGTGAATCCCTCTATGAAGCTTGGAAAAGATACAAGTAGTTGACCAAAAAGTGTCCTTCTGGCATGCTTTCAGAGTGGACCATTTTAGATATATTCTATGATGGTCTATCTGAGCTTTCTCAGATGTCACTGGACCATTCTGTAGGTGGATCCATTCACCTAAAAAAATGCCTATAGAAGCTCAAGAACTCATTGACATGGTTGCAAATAACCAGTTCATGTACACTTCTGAAAGGAATCCTGTGAATAATGGGACGCCTCAAAGGAAGGGAGTTCTTGAAATTAATGCTCTGAATGCCATATTAGCTCAGAATAAAATATTGACTCAGCAAGTCAACATGATTTCTCAGAGTCTGAATGGATGGCAAAACGCATCCAACAGTACTAAGGAGGCATCTTCTGAAGAAGAAGCTTATGATCATGAGAACCCTGCAATGGCAGATGTGAATTACATGGGTGAACCTTATGGGAACACCTATAATTCCTCATGGAGAAATCATCCAAATTTCTCATGGAAGGATCAACAAAAGCCTCAACAAGGCTTTAATAATGGTGGAAAAAATAAGCTTGGCAATAGCAAGCCTTTTCCATCATCTTCTCAGCAACAGACAGAGAATTCTGAGCAGAGCCCCTCTAGCTTAGCAAACATAGTCTATGATCTATCTAAGGCCACTTTAAGTTTCATGAGTGAAACAAGGTCCTCCATTAGAAATTTGGAGGCACAAGTGGGCCAGCTGAGTAAGAAAATTATTGAAACTCCTCCTAGTACTCTCCCAAGCAATACAAAAGAGAATCCAAAAAGAGAGTGCAAGGCCATAGATATAATCAATATGGCCAAATGCACAAAGGAGGGGAAGGACATGAATCCCAGTGAGGAAGACCTCTTGGGACATCCTCTGAACAAAAAGGAGTTTCAAACTGAGGAACCTAAGGAATCTAAGGCTCACCTAGAGACCATAGAGATTCCATTGAACCTCCTTTTACCATTCATGAGCTCTGAGAACTATTCTTCCTCGGAAGAGGATGAAGATGTAACTAAAGAGCAAGTTGCTCAATTTCTAGGAGCCATTATGAAGCTGAATGCCAAGTTGTTTGGTAATGAAACTTGGAAAGGTGAACCTCCTTTGCTCATTAGTGAACTAGATACATGGGTTCAGCAAACTCTACCTCAAAAGAAACAAGATCCTGGTAAATTCTTAATATCCTATACCATAACCACCATGACCTTTAAGAAGGCTTTGTGTGACCAGGGGTCAGGTATAAATCTTATGCCACTCTCTGTAATAGAGAAGCTGGGGATCTTTGAGGTATAAGCTGCAAAAATCTCATTAGAGATGGCAGACAAGTCAATAAAATAAGCTTATGAATTGGTAGAGGACGTGTTAGTGAAGGTTAAAGACCCTTACATCCCTGCTGATTTCATAATCTTAGACACTGGGAAGGATGAGAATGAATCCATCATTCTTGGAAGACCCTTCCTAGCCACTGGAGGAGCTATGATTGATGTTGACAGAGGAGAGCTAGTCCTTCAATTGAATGGGGACTACCTTGTGTTTAAAGCTCAAGGATCTTCCTCTGCAACCATGGAAAAGAGGCACGATAAGCTTCTCTCAATACAGAGTCAAACAAAGCCCCCATAATCAAACTCTAAGTTTGGTGTTGGGAGGTCCCAACAATGCTCTGATGATCTGTGAAGCTCCATGAGAGCTCACTGTCAAGCTATTGACATTAAAGAAACGCTTATTGGGAGGCAACCCAATTTTTATTTATCTATATTTCTATTGTTCTTTTATGTTTTATTAGGTTTATGATCATGTGGAGTCACAAAACAATTGCAAAAATTAAAAACAGAATAAAAAACAGCAGAAGAAATAGCTCACCCTATAGGAAGAGCTTACTGGCGTTTAAACGCCAGTAAGGAGTATCTGGCTGGCGTTTAATGCCAGAACAGAGCATGAAGCTAGCGTTGAATGCCAGAAACAAGCAGCAGTCTGTCATTTAAATGCCAGAATTGCACCCTAAGGAAAGCTGGCGTTAAACGCCAGAAACAAGCAGCAAAGTGGCGTTTAACGCCAGAAACAAGCATCAGTCTGGCATTAAATGCCAGGATTGCATACAGAGGGCGTTTTATACGCCTAAAGGGTGCATGGATGAGAAATCCTTGACACCTCAGGATCTGTGGACCCAACAGGATCACCTCAGGATCTGTGGACCCCACATGATCCCCACTTACCTTCTCCCTCTCTTTCACACCTTTTCATAACACTCTTCCCCAAACATCATTCACCACTCACATCCATCCTCTCTTTCCCATACACCCCACCTACCTTCAAATTCAAAATCTCTTTCCAACCCAAACTCACCCTACATGACCGAACCATAAACCCCTCTCCCTCTACTATATAAACCCCTATATCCTTCTTCATTTTCACATAACACCACCCTCTCTTCTCCCCCTTGGCCGAAACCTACACCACTCTCCCTCTCCTCCACCTCTTCTTCATCATCATCTATTCTTTCTTCTTTTGCTCGAGGACGAGCAACATTCTAAGTTTGGTGTGGTAAAATCATAGCTTTTTTGTTTTTCCATAACCATTGATGGCACCTAAGGCCGGAGAAACCTCTAGAAAGAGGAAAGGGAAGACAAAAGCTTTCACCTCTGAGTCATGGGAGATGGAGAGATTCATCTCAAAAGCCCATCAAGACCACTTCTATGAAGTTGTGGCCAAGAAAAAGGTGATCCCTGAGGTCCCTTTCATGCTCAAGAAAAATGAGTATCCGGAGATCCGACATGAGATCCAAAGAAGAGGTTCGGAAGTTCTTACCAACCCCATTCAACAAGTCAGAATCTTAATGGTTCAAGAGTTCTATGCCAATGCATGGATCACTAGGAACCATGATCAAAGTACGAACCCGAATCTAAAGAATTATCTGAAAATGGTTCGGGGGAAATGCTTAGATTTCAGTACGGAAAATGTAAGGTTGGCATTCAACTTGCCTATGATGCAAGAAGACGCACGCCCCTACACTAGAAGGGTCAACTTTGATCAAAGGTTGGACCAAGTCCTCATGGACATATGTGTGGAAAGAGCTCAATGGAAAAGAGACTCAAAAGGCAAGCCGGTTCAATTGAGAAGACTGGACCTTAAGCCTATGGCTAGAGAATGGTTGGAGTTCATCCAACGCTCCATCATCCCTACTAGCAACCGATCTGAAGTAAATGTGGATCAGGCCATCATGATCCATAGCATCATGATTGGAGAGGAAGTAGAAGTTCATGAAGTCATCTCCCTAGAACTCTACAAAGTAGCCGAAAAGCCCTCCACCTTGGCAAGGCTAGCTTTTCCTCATCTCATTTGCCATCTATGCTACTTAGCTGGAGTTGTCATAGAAGGAGACATCCTCATTGAAGAGGACAAGCCCATCACTAAAAAGAGGATGGAGCAAACAAGAGAGCTCATTCATGGACCTCAAGAGACGCATGAGGAAGCTCATCATCAAGAAATCCCTGAGATACCTCAAGGGATGCACTTTTCTCCAAACAACTATTGGGAACAACTCAACACTTCTCTAGAAGGATTGAGTCATGACATGAACCAATTAAGGGTGGAACACCAAGAACACTCCATCATTCTCAATGAGATTAGAGAAGATCAAAGAGTTATGAGGGAGGAGTAACAAAGGCAAGGAAGAGACATAGAGGAGCTCAAGAACACCATTGGTCCTTCAAGAAGAAGGCGCCACCATCACTAAGGTGGACTCATGATGCCAGGGCATCTAGGCCAGTTTCACTGACCTTTTTTTACTGTTTTAGGGTAGTTTCATGCATTTTCCTATTGAATAAGGCAAGTTTTGGGTGAAAATACACTTACACCTTCATTTAAGCAACTATTGTGAATTTTGCTTGATTTCATGAGATTTTTGCCAGAATTGCATGAGAATTTGATGCACTTTAATTGCTTGATTTCAGGACAAATGAAGCATGGAAGAACCACGTTAGCATTCACGTTAACTTAGTTAACGTGACTACTAACGTGGGATGGCAAAGAGCTTGCAACGTTAATAAGAAAAGTGATCACCAATAACGCCTGTGAAGCCATTCATAGCTTACGTTAAGAGCCACGTTAACTAAGTTAACGTGGTACTTAACGTAGAAGAAAAAGAGGACTCCACGTTAACGAGAAACATGAACTCTAATAACGTTTCTCCTCAACGTTAGTGGTAAAAGTGAACACCACTAACGTTGGGAAACTAGGCAATGCCCCACGTTAAGAGTCACGTTAACTTAGTTAACGTGAACTCTAACGTGGAAGAGGATCAACAACGCCAACGTTAGTGACACTCACTTTTGTCACTAACGTTGGATCATTAGCATTGCCTACGTTAACTCTCATGTTAAGATTGTTAACGTGGAGTTGAATTCAAAGAACCAACGTTAGTGACACTCACTTTTGTCACTAACGTTGGGAGATGGCTTCATTACTACGTTAAGAGTCACATTAACTTAGTTAACATGGGTTCTAACGTAGGGACTTAAGGCAATTGGAGCATTAGTGACAAAGGTGAGTGTCACTAACGCTCTCGAAGGTGATAGAGACCCACGTTAGGAGCTACGTTAACCAAGCTAACGTGAAATCTAACGTAGGGGCAAGAGGCAAGCAACGTTAATGGGAAAAGTGATTCCCATTAACGTTTGCAAAAAAGGGGCACAAGACAACGTTAATGGGAAAAGTGAGTCCCATTAACGTTGGCCAAGGATTGAGTAAGAAACGTTAGAAGTCACGTTAAGATTTCTAACGTTGGAATTAACGTGGGTATATAAGGGTGGAACGTTAGTGGAAAAAGTGAATGCCACTAACGTTCTCGCACTCAAAATATTACCCAACGTTAATCTCACTACATGCCCAAGCCTAATTCTTATTTCTCTGCTAGCTGGGCCCACTAAAGATGAGAATTGCTTCAACTCAAGGTCCAGAGCCCACATCCAAGACTTGAAGAACTCACTAGAAGATCATGAGGAGTAGTATAAATAGGAGTAGTTTTGAACTAGAGAGAAGCTTAGCACTTTTGGGAACTACTCTCTGCATATTTACTTTTCTGTACTTCTAGCATGGATTCTTCTTTTCTGCCATTTTTTATTCCTAGAGCTATGAACAACTAAACCCCTTTCATTGGGTTAGGGAGCTCTGTTGTAATTTGATGGATCAATTATAGTTTTCATTCTTCTTCTTCTTTCTTTTCTCTTGATCTTACTAGAAAGCTTTCGATCTTAATTCAATTGGTTAGTTGTCTTGGAAAAGAAACTCTCCATAATTGGATCTCCTTTGAACCTTGGAAAAGGGATGAGGAAATCATGCTAGAAATGCTTTCTTATGTTGGACCAAATTGGGGTTTTAATGGATATTGTGACATTTAATCCTCCCAACACTTTGATTTGGAAATACATGTGGTATAATCAGTGACCACACTTTCATCTCTTCCCATAAGCAATTAAATCAAGGAATTGGGCAATTGTTCAAGCTTAGAGAGATTGGATTGCCAAGGAATTGGGATCCAATCACTTAAGATTGCCAAGGAGATTAATGAATGCATTGATTGAGGAAGAGATGAGAATGAACTTGATCCGGAGAATGCAACATCTCCTAAACCCAATGATCTCCCCATTTCTGATCTTACCCATTCCATTTACTTTCTGCCATTTAATTTTCTGCTCATATTCCCAACTCCCCATTTAAGATTCTGCACTTTAATTTCTGTTATTTACTTTCTAGTCATTTAAATTCCTGCATCTCAATCTCAACTCTGTTTAGCTCAACTAGCATATTCTTCTAACTAAAGTTGCTTGACCAATCAATCCTTGTGGGATTTGACCTCACTCTATTGTGAGTTTTACTTGACGACAATTTGGTATACTTGCCAAAGGGAAATTTGTTGAGAGACAAGTTTTCATGCATCAACTCATTCCTTAACCTCCTTGTTCTTATCTCTCTGCTTTTTAGTTTTTGAGTTTCATGTTTGTCTATGTTTGTGTCTTTATTACATGATCATTAGTGTCTAGTGTCTATGTCTTAAGGCTATGAATAATTCCATGAATCCTTTACCTTTCTTAAATGAAAAATGTTTTTAATATAAAAGAACAAGAAATACATGAGTTTCGAATTCATCCTTGAAATTAGTTTAATTATATTGATGTGGTGACAATACTTTTTGTTTTCTGAATGAATGCTTGAACAGTGCATATTTTTTATCTTTTTGTTTATGAATGTTAAAATTGTTGGCTCTTGAAAGAATGATGAACAAAGAGAAATATTATTGATGATCTGAAAAATCATAAAATTGATTCTTAAAGGAAGAAAAAGCAGTGAAGTACAAAGCTTGCGAAAAAAAAGTGGCGAAAAAAATATAAAAGAAAAAGAAAAAGCAAGTAGAAAAAGTGAATAGCCCTTAAAACTAAAAGGCAATGGTAAAAAGGATCCAACGCTTTAAGCATCAATGGATAGGAGGGCCCAAGGAAATAAATCCAGGCCTAAGCGGCTAAATCAAGTTGTCCCTAACCATGTGCTTGTGGCATGCAAGTCCAAGTAAAAAGCTTGAAACTGAGTGGTTAAGGTCGTGATCCAAAGCAAAAAGAGTGTGCTTAAGAGCTCTGGACACCTCTAATTGGGGACTTTAGCAAAGCTGAGTCACAATCTAAAAAGGTTCACCCAGTCATGTGTCTATGGCATTTATGTATCCGGTGGTAATACTGGAAAACAAAGTGCTTAGGGCCACGGCCAAGACTCATAAAAGTAGATGTGTTCAAGAATCAACATACTTAACTAGGAGAATCAATAACACTATCTGAACTCTGAGTTCCTATGGATGCCAATCATTCTAAACTTCAAAGGATAAAGTGAGATGCCAAAACTGTTCAGAAGCAAAAAGCTACAAGTCCCGCTCATCTAATTAGAACTAATATTCATTGATATTTTGAGATTTATAGTATATTCTCTTCATTTTATCCTATTTGATTTTCAGTTGCTTGGGGACAAGCAACAATTTAAGTTTGGTGTTGTGATGAGCGGATAATTTATACGCTTTTTGGCATTGTTTTTAGGTAGTTTTTAGTAGGATCTAGCTACTTTTAGGGATGTTTTTATTAGTTTTTATGAAAAATTCACATTTTTGGACTTTACTATGAGTTTGTGTGTTTTTCTATGGTTTCAGGTATTTTCTGGCTGAAATTGAGGGACCTGAGCAAAAATCTGATAGGAGGCTGACAAAGGACTGCTGATGCAGTTGGATTCTGACCTCCATGCACTCGAAATGGATTTTCTGGAGCTACAGAACTCCAAATGGCGCATTCTCAATTGCGTTGGAAAGTATACATCCAGGGCTTTCCAGCAATATATAATAGTTTATACTTTATTCGATTTTAGATGACGCAAACTAGTGTTCAACGCCAGTTCCATGCTGCATTCTAGAGTAAAACGCCAGAAACATGTCACAAACCAGAGTTAAACGCCAAAAACACGTTACAACTTGGCGTTTAACCCCAAGAAAAGCCTCTACACGTGTAAAGCTCAAGCTCAACCTAAGCACACACCAAAGTGGGCCCCAGAAGTGGATTTCTGCACTTAGACTTATTTCTGTAAACCCTAGTAGCTAAGTTTAGTATAAATAGAACTTTTTACTATTGTACTAGAAGTCTTTTTGACCAGGTCTTGTCTTTGGATTGATCTTTAATCAGTGTATGCAATTTTAGACCTTCATGGGGGCTGGCCATTCGGCCATGCCTGGACCATCACTTATGTATTTTCAATGGTAGAGTTTCTACACACCATAGATTAAGGTGTGGAGCTCTGCTGTACCTCGAGAATTAATGCAATTATTGTTGTTCTTCTATTCAATTCAAGCTTATTCTTATTCTAAGATATTCACTGCACTTCAATCCGTGACACTCATCATCATCCGTCTTTATGAACGCGTTCCTGACAACCACTTCCGTTCTACAAGCGAGAGCTAAAGTGTGTATCTCTTGGATTCCTTAATCAGAATCTTCGTGGTATAAGCTAGAATCCATTGGCAGCATTCTTGAGAATCCGAAAAGTCTAAACCTTGTCTGTGGTATTCCGAGTTGGATTCAGGGATTGAATGACTGTGACAAGCTTCAAACTCGTGAGTGTTGGGCGTAGTGACAGACGCAAAAGAATCACTGGATTCTATTCCGACATGATCGAGAACCGACAGATGATTAGCCGTGCTGTGATAGAGCATTTGGACCATTTTCACTGAGAGGATGGAAAGTAGCCATTGACAACGGTGACGTCCTACATACAGCTTGCCATAGAAAGGAGTAAGATTGATTGGATGAAAGCAGTAGGAAAGCAGAGATTCAGAAGGAACAAAGCATCTCCATACACTTGTCTGAAATTCCCACCAATGATTTACATAAGTATCTCTATCTCTATTTTATGCTTTATTTATCTTCATATTTGAAAACCATTATAACCATTATTATCCACGTAACTAAGATTTACAATATGACCATAGCTTGCTTCATGCCAACAATCTCCGTGGGATTGACCCTTACTCACGTAAGGTATTACTTGGACGACCCAGTGCACTTGCTGGTTAGTTGTGCGAAGTTGTGACAAAGTGTGATTCACGTTTGAGAGCTCCAAGTCTTTGGCTCCATTGTTGATGATCACAATTTTGTGCACCAGCCTTGCGGCAAGGACGACGGCGTGGATGACGGGATCGGCGGCAAATCAGAAGCGCGACGGCGAGGAGTTGGACGTGGTGGCAGAACGCGACTGGCCGGCGAGCTGCTGCTTCCCCGGTGCTCTTCCTCCCTTCCGGATCTCCTTCTCCCTCTTTCCCCCTTTCACTTTTCTTCGTTCCTCCTCGAGCAGAGCGTGTGTGTGTGTGTGTTCAGCACAGGGCTACGCAGCAAAGAGGATGAAGGTGAGATTGGTGGCTGCGCAGCATGAGGAAAAGGGTTTTAGGGGATGGTGTATCCAAATTAGGGTTAGAGATATTTTGGTAATTTCAAAGAAAGGTAGGGTAATATAGTAATTAGGAATAAATTTTAATCCAACAAAATTAATATATAGAAATACTATTTGCTTCTCAATTTTACAAATTATTTTCAATAAAATGCCCCAACCAAATAATTAGAAATAATATACTTAATTTTTTCATTTTCCAAAATAGCAGTATTAATATTTAAAATATTACTTATCTAATCCAAATCATATAAAATCCTTATTATTTCATAACTATCAACTTTATAATTCAAATATAGAAAATAATCCAATAATTATAAAATTGGATAATAATCATAACTCGTCTCAAATTCAATAAATCACAACTTGTCTTAATTATTTTTACTAAAATAATTTCTGAAATTAAGGCTATAAATAACTATATGATTTGAAACTTGATCATAATAAGGCTTTTCAAAAGTTCTGGGTTTTACATTCTACCCACCTTATAATCATTCAATGATTTGCGTGCTGCACAGATGTTGGACCATGGACAGCCGAGACCAACACGCGGTTTGCATGCTACACAGATGTTGGACACATGGTTAGACCAGGCTTACATGCAGCCTGCATGCTGAGTTAGCATTGACACGTTGTACTCGTGTCTTTGGTGGACACGTTAACACGTTACCTGCGTGTTAGCTCCTTTTTCTGACAGATCCATAATTCTGTAAAATATCTCAAACACACATATTCAAGTAAAGCACCACTGATTTCTACATATATAAAATAATTTCTGACAAAACAACATACAATAGCCAGTTTCACTAATTTATTTTACTATACAGGGAACCACACATAAGGAAAGTAATAATAATAATAACAACTACATTCAAATTAATAAATTAGATAAATTAATAAATTTGTGTTAAAAATAATAATAACAAAAGCAATAATAATAACAACTAGTGTTAAAAATATATAATAAACTTGTTATCAGTTTAAATTTATTATTTTGTTTAACTAAGATTTATATTTAATAATAATAACGAAAGCAATAACAATAACAAAACTATATCATAATCATACAAACTATTAAACTAATATTAATCAAGTAAATACTAATAAATTAATAAATAATAATAAAATTACATAATTAGGATGCCCCAGATAATTGATAACATGATCTTCAAAAAATGTATAATCACGTACCATTATAAATATATTAATCCCACTCTTAAATTTAAAACTAATTCAAAACATTCCTAAACCCCAAACCCCACCACTCCTTTGTCACTCTCAAAGCAAATAATGAGAACTATCACAGTCGCCCCACCATTTTATAATACATCCGCTGCCAATCTCTAACGTCCCACATTAATGGTTGTTATTCTCGGTGCAAGGCCTCCCTTTTGCGACGCAACGCGTGGCAACATGCAGCATGCGCGCTGCGCAGGATGCTGACACGTGGATAGCCAAGACCAACGCGTGGTTTGCATGCTGCACAGATGTTGGATACGTGGTTGGACCAGGCTTACACGCAGCTTGCATGCTGAGTTGGCATTGACACATTGCGCTTGTGTCTTTGGTAGACACGTTAACACGTTACCTGTGTGTTGATCAACATGTTACCTGCACGTTAGCTCCCTTTTCTAGCAGATCCATATTTCTGTAAAATATCTCAAACACCCATATTCAAGTAAAGCACCACTGATTTCTTCATATGTAAAATAATTTTTGACAAAACAACATACAATAGCCAGTTTCATTAATTTATTTTACTATACAATGAACCACACATAATGAAAGCATAAAAACTACATTCAAATTAATAAATTAGATAAATTAATAAATTTGGGATAAAAATAATAATAACAAAAGCAATAATAATAACAACTAGTGTTAAAAATATATAATAAATTTGTTATCAGTTTAAATTTATTATCTTGTTTAACTAAGATTTACGTTTAATAATAATAACGAAATCAATAATGAACAAAACTATATCATAATCATACAAACTACTAAATTAATATTAATCAAGTAAATACTAATACATTAAAAAGAATAATAAACTTACAAAATTAGGATGCCCCAGATAATTGATAACATGATTTTCAAGAAACGTATAATCACATACCATTATAAATATATTAATCTCATTCTCAATCTTAAAACTAATTCAAAACATTTTTAACCCCCAAACCCCACCAATCCTTTGTCACTCTCAAAGCAAATAATGAGAACTATCACAGCCCCACCACTCTTTTATAATACATCCGCTGCCAACCCCCAACGTCACACATTAATGGTTGCTGTTCTCGATGCAAGGCCTCCCTTTTGTGATGCAACTCGCGGAAACACGCAGCTTGCGTGCTACGTAGGATGCCGACACGAGGACAGCTGAGACCAACACGCGGTTCACGTGCTGCACAGATGTTGGACACCTGGTTGGACCAGGCTTACACACAGCCTGCATGCTGAGTTGGCATTGACACGTTGCGCTCGTGTCTTTGGTGGACATGTCAACACGTTACCTGCATGTTAGCTCCCTTTTCAGACAGATCCATAATTCTGTAGAATATCTCAAACACCCATATTCAAGTAAAGCACCACTCATTTCTACATATGTAAAATAATTTCTGACAAAACAACACACAATAGCCAGTTTCATTAATTTATTTTACTATAAAATGAACCACACATAATGAAAGCAATAATAATAATAACTACAATCAAATTAATAAATTAGATAAATTAATAATTTTTTGTTAAAAATAATAATAACAAAAGCAGTAATAGTAACAACAAGTGTTAAAAATATATAATAAATTTGTTATCAGTTTAAATTTATTATCTTGTTTAACTAAGATTTATGTTTAATAATAATAACAAAATCAATAACAATAACAAAACTATATCATAATCATACAAACTATTAAACTAATATTAATCAAGTAAATACTAATAAATTAATAAATAATAATAAACTTACATAATTTTGATGTCCCAGATAATTGATAACATGATCTTCAAGAGACGTATAATCACTTACCATTATAAATATATTAATTCCATTCTCAACTTTAAAACTAATTCAAAACATTCCTAAACCCCAAACCCCACCACTTTTTTGTCACTCTCAAAGCAAATAATGAAAACTCTCATAGCCCCACCACCATTTTATAATACATCCGTTGCCAACCCCCAACGTCTGACATTAATAGTTATTGTTCTCGGTACAAAGCCTCCCTTTTGCGATGTAACACGTGGCAAAACGCAGCTTGCGTGTTGCGCAGGATGCTGACATGTGGACGGCCAAGACTAACACGTGGTTTGCGTGCTGCACAGTTGTTGGACACGTGGTTGGACCAGGGTTACACGTAGCCTGCCTGCTGAATTGGAATTGACACGTTAAGCTCGTGTCTATGGTGGGCACGTCAACACGTTACCTGCATGTTAGTTCCATTTTCTGACAGATTCATAATTCTGTAAAATATCTCAAACACCCATATTCAAAGTAAAGCACCACTCATTTCTATATGTGTAAAATAATTTCTGACAAAACAAGATACAATTGTCAGTCTCATTAATTTATTTTACTATACAATGAACCACACATAACGAAAGCAACAACAATAATAACAACTACATTCAAATTAATAAATTAGATAAATTAATAAATTTGTGTTAAAAATAATAATAACAAAAGCAATAATAACAACAACTAGTGTTAAAAATATATAATAAATTTGTTATCAGTTTAAATTTATTATCTTGTTTAACTAAGATTTATGTTTAATTATAATAACGAAATCAATAACAGTAACAAAACTATATCATAACCATACAAACTATTAAACTAATATTAATCAAGTAAATAAGAATAAATTAATAAATAATAATAAACTTACATAATTAGGATGTTTCGGATAATTGAGAACATGATTTTCAAGGAACGTATACTCACGTACCATTATAAATATATTAATCTCACTCCCACTTTAAAACTAATTCAAAACATTCCTAAACCACAAACCCCACCACTCCTTTGTCACTCTCAAAGCAAATAATGAAAACTATTACAACCCTACCACCATTTTATAATACATCTGCTGCCAACCCCCAATGTCCCACATTAATGGTTGCTGTTCTTGGTGCAAGGCCACCCTTTTGCGGTGCAACACGTGGCAACACGCAGCTTGCGTGTTGCGCAGGATGCTGACACGTGGACAGCCAAGACCAACATGCGGTTTGCGCGCTGCACAGATGTTGGACACGAGGTTGGACCAGGCTAACACGCAACCTACATGCTGAGTTGGCATTGACACGTTGCGCTCATGTCTTTGGTGGACACGTCAACACGTTACTTGCGTGTTGATTAATACGTTACCTGCGTGTTAGCTCTCTTTTCGGACAGATCCATAATTCTATAAAATATCTCAAACACCCTTATTCAAGTAAATCACCACTCATTTCTACATATGTAAAATAATTTCTAACAAAACAACATACATTAGCAAGTTTCATTAATTTATTTTACTATACAATGAACCACATATAACGAAAGCAATAATAATAATAATAACTACATTCAAATTAATAAATTTGTGTTAAAAATAATAAAAACAAAAGCAATAATAATAACGAAAACAAAAATAATAATAACAAGAGTTAAAAATATATAATAAATTTGTTATCAGTTTAAATTTATTATATGTTTAACTAAGATTTATATTTAATAATAATAACGAAAGCAATAACAATAACAAAACTATATCATAATCATACAAACTATTAAACTAATATTAATTAAGTAAATACTATTAAATTAATAAATAATAATAAACTTACATATTTAAGATGCCCCAGATAATTCAAAACATGATTTTCAAGAGACGTATAATCACGTACCATTATAAATATATTAATCATACTCTCAACTTTAAAACAAATTCAAAACATTTCTAAACTCCAAACCCTACCATTCCACATGTTACCTCCATATGTAAAATAATTTTTGACAAAACAACATACAATAACTAGTTTCAATAATTTATTTTACTAAATAATGAACTACACATAAAGATAGCAATATTAATAATAACAACTACATTCAAATTAATAAATTAGATAAATTTATAAATTTATGTTAAAAATAATAATAACGAAAGCAAAAACTAATAACAACTAGTGTTAAAAATATTTAATAAATTTGTTATCAGTTTAAATTTATTATCTTGTTTAACTAAGATTTATATTTTATAATAATAACGAAAGAAATAACAATAACAAAACTATATCATAATCATATAAACTATTAAACTAATATTATTCAAGTAAATACTAATAAATTAATAAAAAATAGTAAACTTACATAATTAGGATTACCCAAATAATTGATAACATGATATTCAACAGACTTATAATCACGTACAATTATAAATATATTCTTCCCACTTTCAACTTTAAAACTAATTTAAAACATTCCTAAACCCCAAACCTCACCACTCCTTTGTCACTCTCAAAACAAATAACGAAAACTACCACAACCCCACAAGTCTTTTATAATACATCCCCTGCCAACCCCAACGTCCCACATTAATGGCTACTGTTCCTGGTACGGGGCCTCCCTCTTGCGACACGTGGACGGCCGAGATCAACACACGAATTGCGTACTGCGCAAGATGCTGACACGTAGACGGCCGAGACCAACATCCAGCATGCGTGCTGCACGGATGTTGGACACATGACTGGACCAGGCTTACGCGCAGCCTGCATGCTGAGTTGGCATTAACACGTCGCGCTCGTGTTTTTGGTGGACACGTCAACACGTTATCTGCGTGTTAGCTCCCTTTTCTGAAAGATCCATAATTCTGTAAAATACCTCACACAACCATATTCAAGTAAAGCACCGCTCATTTCTCGATATGTAAATTAATTTCTGACAAAACAACATACAATAGCTAATTTCATTAATTTATTTTACTAAACAATCAACCATACAAAACGAAAGCAATAATAATAATAACAATTACATTCAAATTAATAAATTAGATAAATTTATAAATTTATTTTAGCAATAATAATAACGAACGCAATAATAATAACAACTAGTATTAAAAATATATAATAAATTTGTTATCAGTTTAAATTTATTATATTGTTTAACTAAGATTTATATTTAATAATAATAACGAAAGCAATAACAATAACAAAACTATATCATAATCATACAAACTATTCA
Source organism: Arachis hypogaea (assembly GCF_003086295.3). NCBI lineage: Eukaryota > Viridiplantae > Streptophyta > Magnoliopsida > Fabales > Fabaceae > Arachis > Arachis hypogaea. The sequence continues at coordinate 49,634,030 of NC_092042.1, read as the reverse complement.
ACTAATATTAATAAAGTAAATTCTAATAAATTAATAAAAAATAATAAAATAACATAATTAGAATGCCCCAGATAATTGATAACATGATCTTCAAAAGACGTATTATCATGTACCAATATAAATATATTAATCCCACTCTTAACTTTAAAACTAATTCAAAACATTCCTAAACCCCAAACCCTTCCACTCCTTTGTCACTCTCAAAGCAAATAATGAAAACTATCACATCTCCACCACCATTTTATAATACATCTGCTGCCAACTCTCAACGTCGCACATTAATACTGATGTTCCCGGTGCGGGGCCACCCTCTTAAGACGCGACACATGGCAAAATGCTTGTAGCGTGCTGATGCATGTGTGACACGTGGACGGCTGATATCAACACGCAGCTTGTGTGCTGCGCAGTATGTTGACACGAAGGCTGCTGAGACCAACACTTAGCTTGCGTGCTGCACGGGGACACGTGGCTGGACCAGGCTTACAGGCAGCCGGCGTGCTACATGGGCATTGACACGTTGCGCTCATGTCTTTGGTGGACACGTCAACACATTACCTGTGTGTTGATCAACACATTACCTGCGTGTTAGTTCTCTTTTCTGACAGATCCATAATTTTGTAAAATGCCACACACACCCTTACTCAAGTAAAACACCACTCATTCTTCCAAATGTAAAATAATTTCAGACAAAACAACATACAGTAGCCAGTTTCATTAATTTATTTTACTAAACAATGAACCACACATAACGATAGCAATAATAATAACAACTATATTCAAATTAATAAATTAGATAAATTAATAAATTTGTGTTAAAAATAATAACAATGGAAGCAAAATAATAACAAGTGTTAAAGATATATAATAAATTTGTTATAAGTTTAAATTTATTATCTTGTTTAACTAAGATATATATTTAATAATAATAACGAAAGCAATAACAATAACAAAACTATATCATAATCATACAAACTATTAAACTAATATTAATGAAGTAAATACTAATAAATTAACAAAAAAAAACTTACATAATTAGGATGCCATAGATAATTCATAACATGATCTTCAAGAGATATATAATCACGTACCATTATAAATATATTAATCCTTCTCTCCAATTTAAAACTAATTCAAAACATTCCTAAACCCTAAACCCTACCACTCCTTTGTCACTCACAAAGAAAATAATGAAAACTATCACAGGCCCACCACCATTTTATAATACATCAGTTGCCAACCCCCAACGACCCACATTAATGGCTATTGTTCTCGGTGTGGGGCCTCCTTCCTGCGACGCGACACATGACAACACGCTTGTAGCGTGCTGATGCATGTGAGACACATAGACGACCGAGATTGACACATAGCTTGCATGATGCTGACACGTGGACGACCGAGACCAACGGCAGCTTGCGGGGTACACGGATGTTGGACACGTGGTTGAACTAGGCTTACACGCAGCTTGCGTGCTGAGTTGGCATTGACACGTTGCGCTCGTGTCTTTGATGGACATGTCAACTTGTTATCTGCATGTTGATGAACACGTTATCTGCGTGTTAGCTCTCTTTTCTGACAGATCCATAATCCTGTAAAATGCCTCTCACACCCATATTCAAGTAAAGCACCACTCAATCCTCCAAATATAAACTAATTTCAGACAAAATAACATACAATAGTCAATTTCATTAATTTATTTTACTAAACAATGAACCACATATAACGATAGCAATGACAATAATAACAGCTACATTCAAATTAATAAATTAGATAAATTAATAAATTTGTGTTAAATATAATAATAACGAAAGCAATAATAATAACAACTAGAGTTAAAAATATATAATAAATTTGTTATCAGTTTAAATTTATTATCTTGTTTAACTAAGATTTATATTTTATAATAATAACGAAAGCAATAATAATAACAAAACTATATCATAATCATACAAACTATTAAACTAATATTAATCGAGTAAATACCAATAAATTAATAAAAAATAATGAACATACATAATTATTAGGATTTCCCAAATAATTGATAACATGATCTTCAAGAAATGTATAATCACGTACCATTATAAATACATTAATCCTACTCTCAACTTTAAAACTAATTCAAAACATTAAACCCCAAACCCCCACCACTCCTTTGTCACTCTCAAAGCAAATAATGAAAGTTATCATAGCCCCAGCACCATTTTATAATATATCCGCTGCCAACCCCCAAAGTCCCACATTAACCGCTGTTGTTCTCGGTGCGGGGCCTCCTTCCTGCGACGCGACACATGACAACACGCTTGTAGCGTGCTGATGCATGTGCGACACATGGACGACCGAGATTGACACATAGCTTGCATGATGCTGACACGTGGACGACCGAGACCAACGGCAGCTTGCGGGGTACACGGATGTTGGACACGTGGTTGAACTAGGCTTACACGCAGCTTGCGTGCTGAGTTGGCATTGACACGTTGCGCTCTTGTCTTTGATGGACACGTCAACTTGTTATCTGCATGTTGATGAACACGTTATCGGCGTGTTAGCTCTCTTTTCTGACAGATCCATAATTCTGTAAAATGCCTCTCACACCCATATTCAAGTAAAGCACCACTCAATCCTCCAAATATAAACTAATTTCAGACAAAATAGCATACAATAGCCAATTTCATTAATTTATTTTACTAAACAATGAACCACATATAACGATAGCAATGATAATAATAACAGCTATATTCAAATTAATAAATTAGATAAATTAATAAATTTGTGTTAAATATAATAATAACGAAAGCAATAATAATAACAACTAGAGTTAAAAATATATAATAAATTTGTTATCAGTTTAAATTTATTATCTTGTTTAACTAAGATTTATATTTTATAATAATAACGAAAGCAATAATAATAACAAAACTATATCATAATCATACAAACTATTAAACTAATATTAATCGAGTAAATACCAATAAATTAATAAAAAATAATGAACATACATAATTATTAGGATTTCCCAAATAATTGATAACATGATCTTCAAGAAATGTATAATCACGTACCATTATAAATACATTAATCCTACTCTCAACTTTAAAACTAGTTCAAAACATTAAACCCCAAACCCCCACCACTCCTTTGTCACTCTCAAAGCAAATAATGAAAGTTATCATAGCCCCAGCACCATTTTAAAATATATCCGCTGCCAACCCCCAAAGTCCCACATTAACGGCTGCTGTTCCCGGTGCGGGACCTCCTTCTTGCGACGCGACTGCACGATTGTTGGACATGTGGTTAGACCAGGTTTACATGCAGCCTACATGCTGAGTTGGCACTGACACGTTGCGTTAGTGTCTTTAATGGACACGTCAACACGTTACCTGCGTGTTGATCAACGCGTTACCTACGTTTTAGCTCCCTTTTTTGACAGATCTATAATTATGTAAAATACCTCAAACACCCGTATTCAAGTAAAGCACCACTCATTTCTCCATATGTAAAATAATTTTTGACAAAACAACATACAATAGCCACTTTCATTAATTTATTTTACTAAACAATTAACCACACATACCGAAAGCAATAATAATAATAACAACTACATTCAAATTAATAAATTAGATAAATTAATAAATTTGGGTTATAAATAATAATAAAAAAGCAATAATAATAACGAAAGCAATAATAATAACAACTAGCGTTAAAAATATATAATAAATTTGTTATCAGTTTAAATTTATTATTTTGTTTAACTAAGATTTATATTGAATAATAATAACGAAAGCAATAACAATAACAAAACTATATCATAATCATACAAACTATTAAACTAATATTAATCAAGTAAATACTAACAAATTAATAAAAAATAGTAAACTTACATAATTAGGATGCCACAGATAAATGATAACATGGTCTTCAAGAGACGTATAATCACGTACCATTATAAATATATTAATCTCACTCTCAACGTTAAAACTAATTCAAAACATTCCTAAACCCCAAACCCCACCATTCCTTTGTCACTCTCAAAGCAAATAATGAAAACTATCACAACCGCACCACCATTTTATAATACATCCGCTGCCAACCCCCAACGTCCCACATTAATGGCTGCTGTTCCCGGTGCGGGACCTCCCTTCTGCGACATGTGGACGGCCTAGATCAACATGCAACTTGCGTGCTGTGCAGGATGCTGACACGTGGACGGCCGAGACCAACACACAGCTTGCGTGCTACACGGATGTTGGACATGTGGCTGGACCAGGCTTACACGCAGCTTGCGTGTTGAGTTGGCATTTACACGTTGCGCTCGTATCTTTGGTGGACATGTCAACACGTTACCTACGTATTGATAAACACGTTACCATATTCAAGTAAAACACCACCCATTTTTCATATTTAAAATAATTTCTAGATATTAGTAGCTAACGGTTTTTAATTTTATGAATATACATTCAATTTGACTTTTGTCCATTTTTAGAAATAATAAGACAATGTCTGGTTAAAAAATAGGGATATTTCGATCCTTACTTTTTTATTTTGCGACAGTACAATTTTTCTGTTAAAAATCCGTTAAATAGTAATAAAAATTAATTTTGAGAAAATTTTATTTAATTTGTGGATATTTTAAACTCTTATAAATTATTAATAAATTTATTTTAAAAAACTTCCTTCACCGGTAGTGATTAAATAGAGAAAGATCGTTGCTGAAAATGATGTAGCAAACAAAAATAATAGTTATAGTACAAATATTTTTAAAAGAAAAAAATAGCATCGAACAAAAAACAAAATAAAAGAACATTAATATTAACAATATTGATATTAGTGATGATGACCATAAACGAGATAACGATGAACGGACCCAAGCATAACAATGAGGAGGCACTTGCCCCACATTATTTTTAATTTTTGTTTTAAAAAATATAGTTATATATAATATGCCTCCACTATAAATTTTAAATGACCCCACTACAAATAAAATAAATTCAACTAGCTAAAGTTTTAAATTTATTTTTTTTTATTTTTCTATCATTTTGACAATTATTTAACCTAATCAAATTTAATTATTGTACCGTTACTCTTTTATTCTCTTAAACCCTCTTCTTATTTTTATATTTTTAACCTTTTTTTTATTCCTTGTCTAGTGGTCATCTTCTCTTCATCAAAAAGTAAATTTTAAATTCTCTAATTTTTTTATATAGCTCTCCATATCTCTATGTACCTTTCAGTTTCATTATTTCTTTTTTTGATATTTTTAATTGTAATTTTTAATTTAAACAATTATAGTTTAGGTATTAATTTAATATTTTATTTTTTATGACATTATATATTTTATTTTATTTTCGATTTATTTATCTTTATTATTTATTTTTTTATCTTTTGTTCTATTATATGTACCTATGTTGCATATAAAATTTTAAAATGAACTGCTTAATTTACTAATTTAGAATATATCTTTTATTTTTAAAAATAATAATAATAAATATTTTAATTATAATATATAATTAAACAGATGCATAAAATCTTTTATCTAACATTATATTAAAATTAAATTAAAAAATATATAACAAACTTAATTATTTGAAAAAGAAATAAAAAAATTGTAAATTATGTTTCTATTATTTTATATAAACATACTTTTCATATAAAGATTTAATTTTTCTAGTATTTATATATAATTCTAATTTCAAACTATAAACATTAATGTATCATTAAGTGCTAATATGCCAATTAATTTAATCTTTTATTATTAAATGTGTATAAAAAAATTAGTTAGGATAATAAATTATCTATAGTTTAATTAAAATATTTTAATTTTAAGTTTTAGAAATATAAACAAATATTTTTTTATAAATTATATATAATGAATAGTATTTTAAGAATAAAAGTGTTCACTAACTTTTTTTAATTTTTATATCTCTATATAATTAATAATATTTAACAAAATTTATTTAATATATATATTTTTGTCCTCATTCCTAAAATTTTCTGGGTCCGTCACTGACGATGATGATAAAGTATGTTACACAAAAATAATAGATGTAGAAGTGATAATGATAAGAATGAAGAAGGTAGTGGTAACAATGGTCAAAGTTGATCATATTATTGAAAAAAACTATGTAGGAATTTAAAATTCCATATAATATAAATAAAACCTCCACAAAACTAATTATCATTACTGTTTAATGAATTTTTTAATAAAAATATTATATTATCTCAAAATAAAAAATTTGATAATCGAAATGTCTCTTTTTTTAAACAAAAATCACCTTATCTTTTGTAAAAATGAACAAAGACCAGATTAAATTTTTATTCTAATTTTTTTATTAGTGGCAATTTAATTTCTAAAATTTGCATACTCTAATTTGGTAGTCGTCATCGCTAAATCAATTACAATCTCACAATTAATAACCGGTTAACCACCTAAAGTTTTTGCAAAACCTCACATCCATGTTAGTTGGTAAATGAGTCACTAATTTAATAATTTCTTGTTTTGTAAATAATATTACATGTAATTCTATATTCAGTCCTGATAATTCAAAATCTCATATTATAATTTATACAATACTAGATACGAGAAATATTAAGACATCAAAATTTATTATTTTTTATTATTATTTAATTATTATTTAAATTTTTTTAATTTAATTATTTTAATTTAATAATTTAATAATATATTTTATTCTATATTTTTAAATATTAACGACTAATTGATAATAAAAAATAATAAATTTTAATAATTATCTAATATTTTTAAACTTAAAATAAAATGGATTATTTTTTTTACGGATAAATTAGTGGAGGGAGATAATAGAAGGGAATGAAATATAGATATAAGAAAATAATATTTGAACGAAAAGACTACTTATAGATGGCCTATATCAAAAAAGGAAGCATTCTAAGATGGTGATAGTGGGGGTATATTTTGATAAAATATTAGGAGTTTAAATTTTATCTTGTATATATAATAATTTATTAATTAATAATAAAATTTTAAATAAAATTTAAATTTATAATAAATTAATGTTTGATCTACTAAATTAAAAAAATAAAAATATATTTTAATGCTTAACCAATCAAGATGTATAATGGAATTTGACAATAATTTCGAAGCTCTCTCGTAAATATGGATTTTTAGTTTTTACCATAAGAACCCACTTGCACTCATCAACGCGTTTTTGTGCTTCAATGCCGTCAACGACGGCGGCGCCATTGATAAAGATTTCTCCGTCAACGTTGGTGAGCCCAGGAGAGAGACAAACCATGAAGAGGGATTAGCGAATAAGCGATGACGTGGGCGGCAGTGCTCTAGGCTCGACCACATCCATTCTTCATCAACCATGCAATGGGGCAGCGCCTAGTAGCAGACAGGAAGCGCCGCTCACGGGAAGGTGGTTCACGAACTCTGGATGAGGCATGGAATGTAGACGCTAGTGGAGTCGGGTGTGGGTTTTGCCTTTGGGCTTTGGGCATCTTGACCCTGACCAGGCCCAGTGATGAATGCTTATTGCAAGCTGCAACTTTGAACATGATTCATAGCCTCTCCATCCCTTTCCTCTCTTCCAACTTCCATCATGAAGCAAGCTGCTGCTGCTGTTGTCGTCCCATTCCATCCTTTAATTTGACCTTCTCATAAACCATTAAAACAAATTATAAAAGTTGGATAAAGAATGAATATTAACCACACCCACACATATGGTCACCATAGACAAATCTTTCAAAAAGTCCTCATTACAATGATACAGAAAATTCGAACTCTACTCTCATCCTTATGAGATACATTTCAATCTTTTACGGCATTTTCTAAACGATTCATGATCGTAATTTTAAGTTAAGAGGAGTGCTAGGGGGTTAGCAGATTTTGTGAGTTGTAGTCATCAATTAGTCGTCAATAGTGTATTTAATAGTGTGAGATTTTATCTAATGGTGGAGAGTCACTCATTTTCCTTTTGCTGGTTAAGTGCTGGCTAAATTTTAATAAATCTGCTGCTCCTAAACTTTTTCAGACATTTATATTAAGACTAAAAAAAACTAATAAATGTAAGTTTAACAAAATATATAATTAGACATATATACAAATTAAATAACCAAAAAGAATTGGCACATGTAGGAAAATTTTTGAAAGATTATAATATTATTATATATAGTAAAATATAAACTAATTTAAATTGGTATAATGGTTAATTTAGTCTGCTTATGTAAATATAGTATTGGAGGTTTAAATTTTATTTTTTGTATATAGACATCTGATGACCAACAATAAAATTTAAATAGAATTTTAATTTATTATAAATTAATATTTAATTAGTCTATTAAATTATTAGAAGATACAGTAATTTTTTTATATGTAATTAATAAATATTCCAATATTCATAGAGCTTGGAAATAGTTCTCCTAATTTGGCGAGGTGACTTGATGCCAAACCCCACCATAATATTTTATCATTCCAAAAAGAAAAAAAGAGAATATATCATTTCTTTGAGTTATAAATTGGGCAGTGGTGGGTAGTGGTGTGCATGGCTGGCCCGGCTCGAAGATTCGGCCCGGGTCTAAGTATTTTAGAGATTAATTTGGTGTGATTTTATCGGGTCTAAGGTCGGGTAAGGGTCTCAAAAATAGACTCGGTCATTATTTTGGATTAGGTCCGGGCCATGGCTCGGGTCACCCGAAGTCGCTCCGGTGGCCCGGTCATCATACACAATTAATATTTTGTGTTATTAGTGATGGATGATGGCTATTCTTATGTGGAATTTAAGTATTGTAAATCTTAATATTTTGTGTTATTAGTTAATATAAGACTATAAGTTAGTGTTTTATGTTTAAAATGCATAAGATTTTAGACAATGTATAATGTTTTGTTATTTGTATTGATTTAAATATTTGGTGTTATTATACAATATTAGTATTGATTATGATTATGCTTTAATTTTAGAGAAAAGTTGATTCTTGTTATATTTTTTAAAGTGAATTTTATCATATCAAATAATAGTTGGAGCCTTAAAAGTTTGAATATTTTCACATGCTAACTTATAAGAAGGTATTAAGGTAATGTAATATTAATGGCACGATTTTCACACTATTTTTACCTGATATAATTGTGACTTAAAAGTGTATAGATTTCATTGAGTTTAGGATCGATTCGAATCTAATAAATAGGCCCGATATATATTTTAGGATAAATTTAAATCACATCAAATTTAGTTTTACCCGACTTATAGACACCTGCTGAGCTATAGTAGTAAGAGAAGAGAAGCAGGGAGAATCACATAATAAAAAAGTGTTTGTCTGCGTCCAATAGCTTATTGACAAGTTACATTAAATGCTTCGGTCGGTTATGTAGGGTAAGGTTTACACTCACATACTTATTGCAATTGTATGACAAATGCAGGAGCTCAAACTTAGTGCAGCCACTCAATTTGGCATTGCGCCACTCTTCATGGGATTAAAGTTTATCTGAAAATGACAAATCACAGGCTTTCGATGAAATACCATGCATTTATTAATTGAAGTTTGTGTTTATAGATCACTAAGGTATCTTTACGTTCAACCCACTTAATACCCTCGTCACATGAATAATTAATATTTAAGAGAGCTAAGTTTTCTTTCCCTATATTTGCATTACTTTCTTTATATATATATATATACTTTAATCTATATTATGTATATACTAAAATTAATTACTAAAATTAATTATCAGTATAAAATATATATTAAAATATAAATATATATTAAAAATAAATTAAATTACACATATATTTATATACAAATATATTAATAATTAATTTTAGTAATTTATACTGATTTACGAATAATATTTTTAATATAAAGGCGCGAGAGTTTAATATTGCATAACCAATATTATAGTTAATATTTAATATAAAAAATATTTAAAATTTGTAAAAATAAAAAGATTCTAAAAATTAATTAAAAGTATTTAAAATTTAAATTTAATAAAAATTCATTTTTAGTGGACTTTATACTAAACTTGTTTATAATCTTATTGATTGAAATTAAATTTTATAGTGTTAATTTATTAATATTACACAAAAATAAATATTTTATTCTTTCCCATTTTTTATTAATTACTTTTATATATCAAATGTGAAAGATATATAAATATATATGCGAAAATAGTATTTACAACTTCTTTTTAAAAAATTGTTTTAAAATAATTATCCACAAAAAAATGTTAGCACCTGGTGTATTTAATTGATTAGAGAAGTTAGTTAGTTAGCTAAGTTAGTTACCTTGCTAACGAAGAAAGTAAGACTTTCTTCCTCTTGTATATAAACCAGAAATCACTCAATGCAATTTACTACTTTTCCATCATTCATTTCTCGAACTCTGATAATTCATTATTAAAACTTTGATAAATAATTATCTCAAAATAATTGCCTATGTATATAGACAAATTGGTACATTAAAACATCAATATATTTGGATATAATATTGACAAATGGAATTTGTATTGAGAGACACAGAGATGAAGTTCTGCTCAATGCTTGAGATGCCAATAACGTTGATATTGTATCTCCTATTGTTGATTGATGATGATGTTATTGTTGTTTGTAGTAGCAAATATTATAAAAAAAGATTACTGTGCTGCCACACTTTTAAGGTCTGCCAAGAAGCAAGAAAAAACGTGGCGTATTCTCTTTTCAACAACTCCTTACGTTCTCTCATTATACTACAAAAATATTATCTATTCAACCACACTTTTTTAAGCTACATTTATAAAATAGGCTACACTTTTTTTGTGTTATCTTTTATAGGAGAATAGAAAATATAATTATGGCATTACTTGAAAAATGTCTCCTTAAATATTTTAAAGATCACTTATAAAAATTGCTTTATCTTAATATCTATGTGGGTATACTTTTTTCACCAAAGAGAATGGTTTTGAAGAGTAACCTATTTGTTATGTTTTGAGTGCGCTTCAAAAACGTTTCCTGATATAAGCACGCCAAATACACATACGACACTTAGTGAATTTTTTGTTTCCTTTTCATCATCAAAGCCCTTCACTCACTCTCATTCCTTCTTCCGAGTCCTCTACCAAAGCACCAAATAACAAAACCCTAGCCACTTTTCTAATCTCCCTATCGCCGTGCCCTCTGTTGTCGTGCGCCTCTTTGTTTTCCCTAATCGCAGGCGCGCAAAATCTTCGTCATCTCACTTGTCTGTTCGTCGTCTCACTCGTCTGCTCGTCGTCCTTAGTTGTGCTTCTGCCACCATCCGTCCATCTCGCAACTCTTCCTTGAAAGGTTCTGAAAACCCTAGCCTCCATCACGCCGCCATTCGTCTCACCGTCACTGCCCATCGCGCTCAATATCACCACTAGGTTCATCGTGGTCGTTCGCAATCCTCATGGTTCATTGTGCTCGAGGGCCTTCCCTTCGTTCGCCAATGGTACACGAAATCGTGATTCACACTTTTCACAACTCCGCATAGCTGTCCAGCAAGTGCACTGGGTCGTCCAAGTAATACCTTACGCGAGTAAGGGTCGATCCCACAGAGATTGTCGGCCTGAAGCAAGATATGGTCGTCTTGTAAATCTCAGTCAGGCAGATTCAAATGGTTATGAGGGTTTGATGATTAAAAATGAAATAAAACATAAAACAGGATAGAGATACTTATGCAATTCATTGGTGGAAATTTCAGATAAGCGTATGGAGATGCTTTGTTCTCTCTGAGCCTCTGCTTTCCTAGTGTCCTCATCCAATCTTGCGTACTCCCTTCCATGGAAAGTTGTATGTTGGTGGATCACCATTGTCAATGGTTACCATCCTTCCTCTCAGTGAAAACATGTCCGCTACGGTTTCCCGCATGGCTAATCAGCTGTCGGTTCTCGATCGTGTCGGAATAAGATCCAATGATCCTTTTTCACACTGTCACTGCACCCAACAGTCACGAGTTTGAAATGCGTCACAGTCATCCCATCCCAGATCCTACTCGGGATACCACAGACAAGGTTTAGACTTTCCGAATCTCAAGAATGCTGCCAATTGATTCTAGCTTATACCACGAAGACTCTGATCTCACGGAATGGAAGGCTTTGTTGTCAGGAGAGGCAACCATGCGTCATGAACTAGGAGGCCAAGAGATACACACTCAAGCTCTTGCAGATAGAACGTAGGTGGTTGTCAGGCACGCATTCATAAGGGAGGATGATGATGAGTGTTACGGATCATCACATCCATCAGATTAAAGTACAGGTGAATATCTTAGAACAAGAATAAGTGTGAATTGAATAGAAAAATAATAGTACTTTACATTGATTTATGAGAAACAGCAGAGCTCCACACCTTAATCTATGAGGTGTAGAAACTCCACCGTTGAAAATACATAAATAATGAGGGTTCAGGCATGGACGAATGGCCAACCCCCAAAACGTTATCAAGAGATCAAAAGTGATCCTAAGATAGTCTCAAGAATGATCTAAAGATATGAATACAATAGTAAAAGGTGCTATTTATACTAAACTAGTAAACTAGGTTTACAGAAAATGAGTAGCTAAGTGTAGATGGTGCAGAAATCCACTTCCGGGACCCACTTGATGTGTGTTTGGGCTGACCATTGAAGCTTTCACGTGCATAGGCTCTTCTTGGAGTTTAAACGCTAGTTTTGGTGCCAGTTTGGACGTTTAACTCCAGCTTGGTGCCAGTTCTGGCGTTTAAACGCCGGAAAAGGGTCTCTGGTGGGCGTTTGGACGCCAGTTTGGGCCATCAAATCTCGGGCAAAGTATGGACTATTATATATTTCTGGAAAGCCCAAGATGTCTACTTTCCAACACAATTGAGAGCGCACCAATTGGGCTTCTATAGCTCCAGAAATTTTACATCGAGTGCAGGGATGTTAGAATCCAACAACATCTTGAGTCCTTTCTCAGCCTCTGAATCAGATTTTTGCTCAGGTCCCTCAATTTCAGCTAGAAAATACCTGAAATCACAGAAAAATACACAAACTCATAATAAAATCCAGAAATGTGATTTTTGCATAAAAACTAATAAAAATATACTAAAAAGTAACTAAAACATATTAAAAACTATGTAAAAACAATGCCAAAAAGCGTATAAATTATCCTCTCATCAGCCAACATTTGCTCTGCAATTCTATTTCGCAACTCTTTGCCCATCTTCCGTCATCGTGTATGTCGCCAGCTTACCGGCTTCACTGTTCGCATCTTGTCTTATCCTTTTTCTGTTCCTCAATCGTCTTCTAAAGCTATATATGTCTCAAAGTTCTTAACTGTTTTGTTTTTCCCTATTTATTGTTGTGGAGGCACATTTTTAAGATATTCATTTTATGATTTCTTTGCTGTTCTTATGAGGTTATGCCTTTGCCTAATGGCTTCCAAAGTTTGTACTTTGTATTTACTTTGTTGGAGTTTGATTTTTTCTTTTATTATTTTTTTCTTTTTAAATTGATTTAGCTTTGCAACCTCTGTTTCTACGTATTTTCTATTCAAATATTCTTTGGAAAATAGTTGAATGCTTGTACCTTTGAAGGTTGTGGTAGGCTTAGAGAAGGGGGGTTGAATCTATGCCTTCCTTTTAGTAGCTATTATAAACTTTTTTAAACAAAACTTTCAAATATGATTCTGTTTGTATTCAGCAGCGAAAATTTATGAGACAATTTATTTTTGTCTCATGAATATCAGAAAACAAAACACAGTAGAGAAGAGAAAAGCTAACACCAGCATATATCCTGGTTTGGTTGCCTTATGCTATGCAACCTACGTCCAGTCTCCTCCACAACAATGGAGGAATTTCCACTATAGTTAAAAGTATTACATACACCAATTTCACACTCAAGTTCTAACCTAACTTGACATTGGCTATGATAACACCTAACTATTCACTCTTAGTGCTAATTCAACTAAGAAAGGGATACCAAACAGGTACAAGATACAAAACACTTAACCAACCTAAAAAAATAAGAAAATAACTCTAGGCTTTTCTTCAAGTGTATCACTCAGCCTTTTCACTCATGGCTTTTACTTGAGCTTTCTCACAATGCCTTTTCTCACAAGAAATTACAGAAAGATAAACTTAGAAAAGTACATTACAATCAGTAAAAACATGAAGGAGATTGAATTCATCAACAGCCTTTGTGCTATGCGAAAACCAGATTAGCAAGCCTCTGATTCAGTTCTTCTTACTGGCGGAATGCACCTTTGATTAGGTTACACTGTCCAGTTAGTTGAACTCTCTCAAAGAACACTTCTTAGAACAAATCCTCAATACTCTGGTTATCTCTCCTTGGTTTCTGAATGAACACCTAACTTCTTTTATCTCCTTGCATGTTACTTGGTTCTTCTTCCAAGGTCAACACCTTGAGCCTTGAGCTTCATCAACCCACAGATTCACTTTTTCTCATTAAACCTTAGAGTAGAAACTTTTTCTTCTGACTCCTTCATCTTGGCCGAAAGCCATAAAGCAGTAACCACAAAAGCCTTCTAGTGGTCAACTTAATCTGGACCCTTGAAAAACCAACTTGGGCCCCAAGACAAGTTTGAGACTGTGGATACACAGCAGATTGGGGCTTAAGGCAACTTTCCCTTGTATGCCATTTTCGGGCTTGCAGAGAGTTGGGAAGAAGAGAAGAAGATCTGATACATGGAAGAGAAAATAGTTTACTTTTAATCTTGACCTAAGCTTGATTTGGTTTGAACTGGATGATTAGACTTCGGCCTCTCAAGCTTGATCTTTCTCTTTCTTTCTTCTTCTGTGAATGGCGTGTGGAAGAAGCTCTTTCTCTTTCTCTTTCTTACTTTTCTGAAACTCTGATTTGACTAAGATAAAAGAGAGAGGAACGTTACTTTGGTAAGAGCAAGATGGAGGGAATTGCTTGCTGAAGCAAAATCGGGCTTGGATCGGGTAGTGATATGCTTGGCCCGTTCTGATTTATTCATCTTTGTTTCCTTATGGGCTTCGTTTACATTGTTGGCCCATCAGCCTTGTTTTATTTCTCATTCTATTTGGGCTGTAATTCACATTTTGGCCTGCAATATTTTATAAATAATTAGTAATATGTAATTATAATTAATCACACTAATTATTTATTTTGCCCAAAAATAATGTTTGTCATCACTAATTAATTTAGTTAATTTGTTATCTCAACAATATCCCCCTTTATGACAAACATGATTTAAGCAATAATCAAAAGGAACTGAGTTTGAGTAAAGTTTAGAAACTCCCTTTAATTTTGTCATTTGCTTTTGCGTTGCTCCCCCTGGATTTATGCTTTCCTCTTTGTTCCTGTTTACATATGCTTATATGGAGCCAAACAGATGCTATATACTTATTCACAATATTTGCAAACATTTGCAAGTCAAGATTATTAAAAACTGCAGCAGTCAGACTAAATCCACAAGAACAGTAATCAAAAGCAACTTCAGTCAATTTTGCATTCAGTATTCCAGAATTGCACCTATTACTCCTCCTTTTGTCAGCAAGGGTGGAAAATAAGTAAAGTCAACAAAAACAACACCTCAAAACCTGTAAGAAAAGGTTAGATCACAGTCCAAAGATTCAACTATTCTAATAAAGCAACATTGTTCAGAGTTATTACAGTCATCCGAGATAAAATAGTTCAAAAGTAGCAAATTAAGCAGAGTTCATGAGACAAAATGAGACCACAGCAGCAGCAGTATTCATGAGATAAAACTTAGGCATCAGAATCATTCCCCTCTGAAACAGCTTCTTCCTCATCCTCAGTGGCCTAATCTCCATCCTAGTTCAGGTTATCAATGAACTTCATAAATACAACCACTCTATCCCTTGATTTTCGGAGGAAATTCTCATGCTTGCTAGCTAGCTTCCTTTGTTCTTTGCTCATGGCAATCATATGATTTGATTGGGAGACAAACCCCTGCACCACATCCTTGACAACATTCAGCAGAGCGGATTGCTTCCTAGTAGAGATAGAAGTACCCTCGGTAGAAGGAGGAGGAAAGTCATCTGGAATGAACTCTTCATCATCATCATCATCTAGAACCACTCTCTCAAATCGAGTTGGTACCTTTTGCTGTTTCACTGAACCACCCCCTTTTAGGTATGAATGTTAGTTTTCATAATCCTCATTTGACATGTCAACACCAAAGTGTTCAAATATGCAAGTTAAAAACATGCCATAAGGTAGTGCTTTATCTTTCTCACTTCTCACAGAATCAAACATGTATCTAGCCATCAAATAGGCAAAAGAGATTTCTGTTTTAGTGATTAGGGCATACAAAATAAGTGTGTCCATGTAAGAAACCCTTTGATATGAACCACTTTGAGAAAGTAAGATGTGGTTGACTATTCTGTGCAATTGAGCACGTTCATATCCTAGGACTTTGTGAGTGGGTGTGATGCCGTTAATTAAGGAAACATGTTCACAGATGTGAGCCAAAGCATCATGATAAGAGACACCAACTCCTTCATCCCACTTTACAGACGTATAAGCACGCGGCCCAACATCAGTGTACTTTAAAGAATCACTGATCGTTTCATTATTTAAAATAATGTCTCTGCCCTTAACATAAGAGTGCACACTTCCTTCATGGTAAGTCATGTTTGCATAAAATTCTTTGACTAACAGAGGATACACAGGTTTTTTGATTTTAAAAAGGTGATTCCAGTCTAAAAATTTCAAATTTTCAATAAAAGGAAAACCTTTCTTTTTCAAGCTAGGTAAATCCACAAGGAAAGAGGGACACAGAGTACGATACTTAATAACTCCATCATAAAAGTCGTGGTTCATGGCTGATTTGAAATGATAAGGGTTATAGTTTGAGTGAGATGTCATGAAGTGTGATTTGTGAGCAAAAGGATCAATGTCGGGTTCTCTAATAGATTTGAGAGGGAGATGAGGGTTACCTCTTTGGGAACGCACAGGAACAGACCTTGGCTTAGATTTTGCTATCTCAGGAACAGGGTCTTCAACAGTAGGACGCTTACCCTTAGATGAACTAGGTTTCGAGGAAGTTGGTTTGGTTTGCGCTGCCTTAGGCGGTGGCGTCGGTTTGGCAGGGGCTGGAAAACGTGGCGTGGTCTTGGTTCGCGCCATGGGAGCAGTGCGAGGAGGAGAGGTATGAGGAGAAGGTGAGGGAGTGAAAGTGGTGTCTTGAGAGCGAGTTGATGGTCTAGGATATCCTGGAAGCTTATGGATCTTTTCACGCGGTGCTCTTTTAGCAATAACTTTCTTCCCCATTTGGTTAGATTTAGGCTTTTGAGGGAAGAGAAGCAGTAGGGTGAGAGGGAAGAAACCAAAGGGTTTGAGGAGAAGTTATGGAGGAAAGAGAGGGAATGTTGGTAATCGTACCCAAAAGTGGATTTCCAAACTATGCAACTGCATCACCTTTTGAAATGACATGAAAAGACTTGACCTCATGAAGGAAAGATTTTATTTGATTTAAAAAAATAAAAAAAGAAATTAATTTTAAATTTTTTAAAATTTTTTTTAAAATAAATCAAACTGAAAATCTTTTTGGATCATGAACATAAAATGAAAAATCCTTAAAAAAATTAAGCACATAGCCCAACAAACACAACAACCAAACAAAAAATGTGACATTCATATATGGGCCCAGAGATGGTTGGATTTAAGAAAACACATTGGACCACTCTATATCTGATTTTGAGGTTGGCCCAGATTGACTTTCACTTGAAACAAGCCCAGAACATGCTTATTTGAAGGAAACGTTCATCACTTGCCCAGAATTGTCTCATACCTGTTTATGAGACAAAAAGCTCCAGCAAATACATCAGCATTTTTCAAATAAGGAATCATAACTTAAAATTCCTAGACAAGTCCTAAGCATGCAGAATCTATCCTCAGCTAATGGTTTTGTGAAAATATCTGCTAATTGCTCCTCAGATTTAACAAATTGAATACTAATATTCCCTTTTTGGACATGTTCTCTTATTGAGTGAAATTTCACTTCAATGTGCTTAGTCCTAGAGTATAAAACTAGGTTTTTAGAAATATTGATGGCACTCATATTGTCACACATCAAGGGAATATTTTCAGCATTTAATTTGTAATCAGCAAGCTGTGTCTTTAACCATAAAAGCTGAGAACAACAAGAAGAAGCAGCTATATACTCAGCCTCTACAGTGGATAAGGCCACTGTTGGTTTCTTCTTACTTGACCAAACATTTAAGGACTTTCCAAGGAAACAACATAGGCCTGACGTGCTCCTTCTATGAACTCTATCACCAGCAAAATCTGCATCACAATAACCAACTGCAAAAAAATCATCAATCTTGGGATACCAAAGACCAAAATTTGATGTGCCATGAACATATCTAATGATCCTTTTAACTGCTGAAAGATGTGACTCTTTAGGTTTGGATTGGAACCTTGAACACAATCCAACACTTTGCACAATATCGGGTCTAGAGGATGTTAAGTACATAAGAGAGCCAATCATGCCTCTATACTTAGTCTCATCTACATCTTTCTCAGTTTCTCCCTTATCTAATTTAGAATTAGGGTGCATGGGAGTTCCTATGGGTTTGGCATTTTCCATACCAAATTTCTTAACTAATTCCTTGGCATACTTCTCTTGATGAATGAAAATACCATTTTTAGTTGGTTTAATTTGCAGCCCCAGGAAAAAATTAAGTTCACCCATTATACTCATGTCAAATTCACTTGTTATGAGTTTTCCAAATTCAGAACAAAGGGACTCATTAGCTGATCCAAAAATAATGTCATCAACATATATTTGGACTAAAATAAAAGAATCATTAGAATTCTTGATAAATAGAGTAGTGTCTGTGGTGCCTCTTTGAAAACCATTTTTCAAAAGAAAAGAGCTAAGTCTCTCATACCAAGCTCTAGGAGCTTGTCTTAAACCATAGAGAGCTTTAGATAATTTGAAAACATGATCAGAATGCTCTTTATTTTCAAAACCAAGTGGCTGCTCTGCATATACTTCACTATCTATCACACCATTCAAAAATGCACATTTCACATCCATTTGATATAATTTAAAACCACAAAATGCAGCATAGGCTAAGAGAAGTCTTATGGCTTCCATTCGGGCAACAGGAACAAAGGATTCGTCAAAATCTATTCCTTCTTCTTGGTCATATCCTTGTGCCACAAGCCTTGCCTTGTTTCTTGCAATGCTGCCATCTTCTCCTAACTTGTTCTGAAATATCCACTTGGTGCCGGTCACTTTCTTTCCACTCGGCCTTGGGACCAAAGTCCACACTTGGTTCTTCTCAAACTCAAGAAGCTCATCCTCCATTGCTTTAACCCAAGAAGGGTCACTAAGGGCTTCCTTGATATTTTAAGGCTCTATTTGTGAGAGAAGGGCAATATTTGATCCTTCATTTGCCTTTCTAGTGGATGACCGAGTTCTAACCCATTGTGAGACGTCCCCAATGACAAATTCCTCTGGATAATTCTTCAAGAATCTCCATTCACGAGGTCTGGTGGACTTGGAGACAGATTCAGTTACCAAGGGATTTTGGGTGCTACTGTCTTCAGGATCTCCCTCAGATTCATGAGACAAAATGGAATTGTCTCTTGAATTTTTTGCAACTGCAGTTTCTAGGTCAGGTTGAAGAGAATTTCCATTTTCTTGATTTTGCCCATTTTCAACTTCCTTTTGAGCTTGATTTTCTTTATCACAATCTTCCAAAATGCTTTGCACCAAGTTAGTATCACAAAATATAACATGTATGGACTCCTCAATAATCCTAGCATCTTGATGATAAACCCTATATGCTTTACTAGTTGTGGAATATCCTACAAACAAACACTCATAAGCTTTTGGATCAAATTTACCTAAATTATCCTTGTTATTTAAAACAAAACATTTGTATCCAAAGATGTGTAAGTAGTCTAAGTTTGGTGGGTAACCTTTCCAAAGTTCATAAGGGGTTTTCTTCAAAAATTTCCTTATGATTGTTCTATTCAAAATGTGGCAAGCCGTGTTGACCGCTTCAGCCCAAAGGAATTTTGGAACATTGCTCTCACAAAGCATAGCTCTTGTCATCTCTTGTATGCTTCTATTTCTCCTTTCCACTACACCATTCTGTTGTGGTGTCCTTGGACAGGAGAAGTTGTGAGATATTCTAAATTCCTCACAAAAGGATTCAAATAAATTATTTTCAAATTCAGTTCCATGATCACTTCTTATAGAAGAGATTTTCAAATCCTTTTCATTTTGAATTTTCTTACAAAAAGGTTCAAAGGCCGAAAAGGCTTTATTTTTGTGTGCAAGAAATAAAACCCAACCAAACCTAGTATAGTCATCCACAATTACTAAACCATAATGTTTACCCCCTAGGCTTTGAGTTCTTGTTGGACCAAATAAATCAATGTGAAACAACTCAAGTGGTCTTTTAGTAGAGATGTCTTCCTTTGGTTTAAAAGAACTTTTTGTTTGTTTTCCCATTTGGCAAGCATCACAAGTGATGTCTTTGTCAAACTTTATCAATGGAAGACCTCTTACTAATTCTTTCTTTACAAGTTTGTTTATTTGAAACATACTTGCATGGCCCAATCTCTTGTGCCATAGCCACTTTTCCGACTCTTTAGAGTGAAGACAAGCTACATTTTGATCCTTCAGTTTATCAAGAGTAAGTCCATACATATTATTAAAATGCTTGGCAAGAAACATCACTTCATTTGTCTTTTCATTCACAACACAACATTCAGATCTTTTGAAAGTTACTAGATATCCTAAATCACACAGCTGACTTATACTCAAAAGATTGTGCTTCAAACCACATACTAAAAGTACCTCATCAATGAAAGTTGATTGCTCATTACCTACTTTTCCAACAGCAATGATTTTACCTTTACCATCATCTCCAAAGGTCACAAAACCTCCATCATACTTGTTTAGTTTGATGAAGTAGGTTGACCTTCCAGTCATGTGCCTTGAACATCCACTATCCATGTACTACATGTCCTTTTTGTTTTTGGATGCTAGGCAAATCTGCATGAAGAGTTTCAAGTAGCCTTAGGTATCCAAATTAATTTAGATCATTTGAAGTTAATCCATCTTGGTTGCCCAAGTGCATTGAAATCACAAACAACATTGTAAACTTTGTTTCCTACAACTCTCTTTTCAATGAAGCATTGTGCATATGAGTGACCAGATTTCTTGCAATTAACACAATGATTTTTTTGATGTGTATTACTGAAATTGAGGTGAGTTATATTGCTTGAAGTGATTAAATGGTTGAAATTTTCTGGTTTTTGGAGGAGATGGATTTCTTTTGACAAACTGATTTTTGTTATAATTATTCCTCTTTGAAAAAATATTTTCACCATAATTTTTGAAACTCCTTGGATTTTTCGAAAATGAGGTTTTGTTGTAGAAAATTGGTTTCTTGAAAGCAGCCTCATTTTTCGAAATATAACCCAAACCTGGCCGGTTTGAGCTTGGATCAGTTCTTGGTAAAGGCTCAGTTTCACTTGTGTATACTTCATCACATTTTTCTTTAAGAGTTGAAAGATATCCAATACCAGATTTGTTAGATGTGTTTTTTGTATTTGATGAAGAAGCCACAAACTTTATAGAGGAAATATTGGAAACTGCATCTTCCTTGGCTATGTAGCCTAAACCAGATTTTTCAAACAATGGTCTTTGACTTGCAAGTAATTAGTCCAAGTTACTTGAACCTTGAGCAAATTTTGCTAAGTCACCATTCAGCCTTTTAATCATATCATTTAATCTTTCATTTTCAGCAATTAACCCATGAGAAGGATCCACAATGTGCTTTCCTTTTAATTTTTCAAGTTCAGATTTTAGAAATCTATTTTCTTCAATGATGTCCAAAGCAAATTCAGTTTCCTTCACTTTTTCTTTTAAAAAATCATTTTCAGCTCTTAACACATCTCTTTCAGATCTGCACTCATTGTATTTATCTAGCAGTTTTGATGTATTTAAGGTGAGATCATTAATAATAGCATGTAAATCATCTATGGTTAAATCATAATAATTTACCTCATCAAGATTGTTGTTTCCAGCCATGAAACAATCTTTGTCTTCACCTTCAGATTCTTCTTCTTCATTTGAGTCATTCTCAAGATCCTCCCAAGCTGCCATAAGTACTCTCTTCCTTTCCTTCTTTCCTTTGTCCTCCTTCTTGAGCTTTGGACAGTTTAGCTTGAAGTGTCCAGCCTCCTTGCAGTTATGGCACGTCACCTTGCTCAGGTCGAACTTGTGGTCCTCTGAACTTGAACCCTTGTATTTGCCCTTGTTCTTCATCATCCTTCTAAACAAAAGCTCATCATCTGAAATACCATCACTAGACTCACTCTCTTTTAGTTCTATCTGTGACTTGAGGGCTATCCCCTTTTTCTTTGAGTTTGTGTTTGTGTGTGTGGCTTCATAAGCAAGGAGTTTTCCTCTCAGCTCATCATAGGTTATGGGACTTATGTTTTTGCTCTCGGTTAGGATAGTGGCAGTGTTTTCCCATTCTTTTGTGAGGCTTTTAAGGAGTTTTCTCACCAAGGTTTGTTCTGCATAGTTTGTACCCATAGCATCAAGGTTGTTGATTATGATTGAGAATCTCTCAAACGCTTCATCAATACTTTCTCCATCCTTCATGCTGAACATCTCGTACTCTTTTTGCAGCATATCAATCCTCGTTTCTTTGACTTGTTTAGTGCCTTCGTATGTAACCTGGAGTTTTTTCCAAATTTCTTTGACTGTCTTGAATCTAGACACCTTCCGGTACTCTTCAAAGCTGATAGCACAGTGAAAAAGGTTGATTGCTTTAGCATTCAGCTCTATCTTCTTCTTGTCATCTTTGTTCCACTCAGCTTCTTCTTTTGGAGTCACCACTCCATCAACACTTATTTTTGTTGAGATCTTAGGACCACTCACAACAATCTTCCATATATTGTAGTCAATGGATTGGATAAAGATCCTTATCTTTTCTTTCCAGTAGGAGTAGTTCTTCCCGTTGAAGAAAGGTGGCCGGTTGTTTGATTGGCCTTCAGTGAGAGTGTAGGCAACAGTGGTTATGCCCAAGTTGTTCGCCATTGGATCTTTGCTCTAAGCGGTTAAGCTTGATTCTTGAGACCTTAGCTCTGATACCAATTGAAGGTTGTGGTAGGCTTAGAGAAGGGGGGGTTGAATCTATGCCTTCCTTTTAGTAGCTGTTATAAGCTTTTTTAAATAAAACTTTCAAATCTGATTCTGTTTGTACTCAGTAGCAGAAATTTATGAGATAATTTATTTTTGTCTCATGAATATCAAAAAAATAGAACATATCAGAGAAGAGAAAAGCTAACACCAGCATATATCCTGGTTTAGTTGCCTTGTGCTATGCAACCTACGTCCAGTCTCCTCCACAACAATAGAGGAATTTCCACTATAGTTAAAAGTATTACATACACCAATTTCACACTCAAGTTCTAACCTAACTTGACATTGCTATGCTAACACCTAACTATTCACTCTTAGTGCTAACCCAACTAAGAAAGGGATACCAAACAGGTACAATATACAAAACACTTAACCAACCTAAAGAAATCAGAAAATAACTCTAGGCTTTTCTCTCAAGTGTATCACTCATGGATTTTACTTGAGCTTTCTCACAATGCCTTTTCTCACAAGAAATTACAGAAAGATAAACTTAGAAAAGTACATTACAATAAGTAAAACATGAAGGAGATTGACTTCATCAACAACCTTTGTGCTATGGGAAAACCAGATTAGCAAGCCTCTGATTGAGTTCTTCTTACTGGCGGAATGCACCTTTGATTAGGTTACACTGTCCAGTTAGTTGAACTCTCTCAAAGAACACTTCTCAGAGCAAATCCTCAATACTCTGGTTATCTCTCCTTGGTTTTTGAATGAACACCTAACTTCTTTTATCTCCTTGCATGTTACTTGGTTCTTTTTCCAAGGTCAACACCTTGAGCCTTGAGCTTCATCAACCCACAAATTCACTTTTTTCTCATTAAACCTTAGAGTAGAAATTTTTTCTTCCGACTCTTTCATCTTGGCCAAAAGCCATACAACAGTAATCACAAAAGCCTTCTAGTGGTCAACTTAATCTGGACCCTTGAAAAACCAACTTGGTCCCCAAGACAAGTTTGAGACCGTGGATACACAACAGATTGGGGCTGAAGGCAACTTTCCCTTGTATGCCATTTTCGGGCTTACAGAGAGTTGGGAAGAAGATAAGAAGATTTGATGCATGGAAGAGGAAATAGTTTACCTTTAATCTTGACCTAATCTTGATTTGGTTTGAACTGGATGATTAGACTTCGGCCTCTCAAGCTTGATCTTTCTCTTTCTTTCTTCTTCTGTGAATGGCATGTGGAAGAAGCTCTTTTTCTTTCTCTTTCTTATTTTTCTGAAACTCTGATTTGACTAAGACAAAAGAGAGAGGAACGTTACTTTGGTAAGAGCAAGATGGAGGGAATTGCTTGCTGAAGCAAAATTGGGCTTGGATTGGGTAGTGATATGCTTGGCCCGTTCTGATTTCTTCATCTTTGTTTCCTTATGAACTTCGTTTACATTGTTGGCCCGTCAGCCTTGTTTTATTTCTCATTCTATTTGGGCTGTAATTCACATTTTGGCCTGCAATATTTTATAAATAATTAGTAGTATGAAATTATAATTAATCAACACTAATTATTTATTTTGCCCAAAAATAATGTTTGTCATCACTAATTAATTTAATTAATTTCTTAACTCAACAACCTTGCATTTGGAATTTGATATAACAAAAATTTATTTTTCTTGTACATTAGCTACTACAAGATTAGAAAGATTTAATTAAATGCAGTTGTAAATCATCTCTAATAGTTGTCTGATCTTATTGTTTTATCTTGGAGCAAGTAGTAAAGACATTATTCTCATTAGTTCATTTTTATATGAAAAATGCAATTTTATGATTGAATTTTGTTTTCTATATAGAAAATGCAGTATTAGGGAAGTGAGAATCAAATGAAAGTTAGTTTGCTGCGAATATTGACATATTTGAATGAAATTTATAAAATTTCTTAAAGCAGTTATATGTTCAAGTAATGAAATGCATTTAAATTTTCTTATTTTTTTCATTAATGTAATATATTTTAATTCTAAGAATGACATCAGAAAGAATTTATACATTTACTAATATATGATGACTACTAACTTTAGAATTGTGATTTTCCCAAGTAATATTTTCTGTTGTCTTTCTATGTATTTTGGAACAGGAGTTGGATGATAAATTTATATTTTATGATGAATTTTGGGTTGAAAAAAGTAGAATTTATCAACTTATCTTATATTTATTAATTGAAATTGTATATTTTTGTGAATTTCTTTTAAATGTGCTTAATTGT
Source organism: Arachis hypogaea (assembly GCF_003086295.3). Classification (NCBI taxonomy): domain Eukaryota; kingdom Viridiplantae; phylum Streptophyta; class Magnoliopsida; order Fabales; family Fabaceae; genus Arachis; species Arachis hypogaea. The sequence goes on along the minus strand of NC_092042.1, from coordinate 49,608,734 downwards.
GAAAAATATATTTTTTATGCTTTAAAATTGCTAAATTTAATACATTGTTATCCCATTTGATGTATTGATGTGTTTGTTTGAGTGATTTAAGGTTTAGAAGGCAATGACGACTTGAGAAAATGAAGAAAAAAGCATGTAAAAGTGGAGGAATCATGAAGAAATGTATTGAAGTTTTGAAAATATACCAATTGTGCGTATGCATGACAGATGTGTATGCATCTCCTTGGATTTGTGTGTACGCATGGCAAATGCGTACGCACAAGTTGCAGCATGTAATTTACTTAAGTAAACATGTGGCTTGCAATTTCAAGCCCATTTTGGCTCAATCCAACTCATTTTTGAAACATATGGAGGCAAGACTCAAGGGGGATCAACCAAGTAGTATAGGAAGGAGCATTGTTTTAGTTTTAGGACCATGTTTTAGGTTAATTCCTAGAGAGAGAAGTTGGTATAGGATTTTAGGATTTTCAGTAGTTTCTTAGGTTAAATTCACCTTAGTTTTAGATTTTGATCCTATTATAGGTAGTTTTCTTTATATTTCATTGTTCTAGTATTTTAATTCACTTAGTTTCTCTTATTAATTTCTTTATTTTGCCACTTTTAGTTATTGAACACTTGCTTAATTTCTAATTTTCTTGAATGCAATTTCATATTTTCATGTTTATTTATGCTTGCTTTAGTTGTTATTATTGTTTTCTTGAATTTGGTAGTTATAGATTTTATTATTATTGTAATTTACCATGTTTTACTTTTTATGCATTCCAAGTGTTCGATAAAATGTCTTTTCAAGTTTTAGAGTAGAATTTTGCATTTTTGGCTTGGAATTGAGGACTTAGGTGACCTTAAGTCATTGATGTTTAATACTGATTGGTAATTTAGGATTGTTAGTTGGTTTTATTTCTACTGATGCTAGTCTTTCACTAAGTCTAATTAATGAGTTGGCTAGGACTTGTGGATTAAAATCCATTATAACTATTTGACTTTTTCTCGATGTTTAGGAATGACGAAGTGGGATTAACTCTTATTAATTAGCATGTTTGTGGTCAATGACTTGGATAAGAAATCTTAACTCTTAATCCTTGCCAAGATGCCTTTTAGCATTTGAATTTCTTTGTTTGGCCGACGTTAGGCCGTGTTAAGTTTTTGGCACCATTGCAGGAGAATTTCAATGTGTGCTTGTTATTAGTTATTGTTAATATGTTAATTTTGTTAATATTGTTAATTTTATTTTCTCTTTTCTCTATGAATTCTCACCCTTTTGGCTTTGATTTTAGTTGTAACTATGTTGTAGAAAATGAGAACTTTATTGATGGTTCGCATTTTGGGATGGAAAATCAATTGTGGGAGGAGCCTCATCCTTATGGACGATCTTCATGGCAACAACCTCCTCCGACCCATTATGAAAACAATCCTCCCCATGGTACATACTAATCCAATGGATATGGTGAGCCTCATTATGATTATTAACCTCAACCACCATATGCCTATTAACCTCCTCCTCAACATTGTCCTCAACCACCATACTCACAAGCCCCATCTCACCACCAAACACCTCCATATGATCCTAACCCATATCCACCATATCACCAACTATATGTGCCTCAAGGACAACCATATGAGCCATATAAACCATACTTAGAACCACCGTCATTCCAACATTAATACTTCCATGACCCCATTGGACAATTACCTCCATATATACCACATCAATATTCCTATTCTTATGAACCACCTCCCATATATGATGGCTACCTCCACACAATTAACCATCTTTTTCACCATAACCTTCCATGGAAGAATCCTTCCAACCTTCATCAAGTTTTCTCCAAGAGCAAGAATAATCCCAAAAGAGGCACGACGCTATCATGGCTTCCTTAGTAGAAACCATAGCTCGTTTTACCTCACTTCACTCACATGGAAATCAAAGCACTCCTGTTAATGAATGTCAAGACTTAGTTTCAATTGAAGAGCGTAATGTGGAAGAGAACTTGGAGCCCCAAATGGAGGAAGAGGAGTTTATGGATGATACTCTTCGCTCATTTCTTCAAGAAAAAAGGGAAGAAAGAATCAAATGAGCATCAAAAATGTTATCATGGCTACCTTAGCTGAAGCTTTTATCCGATTGGTCTCAACACGCTCTTGTAAAAATCCAAGAACTTCCACAGATGAATGCAAAGAATTAACTTCAATTGAATTATGTGAAGTGGAAGAGAACTTGGAACTTCAAGAGAAAGAAGAGAAGTTGAAGCATGAGTTGCCACAGTGGAGGAAGTTATGATAAGTGAATTGGAAGGAGTGGTTGAAGAGCTAGACGAAGTTGATCAAGGAGCAAGCTCCATTAGTGAAGATGATTATGCACCAACTAATAATCTCATTGAGATTATTGAAACTTCCTCTATGAAGTGTGAAATTGGTATTGAGGAGGACTGTGCACAACCTTTGACACATAACTTGAGCAATGAGGAATATATAGAAGAAGTTGGTGAACAAGGAATCAAACTTGAAGAAGCTTGTTAAGGGGAGTAGATTATACAAGAGGAAAAAAAGGGAGTAGAGATTACATTGTCAAAGCCATTGGAAGCCTTTCTTCCTAAGTCATCACCATCCAACACAACATTCACGTGGGTAAAAATCTTGTCCTTTAGCTTTATTAGCCCATTTGAATATGGTTTGCTAGAAACAGATGGTCAACTTAGAGCTTTTTATGAATTAAAGAGCAAGAGAGAGATGGGTAGTGGTTGGCAACATGAATCAAGGCTCACTAGTGTTAAAACCTTAAGGTTTGGGTTCCAAGATTGGCGGAATGCTCAATTGAATGGATCTAGGAAGAGGCTTTGACATTTAAGGGATAATTCGAAACTCTTGTCACCTGGATAGAATCATGGTAATGAACTAGAAGAGGGGTGCAAAAATAAGATTCGGGATCCCAGAATACATAGTAAGGATCATCAATAGGAGCTCTTGGCTTGTTTACAATTTCATCAAAGCTTGGTGCACATTAATTGGAATTTTGGAGAATACTTGAAGTCCAAGCATTGGTGGAAGTATAAGGATGAATTTAAGCACAAGCTTCCTTGACAAGAGCTCAATAAAATATCCAACTTAAGGACAATAACTAAAAGTGCTAAGTGAGAGCCACCCCACCATGGTAACATCTTCTAATTTTCTCTTTTGTAAATAGTTGGTTAATAATTTGAATCTCCTTTTTAGATAGGTTTGTTAGGTTTAATTGATAGATTAGTTTGTTTAGAAATGTTTGGTATTGTTTTGGTAACTTGTTGGGTGTTTGCAATGCTTAGTTTGGTGCAAATGTTTGAGAAAATAGAGCTCAGTTCATGCATACGCATCTATGGTGCTTACGCATCTTTCTTGTAAAATCCCCATGTTGTGTTTACGCATCCCTTGTGCGTAACCACCCCCAAGTTTTTACCAGTTCATGCGTACGCATGAAGATCCATATGCAGAAATACCAAACCAGAAGCAAAAGTTATTTATGCGAGAATCATGCGAGTATTGTGTGACGCACAGTATCAAACCCGAATGAAATTGTTTTTGTAAGAGAATCATGCGTATGCACACACAAAAAAGTCTAAATCATGCCTACGCATGATAGATGCGTACGCACGATGCCATTCTAGAATCATTATGTTTTTGTGCATATACCAAGTTTACGTATCAATGCAATCCTCCTAACAATACATGCGTACGCTGATGATTGGATTTTTGACGGTTTAGGATTTCACAAATGAAATCTCGTTGTAAAGTATAGTCTCTAAACCAACAATAATACTTTCATACAAAAATTTGTTTGTCACAAGTATAGACCCCTAAAATCTATAAACCAAAGTATTTAAACCTCAGGTCGTCTCTCAAAGGACTCGCAGGGTAGTGTTCTTATTATTGGTTTTAGGTGAGAAACATGAATAGTAAATGGTAATGAAATTCTAATAACAAAATGGTCTTGGCAAGGTTTGGTGGTCAAGGATCTCTATCATTATCACTAGCCACAGTTATGATAGTTGCAAGGATCAATCCCACTAAGTCATCCTCTAACTAATAGCAAAAGAAGGTCAAGTGAGCTATATCAATCCAAGTTCATAAATCCTAGCTTTCCAGTAATTGAATTAATGAAGGCTAGAGTCAATGGCTATCAACTATCAATCACTTGGACATTAGTAACTCAAGATGTCCTAAGTTACCTTCCCAAGCCAAGAACATAAAATTCTACTCTAAAATCCAACCAAGCATTTCTAACAACAATTGAATGCAAAGAATTAACAAACACAATCAAGGAAATCACAATTATCATGAATTACCTCAAATTGTATTATTAAAAGAAAACAAAAGAACAAAAATAGATCCACAACAAAGTGAAGAATTACAAGGATTAAAGTAAAAAACTAGAAAGAGGAAGAAGAGAGGAACAAGAATTGATAAAGGGAAAGTAAATCAAAGCATGAATTAAACCTAGATCTAAGAGGAGAGATTAACCTAAACCTAATCCTAATTCTAGAGAGAAGTGAGAGCTTCTCTCTCTAGAAACTACCTCTAAACTAATCCTAATATGAATGAATGATTATCCAATGATCCCTTTCCCTTCAATCCTTGGTCCTTTTAGTCTTTTCCCGCCAAAATTCCAGCTCCAAATGGGTTCAGAAACCTTCCAAAATCGCCAGGCACGAGTTGCACTAAAAGAATCACGTGCGCACTGCGATGCGTACGCGCACGATACGCGTACGCGTCCCTGGCTGATTTCGCGAGGTGGGTGCAAGTGCCTCGTGCATGTGCGCGTCCTTGGTCGGGATAAATTCTTTGGCTTTTTATGCTTCTCTCTACTTGCATGCTTCCTTCCTTGTTCCTTTGATCCATTCCAAGCCTATTTCATCCTGAGATTACTAGCAAACACATCAAGGCACCTTATGGAATCAAGAGAGAATTAAAATTATCAAATTAAATGCCTAGAAAGCATGTTTTCACATCTAAGCACAAATTAAGGAGACAATCACAAAACTATGCTAATTCGTTGAATAAATGTGAGGAAAGGTTATCAAAATGCTCTAAATTCAACACAAGATAAACCCTAAAAACGGGGTTTATCATACGCATGGAAGATGTGTATGCAAGAATTCAAAATGAATACCCCATTTGTTTGAAGCCCTAATTCACACTTGCACACCATCCCTCTTCTTCTTCTTCATTCATCTTCTTCTCTGCCACAACGTGGTTGCCAACCCCTTTTCTTTGCTCTATTTTGTTTGTCTGCTTCTAGGTTTTTACTTCATTTTTTCTTTTGGTTTTTGTTCAGTTCAATTATTCTTGTTTAGTTAGTTTGATTTCAATTAATTAGTTAGTTATATTAGTTTGTTATTTATTAGTTTCTAGGTGTTAGGTTAGGATAATTTAGTTTGCTTTGGATTATTAGGTTCTGGATTTTTGCTGAAAGTATTTGGAATTGTTTAAATTTGCTGAATTATGTTGAATTGCTTAATTACTACTGAGTTCATGTGGATAATTATTTGGAAATTGTTTGATTGTGTGCTAATTTACTGTTTTATTGCTGTTATGCTGAGATATCCTGCTGCTTTTGTTTCACCCGGCTGCATTTTGTGAATTGGTGTTGCAAGGTCCTTGTTGACGATATTTTGTGTTAATGTGACCTTGCAAACCAAATGTTAGCAATTTTTCCTCAAAGAGATTTTTAGTGAAAATTTTGGTCAAGTTCTTGACATCGATGCTTGTTTTCACATTCTTGTCTCTCTTATGCAGATATTTGGGTTTGAATTATTTCTAAATTGATCAAAACTTGTGAATTTTGAATAATTGAGGTCGTTTACCCATAACTGCAAGATTGACACCTTTTGACTTATGTAACTCATTTAATTCACTTCTTTTATGCTTAATTGGTTTGTGTTACATTAGGCATGGAACTTTCCATTTTTCATACCAGTCTTGCAATATTAGTGTTTGAAAGCTCTGATGATTGAATATGCTTTGTTTTAAGTTGTTGTTGTTTCATTCATCTCCAATTGCTTATGCTTATGCCTTAATGACTCTTATTTTCTTAACTATGTGCGCTACATATACTTTAAATAATTTATTTTGGCACAATACATGATTTGTGAAGTTGGATTGTGAGCTTGTCTATTCTTATCTTTTTTTTTGAAAAAAAATTTCAAGTTCTAAGGGCCATGCTTGCTATGTACATGACAACTAACTCTTTTTCAACTATCCTCTTTTCTTTTCACTAAGTATATAGCAACCATGTTTTCATACTTTTTGGATAAATAGGCAATGCGACTAACTTTGATTGGTGTTACTGATTGGAGTGTGATTTCTAGTTGACTTTGTTTCATAATTTTACTCACACATCCAATCAATTCTCTCTTCTCCTTTCATTTCACAAATACTTGGTTATTCGCCTAAGTTCTTATTCTTCTTATTGATTGCTAGTTGCTTTAAATTACATTTTTATCTTTAAAGTATCTTAGGCACATTAAAATAAGTGAGTATATGCATACTTTATGTAGTTGTGACATAGCTTTCAAGTGCTAGTGCATGAGTTCTAAACTACGCGCAAACTTAGAATTCACGTACTTGCTTTCATCAGTGTCACAAACTGACTAACTCACTTCATTCTAATGATTATTACCTCATTTCGGCAATATATGCTACTGGTATGCGAAATTGTGATCAATACTTTTCACAAATCAAATAATCCCCGGTGATGAATCCAAAAACTTGGTGTTCAATACCATGGCATAAACACAACTTCGCACAACTAACCAGCAAGTGTACTGGGTCGTCCAAGTAATAAACCTTACGTGAGTAAGGGTCGATCCCACAGAGATTGTTGGTATGAAGCAAGCTATGGTCACCTTGTAAATCTTAGTCAGGCAAACTCAAATGGATATGGGTGATATACGAATAAAACATAAAGATAAAGATAGAGATACTTATGTAATTCATTGGTGGGAATTTCAGATAAGCGTATGAAGATGCTTGGTCCCTTCCGTCTCTCTGCTTTCCTACTGTCTTCATCCAATCCTTCTTACTCCTTTCCATGGCAAGCTTATGCAAGGGTTTCACCGTTGTCAGTGGCTACCTCCCATCCTCTCAGTGGAAATGTTCAACGCACCCTGTCACGGCACGACTATCCATCTGTCGGTTCTCAATCAGGCCGGAATAGAATCCAGTGATTCTTTTGCGTCTGTCACTAACGCCCCGCCCTCAGGAGTTTGAAGCACGTCACAGTCATTCAATCATTGAATCCTACTCAGAATACCACAGACAAGGTTAGACCTTCCGGATTCTCTTGAATGCCGCCATCAGTTCTAGCCTATACCACGAATACTCTGATCTCACGGAATGGCTGGCTCGGTTGTCAGGCGAGCGCTCGGTTGTCAGGCGATCAACCATGCATCGTGTATCAGGAATCCAAGAGATATCCACCCAATCTAAGGTAGAACGGAGGTGGTTGTCAGTCACACGTTCATAGGTGAGAATGATGATGAGTGTCACGGATCATCACATTCATCAAGTTGAAGAACAAGTGGTATCTTAGAACAAGAACAAGCGGAATTGAATAGAAGAACAATAGTAATTGCATTAATACTCGAGGTACAGCAGAGCTCCACACCTTAATCTATGGTGTGTAGAAACTCCACCGTTGAAAATACATAAGAACAAGAGTGATCATTGGCTTCGGTCCCAGAGAGGGAACCAGAAGAACCCAGATTTTAAATACAATAGTAAAAGGTCCTACTTATAGAAAACTAGTAGCCTAGGGTTTACAGATATGAGTAAATGACATAAAAATCCACTTCCGGGTCCACTTGGTGTGTGATTGGGCTGAGCATTGAAGCATTTTCGTGTAGAGACTCTTCTTGGAGTTAAACGCCAGCTTTTATGCCAGTTTGGGCGTTTAACTCCCATCCTTGTGCCAGTTCCGGCGTTTAACGCTGGGAATTCTGAGGGTGACTTTGAACGCCGGTTTGGGCCATCAAATCTTGGGCAAAGTATGAACTATCATATATTGCTGGAAAGCCCAGAATGTCTACTTTCCAACGCCGTTGAGAGCGCGCCAATTGGGCTTCTGTAGCTCCAGAAAATCTGCTTCGAATGCAGGGAGGTCAGAATCCAACAGCATCTGCAGTCCTTTTTAGTCTCTGAATCAGATTTTTGCTCAGGTCCCTCAATTTCAGCCAGAAAATACCTGAAATCACAGAAAAATACACAAACTCATAGTAAAGTCCAGAAAAGTGAATTTTAACTAAAAACTAATAAAAATATACTAAAAACTAACTAGATCATACTAAAAACAATGCCAAAAAGCGTATAAATTATCCGCTCATCAGCTACCTTATTCTTAGAATTTACGTGTCTTAATATATTCCGTTCTATATTTTTCAGAATGAATAATCATAAGCAACAAGAGAAGCAAAAGAAGGAACATGCCACAATGGATAGAGAAGGGAAAAAATTCCTCCTCAGCAGTAGCAACACCACTAACACCATCATCACAGCCAATTCATCATCTTGTCCAAAAGCCCCCTCAGAGCATAGCAATGAAGAGGAGTAGGACCCACTAGCTAAAGATGGAGATGAGTAGAGCTCCAGCATTATTTTTCTTGCACAGAGGACCGTGCATATTTTTAAGTGTGGGAGTTTGAGCGACTAGATCGACTGTTGGGTGGCAATTTTCCCTTTCGTACACGTCTATTCTGATTTTTATTGTGCTTTTTGGTTATTTTCTAGTATTTTGATACTTTGAGTACCTTTTAGTTTATTGTACTTTTTATTTTGGTTTGTACATAACTTAGATACTTATTTTAGTTTTGCATATTTTCTTTCTTTAATTTGGTTTGTACATATATATCTTTAGCTTTTAGTTGTGATTGGATAATGTGATAATTGGATCTATTTTAGTTTCCTATATGTTTTGTACGATCCAAGGTTCTCCCGTCCACGCAATGAAAGCCTTTATGAAAGATGCCAAGTCCAAATTTAATAGAATCAAGGGTCTGAAGGACGAGCTTGATGCTAAGGTAGCCAAGCTGGAACTCGACCTAGAGACGGAAAAGTCCCCAGCTACGACTCTGGAGGCTGCCGCAAACCTTGCCGAGGAGTCGAAGGTAAAATATAAGGAGAGCTATACTCATACTTATGGCAAGTTACTGGAGACCAGAGAGAGGCTTGAGTTTGCCCATGCCGATTATGCTGAGCTCCAGGGGCATCTCGTGGGTAGTGTGACTGACTCTTATGAGAATTTGAAAGCCCAGGTCTGAGTTCTTGCTCTCGAGCTCGATCTAACTCTTTTCAGTTTGGATAACGTCGTGGAGGATGGTAAGATCATTCCTGTCCTGGATGAGGATGAAGAGGAAGGTCCTCCCCCTACGCCGCCAGTCAAAGCTTCTGCTGCCACGTCTTCTTCAACCTCTGCTGCTGAGGTCGGCTGTCCCGAGTCTGACCCTGACGTTCAAATTCTAAATCGGAAGGATGGGACTTTGGATGCGATCCCTTTGAAGACCATTCCTCCCTCTATGACTCAGGATGCTGCTGTTGAGGAGACTTTAGACCCCCTGTGATTTTCTTGTGTATGTGTATAGCGTAGTTTGTGGGCTTTTGAACTCTGGTTTTTATAACTTTTTATATTGTTGGTTCTTTGTTGACATTTAATTGCTTCTATGCAACTTTATTTTGAAACATAAAGTACCTTTAAACTCTGAGGCTTCCGCTTAGGTGGCCTTTTTGAGTCTTTAAATGTTATTCTTTTGCTGGGTATGTTGCTCATGCTTTTGCACCCTTTGTAGATCTTTGTAGAGTGTTGGTTTTATCTGACCTCTTCACTTTCTGCTTGGTCGAGGTGATCTTTGGGGCTAACTTGTCTGACAACTTTTTTTTAATGTTCTCGTAGAGCCTTTTTAGTTAGTCTGAACAATTTTGATAGCCTTGTTGTGGATGTTGTGGCTTTTTGGGCGAAGCTGTGTCCCTTTTAGCGCACGCTTTTGTTGGTTCGACTTCTATTGTCGATCCTTCTTAAATTATTTTTAGTAATCCATTTTTAATCAGACCTTGTCAGGCCCCTTTCTATGGATTACTTTTTATAACTTCTTGCATTAATCTGTTTTTATCACTTTCATCTTTGTCGACCTTGTTGTGATCGGGCGATGAATTCTTGCGCTCAGATTAATGCGTCTTGGTAGAAAAACTTTGTGGGGAATCTGAAAAACTTTATTCAAATAGCAAAGTAGGCATATAGACAAGAATATATACATATGTGTGCTTACCCTTCTAAGTCGGGCAACCTTGTAGACCTTGGCCTGGTGCCTCATTAAAAAGCCTTTTCAAGAAAAAGAGTGCACCTTGACCTAAGATCTTTATCACTTTCTAACTATAGTACCTTCTTAGGTTACAGGCATGCCATGACCTTGGTAGCTCTTGCCCTTCAAGGTTAGACACCTTGTAGTAGCCCTTTCCCAGTACTTCTACGACTCGGTAAGGTCCTTTCCAGTTAGCTGCTAGCTTCCCTTCTCCTGATTGACTTGCTCCGATGTCATTTCGGATTAGGATGAGATCGTTGTTGATGAAAATTCTCTAGACTACCTTCCTATTATACCTTGAAGCCATTCGACGCTTTAGTGCTTCCTCTCTAATCCGAGCTCTTTCTCGAACATCTGGAAGTAGGTCGAGTTCTTCCATTTAAAATTGGGAGTTGGCCTCTTCATTGTAGAGGATCGTTCGGGGGGATCTTTTTTCGATCTCTATTGGGATCATTGCCTCCGTTCCGTAAGTAAGTTGGAAGGGTGATTCTCCTGTGGTGGAGTGCGTAGTTGTCCGATATGTCCATAGCACTTGTGGAAGCTCTTCAGCCCAAGCTCCCTTTGCGTCCTATAATCTCTGTTTTAACCCAGTCAACATGACTTTATTGGTAGCTTCTGCCTGTCCGTTTGCTTGTGGGTGTTCTACGGATGTGAATTGGTGCTTTATTTTTAAGTCAGCCACCAAGTTCCTAAAAGTCAATGAATTGGGTGCCATTATCTATGGTGATGGAGTAAGCGACCCCGAACCCTGTAATAATGTTCCTATAAAGAAATTTTTGACTTCTTTGAGTAGTGGCATTTGCTAGGGGTTCTGTCTCAATCCATTTTGTTAAATAGTCTACCCCTACAATGAGAAACTTGACTTGTCCCGACCGCTGAGGAAAGGGTCTGAGGAGGTCGAGCCCCTACTTTGCAAACGGCCATGGTGACGTTACACTGATGAGCTCCTCTGGTGGGGCGACGTGGAAGTTAGCATGCTTCTGACATGCTGGGCATGTCTTGATGAACTCTGTCGCTTCTTTTTGCAAGGTCGACCAGAAGAATCCAACTCAGAGTATCTTTTTGGAGAGAGCTCGTGCCCCGAGATGGTTACCATATATGCCGCTGTGTACTTCTTCCAGGACTTCCCTTGTACTAGAAGTCGGTATGCATTTTAGGAGGGGTGTTGAGATCCCTCTCCTATATAAGGTGCCGCCCACTATGGTATAGTACTGTGCTTCTCGTATTAGCTTCTTTGCCTCCTTCTTATCTACGGGGAGTGCCTCTGACTTGAGGTAGTTGATTATAGGGGTCATCCACCCTTGATCCTGACCTGATATGGCTAGGACCTTTTCTTCCTCCGAGATCGATGGGCTTTGCAATGTTTCCTGGATAAGGCTTCTATTATTGCCCCCTGGTTTGGTGCTGGCTAGTTTTGAGAGTGCATCAGGTCGAGCATTTTGTTCCCAAGGTACATGGTGGACCTCATATTCCCCGAGTTGTCCGAGCTGTTCTCTGGTCTTTTCCATATACTTTTTCATGGTAGGGTCCTGTTCATACCCTGGGTCGAGCTGTCCGACCCAGGATGTTCTACTGACAAGTCGATCGACCTCTTCAGGTCAGGACAAATCCGACCTCATTTCAAAGAGCTCGGCCAAATCACCAGGAAAGCCCAAAAAGGGCCCAAACAAAGGAACACGACCCAAATCCAAAAGCAGCCCAAGCCTATAGAGATAAGGGCGGTTCCCACGAAAGATAAGCCCAAGCCTACAAAGGGAGATAAGGCGACGCCGAGAATTGGAGGACAAACTCCTAAAACTCGAAGCCGACCTCAAAGCCAAAGCGACTCGATCAACCGACGAGAACAACTCCCGTAAGGACCAAGATCCATTTACCAAGGAGATTGTGAAGACCAAAATCCCAAAAGACTTTAAACTCCTGGACATGGCCTTATATGATGGCACGGCAGATCCAGCCATCACCTCAGTAATTTTAAAAGTCGAATGTACCTCACTGATGCCTCAGACGCAGTCCGCTATAAAGCCTTCCCGACTACCTTAACAAAAACAATGATTAAGTGGTTCGACAATTTACCCCCAGGTCCATCTCAAGCTTCGACGACCTAGCCAAGAAGTTTCTAGCCAGATTCTCTATCCAGAAAGTCAAAACCAAGCACGCCCCAAGTCTATTAGGAATCAAACAAGTAGATCGGGTAAGTCTCCGCAACTACATGGAAAGATTCAACAAGGCATGTCTAGACATACAAAGTTTGTCCACAGAAGCGGCCATCATGGGCCTCATCGATGGCCTACGAGAAGGGCCCTTTAGCCAATCCATATAAAAAAAGCATCCCACATCTCTAAATAAGGTACAAGAACGAGCAGAGAAGTATATCAACATGGAGGAAAATGCTCGACTAGGAGATATCTCAAAATTTGGATTCTCCTACTCCTCCCGAGATAAGGACAAAGAATCCAAGAAAAAAGAAGATTGACTTGGGGAAAAGATCAAAAGATACTACAATTATACCCCTCTTTGGGTATCCCTTATGGATGTCTATAGAGAAGTATGCCATACTGAAAAGATACCTCCAGCTCGACCACTTAAAAGTAAAAAAGGAGGAGGAAACCAGGCAGAATATTGTGAATATCATCGGATCTACGGACATTCCACCAACGAATGTTTCGACTTAAAAAATATCATAGAAAAACTGGTAAGAGAAGGAAAATTAGATCGGTATTTGCCAAACCGAGCAGACGATCCCAGAAAAAGAAGAAGGGATGAAGATGTCGGACAGGTAGAATGACCACCTCGTACACCCGAGAGACACGTCCACATGATACACAGAGGATTTGTGGGAGGCAGGATCTCCAAATCATCTTGCAAAAGACATCTTAAAGAAATATATCATGTTGACGGAAGAATGGAAACATCTGACATCCCCACAATTACTTTTACCAAAAAGGACGCATCCGGCATCATCCCAGGACACGACAATCTTATGGTCATCACTATCGTATTGGCGAATACAAATCTCCACCGCACACTGATAGAGCATATCCGAACAGCCTGTTCGGACTGGGAGACACCCCAGTTCAACCACTTGGATACGTCACACTACACATGACCTATGGAAAAGGAAACCAGTCAAATACACTCAAAATAGACTACATTGTGGTCGACGTAAGCTTGGCTTACAATGCTTTAATAGGTCGGACAACATTGAATCAGCTCGGCACAGTAGTCTCGACTCCACATCTATGCATGAAGTTCCCAACTACAGAAGGAATAGCTACAATAAAAGCAGACCAGAAGACGGCGTGCCTGGTGCACGAAATTGTGATCTCAATGGCGCCAACAACTTGGTACGCATAATTGTAATATCACTCTTTTTCACAACTTCGCACAACTAACCAGCAAGTGCACTGGGTCGTCCAAGTAATAAACCTTACATGAGTAAGGGTCGATCCCACAGAGATTGTCGGTATGAAGCAAGCTATGGTCATCTTGTAAATCTCAGTTAGGCGGATTCTAATGGTTATAATGGTTTTCGAATATAAAGATAAATAAAACATAAAATAGAGATAAAGATACTTATGTAATTCATTGGTGGGAATTTCAGATAAGCGCATGGAGATACTGTGTTCCTTCTAAATCTCTGCTTTCCTACTACTTTCATCCAATCATTCTTACTCCTTTCTATGGCAAGCTGTATGTTGGGTTTCACCGTTGTCAACGACTACCTCCCGTCCTCTCAGTAAAAATGGTCCAAATGCGCTATCACAGCACGGCTAATCATCTGTCGGTTCTCGATCATGTTGGAATAGAATCCAGTGATTCTTTTGCGTCTGTCACTACGCCCAACATTCGCGAGTTTGAAGCTCGTCACAGTCATCCCATCCCAGATCCTACTCGGAATACCACAGACAAGGTTTAGACTATCCGGATCTCAGGAATGGCCGCCAATAATTCTAGCTTATACCACGAAGACTCCGATCTTTCGGAATGGAGGCTAATAGATACACGCTCAATCTAAGGTAGAACATAAGTGGTTGTCAAGCACGCGTTCATAGGTGAGAATGATGATGAGTGTCACGGATCATCAGATTCATCATGTTGAAGTGCAGCGAATATCTTAGAATAAGAATAAGCTGAATTGAATAGAAGAATAATAGTAATTGCATTAATACTCGAGGAACAGCAGAGCTCCACACCTTAATCTATGGTGTGTAGAAACTCCACCGTTGAAGATACATAAGTGAAAATAAGGTAGGCATGGCTGTGAGGCCAGCCCCCAATGTCTAAGGACTAACAATAATCAAATATGTTTCAAAAGCTCGTGCAAAGATTTTTCAAAAGATGATAAAAAGTCTTATTTATACTAGACTAGTTACTAGGGTTTATAGAAATAAGTCTAAGTGCAGAAATCCACTTTCGGAGCCCCCTTTGGTGTGTGCTTGGGCTGAGCTTGAGCTTTACACGTGCAGAGGCTTCTCTTGGGGTTAAACGCCAAGTTGTAACGTGTTTTTGGCGTTTAACTCTGGTTTGTGACGTGTTTCTGGCGTTTTACTCCAGAATGCAGCATGAAACTGGCATTGAATGCCAGTTTGCGTCGTCTAAACTTGAATAAAGTATGAACTATTATATATTGCTGGAAAGCCCTGGATGTCTACTTTCCAACGCAATTAAGAGCGCGCCATATGGAACTCTCTAGCTCCAGAAAATCTATTTCGAGTGCAAGGAGGTCAGAATCCAACAGCATCTATAGTCCTTTTTCAGCCTCCTATCAGATTTTTTTTACTCAGGTCCCTCAATTTCAGCCAGAAAATACCTAAAATCACAGAAAAACACAAAAACTCATATTAAAGTCCATAAATGTGAATTTTTCATAAAAACTAATAAAAACATCCCTAAAAGTAGCTAGATTCTACTAAAAACTACCTAAAAATAATGCCAAAAAACGTATAAATTATTCGGTCATCACAACACCAAACTTAAATTGTTGCTTGTCCCCAAGCAACTGAAAATCAAATAGGATAAAAGAAGAAAATATACTATAAATCCCAAAATATCAATGAATATTAGTTCTAATTAGATGAGCGGGACTTGTAACTTTTTTCTTCTGAACAGTTTTGGCATCTCTACTTTAGCCTTAGAAGTTTAGAATGATTGGCATCCATAGGAACTCAGAGTTCAGATAGTGTTATTGATTTTCCTAGTTAAGTATGTTGATTCTTAAACACAGCTACTTTTATGAGTCTTGGCCGTGGCCCTATGCACTTTGTTTTCCAATATTACTACCGGATACATAAATGCCACAGACACATGACTGGGTGAACCTTTTCAGATTGTGACTCAGCTTTGCTAAAGTCCCCAGTTAGAGGTGTCCAGAGCTCTTAAGCACACTCTTTTTGCGTTGGATCACGACTTTAACCACCCAGTCTCAAGCTTTTCACTTGGACCTTCATGACATAAGCACATGGTTAGGGACAGCTGGATTTAGCCGCTTAGGCCTGGATTTTATTTCCTTGGGCCCTCCTATCCATTGATGCTCAAAGCCTTGGATCCTTTTTACCCTTGCCTTTTGGTTTTAAGCGCTATTGGCTTTTTCTGCTTGTTTTTTCTTTTTCTTTCTTTAAATTTTTTTTGCCACTTCTTTTTTTTCGCAAGCTTTGTTCTTCACTGCTTTTTCTTGCTTCAAGAATCAATTTTATGATTTTTCAGATCATCAATAACATTTCTCTTTTTCATCATTCTTTCAAGAGCCAACAATTTTAACATTCATAAACGACAAGATAAAAAATATGCACTGTTCAAGCATTCATTCAGAAAACAAAAAGTATTGTCACCACATCAATATAATTAAACTAATTTCAAGGATGAATTCGAAACTCATGTACTTCTTGTTCTTTTGTATTAAAAACATTTTTTATTTAAGAAAGGTGAAGGATTCATGGAATTATTTATAGCCTTAAGACATAGTTACTAAATAGTAATGATCATGTAGTAAAGACTCAAAACATAGACAAACATATAGCTCAAAAACCAAAAAACAGAGAGATAAAAATAAGGAAGTTAAGGAATGAGTCCACCTTAGTGATGGTGGCGCCTTCTTCTTGAAGGACCAATGGTGTTCTTGAGCTCCTCTATGTCTCTTCCTTGCCTTTGTTGCTCCTCCCTAATAGCTCTTTGATCTTCTCTAATTTCATTGACAATGATAGAGTGCTCTTGGTGTTCCACCCTTAATTGGTTCATGTCATGACTCAATCCTTCTAGAGAAGTGTTGAGTTGTTCCTGAAGAACTGAAGATCGATGGTCTAGAAGTTATAATAAATTCTCGTTGCAAGTATAGTTTCTAAACCAAGCAATCAACCTTTCTTACAAACGTTTTGGTTGTCACAAGTAACAAACCCCTAAATAAATTGATAACCGAAGTATTCAAACCTCGGGTCGTCTTCTCAAGGAATTGCATGGAGGTATGTTCTTATTATTGGTTATGAGTCTTGTAAATTGGGGGTTTTGAAAGTAAGGAACAAGTATGTTAAATGACAAGAAAAAATAAAATAGTAATGATACAATAAGCTCTTGGCAAGGTATTAGAATTGTAATTCCTATCCTAGTTATCCTTATCAGGTGTGATGAGAATTGGGTTTTAATCCCACTTAGTTATCCTTTATTAAACAAAGAAAGGTCAAGTAGACTAATTAGCTTGATCCTCAAGTCCTAGTCAATCCTTGTGGGAGGACTAGCTTTAGAGCGATTTAGATCAATTAGAATCTGCCAATTTCAACCACTGCTGAGTTTGACAACTCAAGTGTTAGCAATTACCTAACTAAAGCCAAAATGGGGAAAAATCTAAATTATTTATATAAATGAAAGAAAACAATCATGAGTCTGAAAATACTTCAAATTGTATTAGTTAAGAAAATCATAACATGAATGGTTCATAAGCCAATTTGGCAACATAAGTCATTAATAAATAAAAGCATTAAAGTATCTCAAAGTAGAAGAGAAGTCAAAATAAAAGAATATTGAACCTGGAGCTCAGAAGAATTGTAAGTTGAAAATAATAATAAAGCCTAAATCCTTTAAGAGGAATCCTAATCCTAAATCCTAAGAGAGATGAGAGAGCCTCTCTCTCTCAAACTACATCTAAATTATGAAAAGTGAATTATGAGTCTGATCTGAAGTGTCCCCCTTCATTCCTTCACTTTGCAGCCTTTAATCTGTATTTTTTGGGCTTGAAATTGGGCCGGAAATAGCCCAGGATTCGCTGGAAACGAATTCTGCCACGCTGATTTTCGCAGATGCAACGCGTCCGCGTGGAGCATGCGTTCGCGTTGCCTAACTATATAGCCACTATGGCAAATTATATATCAAATCGAAGCCCCGGACATTAGCTTTCCAACTCAACTAGAACCGCATCATTTGGATTTCTGTAGCTCAAATTATGGTCATTTTAGTACGAGAGGGTCAGGCTGACAGTTTTGCAGTTCCTTCAACTTCTTGTATTCCTTCCACTTTTGCATGCTTCCTTTTCATCCTCTAAGCCATTCTTGCCCTGTAATCTCTGAAATCACTTAACACACATGTCAAGACATCGAATGGTAATAAGAGAAGATTAAACATATCAAAATTTAGACCAAAGAAGCATGTTTTCAATCATAGCACAGAATCAGGAAGGAAAACGTAAACTCATGCGAATCATATGAATAAGTATATGAAAGATTGATAAAATCCACTCAATTGAGCACAATATAAACCATAAAATAGTAGTTTATCAACATTCCCACACTTAAACATTAGCATGTCCTCATGCTAAGCTCAAGAGAAGCCATAAAGAAGTGAAGAGGAATGATAGAGAGTATGCAATGCAACCTATCTATGTGAATGCAACTACATGCAAAATATTTCTACCTACTTGGTTAAAAGTAAATAAGTTCTCTAAGACAAATATGAACCAAATTCCACTAATTCAAATCGTACAATAAAAAGCAAGTAAACTTGTAAGAAGATAGCTCATGAAAGCAGGGAACATAGAATCAAGTATTGAACCCTCACTGGTAGTGTATGTGCACTCTAATATCTCTAGTGTATAGGGTAATTCACTCTACTCTCCTCTAATCATGCTTTCTAAACTTTGTTCTTCATCTAACCAATCAACAAATATTTAATGTACCAATGCAAACGTCATGAGGTCTTTTCAAGGTTGTAATGGGGCCAAGGCAAAGGTGAGGATATATGTATGGTTAAGTGAGCTATAAATTGAATATTTGAGTAACCTGAGCTATCACCTAACATACATACATTCTATATAACTTCTAAAATCATGCCTAGCTACCCATAATTTTCACTTTTGTATCACATACTCATGTATAAACTTTTCTTTTAATTGTGTCACATATGCATTGATCTTTTATTAACTTAAAATTGGGGTAATTTTGTCCCCTTATTTATTTATTTATATTATATATATATATTGTTTTTTTTCTTTTTTTTTATAGAGACATAAAAACTAAAATAACATATCAACGCATATGAAATTTTTAATTTTCTATTTTACATGAGTAGATACTCAAATTTTTCAATATTCAGAATTAGAAACATGATACATTCCCTTATTAACCCATGTTCCCACAGTTTCCCCACACTTAGTTGATGCACAACCTCTATCTTAAGTTAACCAAAGATTCAATTGGGATATTTAATTTGTTTTTCTACTTAAGGCTAGTGATGTGGTTATAGACAGAAGGGGATTAAAAAGCTCAGAGTGGCTAACAAGGGTGACATAAAAGGGTAGGATTATTTGGGATAAGTGAGCAAAAACAAGTAATGGCCTTAATCATATGCAAGCATGTAAATACACTAAATATTGGACATATAGATTGGAACAAAATAAAGATTACAATCATAGAGAAGAAAACACACAAGAATAAAAATTTATGGTTGAATAATGTAACCATGTAAATAAGCTCAAAATCTCATAGGTTGTGTGTTCTTTGACTCAAAAACCATGTTCCAAATACAACTTCAAACAAATTTAACACAAAAAATTTTGATTTTAAATTAGTAAATTTTTTCAAAAGTAGGGTCTTTAGAAGAAACTTATTATTTTTCAACCAAGTAGAATATGCATAAAATCAAACAAACATGCAATCAAATATGCAAATGCAACAATGAACAAACAAAGAAAACAGAGTATTGGTGTTGAAAAGGGAATAACTAACCCGTGGAGATCGGTATCGACCTCCCCACACTTAAATATTGCACCATCCTTGGTGCATACTAAGATGTGCAAGTGGATGGGGGTTGTTCCAACTGATGCCTTTCTCTATAGATTGTGCAGATTGACTTGCCTATCTCCCCATTAAGAAGCTTTTTTTCTCTCTCTTCGTGGTGGCCATCCTGAAAGAAGAGAAAAAGAAAGGAAAGTAACCCAAAAACAAAGATAGAAAACAAATAAAATATGGGTGTTAATGCCAAATACTGATGGTCTCAATTACATGGTAGCTACAACATGCAAGTGAAAAAATAGTGGAAGCACATGGCAAATCAATAGTGCAAAAATTGCAACAATAGGGAAGAGAGTGTGGGTAATGCAAGATAGTGTAAGTACATATCAATGCAAAAGAAATATCAGTATTATAAAATTTAGCATTGACTTATGAATAATAATACCCAATTAGAATAAAACAAGTCATGAAGTACCAGAATAATTCAAGAAAAGATGCAATAGCTGAAGAAGAGAATTTTAACACCAATGGAAAAGAAAAAGAAATTAAGAAAGGAGGAAGAAAGAAATAAGAGGGAAAGAAAAGATTTAGATATAGGGAAGAAAAAGATAAGATATTTGACTGATTTGGATAAGCTGTGCGCCGCTTGTGACGCGGACGCGTGAGTGACGCATTCGCGCGGATAGCGCTTCTATGAAATGACGCGGACGCACCATCCACGCGGTCGCGTGGATCGATTTGTGCCATTAGCGCGAGGGCAGCCTCGCGGTCGCACAACTCTCTGTTTGAAATTCATATTGCCAAATTTTTGGGTGATGCGATTGCGTGGTTGACACGATCGCGTGGATGGCCTAAATTTGAAAACGGCGCGGACGCGTGGGGCACGCGTATGCGTGGCAGGGCTTGTGCTTCTAGCATGAGTCCAGCCTAATTCTAGCTCAGCTTTCGGCCATACACCCTTTTTACGTCGATTTTGAGGCACGCGTTCGCGTGGGTGACGCGGACGCGTGGGAGGTGTTTTTCCCACATGACGCGGACGCATCATCGACGCAGTCGGGTGGACCAATTTGTGCCAAAGGCACGCCTCCAGCCACACTCTCGCGTGACTCTCTGTTCAATTTATTGTCTTCGCAACGCACATATGACGTGGACGTGCCGGTGACGCTGTCACGTCGCGTGCGAAATTTTTTTTGATGCAGTATGTAGAATGCAATGCTAATATGAATGTTATGCAAAATTCCAGGTTCAATCAAAACTCAAAAATAAACAAAACAGACTAGAATTAAAACTAAAAAAGGGACGATCATACCATGGTGGGTTGTCTCCCACCTAGCACTTTTAGTTAAAGTCCTTAAGTTGGACATTTGATGAGCTTCCTGTTATGGTGGCTTGTGCTTGTACTGATTCAGGAATCCCCACCAATGTTTGTACTTCCAATAGCCTCTGGGATCCCAAACTTTGCTTTTGCACCCGTCTTCTTGTTGGTTAATATTGTTCCATCCGGGTGGCAAGCAGTCTGAATTCTCACTAAAGCGGCCAAACAACTTCCTAGACCCAATCAGCTGAGCTCTACACCAACATTTGCATTTAAACTTAAAGCTTCCAACCATAATGAACCTTGCAGGACAATTGTTACCACTAACCATCTTCCTCTTAATCTTAATGCCACAAAGAGATCTAGGTTGACCATCCATCTCCAGTAGCCCATATTCAAGTGGAATTAGAAAGCTAAGGGATATGAATTTTACCCACTTGAATGTTGTGAAGGATGATGGCAACTTAGGGGGAGGGGTTTCTAATGAACGTGCAAGCTCCACTCCCTTGTACTCTTCTTTGACCTCTTCCACCTCTTTGCAAGCTTCTTCAATTTCAACCTCTTCCTCTTGGTAGCTTTCTTCTGATTCAATTTCTGCTTCATTGTTCACCAAGGGCATGGGAGGTTGTGCTTCTACTTCTTTAATATCCATGTCAAGTCCAATGGGAGAGGATTCAAATGTAGATAAGAATTCATTAATGATTGAATCCATCTCTTGATCATCCCTTTCAAATTCTTCAACCATGATATGCTTTGGAGGTTGTACACCCTCCTCAACATCAATTGCAAACGTCTTAGAAGGAAGCTCCACGACTTGAGTTTCCCATGGAGGTTCTGCATCTCCTAAGTCTTCAACCACTTCTTCCTCTTCAATGGCAGGCGTAGCTTCTTCCAATTGTTCCAATACAAAGTCGTGCTGCTCACTGTCCACTGGAGTTTCCAACTTCTCCTTCACGTCACGTTCTTCAGTAGATTCTTCACATGAAGCCATGGGGGTTCCTTGAATGTCCGAACGTTGGGAAGGTAATCGATTTATCGCTTGATCCAGTTGGCGAAGGGTTGTATGAAATTTTTCCACTATTTCCTTGAGACGATCCCTTGATTCTTGTTGTGTTCAGCTATCATAAGTACGATCATAGTGCTCTTGGATTGATGGATATGGAGATGGTGTATATTGAGGTGGTGGTTCTTGGGAGTAATAGGGGTGGAATTGGGGTGGTTCTATATATGGTTCATATGGCTCATAGGATGGTTGGTATGGTGGATATGGGTTAGGGCCATATGGAGGTGTTGGCAGAAAGGGGCTTGTGAGTATGGTGGTCCAAAGCTATGTTGAGGAGGGGGTTTATAGGCGTATGGTGGTGGTTGTTGATAATCAAAATAGTGCTCACCATAGCCATTGCCTTGATATGCATCACAGAATGGTTGTTGATAGTCCATTGGAGGTGGTTGTTGCCATGAGGGATGATCAAATCCTTGTGCTCCTCCCATCTTTGATTATTCCAACCTTGATGCTTGTTCTCATTATAGTTTCCATTTCTAACAATAACATTGGAATCAAACTTGAAGCCAAAGGGGTGAGAGTTCATAGTAGTAGGAAAAAATAAAAACAAAAACTAACAAAAAGAAAATATTTTTAAAAAGATATGATTTTTGAAAAAGGATAAGATAAAATTTTGAAAAAGATATAATTTTTGAAAAAAAAGATTTGAATTTTGAAAAATAAGATAAGATAAAAATTTCAAAATAAAAATCTGAATTTTTTTTTTTGAAAAATATTTACAATAACCAATAATAAGGCACACATTTACAATTTTCCGGCAACGGCACCATTTTGAAGAACTGAAGATCGATGATCTAGAAGTTATAATAAATTCTCGTTGCAAGTATAGTTTCTAAACCAAGCAATCAATCTTTCTTACAAACGTTTTGGTTGTCACAAGTAACAAACCCCTAAATAAATTGATAACCGAAGTATTCAAACCTCGGGTCGTCTTCTCAAGGAATTGCAGGGACGTATGTTCTTATTATTGGTTATGAGTCTTGTAAATTGGGGGTTTTGAAAGTAAGGAACAAGTATGTTAAATGATACGAAAAAATAAAATAGTAATAATAAAATAAACTCTTGGCAAGGTATTAGAATTGGAATTCCTATCCTAGTTATCCTTATCAGGTGCGATGAGAATTGGGTTTTAATCCCACTTAGTTATCCTTTATTAAACAAAGGAAGGTCAAGTAGACTAATTAGCTTGATCCTCAAGTCCTAGTCAATCCCTGTGGGAGGACTAGCTTTAGAGCGATCTAGATCAATTAGAATCTGCCAATTTCAACCACTGCTGAGTTTGACAACTCAAGTATTACCAATTACCTAACCCAAGCCAAAAGGGGGAAATCTAAATTATTTATATAAATAAAAGAAAACAATCATGAGTCTGAAAATACTTCAAATTGTATTAGTTAAGAAAATCATAACATGAATGGTTCATAAGCCAATTTGGCAACATAAGTCATTAATAAATAAAAGCATTAAAGTATCTCAAAGTAGAAGAGAAGTCAAAATAAAGGAATATTGAACCTCGAGCTCAGAAGAATTGTAAGTTGAAATAATAATAAATCCTAAATCCTTTAAGAGGAATCCTAATCCTAAATCTTAAGAGAGAGGAGAGAGCCTCTCTCTCTCTAAAACTATATCTAAATTATGAAAAGTGAATTATGAGTCTGATCAGAAGTGTCCCCCTTCATTCCTCCACTTTGCAGCCTTTAATCTGTGTTTTCTGGGCTTGAAACTGGGCCGAAAATAGCCTAGGATTCGCTGGAAACGAATTCTGCCACGCTGATTTTTGCAGATGCGACGCGTCTGCGTGGAGCACGCATTCACGTCGCCTAACTATATAGCCACTATGGCAAATTATATATCAAATCGAAGCCCCAGACGTTAGCTTTCCAACGCAACTAGAACCACATCATTTGAACCTCTGTTGCTCAAGTTATGGTCGTTTTAGTGCGAGAGGGTCAGGCTGATAGCTTTGCAGTTCCTTCAACTTCTTGTATTCCTTCCACTTTTGCATGCTTCCTTTCCATCCTCTAAGCCATTCTTGCCCTGTAATCTCTGAAATCACTTAACACACATGTCAAGGCATCAAATGGTAATAAGAGAAGATTAAACATATCAAAATTAAGACCAAAGAAGCATGTTTTCAATCATAGCACAGAATCAGGAAGAAAAACGTAAACTCATGCGAATCATATGAATAAGTGTATGAAAGATTGATAAAATCCACTCAATTGAGCACAATATAAACCATAAAATAGTGGTTTATCAGTTCCCAATAGTTGTTTGGAGGAAAATGCATCCCTTGAGACATCTCTGGGATTTCTTGATGATGAGCTTCCTCACGCGTCTCTTGAGATCCATGAATGGGCTCTCTTGTTTGCTCCATCCTCTTCTTAGTGATGGGCTTGTCCTCTTCAATGAGGATGTCTCCTTCTATGACAACTCCAGCTAAGTTTCATAGATGGCAAATGAGATGAGGAAAAGCTAGCCTTGCCAAGGTGGAGGGCTTTTCGGCTACTTTGTAGAGTTCTAGAGAGATGACTTCATGAACTTCTACTTCCTCTCCAATCATGATGCTATGGATCATGATGGCCCGATTCACAGTTACTTCAGATCGGTTGCTAGTGGGGATGATGGAGCGTTGGATGAACTCCAACCATCCTCTAGCCACAGGCTTAAGGTCCAGTCTTCTCAATTGAACCGGCTTGCCTTTTGAGTCTCTTTTCCATTGAGCTCATTCCACACATATGTCCATGAGGACTTGGTCCAACCTTTGATCAAAGTTGACCCTTCTAGTGTAGGGGCGTGCGTCTTCTTGCATCATAGGCAAGTTGAACGCCAACCTTACGTTCTTTGGACTGAAATCTAAGCATTTCCCCCGAACCATTGTAAGCCAATTCCTTGGATCCGGGTTCATACTTTGATCATGGTTTCTAGTGATCCATGCATTTGCATAGAACTCTTGAACCATTAAGATTCCGACTTGTTGAATGGGGTTAGTGAGAACTTCCCATCCTCTTCTTCTAATCTCTTATCGGATATTTGGATATTCGCCCTTTTTGAGCTTAAAAGGGACCTCAGGGATCACCTTTTTCGTGGCCACAACTTCATAGAAGTGGTCTTGATGGGCTTTTGAGATGAATCTCTCCATCTTCCATGACTCAGAGGTGGAAGCAATTGCCTTTTCTTTCCTCTTTCTTGAGGTTTCTCTAGCCTTAGGTGCCATCAATGGTTATGAAAAAAAAAAAGCTATGCTTTTACCACACCAAACTTAGAATGTTGCTCACCCTCGAGCAAAAGAAGAAAGAATAGAAGAAGAAGAAGAAGATATGGAGGAGAGTGAGAGAGGTGTGGGTTTCAGCCAAGGGGGAGAAGAGAGGGTAGTGTTGTGTGAAAATGAAGAAGGATGGAGGGGTTTATATAGTGGAGGGAGAGGGGTTTAGGTTCGGTCATTTAGGGTGGGTTTGGGTGGGAAAGAGATTTTGAATTTAAAGGTAGGTGTGGTTTATGGGGAAGAGTGTATGGATGTGATTGGTGAAAGGGTAATGGGGAAGAGAGATTGAGGTGATTGGTGAAGGGTATAATGTTATTGGATTGTGTAGAAGAGAGAAGTGGGGATCCTGTGGGGTCTACAGATCCTGAGGTGATCTTGTGGGATCCACAGATCTTGAGGTGTCAAGTATTTCTCATCCCTGCACCTTTTAGGCATTTAAAATGCCCTCTGTATGCAATCCTGGCGTTTAACGCCAGACTGCAGCTTGTTTCTGGCGTTAAACGCCCAAATGTAGCCTATTTCTGGCGTTTAACACCAGCCTGATGCTTGTTTCTGGCGTTAAACGCCAGCTTGGTGCTTGTTTCTGGTGTTAAATGCTAGACAGATGCTTGTTTCTGGCGTTTAAACGCCAAACAGCTCTTCTTCCAGGGTGTGCTTTTTCTTCTGCTGTTTTTTATTCTGTTTTTAATTTTTGCAATTGTTTTGTGACTCCACATGATCATAAACCTAATAAAACATAAAAGAACAATAGAAATATAGATAAATAAAAATTGGGTTGCCTCCCAATAAGCGCTTTTTTAATGTCAATAGCTTGACAGTGAGCTCTCATGGAGCTTCACAGATGTTCAGAGCATTGTTGGGACCTTCCAACACCAAACTTAGAGTTTGAATGTGGGGGTTCGACACTAAACTTAGAGTTTGGTTGTGGCCTCCCAACACTAAACTTAGAGTTTGATTGTGGGGGCTTTGTTTGACTCTGTATTAAGAGAAGCTTTTCATGATTCCTCTCTATGGTTGCAGAGAAAGATTCTTGAGCTTTAAACACAAGGTAGTCCCCATTCAATTGAAGAACTAGCTCTCCTCTGTCAACATCAATTATAGCTCCTGCTGTGGCTAGGAAGGGTCTTCCAAGGATGATGCATTCATCCTCATCCTTCCTAGTGTCTAGGATTATGAAATCAGCAGGGATGTAAAGGCCTTTAACACTACAAGAAAAAGGCGCATTTGTAACAAAAAATATTGTTACAAAACGTCAAAATTTTGAAACAAAAATTTTTTGTAACAAAAAAAGGGTCCATTGCAGTAAGTCCCATTACAAAAAGTTTTTGTAACGAAAAATGGAACTGTTACAATTCAAAGTAATATTTTGTAATAAATTTTTCTAATACAAAAAAACAAAAGTCATTACAAAATTGATAACAAATTTTAATCTTCAAAATATTTTTAGTGACAATATATTTTTTCTTATCATAAAATTTTGTTACAAAATATAACTTGATTTTGTAACATTTTTTTCCTTTAGTTACAAAACACTATTTATTTTGTAATAATTTTTTTAATACAAATTACACACATAATTTGCCAAATTATATTATTTTTTTAATTAATTAATATATTAACTAATTTACTCAATAAGTCAACATTTATATAATATATAATAACATAGATATTTCAAATATATTTCATTTAACTAAGATTGTTTTATAAATCTTCAACATATAAACTTTAAAGTACAAACTAACAAGATATATTGAAGAACCCTAATGAACTAGATAGATACATAGGACAAAAAAAATAAGAAATTATAAATCTCCAAAATATAAACTACAAATTACAAACTCCGTTCATACAGCTCCTTTCTCATGGAGAAACTTCTAATAAGTGTCACACCTAAAAAGACCACCAACAAAAAAATACTAACTTTAGTTAACAAATTTTGTTTCAATATGTATGTGACGCTTTTGTAGCAATGTGCATGACATAGACAGTTTCAAATAAATGAGGAACATCATCATACCACTTCAAGATATGTATCCTCAGGAAATACATTCATTATAAAGATCAAGCACTTAGATGCCGAAATATAACAGTGGGGTGAGCCTCAAGCATGAAATATTCTGCTCATCATTACATATTTAGTTATAGCAATATAAAGATCAATGACACAAATACTTACATGATCCTCAAAATCTAGGCGCCTTAAATTGATAGACAGATTTCTCATCAGCAGTAGCACCTAAACATGGTATGATTTGGTAAGTACTTCTCTAACATAAATTTATAACTTCACATTTCTAATATCTGTCCAAAGTCAATATTTCAAAGCCTTTGTAGAAATAAAGTTTCAATATCTTAACTCCATTTAAGGAGTAGAAATTATTTGTTTGAAGCAAATGGAAATGGACTGTCAAAAGAAATTATTCATTGGATAGTAAGAACACTGGCAAATATACCGTCTCAACATCTATAGGACTAAAATTAAATTAAATTAAAACCAGAACATGGTAACCATAGCAGTGACAAAACAGAACGTGTAAATGGACCAAATCTAAGGGAAAGATCAGACGAGTACCAAGGTAACCGAATTAGAACTAGCAGCAGCTTCAACAGTCCCACGTCAATACTAGCATTAATATTCAACCTAATTGTAGCAGAAAATAGGATAATAGTAGAGTAAAAGTGGAAGTAGCACAAGTTTAAGGAAGCGAAGGACCTAAACCGAAATAGAAGCAGCAAAGATACCTCCATCAGTGACTCTAACAGCAGCGTAGAGATCAATGGTGGTCACGGCGGCTTCCGACTAGCCCAGCACGGCAATAGCAGCAGTGGTGGTCTCCATCATCCTCCTTCGCATCTCTCTCTGTTTTGTTCTACTTCTCGACAACGACTACGCGGAATAGCAATTAATATCTAGGACAGGATCAATAACAATATGATGTCAATTAATGCAATTCTAAAAATTTGTCTAGAAAATTTGAGCTTTACTTGGCAAAGGAACAAAAAAATTTTCAACAACAAAAGATTTAGCTAAGTGATTTTTTAAGCAACACAACAATAAATTCAACTATTCAAGTATTAAACTCAACCTAATGATGTTATCCAGCAAAAAAATTCAACTCAATGATGTTTAACAGCAACAAAAAAATTTGCTCAGGTTCAGCAATAATTCTAAAATACCAAATACTACAACAATAACAACAACAACAACCACCAGTCCACCATCATAAAATTCTAATTTCAAACCCTAAGATACACTGAAATTGACACTGAAAGTCTGAAAGAACTGGGTCGAAGGGAGCTCACCTGGGAAGTTGACACTGAAAGTCTGAAACAATTCAAGAGTAACAACTCAGTCGATGGTATGAACATGTAAATAATTATTATTATTATGAATGAACTTTTTTGGGCATCAATCTAGCATCAACTAAATTAAGAACAAATTAAAAACAAAAACAAGTAATAATTTGAAGTTCCAATAATACTAAATTACTAATCAGAACAGGTAAAAAAAACAAGTAACAAATCAGAACCAAGGAAAAAAGATTAGACCAGGGTAGTGGCACTGAACTTGAATTGGGGCAAGACAATAGAAATTCCAAGGCTTTTGGGCGGTGACTGCAACGGCAACTATAACCACCACGGCATAGCCACACAAGCAGCAGTCCTAACAACCTCCGCGGTGGTTTTGGCGGCGGCAACATCTCCCCCAATACTTCCCACAACAGCTTGCAACTCAGCGATGGTCATGGCAGCAGCAAAGGACCCACTTCATCCTCTCTCGCTGTCCCCCTTTCTCTTGCGAAGAACTCTCAGCAATGGCAGAGTCTTTAAGGCGGCGTGGTAGCGTCAAACCCCAGTGGCGGCGAATAGGTGAGAAAATGGTAACGGGAACGCTTCAATCCCTCTCATCTGTCGCGCTTCTCCTTTTCTCTGTGTCATTCATTCTCTACCTCAATCTCCTGACACGGCGGCGGCTCGGCAGGAACGGTGCGACAGTGACGGCGACAGTCTAAGGCGACGGCGACGGAACACGACACCAACGGCTTCGTGACACTAGTGGAGTTTGGCAGCTTCTCACGTCTCCCTCTCTGCAACAGCGTCGACGCCCTTCTTCCTCCCCTGCTTCTCCGTTCTTCGCACTCTCTCTCTCTCTTTGGTACAACACGGCGGCGCGGTGGCAGTGATGCCCGCCAGCGCTGCCCTTCCTCTTCCTCCCTCGTTCTCTTCTCGCGGCTCCCCTCCCTCCTTTCCCTTTCTTTCCTTCTTTCTTTTCTGTCTTTTTCCCTTTTGATTTTCCCCCTCTGTTTGGGGTTTCTAGAATAGAAGAAAGGGGAAAGGTAATAGCACCTGGGAAAGGGAAAAAAAACATTAAAGTTAGGGTTTTGTTGTGTAAAAAAAAATTAGGATTTGTATAAAAATATTAATAAGATAATAGGATTAAGTAATAATTCAAATTAAAAATTAATATTAAATGATTATCTTTGAAATACTATTTTATTATTAATTTAAAATTTATTTTTGAATAAATACTAACTTAACAAAAATTAAATTAATTCTCTTTTATTTATAAAATAAGGTTACAAATTTATATATTAAAACTAAGGCGTATAAAATATTCATTATTTTTTAATTATATGAACTCAAAATAATAAATAGGATTTCACTCAATTTTTTTATAAAAATCTCTAAAATATAGTCTTAAATAAATATAATACATTATAAATAATTCATTAATAACTTTTAAAAATTTAGGGGTCTTACACAAACTATCATTAATTTGACTTAAATATTTTTAGTAAAATAAATTTTTTAATATAAAATCTTAAATAAATATAATAAATCATAAATAACTTATTATGTTAATTCAAAGTCTTACATTTAATATGTTGAAACAAAATTTTTTGTTAGTTACAAAAAATATTTGAATTTTGTGACAAATAAATAACTTGTTACAAAATATTATATTTTGTGACAAATCAATTTTTTGTTACAAAATATTTACAGCTTTTGAAACAAATACATATTTTGTTACAAAATATTTTCAATTTTTGCAACAATATAATCTTTTGTTACAAAACATTATAACATTGTGTAATAAAACAGCAATTCAATACGAAAGCCAACATAATTTGTAACAAAAGAAATCAAGTTGTTACAAAATATTGAAATGTTTTGTAACAAATTTTCTAATTGTTACAAAATATTCTTATTTTGTAATAATAACTAATTATTGTTACAAAAAAACTATAATCTGTAACAATTTTAAATTTGATACAAATTTTTTGTTACAAATATTCCATTTTCTTGTAGTGTAACCTTCACTAACACGTCCTCTACCATTCCATAAGCTTGTTTTATTGACTTGTCTGCCATCTCTAATGAGATTCTTGCAGCTTGTACCTCAAAGATCCCTAGTTTCTCCATTACAGAGAGTGGTATAAGATTTATGCCTAACCCTAGGTCACACAGAGCCTTCTCAAAGGTCGTGGTGCCTATGGTACAGGGTATTAAGAATTTACCAGGATCTTGTTTCTTTTGAGGTAAAGTTTGCTGAACCCATGTATTTAGTTCACTAATGAGCAAGGGAGGTTCATCTTTCCAAGTCTCATTACCAAATAACTTGGCATTCAGCTTTATGATGGCTCCTAGATATTGAGCAACTTGCCCTTCAGTTACATCTTCATCCTTTTCAGAGTAAGAATAGTTCTCAGAGCTCATGAATGGCAAAAGGAAGTTTAATGGAATCTCTATGGTCTCTATATGAGCCTCAGATTCCTTTAGGTCCTCATTAGGGAACTTCTTTCTGTCTGGGGGACATCCCATGAGGTCTTCCTCATTGGGATTCACGTCCTCCCTTCCTCTTTGGATTCGGCCATTTTGATAATATCAATGGCCTTGCACTCGCTTTTTGGATTCTCTTCTGTATTGCTTGGGAGAGTACTAGGAGGAGTTTCAGTGATTTTCTTACTCAGCTGACCTACTTGTGCCTCCAAGTTTCTAATGGAGGACCTTGTTTCATTCATGAAATTTAAAGTGGCCTTAGATAGATTAGAGACTATATTTGCTAAGCTAGAGGGGCTCTGCTCAGAATTCTCTGTCTGTTGCTGAGAAGATGGAAAAGGCTTGCTATTGCTAAACCTGTTTCTTCCACCATTATTAAAGCCTTGTTGAGGATTTTCTTGATCCTTCCATGAGAAATTTGGATGATTTCTCCATGAGGGATTATAGGTGTTTCCATAGGCTTCACCCATGTAATTCACCTCTGCCATTGCAGGGTTCTCAGGATCATAAGCTTCTTCTTTAGAAGATGCTTCTTTAGTACTGTTGGATGCATTTTGCAATCCATTCAGACTCTGAGAAATCATGTTGACTTGCTGAGTCAACATTTTATTCTGAGCTAATATGACATTCAGAGCATCAATTTCAAGAACTCCCTTCCTCTGAGGCGTCCCATTACTCATAGGATTCCTTTCAGAAGCGTACATGAACTGGTTATTTGCAACTATGTCAATGAGTTCCTGAGCTTCTGTAGGCGTTTTCTTTAGGTGAATGGATCCACCTGTAGAATGGTCCAGTGACATCTTAGAGAACTCAGATAGACCATCATAGAATATATCCAAAATGGTCCACTCTGAAAGCATGTCAGAAGGACACTTTTTGGTCAACTGCTTGTATCTTTCCCAAGCTTCATAGAGGGATTCATCATCTTTTTGCTTGAAAGTCTGAACATCCACTCTAAGCTTGCTCAGCTTTTGAGGAGGAAAGAACTTGGCCAAGAAGGCCGTGACCAGCTTATCCCAAGAGTCCAGGCTATCTTTAGGTTGTGAGTCCAACCATGTTCTAGCTCTGTCTCTTACAGCAAAAGGGAAAAGCATGAGCCTGTAAACTTCAGGATCTACTCCATTATTCTTAACAGTATCACAGATCTGCAAGAACTCAGTTAAAAACTGATAGGGATCTTCTGATGGAAGTCCATGAAACTTGTAGTTTTGTTGCATTAGAGCAACTAGTTGAGGCTTTAGCTCAAAATTGTTTGCTCCAATGGCAGGGATTGAGATGCTTCTTCTATAAAAGTTGGAAGTAAGTGTAGTATAATCACCAAGCATCCTCCTTACATTATTATTGGGTTTGGCCATGTCTTCTTCTTTTTCGAGATTCTTTGTAAGGTTTTCTCTTGATTGTTGTGCTTTAGCTTCTCTTAGCTTCTTCTTTAGAGTCCTTTCAGGTTCAGGATCTGCTTCAACAAGAATGTCCTTGTCCTTGCTCCTGCTCATATGAAAAAGAAGAGAACAGAAAAGGAAGAGGAATCCTCTATGTCATAGTATAGAGATTCCTTTATGTGAGTAGAAGAAGAAAAGAATAGAAGAGGGAGGAGAAAAATTCGAACACAGAGGAAGAGAGGGTTCAAATTTTTAGATGAAGAGAAGAGTTAGTAAATGAATAAATAAATAGAAGGAGGTGAGAGAGAGGAGTTTTCGAAAATTGTTTTTGAAAAAAAAGTTAGTGATTTTCGAAAATTAAGAGAAGAAATAAAATTAAAATTAAAAATTGAAACAATTAGTTAATTAAAAGAATTTTGAAAAAAGAGAGAGGTGATTTTTGAAAATTAGAGAGAGAAAACTAGTTAGGTGGTTTTGAAAAAGATAAGAAATAAACAAAAAGTTAATTAGTTAGTTGAAAAAGATTTGGAATTCAATTTTGAAAAGATAGGAAGTTAGAAAAGATTTTAGAAATCAATTTTGAAAAAGATATGATTTGAAAAAGATATGTTTGAAAAGATATGATTAAAAAGATATGATTGAAAATATATGATTGATATTTGTTTTAAAAAGATTTGAAAAGGAAATTAAAAAGATTTGATTTTTAAAATTAAAATTGATTACTTGACTAACAAGAAACTAAAAGATATGATTCTAGAATTTAAAGATTGAACCTTTCTTAATAAGAAAGTAAGAAACTTCAAATTTTTTAATCAATCACATTAATTGTTAGTAAAGTTTTCAAAAATTATGAAATAAAATTAAGAAAGAGATTTTGAAAATCAATTTTAAAAAAATTTTCGAAAATAACCAAAGGAAAAAGAAAAGATTTGATTTTGAAAAAGATTTAGAAAAGATAAGATTTTTAAAATTGAAATCTTGACTTGACTAATAAGAAACAACTTATTTTAAAATTTTTTGACTAAGTCAACCCAAAGATTTCGAATTTTTGAGTAAAAGAAGGAAAATATATTTTTTTTTGAATTTTTAATGATGAGAGAGAAAAATACAAATATGACTCACAACATGAAAATTATGAATCAAAACACATGATGCATGCAAGAACACTATGAATGTCAAGATGAACACCAAGAACACTTTGAAGATCATGATGAACATCAAGAACTTATTTTTGAAAAATTTTCAAGAAAAGAAAAACATGCAAGACACCAAACTTAGAAATTTTTTATGTTCGGACACTAACAAACTAAAAATGCATATGAAAAACAACGAAAGACACAAAACAAGAAAATATGAAGATCAAACAAGAATACTTATCAAGAACAACTTGAAGATCATGAAGAACACCATGCATGAGTTTTTCGAAAAATACACAAATTTTAAAAACATGCAATTGACACCAAACTTAAAAATTGACACAAGACTCAAACAAGAAATACAAAATATTTTTGATTTTATGATTTTATTAAATTTTTTGGATTTTTCGAAAATTTCTTTTTGGAAAAACAAAAACAAAATAAAAAATTTTTGAAAGATTTTTGAAAACTTTTTGAAAATAAAACAAGAAGAAAATTACCTAATCTGAGCAACAAGATGAACCGTCAGTTGTCCAAACTCAAACAATCCCCGGCAACGGCGCCAAAAACTTGGTGCATGAAATTGTGATCTCAATGGCGCCAACAACTTGGTACGCACAATTGTAATATAACTTTTTTTCACAACTTCGCACAACTAACCAGCAAGTGCACTGGGTCGTCCAAGTAATAAACGTTACGTGAGTAAGGGTCGATCCCACGGAGATTGTCGGTATGAAGCAAGCTATGGTCATCTTGTAAATCTCAGTTAGGCGGATTCTAATGGTTATAATGGTTTTTGAATATAAAGATAAATAAAGCATAAAATAGAGATAGAGATACTTATGTAATTCATTGGTGGAAATTTCAGATAAGCGCATGGAGATACTGTGTTCCTTCTGAATCTCTGCTTTCCTACTGCTTTCATCCAATCATTCTTACTCCTTTCTATGGCAAGCTGTATGTTGGGTTTCACCGTTGTCAATGGCTACCTCCCGTCCTCTCGGTAAAAATGGTCCAAATGCGCTATCACAGCACGGCTAATCATCTGTCGGTTCTCGATCATGTTGGAATAGAATCCAGTGATTCTTTTGCGTCTGTCACTATGCCTAACACTCGCGAGTTTGAAGCTCGTCACAGTCATCACATCCCAGATCCTAC
Organism: Arachis hypogaea; assembly: GCF_003086295.3. NCBI lineage: Eukaryota > Viridiplantae > Streptophyta > Magnoliopsida > Fabales > Fabaceae > Arachis > Arachis hypogaea. The sequence continues at coordinate 49,574,106 of NC_092042.1, read as the reverse complement.
TCGGAATACCACAGACAAGGTTTAGACTTTTCGGATCTCAGGAATGGCCGCTAATAATTCTAGCTTATACCACGAAGATTCCGATATTTTGGAATGGAGGCTAAGAGATACGCGCTCAATCTAAGGTAGAACGGAAGTGGTTGTCAGGCATGCGTTCATAGGTGAGAATGACGATGAGTGTCACGAATCATCACATTCATCATGTTGAAGTGCAGCGAATATCTTAGAATAAGAATAAGCTGAATTGAATAGAAGAATAATAGTAATTGGATTAATACTCGAGGAACAGCAGAGCTCCACACCTTAATCTATGGTGTGTAGAAACTCAACCGTTGAAGATACATAAGTGAAAATAAGGTAGGCATGGCTGTGAGGCTAGCCCCCAATGTCTAAGGACTAACAATAATCAAAGATGTTCCAAAAGCTCGTCCAAAGATTTTTCAAAAGATGATAAAAAGTCCTATTTATACTAGACTAGTTACTAGGGTTTACAGAAATAAGTCTAAGTGCAGAAATCCACTTTTGGGGCCCCCTTTGGTGTGTGCTTGGGCTGAGCTTGAGCTTTACACGTGAAGAGGCTTATCTTGGGGTTAAACGCCAAGTTGTAACGTGTTTTTGGCGTTTAACTCTGGTTTGTGACGTGTTTCTGGCGTTTTACTCCAGAATGCAGCATGGAACTAGCGTTAAAAGCCAGTTTGCGTCATCTAAACTTGAATAAAGTATGAACTATTATATATTGCTGGAAATCCCTGGATGTCTAATTTCCAACGCAATTGAGAGCGCATCATTTGGAGTTCTGTAGCTCCAGAGAATTTATTTCGAGTGTAGGGAAGTCAGAATCCAACAACATCTGTAGTCCTTTTTCAGCCTCCTATAAGATTTTTTCTCAGGTCCCTCAATTTCAGCCAGAAAATACCTGAAATCATAGAGAAACACACATACTTGTAGTAAAGTCCAGAAATGTGAATTTTGCATAAAAACTAATAAAAACATCCCTAAAAGTAGCTAGATTCTACTAAAAAACTACCTAAAAACATTGCCAAAAAATGTATAAATTATCCGCTCATCAGTGCCGCTGCTACAACGAAAGTTTAAACCTCAAAGGCAGAGGAGAAGAATTTCACACGATCGAACTCGATGGAGCTCAGAGGTGGGAAGAACTCCGCCCACAACCCGAAGGTGAAGTAGAAAAGTCCAGATCGGAGATATCCCGGACCAAACAACCAATATCGGTACAATCCTAAAAGGAGACATAAAAGAATCACTCGTACAATTCCTGCAAGATAATGTCGACCTCTTTGCATGGAAGCCTGCAGACATTCCAGGCATAGACCCCAAGTTAATGTGCCATAAACTAGCAGTCTACCCAGGATCTCGGCCAGTACAACAGAAACGTAGAAAGCTCGGGCCAGAATGATCCCAAGCTGTGGAAGAGCAGGTACAAGCTCTACTGGAAGTAGGATTCATAAGAGAAGTCACGTACCCACTATGGCTAGCCAACGTTGTCTTGGTGAAAAAATCAAATGGGAAGTGGCGGATGTGCACCGACTACACTGATCTCAACAAAGCTTGCCCAAAAGATCCTTATCCACTCCCAAGTATCGACGCTCTGGTAGATGCCTCCTCCGGATATAAATACCTCTCGTTTATAGACGCGTATTCATGATAAAATCAAATCCCGATGTATGCACGACCAATGAAAACCTCCTTCTTAACCCCAAAAGCAAACTACTGCTACATTTTCATGCCTTTTGGACTAAAAAACGCAAGAGCTACCTATCAGAGGTTAATGAATAAGATCTTCACGGATCACATCAGAAAAATCATGGAAGTATATATGGACGACATGTTAATAAAGACACAAAGTGAAAAGACGCTGCTGTCCAACCTCACCCAAGTATGCGACACTATAAGAAGGCATGACATGCGACTTAATCTTGCAAAATGCACCTTCGTAGTAGAAGCTGGCAAATTCTTAGGTTTTATGCCCACACAAAGAGGAATCGAGGCAAACCCAGATAAATGTCGGGCCATACTCGACATGAAGAGTCCGACTTGTGTCAAAGAAGTACAACAACTCAATGGAAGGTTGGCAGCCTTGTCCAAATTTCTAGCTGGATCAGCGATAAGATCTCTCCCCTTCTATGCCACTCTAAGGAAAGGAAAGAGATTTGAATAGAAAACGGAGTGCGAGCAGGCCTTCCAAGATTTCAAAAGATTCCTGGGACAGCCACCTATCCTAACTCGGCATAGGGAAGGAGAACCACTTATATTATATCTCATAGTAGGAAGTCGGGCAGTAGCCTCTGCACTAGTTCGAGAAGACGAAAATGGGCAACGACCTGTATACTTCATCAGCAAAGCATTACAAGGATCCGAGCTAAACTAACAAAAAATAGAAAAATTCGCCTATGCTCTCATAATAACCTGTCGACGGCTTCGCCCATATTTCCAAGCCCACATCATTAGGGTTCGGACCAACTAACCCATAAAAGGAATTTTGCAGAAAACAGACTTAGTAGGCAGAATTTTGCAATGGGCAGTCAAGTTATCCGAATTTGACCTTCAATATGAAGCTCGGATAACCATCAAATTGCAATATCTAGCCGACTTCATTGCAGAATTTATAGATACTTTGGAAATTCCTACATAATGGAATTTTTATGTGGACGTTCCCTCAAACAAAACTGGAAGCAGCGCAGGTGTCATCATAGAAAGCGACTAGGGAACCCAAATCGAACTTTCCCTCAAATTCGGGTTCCCTGCCTTAAACAACCAAGCTGAGTACGACGCACTACTGGCTGGTTTGAAGCTGGCTAAGGAGGTTGGAGCTCAAAAGCTCATCATCTTCAGCGACTCACAGGTAGTCACTTCACAAATAGTAGGGACCTACCAAGCCAAAATTCCCACCATGAAAAGGTACCTGGAAAAAACCAGGGAACAGCTCGGACAACTCGAGGAATATGAAGTCCGCCACATACCCCGAGAACAGAACGCCCGAGCCGATGCACTCTCAAAACTAGCCAGCACCAAACCAGGGGGTAACAATAGAAGCCTCAACTAAGAAACGCTACAGAACCCGTCAATCTCGGAAGCGGAAAAAATCCTAGCCATAACAGGTCAGGATCGAGGATGGATGACTCCTATAATTAATTACCTCGAAACAGAAACACTCCCCACAGATAAGAAAGAGGCAAAGAGGTTAAAACGGGAGACACAACACTACACAATCATAAACAATACTCAAGACAAGAGTGGGATTTCAACACCACTATTAAAATGTGTGCCGACTTCCAATACAAAGGAAGTCTTAGAAGAAGTACACAGCGGCATCTGTGGCAACCACCTCGAAGCACAGGCTCTTACCAAAAAGGTACTCCGGGCCAGATTCTATTGGCCGACTCTACAAAAAGAAGCCATAGAATTTGTAAAGACATGTCCACCATGCCAGAAACATGTCAACTTTCACATCACCCCACCAGAGTAGCTTATCAGCATAACCTCACCCTGGCCATTTGCAAAATGCGGACTCGACCTTCTCGGTCCTTTTCCTCAAGGATCAGGACAAGTCAAATTTCTCATCATAGGGGTAGACTATTTCACTAAATGGATTGAAGCAGAACCCCTAGCTAACTCCACTACTCAAAGAAGCCAAAAATTTCTGTATAGAAACATCGTCACAAGATTTGGGGTTCCATACTCTATCACCACAGACAAATTTACAGATGCAGGCTTCAAAAAATTGGTGACTGATCTGAACATAAAACACCAATTCACATCCGTAGAACACCCTCAGGCCAACGAACAAGAAGAAGCTGCTAACAAAGTCATATTAGCCGGGTTAAAACAGAGATTACAGGATACAAAGGGAGCCTGGGCGGAGGAGCTCCCGCAAGTCCTATAGGCATATCGGACAACTCCACACTCCACCACAAAGGAATCACCTTTCTGATTAGCTTACGGATTGGAGGCAATGATCCCAGTGGAGATCAAAGAAGGATCGCCCAGAGTGATTCACTATAATGAAGAAGCCAACTCTCAACTTCAAAGGGAAGAACTCGACCTACTTTCAGAAATTCGAGAAAGAGCTCGAATCAGGGAAGAGACATTTAAATGTCGAATGGCTTCAAGGTACAATCAAAAGGTAGTACCGCGAGGTTTTACCGAGAACGACCTTATCCTAATCCGAAATGATATCGGAACAACTCGGCCCGAAGAAGGAAAGCTGGCGGCAAATTGGAAAGGACCCTACCGAATCATAGAGGTACTTGGAAAAGGCTACTACAGACTGTCCGAACTCGAAGGGCGAGAACTCCCAAGGTCATGGCATGCCTGCAACTTAAGAAGGTACTACAGTTAGAGGTAATAAAGATCTTAGGATAAGGCGCACTCTTTTTCCTGAAAAGGTTTTTTAATGAGGTGCCAAGCCAAGATCTATAAATTGCCCAACTTAGAGGGATAAAACACCCACATGTATATATTTGCATTCTCTTTGAATAAAGTTTTTAGATTCTTTACAAATACTCAAGACGCATTAATCTGAAACGCTAAAATTCATCGCCCGATTATAAAGCTACAAGGTCAGTAGAAAGTGAAAATCAAATTCACTGCTCGATCACGAAAAGGACCAAAATAGATGAAAACCGAATTCATCAAAAGGTCAACCAAACAAGGATCAAACCTGGCTTCAACAAAATCGGCAAAGATGAAAAAGTGACAAAATAGAATAATGTAAAAAGTTATCAAAAGTGAAACATAGAAAGGACCTGACGAGGTCTTAATAAAATGAGTTGCTAAAAATAACTTAAAAGACAGGCCGACATAAAGAAGTTGGACCAGTCGATTACAATAACCAAAGTTATAAAAAGTCAATCCCTGGAAAGAGGCCTGGCCAGCCCTAAAAAAGAAGATTGCTATAAATAACTTAGAAGGGACCGACGCAAAGAAGTCGACCCCAAAATAAAAAAGTTATAAAAAGTAATCCCTGAAAGAGACCTGACAAAGGTCCAAAAAAGAGGATTACTAGAAATAACTTAGAAGGGACCGACACAAAGAAGTCGACCCCAAAATAAAAAAGTTATAAAAAGTAATCCCTGAAAGAGACCTGACAAAGGCCCAAAAAAGAGGATTACTATAAATAACTTAGAAAGGACCGACGCAAAGAAGTCGGCCCCAAAATCAAAAACTTATAAAAAGTAATTTCTAAAAGAGACCTGACAAAGGTCCAAAAATAGGATTACTAGAAATAACTTAGAAGGGACCGACATGATGAAGTCAGCCTCCCACGAATAAGTTATAAAAAAGTAATTCCTAACAGAGACCTAACAAAGGTCCACACAAAATGGATTACTAGAAATAACTTGTGACCAAACTGAGGAAGTCGACATACAAGTTGGACCCAAACATCCACAACCTCAAAAAGAATCAAGCCACAAGTATGAAAATACAAAGGCAATTCAAAGAGGTCGGACAATAAGGCTTCAACACTCCCAAAAAACCTCAAAAGGTACCAAACAGATGCGGACAAACATATCATGAAAAGCACAAGTTATAATAATAACAAAACTCAAAAGGCCACTAAAATTAGCCCCAAGATCTTGAAAACTACTTTGTTTTTCAAAATAAAGTTGCTAAACAAGCAACTAAGAAAGTAGCAAAAAGTCAGAACCACCATTTACAAAATATAAAAAGTTCAAAAGCCCACAAGCCGGGCTATCTACACAAACATCCAGAATAATAATTGAGGATCCAATGACTTCTCAGCAGCATCAACATGGGGTGAAGGAGGACGAGTCTAAAGAGGCACCACATCCACTGTCCCATCATCCCGGTTCAAGATTTGACAATCAGGTTCTGACTCAGGATGACCAACCTCAGCTGAAGGAGTTAAAGAGGTCGGCGCAACAGAGGTTTTGGTGGCAGGCATTGAAGGAGGGTTGACATCATCATCATCAGGGTCATCAGGAAAACAATCCTACCATCCCTAACAATGTTGTCCAAGCTAAAAAGGGAAAGGTCAAGCTCCGGTGTAAGAACTCGAACTTGCTCCTTCAGATTCTCATAAGCAGCATTAACACTGCCTACAAAGTGACCTTGGAGTTCGGTATAATCAGCCCGGACAGCTTCCAAGCTGTTCCTGAGATCCATCATCTCTCTATAGGTGGTAACATAGCTCTCCTTATGTTTCAAGGCTGTGTCCTCAGCAATCTCACAGAGGCCGCCAGACCAATAGCCCGAGTCTTCTCCCCCTCCAACTCCTTTTCCAACTTGGTCACTTTTACCTCAAGCTCCTCTTTTAAACCCTTAATCCGGTCAAACTCTGACTTGGCCTCCTCTATAAAGGCCTTTTTAGCATGGATAGGAATATCTTGAGTGGTCCGGTATAAAGATGCTCCCATGTGTGCCAGTTTAATGCCACTCCGAGTGATAAAATTCAAATGATGAAGAATGGATCGAACATCAGTAGGCATGACACCATAAAGAGCAATCTGTTGATCAATGAACCCGACAGCATCAAAGTCAGGAGCATCCAGATTAAAAGGTTCGACAGTCCGGGGTCTTTTTGGAGGAGGAGCGCCGGTAGGAGAAGAGGTAGCAGCAGAAGCCTGTGAAGGATCAACCAAATGAACCCGAGGAGTAGGCAGATCTAAAGGCCTGCTCGACCTCATCGAGCATCTCCCACGTATATCGAGACACCACTACATTCTGTTGCCAACATAAGGGGAAGGCAGGCTCACCATTTGCTTCCAGAAAAAACGGCCGAGCTCCCTCAACTGCTCGGACCTTAAAAAGGTAATTCTTGAAGTCCCTGAAGGACTCGTCATACATGGAAAAAACTTTATGTCCTTGGGCAGATCTAAAGGAAACCCATGAGGCTTTCTTTTTTTAAGAAATCCCGGGATTAGTTAAAACAAACAGGTAAAGGAAAAGAGTATGAGAAGGAGTAACGTCCAACTCTTGGCAAAGAAGCTGAAAGATCTTGATAAACCCCCAGGAGTTCGGATGGAGCTACATTACACGACCACAACAGATTGGTCTCAAAGGAAGTAAAAGGAAAAGTGATATTCAACTGGCTAAAAAAATAGTTATAAGCGTAAAAGAAAGGGCGCTCCCCCCGGGTCAGAGCAGGAAAGCAAACCCTCTCCTCGGAATCAGGTGCTACCAATTCATAGTTCCCTTCCCGATCTCTACTCTTACAGAGGCAGTGATGCTTCCTAAGCTCCACAAAGAACTCATCATTCACCACAGAAACACACATTAACACAAGGGAGTCCAACCAATCAGACATCCCCTCAGAAACCTTAGAAAACGTCTCTACAATATTTTTGCGAGAAGACATGGCCAATTAGTCCTACAAACAAGAAAGAAAATGGATTACTAAAAAACATCTCGGACAAATATGACACAGAGCAATACAAGCAACAAAAGGAAACCCTAGGACCCACACTAAAGATCCAGGGGCATCCTTTGGAGGCAAGTTATGGAATAAGGACTCAGGGAAACCTACAAGTCTACATCTCTACACATCCTAACAGGAAGATAATCCCCTTCTCAACAAAAGCGACACTCTGAGAAGAAAGCCACGAGCTACAAATCAAAAGTCATCAAAATAACTACCTCCCCAACTCACAGTCTCAGCTTATCAACAAACGGAACTACCAAACAACGAAAGTTTCAAGATGAAAATTAAAACGAGCCACCCGAGAAAATCGTTACTTTCTACAAAGGTTCATCAGTAAAATCATCAAACATAGAAAAAGTCATCAAAAGGAGCAACCTTTTGGGTAAAGAAAATAGGTTCATAAAAACCAGAAAAACATGCAGTACAACAACAAGTAAGCACGACGACGCAAAAAGGTTCAAGCTTCCCAACATGCATTCAAGCAAAACTAAAACTTTACCAAAGAATCGAAGGCAAAGCAGAAGAAGTAAAGAAGAAAAAAGAAGAACCAACCTAGAAAAAGGAAGCTTCGAAGGAAACTGAGGATGGAAAAATAGAAACTGGAATCGCCTTTCAAAGCAAAGAAAGCACCAACGATCACCAAACAACATCGCAGGGAGAAATGCGAAAATGCAAATATTCAGGTGAAAACAGAAAGTGAGAAAGAAAAGGGGAAGTTACGAAATAGAGAAGAGAAACCGTTTTTGTGAAAAGTTCAAAAAGAATAAAGAAATGGAACAAAAACCAATTAATGATGGTATTAAAACCTCGCACATTTCCAAGACAAAAAGGTTAAAAGCGCACGCTTCTAAAAGCGAAGGAGAAACGCTTCACGTTCAAAAGCTGCAGCAAAATTGACAAAATGCTCGAGTTTGGCTTCACCATAAAAGGATCGAAGTCCTAAAACTGAAGACTCGACCTCAAAACAGAAGAGCGAGCTCGAGCAAGGGCACTGTTCATACCCTGGGTCGAGCTGTCTGACCCGGGATGTTCTACTGACAAGTCGACTGACCTCTTCAGGTCAGAAAAAATCCGACCTCATCTCAAAGAGCTCGGCCAAATTACCAGGAAAACCCAAAAAGGGCCCAAACAGAGGAACAAGACCCAAATCCAAAGGCAGCCCAAGCCTATAGAGATAAGGGCGGTTCCCACGAAAGATAAGATAAAGATAAGATAAAATAACTAACTTATCTTATCTGAAAAGATCACTCTACACCATTATAAATACACTAGAGCACCTAGGTATAACTCACACACTGATTCTACTAAAAAAACCTGCTTAATACCCTTGCTAACTTAAGCATCGGAGTCCCTTGCAGGTGCCACCACCCTCCGGTGGCGAAGGATCAGCAGCATTGCCAGTCCAACAAGTCGGACACGACAGCTCTGGCCGCCACACACAAGCCAGACCCATCATCTCCGACCAATACAAAGGATCTCATCCGAGATTGACCTACAGTTTCAGGTAACCCTCGAAACAGGTCCTTAGCTTGCTAGCTCCCTTCTATTTGTGAGGTAACTACTTGTGAATCGCTGAAGATAGTAAGCTTTTGAACTCCTACCTCCTTAGCCTGCCTCAAACCAGCCAGTAATACCTCATATTCAGCCTGATTATTCGAAGCAGGGAATTCGAACTTTAATGAAAGTTCGATTTGGGTTCCCTAATCACTTTCTATTATCACACCTACGCCACTCCCGATTTTGTTTGAAGAGCCGTCCACGTAGAGATTTTATTTCACGGGAATTCTCGGAGTATCAGTGTACTCGGCAATGATGTCGGCCAGATACTATGATTTGATGGCTGTCCGAGCTTCATATTGAAGATCGAATTCAGATAACTCGACTGCCCACTGCAGGATTCTTCACAGGATTCCTTTTATGGGCTGGTTAGTTCGAACCTTGATAGTGTGAGCGTGAAAATACTAGCGAAGTCATCGAGAATTGAGTATGAGGGCGTAGGCGAACTTTTCTATCTTTTGATAGTTTAGTTCGTCCCCTTGTAGAGCTTTACTGATGAAGTAGATGGGTTGTTTTCCGCCTTCTTCTTCTCTGACTAGTGCTAAGGCTATTGTTCGATTCCCTACTGTGAGGTAGAATACGAGTGCTTCTCCTTCCCGTGGTCGGGTAAGATGGGTGGTTGTCCCAGGAATTTTTTGAGATCCTGGAAAGCTTTCTTGCACTCTGTCGTCCATTCAAACCTCTTTCCTTTCCTTAATGTGGCATAAAAGGGGAAGGACCTTATAGCTGACCCGGCTAGAAACCTGGACAAGGCTGCCAGTCTTCTATTGAGCTGTTGTACCTCTTTGACGTAGGTCAGACTTTTCATATCGAGTATGGCCCGGCATTTATCCAGATTCGCCTTTAATTCTTCTTTGTGTGAGCATGAAGCCCAAGAATTTGCCAGCTTCTACCGCAAAGGTGCACTTTGCGGGGTTGAGTCGCATACCATACTTTCTTATGGTGTCGAATATTTTAGTGAGGTTAGATAGTAATGATTCCTCACTTTGTGTTTTTACCAGTATGTCGTCTACATACACCTCCATTAGTTTTCCAATATGGTCTGCAAAGACTTTGTTCATCAATCTTTGGTAGGTAGCTCCTGCATTTTTTATCCCAAATGGCATGATGATATAGCAGTAATTCGCCTTTGGGGTTAGGAATGAGGTCTTTTCTTGGTCCGGTGGATACATCAGGATTTGATTGTAACCCAAATAAACATCCATGAAGGAGAGGTATTTGTATCCGGAAGATGCATCTACTAGAGTATATATACTTAGGTAGGAGTGGGTAGGGATCTTTTGCTGTACTAGCCGATATCCTGGGTATACTACTAGTTTGTGGCACATTAGCTTGGAATCTATGCCCAGCATGTCCTGGCTTTCCATGCAAAGAGGTCGGCGTTATCTTTTAGAAATTGTATCAAAGGCTCTTTCAAGTTTCTTTTTACAGTTGCCCCGATATTTGTTGTTTTATCCTGGGAATCACCGATCTAGACTTCTTCAGTCTTGCCTTCAGGCTGTGAGCAGAGTTCCTCGCGAGCTCGAACTGGCCTGAGTTTGATAGTGTTGACTTCCTCTCCTTTGCCTTTAAGGTTCAGACTTTCATTATAATAGCGTCGCGTGATCTTTTGGTCTCCTTTTATGGTGGTGATCCCTTCTGGAGTTGGGAATTTCATGCATAGGTGTAGGGTAGAAACTACTGCGGCGAGCTGATTCAGTGTTGTCTGACCTATTAGGGCATTATAAGCTGAGCTCACGTCAACTACGATGTAGTCTATGTTCAGTGTCCTTGACCGAGTTCCCTTCCCAAAGGTCGTGTGTAGTGTGATGTATCCAAGTGGTTGGATTGGAGTGTCTCCTAGTACAAACAAGCTATTTGGATATGCTCTGAGCTCTTTATCTTGTAGGCCGAGTTTGTCAAAGGCAGATTTAAACAGGATATCTGCGGAGCTTCCTTGGTCTACCAGTGTTCGGTGGAGATTAGCATTGGCCAATATAATAGTAATGACCATGGGATCATCATGTCCCGGGATGATGCCTGTTGTGTCTTCTTGGGTAAATGTAATAGTGGGGAGGTCAGATGACCTCTCTCCTTCCCCGACGTGATATACTTCTTTAATGTGTCTTTTGCTTGATGATTTAGAGATCCCTCCTCCTGCGAATCCTCCATTTATCATGTGGACATGTCTCTCCATGGTGTGAGGTGGTTGTTCAGCTTGTCTGACCTCTTCGTCCATTTTTCTTTTTCTTGGTTCATCCGCTTTACTGGCTAAGTACCGATCTAATCGCCATTCTCTTGCCAATTTCTCTATGACATTCTTTAGGTCGAAACACTCGTTAGAAGGATGTCCGTAGATTCGGTGGTACTCACAGTACTCTATCCGATTTCCTATTCCTTTTTTGCTTTTGATTTGGCGAGGTGGTGGGATCTTCTCAGTGTTGCATATTTCTTGGTAAACATCCATAAGCGACACCCAAAGAGGGGGTGTAACTGTGGTATTTTCTAGGCTTCTCCCCGGGTTGATCCTCTTTTTTCTTGGACTCCTTGTCCTTGTCCCGAGGGGGATAGGAGAATCCGGATTTTGAGTTTTCTCCTAGCCGAGAATTTTTCTCCATGTTAATGAACTTTTCGGCCTGTTATTGTACCTCGTTCAGAGATGTTGGATGCTTCTTTGATATGGAGTGACTAAAAGGTCCTTCTCGTAGGCCATTGATGAGGCCCATGATAGCTGCTTCTATTGGCAGACTTTGTATGTCCAGACACGCTTTGTTGAATCTTTGCATGTAGTTGCGAAGACTCTCCCAATCTCCTTGCTTAATCCCTAATAGGCTCGGGGCGTGTTTGGCTTTGTCCTTCTGGATGGAGAATATGGCAAGAAATTTTTTGGCTAAGTCATCAAAACTCGTGATGGATCTAGGAGGCAAATTGTCAAACCACTTAATTGCTGTCTGATGACACTTTTTGGCATTGTTTTCAGTATGTTTTTAGTATGTTTTAGTTAGTTTTTATTATATTTTTATTAGTTTTTAGTTAAAATTCACTTTTTTGAACTTTACTATGAGTTTGTGTGTTTTTCTGTGATTTCAGGTATTTTCTGGCTGAAATTGAGGGACCTGAGCAAAAATCTGATTCAGAGGCTGAAAAGGACTACAGATGCTGTTGGATTCTGACCTCCCTACACTCGAGGTGAATTTTCTGGAGCTAAAGAAGCCTAATTGGCGCGCTCTCAATTGCGTTGGAAAGTAGACATTCTGGGCTTTCCAGCAATGTAGAATAGTCCATACTTTCCCCGAGATATGATGGCCCAAACAGGCGTTCCAAGTCAGCTCAAGAATTCTAGCGTAAAACGCCGGAACTGGCACAAGAATGGGAGTTAAACGCCCAAACTGGCACAAAAGCTGGCGTTTAACTCCAAGAAAAGTCTCTACACGAAAATGCTTCAATGCTCAGCCCAAGCACACACCAAGTGGGCCCGAAAGTGGATTTTTATGTCATTTACTCATTTTTGTAAACCCTAAGCTACTAGTTATCTACAAATAGGACCTTTTACTATTGTATTTGACATCCTGGAATCTTTCGATCATGTTTTGATGATTGAACCCTCTTTGGGAGGCTGGCCATTCGGCCATGCCTAGACCTTGTTCTTATGTATTTTCAACGGTGGAGTTTCTACACACCATAGATTAAGGTGTGGAGCTCTGCTGTACCTCGAGTATTAATGCAATTACTATTGTTCTTCTATTCAATTTAGCTTATTCTTGTTCTAAGATATTCATTCGTACCCAAGAACATGATGAATGTGATGATTATGTGACGCTCATCATCATTCTCACTTATGAACGCGTGCCTGACAACCACTTCCATTCTACAAGCAAACAAGGCTTGAATGTTTATCTCTTGGATTCCTTAATCAGAATCTTCGTGGTATAAGCTAGAATTGATGGCGGCATTCAAGAGAATCCGGAAGGTCTAAACCTTGTTTGTGGTATTCTGAGTAGGATTCAAGGATTGAATGACTGTGACGAGCTTCAAACTCCTAAAGGCTGGGCGTTAGTGACAGACGCAAAAGAATCACTGGATTCTATTCCAACCTGATTGAGAACCGACAGATGATTAGCCGTGCTGTGACAGAGCGCGTTGAACATTTTCACTGAGAGGACGGGATTGTAGCCACTGACAACGGTGATGCCCAACATACAGCTTGCCATGGAAAGGAGTAAGAGGGATTGGATGAAGACAGTAGGAAAGCAGAGAGATGAAAGGGACAAAGCATCTCCATACGCTTATCTGAAATTCTCACCAGTGAATTACATAAGTATCTCTATCTTTATTTTATGCTTTATTCATAAATCATCTATAACCATTTGAATCTTCCTGACTTAGATTTACAAGATGACCATAGCTTGCTTCATACCAACAATCTCCGTGGGATCGACCCTTACTCGCGTAAGGTTTATAACTTGGACGACCCAGTGCACTTGCTGGTTAGTTGTGCGAAGTTGTGATAAAGAATTGAGATTGCAATTGAGCGTACCATGTTCATGGCGCCATTGATGATCACAATTTTGTGCACCAAGGTTTTAGCGCCGTTGTCGGGGATTGTTTGAGTTTGGACAACTGACGGTTCATCTTGTTGCTTAGATTAGGTATTTTTCTTCAGAATTTTTAAGAATGAATTCTAGAGTTTCAAGGTGATGTACTTATCATCACCAAAGCTGATTGATTCTCATCAATTTAGCTCTTGAATGCAATGTCCTGCTAAAGCTTGGCTAGCCATGTCAAATCTTTTTAGACTACAGCTTTAGACTAGCATTGCATGATTCCTGGAATTCTTATTAAAAATTTTGAATCTCTTTATTTTCTTTTCCACATAAATTTCGAAAAAACCAAAAAAAATTTAAAATCTTAAAACCAAAAATAATTTTATGTTTCTTGTTTGAGTCTAGTGTATAATTTTAAGTTTGGTGTCAATTGCATGTTTCTATTCTTCTTGCATTTTTCGAATTCATTCATGTGTCTTCATTGATCTTCAAGATGTTCTTGATGATTTCCTTGTTCTGATCTTTAAATTCTCTTGTCTTGTGTGTTTTGTTGTTTCTCATATGCATTCTCAACTTGTTAGTGTCAGTAGTATACAAACTTCTAAGTTTGGTGTCTTGCATGCATTGCTTATTTGATTTTAGTTTCATTTTGATTATTCCTCATTATTAAAAATCCAAAAAAAAAAAATTTAATTTGTGTCTTTTCAAGTCAATAATACAGAGAATTGAAGATTCAGAACATACAGCAGAGGAATTACACAGAAAAAGCTGGGCGTTCAAAATGCCTAGTGAGGAAGGAAAACTGGCATTTAAACGCCAGCCAAGATACTTGGCTGGGCGTTTAACGCCCAAAAGGGTAGAGTTTTGGGCGTTAAACGCCAGAATGGATACCATTCTGGGCGTTTAATGCCAGGATGGCACAAGAGGGAAGATTTTGTTTTTTTTTTAATTCAAATTTTTTTTCAAGTTTTCAAAATTTTCAAAATCAAATCTTTTTCAAATAATATCTTTTCAATCATATCTTTTCAAAATTAATTTCTTTTCATTTTTCAAAAATACTTGCTAACAATTAATGATTTGATTCAACGTTTCAAGTATGTTGCCTTTTCTGTTGAGAAAGGTTTAATGTTTGAATCATATCTTTTCTTGTTAGCCAAGTCATTAATTTTAAAAAATCAAATCTTTTTAAATTGTTTTTCAACCATATCTTTTCAATCATATCTCTTTAAAACCATAACTTTTCAATCATATCTTTTTAATCACATCTTTTTCAAAATAGTTTTCAATCATATCTTTTTTATTTCCAATTTCAAAATCTTTTTCAAAATCACTTTATTTCTTTCTCAATCTTAGTTTTCGAAAATCAATTACCATTTTTTCAAAATTTCTTTTAATTAATTCACTTTAATTTTTGAAAATTTCTTCCCCTCTTCTCATATCCTTCTATTTATGGACTAACACTCCTCCTCAATGCACAATTCGAACTCTATCTTTTTAAGTTCGAATTCTTCTACCTCTTCCTTCTATTTTTCTTTTCCTCTGACACCTCAAGGAATCTCTATACTGTGACATAGAGGATTCCATATTTTCTTGTTTTCTTCTCTTTCATATGAGCAAGAGCAAAGACAAAAGCATTCTTGTTGAGGCTGACCCTGAACCTGAAAGGACCTTGAAGCGAAAGCTAAGAGAAGCTAAAGCACAACTCTCTGTAGAGGACCTAACAGAATTCTTCAAAGAAGAAGACATGGCAACCGAAAACAACAACAATGCCAACAATGCAAGGAAGGTGCCGGGTGACTTTACTGCACCTACTCCCGACTTCTATGGGAGAAGCATCTCTATCCCTGCCATTGGAGCAAACAACTTTGAGCTTAAGCCTCAATTAGTTTCTCTAATGCAACAGAATTGCAAGTTCCATGGACTTCCATTGGAAGATCCTCATCAGTTTTTAGCTAAATTCTTGCAAATCTGTGACACTGTCAAGACCAATGGGGTTGACCCTGAGGTCTATAGACTTATGCTATTCCCTTTTGCTGTAAGAGACAGAGCTAGGATATGGTTGGACTCACAACCTAAAGAAAGCCTGAACTCTTGGGAAAAGTTAGTTAATGCCTTCTTGGCAAAGTTCTTTCCACCTCAAAAATTGAGTAAGCTTAGAGTGGAAGTCCAAACCTTCAGACAGAAGGAAGGTGAATCCCTCTATGAAGCTTGGGAAAGATACAAAAAATTGATCTGAAAGTGTCCTTCTGACATGCTTTCTGAATGGAGCATCATAGGTATCTTCTATGATGGTCTGTCTGAACTGTCCAAGATGTCATTGGACAGCTCTGCTGGAGGATCTCTTCATCTGAAGAAGACACCTGCAGAAGCTTAAGAACTCATTGAAATGGTTGCAAATAACCAATTTATGTACACTTCTGAAAGGAATCCTGTGAACAATGGCACGAATAAGAAGAAATGAGTTCTTGAGATTGATACTCTGAATGCCATATTGGCTCAAAACAAAATATTGACTCAGCAAGTCAATATGATTTCTCAAAGTCTATCTGGAATGTAAGCTGCACCAGGCAGTACTAAGGACGCTTCATCTGAAGAAGAAGCTTATGATCCTGAGAACCCATCAATGGAAGAGGTGAATTACATGGGAGAATCCTATGGAAACACCTATAATCCTTCATGGAGAAATCATCCAAATCTCTCATGGAAGGATCAACAGAGACCTCAACAAGGTTTCAACAACAATAATGGTGGAAGAAACAGGTTTAGCAATAGCAAGCCTTTTCCATCATCTTCTCAGCAACAGATAGAGAATTCTAATCAGAGCCACTCTGACTTAGCAACCATGGTCTCTGATCTAATCAAAACCACTCAAAGTTTCATGACTAAAACAAGGTCCTCCATTAGAAACTTGGAGGCTCAAGTGGGTCAGCTGAGTAAGAAAGTTACTGAACTCCCTCCTAGTACTCTTCAAAGCAATATAGAAGAGAATCCAAAAGGAGAGTGTAAGGCCATCAACATGGCCGAATTTGGAGAGGAGGAAGAGGCAGTGAGCGCCACTAAGGAAGACCACAATGGACGTCCACTGGCCTCCAATGAATTCCCTAATGAGGAACCATGGGAATCTGAGGCTCACACTGAGACCATAGAGATTCCATTGGAATTACTTTTGCCATTCATGGGCTCTGATGAGTACTCTTCCTCTGAAGAGGACGAAGATGCCACTGAAGAGCAAGTTGCTAAGTACCTTGGAGCAATCATGAAGCTAAATGACAAGTTATTTGGTAATGAGACTTGGGAGGATGAACCCTCTTTGCTCACCAAAGAACTGGATGACTTGTCTAGGCAGAAATTACCTCAAAAGAGACAGGACCCTGGGAAGTTCTCAATACCTTGTACTATAGGCATCATGACCTTTGAGAAGGCTCTGTGTGACCTAGGGTCAAGCATAAACCTCATGCCTCTCTCTGTAATAGAGAAGCTAGGGATGTTTGAGGTGCAAGCTGCAAAAATCTCACTAGAGATGGCAGACAATTCAAGAAAACAAGCTTATGGACTTGTAGAGGATGTTCTGGTAAAAGTTGAAGACCATACATCCCTGCTGATTTCATAGTCTAGAGACTGGGAAGTGCATGGATGAATCCATCATCCTTGGTAGACCCTTCCTAGCCACAGCAAAGGCTGTGATTGCTGTTGACAGAGGAGAATTGATCATTCATGTGAATGAAGAATCCTTTGTGTTTAAGGCTCAAGGATATCCCTCTGTAACCATGGAGAGGAAGCATGAAGAACTTCTCTCAAAATAGAGTCAAACAGATCCCCCACAGTCAAACTCTAAGTTTGGTGTTGGGAGGCCACAACCAAATTAGTTTGGTGTTGAACCCCCACATTCAAACTCTAAGTTTGGTGTTGGGAGGTTCCAACATTGCTCTGAGTATCCGTGAGGCTCCATGAGAGCCCACTGTCAAGCTACTGACATTAAAGAAGCGCTTGTTGGGAGGCAACCTAATGTTATATTTATCTATTTTCCTTTGTTATTTTATGTTTTCTATAGGTTGATGATCATGGAAAGTCACAAAATCAATTGAAAAAGTAAAAACAGCATGAAAAACAGAAAGAAAAACAGCACACCCTGGAGGAAAACTTGCTGGCGTTTAAACGCCAGTAAGGGCAGCAAATGGGCGTTTAACGCCCAGTCTGGCACCATTCTGGGCGTTTAACGCCAGAAAGGGGCACCAGACTGGCGTTAAACGCCAGGAAGGGGTAAGAAGCTGGCGTTAAACGCCAAAAATGGGCACCAGCCCGGGGTTTAATGCCAGAATTGGCAGAAGGAGCATTTTTGCTCGCCACTTGGTGCAGGGATGAATTTTCCTTGACACCTCAGGATCTGTGGACCCCACAGGATCCCCACCTACCCCACCACTCTCTCTCTTCTTCACCCATTCACCAATCACCTCAACACCTCTTCCCCAAAAACCCCTCACCTATCAAATCCCACTATTCTCTTCACCACTCACATCCATCCTTCATAAAACCACACCTACCTCACCATTCAAATTCAAACCACTTTCCCTCCCAAACCCACCCATAATGGCCGAACCATACACCCCCTCTCCACTCCTATATAAACCCATCTTCACTCCTTCATTTTCACACAACCTAAACACTACTTCTCTCCCTTGGCTGAATCACAAAGCCACATCCATCTCCGTTATTTCTTCTTCTTCTACTCTCTTCTTCCTTCTTTTGCTCGAGGACGAGCAAACCTTCTAAGTTTGGTGTGGTAAAAGCATTGCTTTTTGTTTTTCCATAACCATTAATGGCATCTAAGGTTGGAGAAACCTCTAGAAAGAGGAAAGGGAAGGCAAAAGCTTCCACCTCCGAGTCATGGGAGATGGAGAGATTCATCTCAAGGGTGCATCAAGACCACTTCTATGAAGTTGTGGCCATGAAGAAGGTGATCCCCGAGGTCCCTTTCAAACTCAAAAAGAGTGAATATCCAGAGATCTGACATGAGATCCGAAGAAGAGGTTGGGAAGTTCTTACCAACCCCATTCAACATGTCGGGATCTTAATAGTTCAAGAGTTCTATGCCAATGCATGGATCACCAAGAACCACGATCAAAGTGTGAACCCGGACCCAAAGAATTGGCTTACAATGGTTCGGGGGAAATTCTTAGATTTTAGTCCGGAAAATGTAAGGTTGGCATTCAACTTGCCCATGATGCAAGGAGATGAACACCCTTACACTAGAAGGGTCAACTTTGATCAAAGGTTGGACCAAGTCCTCATAGACATTTGTGAAGAGGGCGCTCAATGGAAGAGATATTCAAGAGGGAAGCCGGTTCAACTGAGAAGGCATGACCTCAAGCCCGTGGCTAGAGGATGGTTGGAGTTTATCCAGCGCTCAATCATTTCCACTAGCAACCGGTCCGAAGTTACTCTAGACCGGGCTATCATGATTCATAGCATCATGATTGGAGAGGAAGTAGAAGTTCATGAGGTTATATCCCAAGAACTTTATAAGGTGGCAGACACGTCCTCTACCTTGGCAAGGTTAGCCTTCCCTCATCTCATTTGTCACCTCTGTTATTCAGTCGGAATTGACATAGAGGGAGACACCCTCATTGATGAGGACAAGCCCATCACTAAGAAAAGGATGGAGCAAACAAGAGATCCCACTCATCATGAAATCCCTGAGATGCCTCAAGGGATGCACTTTCCTCCACAAAACTATTGGGAGCAAATCAACACCTCCCTAGGAGAATTGAGTTCCAATATGGGACAACTAAGGGTGGAGCACCAAGAACATTCCATTCTCATCCATGAAATTAGAAAAGATCAAAGAATCATGAGAGAGGAGCAACAAAGGCAAGGAAAAGACATTGAGGAGCTCAAGCACTCCACAAGATCTTCAAGAGGAAGAACAAGCCGCCGTTACTAAGGTGGACCCGTTCTTTAACTTCTTTGTTCTTTATTTTCCTGTTTTTCGAATTTTCATGCTTATGTTCATCTATGTTTGTGTCTTATGATCATTAGTGTCATAGTGTCTATGCCTTAAAGTTATGAATGTCCTGTGAATCCATCACCTTTCTTAAATGAAAAATGTTCTTAATTGAAAAAGAGAAGAATTGCATGAATTTTGAATTTTATAACAGATTAATTATTTTGATGTGGTGGCAATACTTTAACTTCTGAATGTATGCTTAAACAGTGCATATGTCTTTTGAATTTGTTGTTCATGAATGTTGGCTCTTGAAAGAATGATGAAAAAGGAGACATGTTACTGAGGATCTGAAAAATCATAAAAATGATTCTTAAAGCAAGAAAAAGCAGTGAATACAAAAATAATAATAATAATAATAATAATAATAATAATAATAATAATAATAATAATAATAATAATAATAATAATAATAATAATAATAATAATAATAATAATAATAATAATAATAATAATAATAAAGTCATGATCCAAGGCAAAAAGAGTGTGCTTAAGAACCCTGGACACCTCTAATTGAGGACTCTAGCAAAGCTGAGTCACAATCTGAAAAGGTTCACCCAGTTATGTGTCTGCGGCATGTATGTATCCAGTGGTAATACTGGAAGATAGAGTGCTTTGGGCCACGGCCAAGACTCATAAAGTAGCTGTGTTCAAGAATCATCATACTTAACTAGGAGAGTCAATAACACTATCTGGGTTCTGAATTCCTATAGAAGCCAATCATTCTAAATTTCAAAGGATAGAGTGAGATGCCAAAACTGTTCAGAGGCAAAAAGCTAAAAGTCCCGCTCATCTAATTAATACTGATCTTCATAGATGTTTTTGGAATTCATTGCATATTCTCTTCTTTTTATCTTATTTGATTTTCAGTTGCTTGGGGAAAAGCAACAATTTAAGTTTGGTGTTGTGATGAGCGGATAATTTATACGCTTTTTGGCATTGTTTTTAGTATGTTTTTAGTATGTTTTAGTTAGTTTTTATTATATTTTTATTAGTTTTTAGTTAAAATTCACTTTTCTGAACTTTACTATGATTTCAGGTATTTTCTGGCTGAAATTGAGGGACCTGAGCAAAAATCTGATTCAGAGGCTGAAAAGGACTATAGATGCTGTTGGATTCTGACCTCCCTACACTCGAAGTGAATTTTCTAGAGCTACAAAAGCCCAATTGGCGCGCTTTTAATTGCGTTGGAACGTAGATATCCTGGGCTTTCCAGCAATGTAGAATAGTTCATACTTTCCCCGAGATTTGATGGCCCAAACAGGCGTTCCAAGTCAGCTCAAGAATTCTAGCGTAAAATGCCAGAAATGGCACAAGAATGGGAGTTAAACGCCCAAACTGGCACAAAAGCTGGCGTTTAACTCCAAGAAAATTCTCTACACGAAAATGCTTCAATGCTCAGCCCAAGCACACACCAAGTGGGCCCGGAAGTGGATTTTTATGTCATTTACTCATTTTTGTAAACCCTAAGCTACTAGTTATCTACAAATAGGACCTTTTACTATTGTATTTGACATCCTGGAATCTTTCGATCATGTTTTGATGATTGAACCCTCTTTGGGAGGCTGGCCATTTGGCCATGCCTAGACCTTGTTCTTATGTATTTTCAACAGTGGAGTTTCTACACACCATAGATTAAGGTGTGGAGCTCTGCTGTACCTCGAGTATTAATGCAATTACTATTGTTCTTCTATTCAATTCAGCTTATTCTTGTTCTAAGATATTCATTCGTACCCAAGAACATGATGAATGTGATGATTATGTGACGCTCATCATCATTCTCACTTATGAACGCGTGCCTGACAACCACTTCCGTTCTACAAGCAAACAAGGTTTGAATGTTTATCTCTTGGATTCCTTAATCAGAATCTTCGTGGTATAAGCTAGAATTGATGGCGGCATTCAAGAGAATCCGGAAGGTCTAAACCTTGTCTGTGGTATTCTGAGTAGGATTCAAGGATTGAATGACTGTGACGAGCTTCAAACTCCTGAAGGCTGGGCGTTAGTGACAGACGCAAAAGAATCACTGGATTCTATTCCAACCTGATTGAGAACCGACAGATGATTAGCCGTGCTGTGACAGAGCGCGTTGAACATTTTCACTGAGAGGACGGGATTGTAGCCACTGACAATGGTGATGCCCAACATACCGCTTGCCATGGAAAGGAGTAAGAGGGATTGGATGAAGACAGTAGGAAAGCAGAGAGACGAAAGGGACAAAGCATCTCCATACGCTTATCTGAAATTCTCACCAATGAATTGCATAAGTATCTCTATCTTTATTTTATGCTTTATTCATAAATCATCTATAACTATTTAAATCTGCTTGACTGAGATTTACAAGATGACCATAGCTTGCTTCATACCAACAATCTCTGTGGGATCGACCCTTACTCACGTAAGGTTTATTACTTGGACGACCCAGTGCACTTGCTGGTTAGTTGTGCGAAGTTGTGATAAAGAATTGAGATTGCAATTGAGCGTACCATGTTGATGGCGCCATTGATGATCACAATTTCGTACACCACTGTCTTTGTTAGGGTAGTTGGGAAGGCTTTGCATCGAATAGCGTCCGAGGCATCGGTGAGATACATTCTGCTTCTGAAGTTGCTGAGATGATGGCTTGGATCAGAGGTACCATCGTATGAAGTCATGTCGGGAGCTTTAAAATCCTTTGGAACTTTAGTTTTCAAGATCTCTTTGGTGAAGGGATCTTGATCCTTGTGGGAGTTGTCATCGTGACCGAACTGAATAGTTTTGGTTTTAAGGTCGGCTTCGAGTTGTAGGAGCTTTTCCTCTAACTCTCGGCGTCGCCTAGTTTCTCTCCGAAAGTTTCTTTCAGCTTTGCGCTGGTGTTCAGCCTCCTATTCGAGCTGCTTGAAATGATCCTACTGTTCTCGAAGAGCGTCTAAAATTTCTATTTTTGGCGAACGTTTGTCTCCATTTGGTTGAGTATTATCCTTTGGTGTGATGTCCGCGTTCTTTTGCGGTGTTATGTTTTCCAAATCAGAATCGTGGTCGTTGTCAAGGTTGTTCGCCACGATGGAATGACTTTCAGGTTCCCCGGCAACGGCGTCAATGTTCCGAAGGTTACCTGAAACTGTAGGTCGATCTCGAACGAGCTCTGCGGTGGTGGTCGGTGCTGTCGTGTCCGACTTGTTGGACTTGGTGGTGCTGCTGATCCTTTGTCACCGGAGGGTGGTTGTACCTACAATAGACTCGATGCTTAAGTTAGCATGTGCTTTAGGCAGGTTTTTTGTAGAATCAGAGTATGAGTTATACCTGGGTGCTCTAGTGTATTTATAGTAGTGTTGAGTGGCCTTCCTTTGAGGTAAGATAGTTATCTTATCTTATCTTTGAGTGAAGTCATCTTATCTTTAAGGGGAACCGCCTTTATCCTCTTAGGCCTTGGCTACCTCTAGATTGGGCTGTGTTCCTTTGTTTGGGCCTGCTTTGGGCTTCTATGATGATTTGGCCGAGCTCTTTGAGAAGAGGTAGGTGGGGACCTAACCTGAAGAGGTTGGTCACTTGTGTTTTTAATCAGCCTGTGTTGCATAGCTCGACCCTAGGTATGAACAGATAGTATCACAAATTCTTAAGAACACAGAGAGATGTTGATTTGGATCTTTAGTAGGGCTTCCTTCATATTGGCAATTGTTCTGGACTAGAGTGATTAATTGAGGATTGAGTTCGAAGTTATTAGCATGTACATTGGGAGTTAAGATGCTACTCCCACAGTTTCTTGGGTTAGGGATGGTAGAAGAGGCTAGGACTCTTCTCTGAGGCTAGCCACTGTTGTTAGCCACATCCTCTGGTGGATTAGGGAGGTTACCCTCCATCTCTTGATCTTCCTCTTCTGATTATTCTTCTCCAATCACTCCTTTCCCTCTTGCTTCTCTTTTTAACCTAAAAAATATTCTCTCTGGTTCAAAATCAAAGGAGGTGGATGCACCTCTTCTTCCTCTTGGCATACAACACAAACAAACCAAAAACAAAACAGGGTACTCTGTTGCTTAGAGTGAGGTTAAAGTTAGTAGAAACAAAATTATAAATAGTTAGTGTGCTTAGTATAAACAAAGAAAAATTTTTAATCTAGATTATCACCTACTTAATCATTGTCAATCTTAATCAATCCCCGGTAACGACGCCAAAAATTTGATGAGGGAAAATCAATTCCACACAAACTAACCGGCAAGTGTACTGGGTCATATCAAGTAGTAAAACTCACCAACGTGAGGTCGATCCCACAGGGATTGATGGATCAAGAAATTTTAGTTGGGTGATGAATTTAGTTAAGCTGACAGTGATGACTTAAGTGAGAGTTGGGTGACAGAATATAAATTGTAAGGAATTTAAAGTGCAGAATGTAAATGAGCAGAAACTTAAATGACTGGAAAAGTAAATTGCTGAAACTTAAAGTGCAAGAAATTAGAAGAACTGAATCTTAAATTGCAAGAAATATAAATAGCTGAATCTTAAAATGCAAGAAAGTAAAAGTGCATAAACTTAAATGGTAAGGAAACTTAAATTGCATGAATTATAAAGGGAATTGGGTGCAGGGAATTGAAACAGAAAGGAACAATATAAATTGCAGTGAAATAAGAGAGATCTAAGTTAAAGAAAGTTCAAAGGAAATGATTCATTAGGGATTGGAGATATCATAATCCTTCATGAATCAAATGGGTCTCAACTTCTCTCTCAATCATATTGGTAGATCTATGGTAGATTCAAATTGACTGGATCCCAATTCCTTGGCAATCAAATCTCTCTAATCATAATCAATCTTGCCAATTCCTTGATCTAATTGTCATGAGAAGAGGTTGAGTGCATATCTCTCATCCATAAGCCACACTAACTCTCAGGATCTCAATTCCTCCCGAATAGTGTTGATTAAGAGAGTAGTGAAGGATAGAGCTTCAGTTCTAATGAAGGTGATTCCTCTTCGGAGGCTCACACCCATATTAATTGAATTAAATCCCATTCCAGAGTGAATGATTCACAAACAAAGCAGAAGGTACCTAATAGCTACACAATTGAATTGAGAAGAAGAAGAATTTCATTGATTCATTGGAATTACAATAGAGCTCCTCCCCCTAATGAATTTTGGGATTTAGTTCATCATTGCTCTAGTACAAAACAGAAGAGAAAAAAGTACATAAAATGCAGGAAAGGAAAAGTAAAAGTGAATTGAGTGCAGAGTCTCCCAAATGAGGGTCTCAGACTCTCTAGCCTCCAGAACTAGCTTGCTAACCTCCTAACGAAATAAAATTCTTCTCTATTTATACACTTTCCAATTCAGTCTTCAAGTACTTGGATTGGGCTTTTTGGCCTTGGTTGAAACAGATCAGAATGGGTCTTCAAATGGTACGGTGGGATCATGCTTCAGGAGAACATAGCGTTCTCAAAGAGAGCGCAGCGCTCATTCATCAACGCGTACGTGTCTCTTATGCGTACGCGTCCATTGGTGTTTTGAGCATCCACGCGTACGCGTGATGCAAGCTTGCGCGTCCCTGCAGCTTTCTCCAAACGAGCGTAGCGTTCGCAACAAGAACGCTACCCCACACGTATGCGTCATCGATGCGTGCGCCTGATGCATGTGTTTGCATCACTTATCCTCAGACAAACTATGATAAATTAAATATCATTTCAAAGTCCCGGATGTTAGCTTTCCAACGCAACTAGAACCACCTCATTTGGACCTCTGTAGCTCAAGTTATGACCGTTTGAGTGCGAAGAGGTCAGGATTGACAGCTTTGCAATTTCTTCAATTTCTTGTATCCTTCTACTTTTGCATACTTCCTTTCCATCTTCCAAGCCATTCCTGCCCTGTAATCCCTGAAATTACTTAACGCACATATCACAGTATCGAATGGTAATAAGAGAGGATTAATATTAGCAAATATAAGGCCAAAGAAGCATGTTTTCAATCATAGCACAAAATCAGGAAGGAAAACATAAAACCTGCGAATTGTATGAATAAGTGTGCAAAGGCTTGATAAAAACCACTCAATTGAGCACAAGATAAACTATAAAATAGTGGTTTATCAGTCATACATGCGTACGCATGGATTGAACAATGTTACATTCCATGCTGCAGCTTCGTCCACGCGTTTGCGCCGTTCATCACCATTGTCACACCCATGCGTACGTGACATGCACGCGTACGCATCGGTGGCAAATCTTCAATCCCATTTTTGAAAGTGTCACATGCGCTCGTTTGAAGAGAGCGTAGCGCTCGTTTGAAGAGAGCGTAGCGCTCTTGGCTTGCGAGTGCTGATCCCTCACCCACGCGTACGCGTGGATCTTCGAAAATGCGTCTCTATACGTGCGCATCCTATATGCGTACGCGTTGCTGAAGAGAGTGGAGTTCTTTGAAAATGAGCGTAGCGCCAAGGGTGGGTTGCAGGGGAACCTAGCATTCCTCAAATGAGCGCTACGTTCTTCTGCCCTGCTTCTCTTTCTCTGCTTCCCCCTCTCATCTTTTCACCTGTCATCAATCAAACATACAATCAAAGCCTAACCAAAATCATAAGATTTTGCATCATTCCATAGTAATCAATTTAATCTTGTATAAATCTCATGATAATGCATGAAAATAACAATGTTTGATTGAATTAAGATAAACATGAAATTCCAATCCAATAACTTACTTATTGTTCAAGAAAGTGCATGAAACTTTATAAAAACAAGTAAAAATGCTAGTAAAACTAGCCTAAGATGACTTGTCATCAACACTAACATCATCAATTCTAACCGGAGTAACTTAAAACATCAGATTCTTTTTTAGTTGAATTGATTACGGTTCTAACACATGGATCATATCGGGGGTATACTTTCGAAGCTGAGAGATGTGGAACACATCATGCAAATTCGAGAGATGTGGCGGTAAAGCTATTTAGTATGTCACTGGCCAATCCTCTTTAAAGTCTGAAATGGACCAATATAATGGGGTTTTAGCTTCTTGGTCTTTATAACCCTTTCAACATCCACAATCGGAGTAACTTTCAAAAACACATTGTCACCCTCTTCAAATTCTAAAGGCTTCCGCCTCTTATCCGCATAACTTTTCTGACGACTTTGGATAATAAGGATCTTAGGTCGGATATTTTTTATTTGTTCTGCTGTCTCAAAAACACATGGTCACCTTAGCTTGCATCATATGTATGCTTCTGTGTTTTGATGAATGACAACATGTGATTTCCGTCAGTAAGATAACTAGCGTTTTGAAAAGTAACAAACTTGATTTTTTACTTGACTTTAACCTAATATCTTAATTGATTAAATGGTAAATAGAAATACCATTACATGATATACATTAATGATATAACATCAGGTTTGATGAGTGATTTTAAAGGAAAGAAGTTTTGGTGAAGATTCGATGCAAAAAGTTTATACCATTTTACGGCGGTAAAAATACATTTTTGCAAGAGGATTCTTGCAATAAACTCAAACACAAGCTCATCAAGGAATCAATCATATATGCAAAAAATATTATATCACAAGTAGAAGTTCAATAAACAAGGTTTAGGTGTAGGAATTTAGTTTTTACTTGTCAAGGATAAATCAAGTTTATCTCTCAAGTTAAAATCAAGTTTTAATCAAAGTAAAATGATTTTTACTCAATGATTTCGAAAATACATGAATAAGGATGAGTGTGGGTCATGTTATGATGATCTTAATCTGTTTAATGAATTTTGGAGAGTAGGACCCAATCCAATCATACACAAGGTGTGATAACTTGAAATTCAAATTTAATAAAATTTTAGCCTAGAGGATCCATCCCTATGTTAAATGGGAGGATCGATCCTCACATGTTGAAAAGGCTTATTTCTTTGAACTAGAGGATCGATCCCTATCTTTGAGGATTGATCCTATACATCCTTGTGAACACAAGACCCTATAAGAATGTATGTTTTTGAATAATTGATCCCTCCACTTACTCCCAACGTTCATGGGTACATAGAAGCCTATAAATACTAATCTTGGTCTTTTGTTTCAGTACACAACTTTCTTTTTGCAATAAGCTTTTGTTGTGATCAAATTTCGTAAGAGTTCAAAGTGTTTTTCATAAACATTTGATAGATAGCTTGAGATTACTTAGAGTGCTTCATTTGTAACCATATACTCTTTTGAGAGAGCTCATTATTTCTGAAGTTCACTATCGCATATTGTAAATGAAGAGTTTTGTAGCTCTTCTTGTGTGTTGAGAGACTTAGAGGTTATTTTCTCTAGGTGGTAAGGCTTGCTAAATACTATAGTCAGTGAGGATATTTAGGTTCATTAAGCACTCAAGGAAAAACACTTGAAGTTGGTATTACTTTGAATTCTTAGAGAAGGAGTCTCTAGGTAGAGTGGCTTAATCAAAGTGGTAATCATATATTGTAAGGTATTCATCAAGCATTCTATCTTGTAGCGGTTTATCACGCGCCCTATAAGCTTGGTGATATAGTGAAAATCTCTGCACCTTAGTGGGGAGGGCTGGACGTAAGTGAAAAAGATTACACTAAACTAAAATATATCGTACTTGCACATCTTTCTAATCCTTAAACTCTTTACATTTTTTGCTATTTATTTTTCTAAAGTGGTGTGAAAAGTTGGATCATTATAAGTGCTTGGAAACTTGTTCAAACCTTTGGAAACATTCTAGTACAAAACCACTCGCATTTAAGCTTTTTATTTATTTTATACAAGTGGTAGGAAAATATTAAATACATGGTTTAAATTCTTGAAGTTTGCTTATATGCCCAAGATAAATAGGAGTACGTCATCTTTGTTCGCAATTTTACATTTTCACAATTTAAGTTTCCATCGATGTTTCGCAAAATTTTTAATTGGTAATTAATACTCAATTCACCCCTCTCTTGAGAATATTGATCTTGTACTTATTGACTAACACAATGTCATGCATATAATTATCCAAAACACTCTTAATATGAGTGATATGATCATCCAAACTACTAGCACATATTCACCCTCTTTCGAAAATAACTCAAAAATGTGTGTGAAATTTTTAATATTATGACACACAAGAAATATCATCGTAATAAATCTATTCACACCAAAAATAATTATTAATTTATGTTTTTTAACCCTAGAAAACCCAAGAACAAGATCCATGAAAATGCCCATCCAAGTATGAGTATGGATAAGTAAAGGAATACATAATATATATGGCAACACTTGAGATTTAACTTACTCAATTACAATGCAAGTAAAGTAAATTCTTTCCAAATTTTTATGCTTATGAGGCCAACAAAAATATCTAGATAGCAAATCAAAGATTCTTTTTATTTCACTATCATCCTTTAAATCAATATTTTCACAAGTAATATATATATATAGAGCAAAAATCAAATTTAGGTGCAAAAATATTCTTCATTTGTTTAAATACTAACAAGTTTAGAGTATGTGGTGATTAAATCATATCTTTTAAGCAATTCACGAGTAACCACATTCTCATTTTCTTGTTCAATCATATATGAAAAATAATCAAACAACTCAGTCCACTTTGCATGTCTCTAGTTCAAGATCCCTTGAACTATCAAATGCAAAATATGAAACACCTTGGTATATATATTGAGTGCTTGAAACTTTCTCCATGTAATTGCTCACTAAAGTATGCAATTCGTTATTTTTCTCCCTTTTCATCTACATTAATGTCCTTAAAATTCATCAATAAGTCGGCAAAACCTTGAAAATATGACATGAAAATACTAGATGATTCATGGTTAGATATATGAGAAATTAAAAATTTTTTAGACTTCAGTGAGACTAATACATTCTTGTCTAAACTAGCATTTTCCAAATCTCTTTCACAAGTATGCTTATTGCTTTCAGTGGTGCATCATTTTCCATAGGAAGTTGTAGACCTTGGGTTGGCTTTTAGGCTCTAACATCAAGGACCATAGTTTCTTCTAATGGTACAGCTTAGGCAGGAACTCCACTGGGGATAGAACATGTGAAAGGAAATGATATAGCCCGAGGAGATAGAGTATAGGTCATTCTTGTTGCACTTCCAAGTTAGGAAATCGCCACCTTTTCTATTTTTAGTATCTAAAATTGCTTGAGCAATATTTGTGCTAAAATTCACTATCATTATTTAAATATTCCATTAGAGTTGTGGATTAATTTGTATGTTGTTGATGGTAGATGGGCTAATTGTAATTTTGACCTAGCATCCTCAATAATTCTGACTTGGCTTCCTTTTCTAATTTGCCAATAAATCATTTTCTCTATGAACTTCCTACTCCTATAGACTTACTGCTGTAGACTTTGTAAATCAGAGAGTTATGTCTCGTTAACATGCTAAGCCAACATAGCAAGATTAAATGCTCTCAAGTCTTTAATGTTTAGGCTTCCTTAGTGTAGTCTTCTTTCATTTCTCCTTTGTTCCCACCAAGATCACATGGGCATCTTCTAGATTTCTTCTAACTAAGCCTCAGGAAGTTTGAAACAACTAAGCATATAGATGGGAACTACTAATGCCACTACCGTAATATAAACCTCTTTCCCAATTACTGAAAGAAGAGACGTCTTTCATTGGTGTAATTTCTTAGAAACGTGATCCTTAATGTGGTTGAGCCTAAATTTTTTAGATCTACGTACCATAGAAGAAAGTTCTAAGTATTTGTCCTAATCTCCAATATAAGGGACTTATAACACTTTGCCTAATAGCTCCCTAGCCTCTTTTCGAGTGTTTAGACTAAAAAATACAGAATTTGTCAAGATTGACCACTTGTCTATTAATTTGACTATAGTTGTTTAGGACATGGAGTATATTTTGACAGTTCTCTTAAGAGGCTTTAATGAATAAAATATAATCGTCCAAAAATAACAAATGACTGACTTTAGGACATTTTAGATTTAGCCTTAGAGCTTCAATTTTACCACTCTGCTCTCTTCTGTGGAGCATATGAAAGAGACTTTTTGCACAAAACAAGAATAAATAGGAAGAGAGAGGGTTTCTTTGTCAAAGCCCTCCACATGGTTCAAAAAGACCATGAGGTTTACGTTCCATAGTAATAGAATAGGAAACTATTGTCACACATTCTTTCATCCAATCCATCCATATTCTGTAAAATGCCATACACTCTACCACCTTCCACACAAAACTCTGCTCCATTCGATTATACGCCTTACTCATGTCTAACTTGAGTGCCATCCCATAGTCCCCGTGACTTTTATTCTTCAAGTGGTTCATGAATTCATTGGCTATTAAGATATTATCATTAATTAGCTAACTTTTACTAAAGGCATTTTGAATATCACCAATAACCCGATTCATGATATGTTGTATATGACAAACTAAAATATTTAAGATTATCTTGTAAAACACATTGCTCAAACTGAAGGGTCTAATAAAATAAATGTGAGTGTGATTGAAAGCCCTGAGCATATCGCCGCCAAAAAAGAAACCGATAATAACTCTTTTAACATTATTTTTTATAGTATTCCAATGAAATTGATAATTTAGATCATTTTGTTAGTTCCATCATCTATTTTAGTTGGAAATCTATTAACTCCACTTCTAGATCCTTCAATTGTAGAAGGTAAAAAATGTTTCCAACTAGTTCTGGGTTATAGCAACAATTACATCCGAATCAAAGCTGATTTCTCTACCCTCTCTTTTCAGGATATGAATTTTTTTTATTCCTAGCATAAAATTTAGAGTGTAAAATTTATGTTGTTATCTACATACTTAAGCCATTGAACCCTTGATTTTTCCTCCTAATATCCATCTTTCATTTCATAGGCCTCTTCCAACTCAACTTTAACTTGTTTGATAAGTACCCCATTAGCTGCTTCACCATTGTAATTCTCAACTTTTATCCAACATGATAAATCCGAAATCTGGGATTTTGAATTCAAATTGGAACTCCTTTGCGATTCAACCAAAGTGTATATACACTTTTTCAATTTTTGAAGAAGTATAAACATAGAAGATCCCTCCACTCCAACCTTCCAAGTTTCCTTCACAATGCTCCTCACCTCCTTCTTATCACACCACATCTCTTGAAAGTAGAAACGTCACTTAGCCATAAATAAAGTTGTATCCGAATTTAGTAAGAGAACATAGTGGTCAGACCTCATATCATTTAAATTTGAAATTAAAGCTCTCAGATAATCATCTCTCCATCTAGCTAAAATCAATCCGCTATCTAGTCTCTCTCGAATAAGATCGATATTAACTCCCTTTAAATCCTAGATCAACTAGTCTGCCATCATTGCTAAAATTTTTAAAATTTTGAATGAAAGTTGTAGATTTCATCTGGCCTCTTTCTTTCTCATGAAAGGCTGAGATAGAGTTAAAATATCTAATAATCAGGCACGCTCACCTACTGTATCGAGAATATCTAGGATTCTTACAAACTGATTTTCTTGTTGCCTCTCATCAATGTGTAAATAAACCCCAAATATATCATATCTTTTGTCCCACAGTATTCACCCAGTTGAAGTGAATCAAATAATCTTTATGTTGAACTACGAATTCTCTCCCCTTCCTTCTAGGCCACTACTAAACCTCCAGATAGCCTACTCGAGCCAACATAGAATGATTTCTAAAAACCAACATCATCTAATATTCTCTCCATGTTCAGGTTGGTATTTTAGTTTCACAAAGGAATACCACCTCGAAAGAATAGGTTTTGCATAACCCTTTTATGTTGCAAACTATCAGGGGTTTTCCCAAACCCCAATAATTTTTTAAGATATTTTTTATGGACTCATGGGTGTAATTTGTTAAGCGACACCCTTTCTCATCTCAACAGTCCTACTTTGATCATGGAAAGCCCTCTTTGAACCTAAATCAATCTTTTTTTTTCTTTTCTTTTGCGTTTCACACCAGAGAAGGATCTACTTGATTAAGGCCTTCGAGCCATCTTCTTTTAAGTTTTGTTTTTTTTTTTCTAGTTCCCCATTCTCCTTATTACTGCCCTTAGCAAACAAGAATTGTACAGTTTCTTACTCTGAGTTTGTTACCATCATGGAAATTATCAAAGAAATTTTCTATGGTATTTATCTCCTTTAACACTAAGGCAGTTGAGTGCCTGACTAATTCCCCATTAAACTTTGCTCTTCTTCCTCCTTACATATTTGACTCTTCATTTTTTAGACAGATAAATTTGGTTTTTCTTTTAGTGAGTTAACCAAAGTAGAGCTTTCCTATTTGTCCTTCAAACCAGCCTCCATACCAAAGATGTTAGAGCTGGAAGCCTCCTTTGATCCATCCATCCTCCTTCTAGTCTTGTCCACCATTTACCACTCTCTCCATATCTCCTCTTTTACCTCTCCCTCCATAGCAACCTTTAATTGAACACTGAAATTGCAGATCTTAAGGCCTATGTGTCCACTGTAGTTGCAAAAACTACCAATCCTTCATATTTCAATTTCATCTTAATGACCTTACCGTTTGCCCTACAATCTTTAGAACATGCTTTAAGAGTTTTGTGACATCATAATTAATTTGAATCTTTAGGATCATATTCTCTTAGCCACTCATTCAAAAATATCTAAATTTACTATCTCTCCTAATACATCTCCAACGTTTTTTCCTAATTCTTTTGTTTTGCAATGTTTAGGTCATCCCAAAAGTTGAACTAGATAGGGGTGAAAGCAAATTTCTTCTCCTCAATTTCTGACTCTTTCTTCCATCATTTAAGATTTAGAATATAATTTTTGAATAACCAAATTGCATCTTTTTCTATTTTGATCATATCCATCTCATTATCAAAAAGAAATTGAAAAACATTACTTGCTTGATTCAAAACCTTCAAACCAGTGGGTTGACCCCAAATTGAGTACATAGTTACCTCGATAGTTCTAGCACTTAATGCACAATCAGTAGGTAATCTTCAAACGAGGCTACCTGAGCATGTTTTCTCTCTTGATCAGATGTCTCTCTAAAAAACAATCATTGCCTCCTCCTCTTTCATATTGCCATGTTGCTTTTACGGCCTTGTACCAGAATTAGTCTCCACCATAATCGCAGATCTAGATTTGTAATGATAGAAGAAAAGAAATAAAAATTTTATTACTTTAGAAATAAGGATTACTCCACTAAAGAAACCCTAGCAAAGCATGATAAACTCTAAATGACACACTTAGAGAAAACTACTCTTAATAATGGATTCATATGATGGTTATTAATATATGATATAATATATAGATAATCAAGTGAGAAGTGAGAGCAAGATACAGAATATGAAGAAGGAAACTTGTTAATTTTATAATAAAAAAATTTATTCTAATTATAATAAGAAAGTATTATGTGGTATATTTTTGTGATTGAATGAGAGAGTGTGTGTGTAAATCAGAAAGAAAGAGAAAGAAAAATGAAGTTCATTAATTTTAGACAAACATATTTTATTTTAATTATAATAAGGGTACGTCATATGATTTATTTTAGAAAGAGAGAGAAAACGTGAGTAAAAAAAAAAGAAATAATTCATTAATTTTAGATAAAAATATTTTATTATAATAACAATATGACATATGACGTATTTTAATTATAGTTTATTAATATATTATAGAATATTATAAATTATAGATGGTTAGAATTATAGATAATAAATTATATAATTATAGACTTGGCATGTTGGTAAACAAAAAAAAAGTTGAAATCTTGCATGTGAATGATTGTTAAATATCACAAGTGCCAAGTTGAGACTCATTTTGGCTCCTTTAGATTATATTATGATCGTAAGTGTTGTCTCACGGGCATAATATTGTGCACACTGTGAGAACATTTCATTGAAAGGTGGTGTGGACAGCCATATAATCATACAATATCATATCATACAATTGCCAATGCAATAAAACCATTGCTATGGTTGACATAAAGTTGTTTTCTTTTTACGGCATTTATACTCCTATGGTTTTCTTCCTATACGTTCAACTTAATTACTTACAGTTATCTCCACTAATTCTCTTCGAATAATGATATACATCCAAGTCTTTTTATTAATTAAGTTTAATTAAGTTAATCTAACATAATAAAAATCAATTATGACTAACTTTATTCCAAACTTATTATTTAACTCAGAATTGATTCATAAAAAAACTTGCATTTGTAACATTACTCATTTTTTTTATATAGAATTAGTCGAAATCTAAACCATATAAATTTATTGTACTATTCATAATATTTTAGTTAACTTTAAAATCTAATTTAAAAATATAAAATATTACTTGATTTTTTGCCGGTAAAAAATATATTTTACTTTGTACTCTCTTTATAATTTATTATAATTATCAATTTTTTTCAACTATTCATCTAAATTACTTTTTTTTTATCAAAACTAAAAATTATCCTTTCCACTCTAGTTACAATAAAATCCATAATACACTAAACCACCTTCAAATCATTTCATAAAAAAGATATCACATGTATAATTTGTAAACAAAAAAATTCATAATTAGTCAAGACGTGGAGCTCGACAAAAATTCTTCATGGAACTAAAAAAATGAAAAATTTGAGGGAAAAAAACATTGAAGTATCACAACAATCACCTATAAAACTCGAAGAACAAAAATGTGAAGAAGCAAACACAATTACTTTAATGATAGTAGTAACCACTGATTCTCCTACAAGAAAAATTAGACCTTTATAAGATATATACGAAATATTAATTTTGCTAAGATCAATCCGAAAAACTTTGAAGAAATAGAAAAGCAAGAAGAATGGAGAAAAGCAATGAAAGAATAAATCAAGATGATTGAAAAGAATAACATATAGGGTTGGGTAGATTCCCTTCAAATAAAGATGTCATTAGAATTAAATAAGTGTAGAAGACTAAGCTTAATCATGATGGATCTACTTAGAAGCAGCAATGTTAGTAGCAAAAGGATATTCACAAATTCTTCAGATAAATTATACAGAGACATTTGCAATAGTAGCTCACTTAGATACAAGAAGGGCGCTCTTGCACTAGTCACACAAAAGCAATAAAAGATCTATCAATTGGATGTAAAATCTACCTTTCCAAATGGGAAATTGGAGAAAGAAATATATGTTGATCAACCACCAAGGTTTGTTGTAAAAGTACATGAAGACAATGTGCTAAGGATAAAGAAAGTACTTTATAGACTTAAACAAGCACCGTAAGCATGATACAGTTGAATTGACAAATACTTCATTGATCATGAATTTAGGAGGAGCAAAAGTGAGCCTACACTCTACATCAAAATACAAGGTAATTCAAATATTCTCATAGTTTTCTTGTATGTACATGATATTATATTTACATAAGAAACAATTAGATAATGATCAGAGAATTCAAAGAAGAAATGAAACAGATATATGACTGACTTATGATTGATATACTATTTTTTGGCATTAAGGTAAATCAAAATGAAGATGGAATTATTATCTCAAAAGAAAAATATACTAAAAATTTACTAATAAGATTTAAGATGAGTAATTGTAAGACAGTGTCAACTCTATTATCCATAATAAAAAATTACCAAAAGAAGCCAGATATGGAAAGGCATATAGATACTTTACAATACAGGAGTCTCATTGGAAGCTTCTTTTATCTAACTTTCTCAAGATTAGACATCATGTATGCAATAAGTGTACTTTCCAAGATTCATGCAAAAGCCAAGTCAAAAGCACTATGGAGCTGCAGGAAGACTTTTAAGATATCTATAAGGCACAAAGGGATATGGCCTTTGTTGAGTTTGAAAAAATAAAAACAATAATTTGATGATGACTAATATTATAATTTTGGGTTAAAAGCCCAAAAGTGTTGTTTCTATATGTGTTTATTGTGCATAAAATTAATATGTTCAATAACAGGCCCAAATGTCCATAGACAATAATCATTCTCATTGTTGGCCCATGTCCAATGTTTCCAACATTTCAACTAAATACTCTCTTCTCTCTTCTGATTGTAACCCACATGACACTACAACATTTTTGAGCTATTGCAACATGTGCGATAAATGACACTTAAAAAATGTTGTCTAAAGCGGTTAAAAACATCACTTAAAATTTATTGCAAAAAAATAAGGCTAATACAACACTTTGTTAATAAGTGTTGTTTTTGATCAATTTAAAAAACATATAAAAATCGTTGCTTTAATAAATTAAACAAATAACATTTATAGTATTTATATATTACTCTTTAAACTTCTGGTGAAAAGCGTTGCTTAAATTTTTTTCATCCAAATTTTAATTCCCTCTAAATATTTTAATTCCCCCCGAAACCAAAGACAGGAAAGAAAACAAACGATAATTGATTCATCACCTCCTCACTCCTGTTAGTCTATTACTTAGAAACAGAACTCAATTCCTAATATTTTAGAATCAAAATCCTAACTCCAACCCTAGCTCAATTTCCCCAATTTGACGATATTGACTCGCGTTCTGCATTCCTTTCTCTCGCCATTGTCCTAGAAGGTTCTTTCGGGTGGATGCGCCAGCTCCATGGAGGCTTGCTCGGGCGGCACGTGTGAGTTTCATAGTTGATTGCGGAGGTGCGTTGGTCTCCGATCTCTCCCAGACGAATGCTTGGATGGCGTTCAGAATCAAAATCATGAATAACCTTAAATCCCTAATCCCTAATCCCATCCCTAACACAATTTTCCCAATTTCACAACACTGATGCGTGCATTCTACGTTTCTCTCTGCTCCGCCGAGTTCTGCTCTACTCCGTTGTGTTCTTCTGCTCCGCCGTGTTCTTCTCCTCGCATTAAGTTCTGCTTTGCTCCACCATGTTCTTCTGCTCGCGCCGAGGTTTGCTCTGGTCTGCTATGTTCTTTTGCTCACACCTTGTTCTTCGTTCTCTCGCACTGAGTTCTGCTCCACTCCTCCGTATTCTAAATTGGGAGAAGTAGCTACTTATGCAAAAATAGTGAGAAATGTGACCTTGTTTTTCTTTTCCTTAATGTTTCAGGAATTTCATGTAACTCAATTAGATTACAGAAAGACTATCTGCAGATAAATGTGAGGTATGTTCCTTTTGTCTTGAAATATGTCATTTAATTTTAAGTTTAAGAAATTAGAAGAATAAACTCTCATTTGCTGCTATTTTATAGGTAGAGTTGTTAAGCAAGAAATATGAGGA
Source organism: Arachis hypogaea (assembly GCF_003086295.3). Taxonomy (NCBI): domain Eukaryota; kingdom Viridiplantae; phylum Streptophyta; class Magnoliopsida; order Fabales; family Fabaceae; genus Arachis; species Arachis hypogaea. Next base: position 49,536,558 of record NC_092042.1, on the reverse strand, counting down.
GAAGTACAAACATTGTAGCGAAAATAATATCCAAATTGATTGTTGAAGAAGCTAAATTTCGTGATATACAGGTAATTAGAAATTTGCATCATTATTTGGCAAATAGTAAAAGGATTTTAGGGAAGAATGAATTGTTATTAGCCTTGCTTAATGGATATAAAGGTAATTATAAAGGTAAGAAGAATGAGATTTTGCAGCAGGAAGGGAGAGAAGAAAAGGATTTTTCTATGGTCTGAGGTTCTTCTTGTGAGGATTTTGCTCCTACTTAATTGGTCTACATAAAGAGCTTTTGTTTTTAGTAATTGACTGTGTGGGATTGGTTTGGTTTTTTCTAGTTTTGAATTTTTGCTTAAAATGAAGCTTTCTTAAGCTGATTTTTGTCCTCCACCTCAGGAAGGTATGTTATGTATACACTCTTGTTTGCATATTCTTCTTCATTGTTCATCTCCCTTTCTATTCTCCACTGTTTTGGAGCTAGTTATTGTTGCATACCAGTGTTAAGGGGGTGAAAATGCTATTCCTTTTTAGATCTTGATGGACTTTGGTTGCTGAGAATTTTGTTTCTCTAACGTGATTTGGTTTGATTTGCTCAGCGCCAAGCCTTTTATTGTTTATTAAGATCATGGTTTTGCTAATGAATATACCAAAATTAGTTAGTGCCCTTAACGAATTTAGGTGGTAGTTATGAACATTCTATTGGATATTCATGGCATTGTGATGGCTGTTATTAAGATCATTAGTTAATGTACTAACTGAAAATATTTCACTTGAAGATTTGAAAACAGAAAATTAGATTCTGCTGAATATGAAAGTATGCTGGAAATTCAAGAATTTAAAATAGAAAATAATTGTGGAAGGATTAATGACAGAGAATGGAGAAGTTAAGGAGTGACGGAAAAGAGAAAAATGTTAGAATAGGATAGAGGCATAGAGCTATAACATACCTTCTGATTTACCCAAATAAAATAAAATAAATAGCTCGTTATGAAATAATGCAAAAGTCCTAAATTGGGTTCTGTTACAAATATTAGGACATTTAAATATATGACATATGAGTAATTTTATATGAATAAGGTATATTATATTGATACATGAAGAAATAAAAAAATGGGGATTATAGCCAGATTTTAACACCTTTTGATTGGGGGATTGCAGTTTGAATGGGCTTGGCAGCACCCTGTCGAATCCTTGGCCGTAAGGAAGGCAGCTGCAAATTTTAAATCCCTTTCGGGAGCTACCAATAAGATCAAACTCGCATACACAATTCTCACCCTACCATCTTGGCAAAGGTATGGTCTTTATTTCTTTATTGAGTTTGGAATTGAAATTCTCTTTTTGTTGGGCAATGGAGTGGATTATATACTGAGTTTACTAACAATATTGTGTATGAATGGTCAGAGCATGAATATGACAGTGAACTTCTTCTCCACAAAGTATATGAAAAATTGTGCTGGTTTTCCAAGCTTGCCAGAACACTAAGTTATTGTAGGTGTTGGAGTTGGCTGGGAATTCTTTCAGTTCAATTGAGTTAGCGCTAAGTTTTTTGCCATGCTTCCAATTACGTTCACTTCTTTTTTTCTGCTTCTCTCTTTTTGAAAATTTTGTAGGTTTGCTTTCATAGCTACAATATTTGCAAATTTATCCCAAGAGCCATTTACAGGCATTTCCCTTTATTCTTGCTTTCACTCATTCCAAATATCATAGACTTCTTTTCTTTTACCAACATATTTTCTTTGTTTTTTTGGTCATTGCAAAAATATAGACTTGGAAAAAGCCAACCACAACTTGAAATCTGTTCTGGCAACAACAAGCATGAAGGTAACTTGGTTATGATTTCTCAGTTATTATAACTTGTTCTGATGAATGATCATTTTCCTCTGTTGGTGCAGATTGCAGAGAAATAAACAACAGTGAAGGCCCTTGTAACAGCAGGGAAGAAAGTATTGGAACACAAAATGAGATGACTGAGTAATAATTTACCCCAGGGCTAGTTGATATTAATTTTTCTTCTGCATTAAACTTTAGATCCTAAGCCATACATTGCAATTTACACCAGACTGCTTATGGCATGATCTATTTCCTTCTCAATAGAAAGTATTATTTAGAAACCCCCTCCTCCCAAGCCTCTTGGCTCTACTTTCTAAAGCCCCACATAATGAAGTAGAAAAGTCTAACTTGTTGATTCTGACTATGCCTAACAATTTTTTTTTCAAGATGATGTATATTTGTGCTTCACAAATTAAGAGAGGTACGTAGTAGGCTGGCGAATTGGCAAGTCTTTCAATTATTAAGACATTGTTATTATCTTGAAAGCTTTGGACAGATGAAGCGTGAAATCATTCATTCCTTTTTTTCTTTTTCTTCCTTTTTTTTTTTGCCTCTCTTGTGTTGCATCTTAATTTGCTTCCTACTTTGCCATTCTTCCTGTCTTGAATTGGTATAATTCCAATTTCATTATATTATTATTGTAGTTGCAGGAGGCATAGCTAAAAAGATGGAAAGGGCTCCCTGTTGTGACAAGGTGGGACTCAAGAAAGGCCGCTGGACAAAAGAGGAGGATCAAATATTGACCAACTACATTCAAGCTAATGGAAAAGGTTCTTGGCGGGATTTGCCTAAGAATGCTGGTATATATGCATGCTTCTATCTCTATTATTCTTTTCATTTCTTTCATCATCAGCCTCTTATTCTTCTTCTTCTTCTTCTTCTTCTTCATGAAGGATTACTAAGATGTTGCAAGAGTTGCATATTGAAATGGATCAACTATTGGAAATCTAATCTCAAAAGAGAAAACATCTCTATTGAAGAGGAAACCATCATCACTAAGTTGCATGCTTCTTTTGGCAACAGGTTAGTGCTATTTTTACTTATGTGTTCATTAGATCTTAGTGAACATATATATGTAGCTAGATGTGGAATTTGTTGCTAAATTGATTAAATTTTAGACTGTGGCCTCATGTCATTAACTAAGCTTTCATTTTTTGCATTGATTGTGTCTCTGAATATATCTCTTTTGTTTCAACTGAATCCTATCGTCCTATACCTTGTCCACATTAGAAGGAGTTTTTTAGACCTATTTATTGCTTTTATATTTATAGTATTTAATATTATAAAGAAATTTTTATTATAATTTTTCAGTTTTAATGATAAGTTGCTTATTTTTTGTTGTGTATTATTTGCAGATTTAGCATATGGGACAAATCAAGTATGGATATAAAATATGCAAGTAGATTGACATCTTTTTGATAAATATTAATTACTATTTTGTTATGACAATTATTGTTAGACAAGAATTTTATTATTTTGTTGAGAATTATTGATGAACATGTATTTGAAATACTAATTGAACTTTTTAATATCTATTTTAATTAGAATTTTATTATTAGTTATTTTTTCTCTTTTATAATTTTTTTATTGTGCACAAATTTATTTATTAATTAAAATAATTACACATGTATGGATAAAAAAAATTATTGTAAATTTTTATTTTTTTGTATTTTTATTACAAAAATAATATTTATTTTTATAAAAAAGACAACCCTTTTATTAGTTGCATATTTTGAATATTAAACAACACTTGTATGGTTGCATATTCCAAAAGAAAAAGCAATACTTGTATAGGTTGCATATCCAAAAGAAAAGACAACACTTGTATAGGTTGCATATTCAAAAGAAAAGGCAATGCTTTAAAAGGTTGCATATTCAAAACTAATAGGTAACACTTTAAACTATTGCAAATTTAAACTTATAAGCAACACATAAAAGGGTTGAATTTTATTGCAAATAGGCAACATTTTTTAGTAGTGGTCAAAATATGAGAAAAGACAACATTGCAAAAGTGTTGTCTCAAACACACCTTTGAAGTGTTGTTGTTTTTCAACTAAAGGCAACACTTACCAAGTGCTGCTCTCAAAAGCGTTGCTTTTGAAACAAAAAAGTGTTGCTTTGATCTAAGGCAACGGCTGCATATGCAACGCCGTCCAAAAACGTTGCCTTAGGTCCAAAAATGTTGCCATAGATCAAAAGCAACATTTTGTCAGTCTTTAGGCAACATTTTTTAAATGTTGCCTCAACCTGAAAATGTTGTAGTGTGATCTACCCTAAATTAAGGAAGAAAGAGAATTTTTACAAGCAAAAAGAGATGTTCAGAAGGGTTCAAGCATTAAAAAAAAGTGAATCACCAAGTTTTGAAATTGAAAATGAAAGAGAGAAAAAAAGTCAAGAGTTGAAGCCAAAAGTAAAGATCAAATGAAAAGTTGAATCAGAATAAGAAACAGCATAGATATTCCATCTTTGTGCTACCATTCTAGCTTGTTGAAACTGCCTTCTTCCTGCATGCACCATTTGGGTAAGAAGAAGAAAATGGAGGTGTTATATTTATGTTGTAAATCAAAAGTCACAATTACAATTCGGGGTCAAAGAATGGATCAATGGTTTATATTTTTGAAGTCAAAGAAAAAGGAAAAAGGAGAAGCAACTAGGTAAGGATTCAAGCTAACTCTAATCATTGTTGCTGTCACATCTCTCCTCTACGTCTCTGATCTGAATTTTGGAGAAGAAAATAAAGTCAGAGATATTAAATCAAGCTCAAGTTTTGGAAGCTTGGCTCTTATTTAACAGGGTAAACGGTCAGAAATTGAAGTAAGGAGAGTGAACACACTGTTTGGGACTTCATAGCTTTCAAGCTAAACCTTCTTCTCCTTCATGGTTTTATATTGAATTTTCTATTGTTCAGTTTTATCTTTGTTTCTTATCAATGAAAAAAAGCATTATGTGAGATATCAGTAAAAATCATTGAGAGAAAAAATAAAGAGAGTAATCTTGGAGAAAAACCAGAAATTATTTCAAACTCTTTTGTATGTATTTCTGTTCCATATACATGATCCTAAGAGGATTTTCTTGCTAAGTTGGGTAAGCATTTAGTGGTTAAAAGTCTAGGGAGTAAACCTAGTCAAATTAAGTTTGGGTAAAAGTTTGGTTTATCTCTAATATGATTGGGTAGAATCCTTGAAAATTGGTATATGTAATTTTTGAGAACGATAGTAAAAATTCTACCACAGTTATGGTGGAGACTAGATGTAGGCCATATTTCACAAGGTGGTTGAACCAGGATATATGGATATATCATTTTCCCTTCTCTGTTCTGTTTTTCTATTTTTCATTCGATAAGAGACAAAATGAAATTGACTCCTGTTTAATCTATCTCACATAAGACACAATAGCTCAGAGGATTCTAAAATAACTTGCTTGCTCTGTTCCTAATCAATCATGTAGAGACAAAAGTAAATTGTCTCCTGTATTATCACTTTGCAAACTCAACAATAAATCTGAGAGCAATGCTATGGTGTAGATGTCAAAAAGTTTCTACACATAAGAAATTTGCGTGGCTTGTGTTTAGAGAAAACAAGTGTTCTCTTTTATTTTTTTGGCCATTCAAAAAGGATATATAGGACTTGACACATTTCAATTTTTTCAGAATTTTTGCAGTGTATTAAAAGAATGAATTAAAATTAAGTTAGTTTGTTACTTTTTTTTTATTGGATCAACTACTTTGAGTAATTTTTTTACTTTGGGCCCAAAATTCTGAGCAACAAAAATTAAAAGAGCAATATAACAGGAATTAATAATAAATCATTAACTTTCAGTCATTTTTATACTATAATCGAAGATAGTTTTCAGTATTATGAATTTTATTAACGCAAAATAAATAAATATAAACTAAATAAGAACGAATGATCTAATTATTATTCGTATAGTATGGTTAGTTAAGAAATTAAAGTTAAGTTTTTAATGTTTTTAATATATTGAAAAAAATGTGAAATATTTAAATAAATAAATAAATCAACGTATTAATTAAGAGAAAATGAGTTGGGAAATACCTATTAAATTTAAGTAAGGAGTATAAGATTTTTTTACAAACCTTATCCCCTATTTCATAGTGTTATTGATTAACATGCTTTCATTATATTTGTTTTTGAAAAGATGCTTTTATTATAGTTGATAAAAAGCAAATTTGTCAATAGTAATGTTAGATAACCAAACAGCCAACATTAGTTTTTTTTTTAATTTATTTTATTTATCTCAAATTTCAAAGTTTAAATAATAAATTTTTATTCTTAATTTTAAATTATAATCCTAAAGTATTTGAGAAGAAAATTATCATAAATAAAACAAACTATAAAGTATATAAATGAATTTATATTTAATAGCATTTAAAATAATATATATTCACTAAAATAAGATTTTTTTTTCAATTTTACTTTCGATTAAAAAAATATACCAATTTTTTGTTTCCTCAAAATTATTTCAATATTTGCTATAGTATAGTTTTTTCGTGAAAACATTAATAAAACATTATAAATATGTGGTGGGGTTGGTTTGATTTTGGTTTGATTAATTAATAGTAATTATATATATTATCATGTTATAGATTCATTAATAGATGAGCTTTTTATGGTAGGTAATAGTATTTTAGCGGATTTTGTGATCGTTGCTCCATTTTTTTTGTTTTAGTTAGATATGATTGCTCCTTTCAACTCCTTTCAATTTCAGTTACGTTGTTCTTTCAATCCCTGTTGCTCAAAATTTTGGATTCAAGGTTAAAAAAAATTACTAAAAGTAGTTGACCCAACAAAAAAAAATTAACAAACCAACTTAATTTTAATTCATTCTTTAAATACACTGCAAAATTCTGAAAAAGCTGAAATGTGTCATGTCCTATATACTTTGTTTGAATGGCCAAAACAGTAAAAGAGGACACTTGTTGTCTTTAAATACAAGCCACGCAAGTTCCTCATGTGTAGAAGCTTTTTGACTTCTACACCGTAGCATTGCACCAACTATGATCTAAGTCCATTTTGAGGTTAAAAAAAATTAAAATTTTAAAAGAAGCCATAGATTCAATCCCCCTTTCTCTAGGCCTTTGATAACCTTCAATTGGTATTAAGACCCAGGTCTCAAGGAATCAAGCTTTATATCTTGGAACAAAGATCCAATAGCCAACAACATGGGTGCAAATATCATGGCTACACACTCACTGTGGGTCAGTCCAATAATAGACCTCCCTTCTTCAATCACAAGAACTACACCTACTGGATGGAGAAAATGCAGATATTTGTATAGTTCGTTGATTATAACATTTGGAAGATCATTATGAATGGTCTGCAAGTCCCAACAAAAACAAGCACTGAAGGAGTGGTGACTAACAAAGAAGAACTGAATGGAACGATAAAGACAAGAAGAAAGTGGAGCTAAACACAAAGACAATAAATATGATGCATTGCTCAATTAGCTTTGAGGAATATCGGAAGGTATCAAGGTGCAAACAGCAGAAACAATTTGGGATAAATTCCAAGTCACTCATGAAGGCACCGATCAAGTTGAGAAAGCAAGGATTGATATGCTAAGAAAGGAATATGAGATATTCACGATGAAGGAAGGAAAAACCATTGATGAGATATCTGAAAGGTTTTTGGTCATCATCAATAGCTTGGATGCTATGGGAATGACTCACATTAAACAAGTGCTAGTAAGAAAAATACTTAGAAGTCTCACTAAAGAATGGGAAACAAACGCAACCGTCATCTCTGAAAGTAGCAATCTAAATAAAATATCATACGATGAGTTGAGAGGAAAACTACTTGCATATGAAACCACCCATATGAACCAAGACATAAAAAAGAAAGGAGTGACCTTGAAATCCAATATTGATAGTTTTTTAGATTCCAATGACAGTCTTTTAGATGACAAAATTGTGTTTTTTTTCTAAGACATTGAGAAGACTCATGAGAAGCAAAGAAAAGAGTAAAGGCTCAAGTTCAAGAAACACAAGAGGGACTTCAGCAAGATCATTTGTCATCACTGCAAGGAAGCTGGTTATTTCAAGTATGATTGTTCTAAACTCAAGAATGAGGACATGATGAAGAAAGACAAGAAGAAGGTGTTGATGGCATCATGAGAAGACTTGGAAAATGACTTCGAAGATGAAGAAGAGTTCAAACACGAAGCACAACCTTGTTTCATTGCTAACCAAGATCAAGTTGAAGAGGTTTGTCTTGCATCCAAAAGGAAGAAACGCATGTGATATTTTGATAGCGGATGTTCAAGGCATATAACCGGGAAGTCCATATTCTTCATCAAACTCAGTGAGTACAATGGAGGATTTGTGACTTTCGGTGATGATGACAAAGGCAAGATCATTGCTAGAGGTAAAGTGGGTAAGAACTTTTCTACTTGCATTGACAATGTATTTTTGGTTGATGGATTAAGACATAATCTTTTGGGCATTAGCCAACTTTGAGACATAGGTTATTGGATACATTTCAAAAAGATTAGAATGTCTTGTATGAATATTCTGGTAAAGTGTTATTTTGTAGCTAAAAGATACGATAATGTGTATGGCCTCACACTAGATAATCTTAAAAGTCAAATTATAGCATGTTTTAATTCCATGAATTCTGAAAAATAGCTATGGCATAAAAAGCTAGGTCATGCTAGCATGTTTCAAATAGCCAAGTTAGTAAAAGAAATTTGTGAAAAGTCTTCCTAAAATAAAATTTGACAAAGATATTACTTGTGATGCATGCTGTTCCGAGGGTTACCTGAAACTGTAGGTCGATCTCGGACGAGATCTTCTGTACTAGTCGAAGATGTTGTGTCCGACTTGTTGGACTTGATGATGGTACTGATCCTTCGTCATCGGAGGGTGGTGGTACCTGCAAGGGACTCTGATGCTTAAGTTAGGAAGGGTATTAAGCAGGTTTTATGTAGAATCAGAGTATGAGTTATACCTGGGTGCTCCAGTGTATTTATAATGGTGTAGGGCGACCTTCTTAGATAAGATAGGTTAGTTATCTTATCTTATCTTTGAGTGATGTCATCTTATCTTCAAAGAAACCGCCCTTCTCTCTGTAGGCTTGGGCTGCCTCTGGATTTGGGGCGTGTTCCTCTATCTGGGCCCTTTTCTGGGCTTTCCTGGCAATTTTGGCTGAGCTCTTTGAGAAGAGGTCGGATAGTCTGACATGAAGAGGTCGGTTGCTTTATCGCCAGACATCCCAGTTCGGGCAGCTTGACCCGGGGTATGAACAGTGCCCTTACTCGAGCTCGGTTTTTATTTTGGAGGTCGAGTCTTGGTTTTAGGACTTCGAACCTTCTTGGGTAAAACTGAATTTGAGCATTTTGTCGATTTTATCTTTGTAGAGTTCCTTTTTTGAATGCGAAACATTTCCTCTTTCGTTTCCTTTGAAAACGCGCGCTTTGTATTAGCGTCCTAGCCTTGGGAATGCGCGAGGCTTTTTAATGCCCTCATTAATGGGTATTTAATGCCCCGTTTTTCTTTTATTTTAAATTTTACACACAAAAACGGTTTTCCTGTTCTCTGTAACTTCCCTTTTTCTTTCTCACTTTTTTGTTTTTCGCCTGTCATCTGTATTTTCACGTTTCTCCTTGCAACATTGTTTGGTGATCGTAGGTGCTTTCTTTGCTTTCGACGGTAATTCCTGGTTTCTTCGTCTTCAACTTCCTTCTGTGCTCTTCTCCTTTTCCAGGTTGGTTTTGCTTTTTCTTTCGTCGTCTATTTTTGCTGCTCTGTATAATTCTTTGGTGAAGTTTTGATTTTGACTGAGTGCATGTTGGAAAGCTTGAATCTTTGCATATTAGCATGCTCGGTTTATCACTGTGATGCATGTTTTCTGGTTTCCTTTTGACCTTATGTATGCTTTTGGGTGAATTTTTCTGGTTTGGCTCCTTTAGGGCTTCGTATGTTAGTGTTGCTTTCTGAACTGTTGTTTTTGAGAAAGGTTGCTCCTTTTGATGGCTTTTGTCCTGTTGATCGTTTTTCTTTGATAGAGACGATATTTTTTCTTTGATTTTCGCCTTTTTCTTCTCGAGACGTTGCTTGTTGGGAGAGGGTTATTTTCTCTGCTGAGGGTTTTATTGGGATGTTTAGCTTTTGTAGATTTTTCCTGAGACTTTACTCTGTCATTACCTCCAAAGGATGCCCCTGGACCTCGGTGTGCGTCTTGGCGTCTTCCTTTTACTGTTTGTGTGCTCGAGGTCGCGTCATCCGAGTTGCTTCCATATTGCCCGAGTTTGTTTTTGGGTTAGTAATCCGTTTCCTTTTCCTTTTTTGTAGGATTAGTTGGCCATGTCCTCTCGCAAAAATATTATCGAGGCGTCTTCTAAGGTTCCTAAGGGGATGTCCGACTGGTTGGACTCCTTTGTGTTACTATGTGTATCTCTAGCTAACTCAAAATTCTTTGAGGAGCTTAGGAAACATCATCAGATATGTAGTAGTGAGAATCAAGAACGCAACTATGAGTTGGTGGCACCCGATTCTGACGACAGGGTCTGCTTTCCTGTTCCGACCCAGGGGGAGCGTCCCTTCTTTTACGCATATGATTTCTTTTTTAGCCAGATGAACATTACCCTTCCTTTTACTTCCTTCGAGACCGACTTGTTGTGGTCTTGTAATGTAGCCCCATCTCAGCTTCATCCGAATTCTTGGGGTTTTATTAAGATTTTTCAGCTGGTTTGTCATGAATTCGGTGTTACGCCTTCTTTAACTCTTTTCTTGTATCTGTTTGTGTTCACCAAGCCTGGAACTACCAAAAAGAAAGCTTCTTGGATTTCTTTTAGGTCAGCCCAAGGACATAAGGTTTTTTCCATGTATGATGAGTCTTTCCGAGATTTTACGAATTACATTTTCAAGATCCGAGCTGTTGAAGGAGCTCGTCCTTTCTTTTTGGATGAGAATGGCGAGCCTCGTTTCCCTTTAGAATGGCAAAGGAATGTAGTGGTATCTAGGTATACCTGGGAGATGTTAGACGAGGTTAAGCAAGCTTTTGTTGCTATTTTGGAGGATATTTGGAGGGAACCTCCCCATCTTGAGACTAAGAGATTTTTGGGGGATCCATCCTTGATCCGTACTGTGCTGGGTATTATAAACTGTGTCTCCATTTGTATTATTTTCTACCTTCTTTTCTAGTTTGTAAGCTGCTGTATTTTTATTATTTTTCAGAGATGTCGAAGAACAATGACTTGTTGAAGGCTTTTAAGAAGGCGAGGAAGACTACCGCGGCTCAGAACGTCCCGACCAAGGTGGTTGGTGAAGGGTCCTCCCAGGTTTTGTCGAAGTCGTCTGTCCCGAGCTCTCCTGGACCGAGGAGGACGATCCCTACTCCTCGGGTTCGTTTGGCCGATCCTTCGCAGACTTCCGCTGCTACCTCTTCCTCCACTGGCGCTCCTCCTCCGAAAAAACAAAAAGCTGCGGAGCCTTTTAACCTTGATGCTCCTGATTTTGACACCGTCGAGTTTGTGGACCAGTAGATCGGTCCTTATGGTACCATGCCCACTTACGATGTTTCTCTTCTTCTCCATTTGGAATTCATTACTCGGAGTAGTGTCAAGATGGCACATATGGGTGTGGCTTTATATCGGATGGCCCAATATCTTCCCATTCATGCTACGTGAGCTTTTATGGAGGAGGCTAAATCGGAGTTTGATTAGATAAAGAGTCTGAAGGAGGAACTAGAGAAGAAGGTGACCAAGCTGGAGAAGGAATTGGAGGGCGAAAAGGCTAGCTCTCTTGCCTTGGCGGCTTCTGTGAGATTGGCTGAGGATACGGCATTGAAGTACAAGGATAGCTATGTCACGACCTATAGAGAGATGATGCGTCTCAGGGATGATTTAGAGTCTGCTCGAGCTGATTATCCTGAAGGTCACCTTGTAGGCAGTGTAAATGCTGCTTATGAGAACCTGAAGGAGCAGGTTCGAATACTTGCACCCGAGCTCGACCTTACTCTCTTCAGTTTAGATAATGTTGTGAGAGATGGTAAAATCGTTCTTGATGACCTTGATGATGATGATGTCGTCCCTCTTTCCATGCCTACCACAAGACCTCTGTCGCGCCGACCTCTTTACCTCCTTCAGTCGAGGTTAGTCATCCTAAGTCAGAACCTGATTGCCAAATCTTGAACCGGAATGACGGGACAGTGGATGCGGTGCCTCTCCAGACTCGTCCTCCTTCATCTCGCGTTGATGCTGCTGGGAAGTCTTTGGGTCCTCAATGATTATTCTGGATGTTTTGTGTAGTCATCCCGACTTCTTAGATAAGATAAGTTAGTTATCTTATCTTATCTTTGAGTGAGGTCATCTTATCTTCAAAGGAACCACCCTTCTCTCTGTAGGCTTGGGCTGTCTCTGAATTTGGGTCGTGTTCCTCCATCTGGGCCCTTTTCTGGGCTTTCCTGGCAATTTTGGCCGAGCTCTTTGAGAAGAGGTTGGATAATCTGACCTGAAGAGGTCGGTTGATTTATAGCCAGACATCCCGGTTCGGGTAGCTTGACCCGGGGTATGAACCCATGCCAAATGGGAAAACAAACAAAAAGCTCATTTAAATCAAAGTCTAAGTGAATTGCTATATATTGATCTTTTTGTGCTAACTAGGACTCAAAGTCTAGGTGATAAATATTATGGCTTGGTTATTGTGGATGATTACACCAGATTTGGTTGGGTTATTTTTCTTGTACATAAAAATGATGCTTTTTTGGCTTTTGAAGTGTCTAGCAAAAAGGTCTAAAATGAAAAAGAATTGAAATTTATTTATATTATAAGTGACAATGGAAAGGAATTTGAAAATAATTATTTTGAAAACTTTTACGGAACTAGGGATTTCATATAACTTCTCTTGTCCAAGAATTTCTCAACAAAATGGTGTTACTGAACGAAGAAATATAATCCTCAAGAAATGGCTAGAGTCATGTTATGTGAAAGCAATGTCCCTAAGTTTCTTTGGGTTGAAACGGTCAACACGACGTGTTACATTTTGAATAGAACAATCATTAACATGTTTTTTAAGAAAACTCCTTATGAATTATGGAAAGAAACCCCTCCAAATATTAAATATTTTCATATCTTTGGATGTAAATGTTTTGTGTTGAACACTAAAGATAACTTGGAAAAGTTTGATCCAAACACTTAGGAATACATTTTCATTGGATAGAAAAGTTATTGGATTTGAGTGCATAAAAGGAATGAAAAATGGAATTACAAGGTTTAATTATAAGCAGTGATAATAAGATGGTTAATGTTTCGAGATGCTTTGTCCTTTTGGATTAACTCAGGTATTACTGTCTTCTTCAATTATGAATGATTTTTTCTATGGCAGGCTGTATGTGATCAACGTCGTACGGCCACGGTCGCCAATCTCCTCCAGATCTGAACCCCAGGGTTAGTGCGGATCCATTTTGATTGAGGGTGAAGCTCTTGCAGTCCATTCTCCTTAATGATCATACTCAAAACGCCACAGACAAGGTCAAATCTTCCGAATCAGAGAATGCTGCGCCTTTGGGTTCTAGCCTCTACCACAGAGACCCTAAACTTCCTATACCTCGGCTGAACTGGTGTCTCGAGAAGTCCCCAACGAAGTCGTAGATAAGCCGTCTAAGAGATGTATAATCAAGCTGGCGGTTCGATGCTTTCCAGTCACCAATTTACATGAACCCAAGAAGAATACGGGTGGTTGTCAGGCACGCGGTCTTAGTATGAAGAACGTAGATGATTGTCACAGGTCATTCCATTCATCAAGTTGAAGAACGAAGATACATCTTAGAATTGAATCAAACACGGATTGAAAAGAAATAGTATTACTTTTATTAATTCATAGAACTCAGCAGGGCTCCTCCCCTCAACCTAAGAGGTTTAGAAACTGATACTGATAGGAAACACAATGATAAAACGAAAATATGGCCTAGAGGTCTGTATGATTATGTAAAATATCCCTTAAATACTAAACTAATGACTAAGGATTACATAAGAAAGGGTAAAACAGTCTTTTAGTGCTAAAATCCACTTCGGGGGCCCATTTGGTGAGTGCTTAGGCTGAGTTTTGATGAGATCCACGTGCTATGAGACTTAGAATGGGGCAGGAGGCTGGCATTGGACGCCAGTTTTGGGCCTTCTAATCTGAAGTAAAGTATAAACTATTATATATTGCTGGAAAGCCCTGGAAGTGAGATTTCCATAGCCGTTGAGAACGCTCTATCTGGACTTTTGTAGCTCTAGAAAAGCTCTTTCGAGTGCAAGGAGGTCAGATCCGGACAGCATCTGAAGTGCTTTCTCTGTCTCTGAATCAGACTTTTGCTCCAGCTCCTCAATTTCAGCCAAAAATTACCTGAAATTGCACAAAAACACACAAAATCAAAGTAGAATCCAAAAATGTGAATTTAACACTAAAACCTATGAAAACTTAATAAAAATTAAACAAAACATGCTAAAAACTATATGAAAATTATGCCAGAAAGCGTATAAAATATCCGCTCATCACAACACCAAACTTAAATTGTTACTTGTCCCCAAGCAACTAAAAACACAGTAAGATAAAAAGAAGAGGAAGATACAATAAATCTCAGAGTTTCCAATGAAGCTCAGTATCAAATAGATGAGTGGGACTTAGAAGCTTTTTGCTTCTGAATAGTTTTGGCATCTCAGTATCCATTGAAACTCAGAAATATTGGTCTCTTTAGGAACTTAGAATCCAAATGATATTATTGACTCTCCTAGTTTATTTCTTTTTTATTCTTAAACACAGCTTTTAGAGTCTTGGCCATGACCCTAAGCACTTTGTTTTCCAGTATTACCACCGGATACATAAATGGCACAGACACTTTAACTGAGTGAACCCTTTCGGATTGTGATTTAGCTTTGCTAGAATCCCCAGATAGAGGTGTCCAGTGTTCTTAAGCACACTCTTTTTGCTTTGGATCACGACTTTAACTACTCAGTCTCAAGCTTTTAACTTAACACCTTCACATCACAAGCACATGGTTAGGGACAGCTTGGTTGAGCCGCTTAGGCTAGTATTTTATTCTTTATAGGCCCTCCTAACCATTGATGCTCAAAACCTTAGATCCTTTTACCCTTGTCTTTTGGTTTAAAGGGTTACTGGCTTTTTGCTCTTGCCTTTTGGTTTAAAGAGCTATTAGCTTTTTTTGCTTTTTATTTATTTATTTTTTTCGCCATTTTATTTTTTCGCATGCATATAAATTTATTTTTCTTTTATTACAACAGGCTTTTTCTATTTCTTTTTGCTGCTTTTTCTTACTTCAAGAATCAATTTTTGGATTTTTCAGATTACCAATAATACTTTTCTTTTATCATCATTCTTTCAAGAGCCAACATTCTAAAATTCTAACTTCAAATATGCACTGTTCATTCATACATTCAGAAAACTTAAGCGATGCCACTACATCAAGATAATTGAACTATTCTTATTATAAACTTGAAATTCATGTATCTCTCAATTCTTTTCAAATAAAATTTTCTTTTAAGCAAGGTGAAGGATATATGGAACATTTTATAGCCTTAAGACATAGATGATCATGCAACAAGAACAAGAGAACAGACTATAAAACATAATAGAAAATAGAAAAAGGTAACATGAGAAAAAGGAATTAAGAGAATGAATCCACCTTAGTGATGGCGGCTATTACTCCTCCTTGAGGATCCAATGTGGTGCTTGATCTCTTCAATGTCACGCCATTGTCCTTGTTGCCATACTTAGGAGTGGTAGAAGTCAAAAAGCAAAGATTTTGCAACACCAAACTTAAGAGTTTTGCTCGTCTTTGAGCAAATATGAACAATGGGGAAGAATAGAGTAGAAGATGGTGGTGTGGGTGGGGATTCTGTGGGACCTACTGGTCCTGAGAGGCCAGGACAATTGAATTTCCTACCCTCCATGGCTCGCTGGCTGGCGTTCAACGCCAGCAAGACACTCCATCTAGAGTGTTCTGTTTTCATTGCTGAATCTTTTTGTTCTCTGTTCTGACTACTGCACATGATCACAAACATTAAAAAGCAAGGGAAATCTCTAAAAATAAACTAAAATAAACTCAAATAAAAATAAACAAAAGAAATAAGAACAGAAATACTTTTCTCATGGTTGCGTTGCCTCCCAACAAGCGCTTCTTTAATGTCATTAGCTTGACGGACAACTCCTTTCAAGGAGGAAGATAGTCATAGAGGAATAAATCCTTACTCCTTACTAGGAGCTTCCTTCCTGTGCTCTCATGGATTAGCGTGAGACGCTCAAGAGACAGGATCTTATTCACTGCATGAGGCAGAGTTGGGCTTGCAGCAATATGCTGGTGTCCCTTAGTACCATTTCCCTCTTCCATGGTGAATACCATGATGAGGTAAGTGATCATTACCATTTTTCATGGTGAAAAGCCTTCAGTAGGGATATTTTTGTTTTTCCAGCCCCTAGGTATCTTCCTTTTGGGGCCATCCTCCTTGGTGGATAGTATACATTTGGTATGCGAAATCGTAAATCACACTTTTCACAACTCCGCATAGTTGACCAGCAAGTGCACTGGGTCGTCCAAGTAATACCTTACGTGAGTAAGGGTCGATCCCACGGAGATTGATGGCTTGAAGCAAGCTATGGTCATCTTTTAAATCTCAGTAAGGCGGATTCAAATGGTTATGAGATTTTAGTAGTTAAAAGATAGATAAAGCGGAAAATAAAATAATGTTACTTATGTAGTTCCTTGGTGGGAATTTCAGATAAGCGTTTAGAGATGCTTTGTTACCTCTAAACCTCTGCTTTCCTACTGTCCTCATCCAATCATGCGTACTCTCTTCCATGGCAAGCTATATGTTGGTGGATCACCGTTGTCAATGGCTACCATCTGTCCTCTCAGTGAAAACATGTCATCTACGGTTTCCCGCATGGCTAATCAGTTATCGGTTCTTGATCATGTCAGAATAGAATACATTTATTCTTTTGCACACTGTCACTGTGCCCAACAGTCACGAGTTTGAAGCTCGTCAGAGTCATCCCATCCCAAATCCTACTCGGAATACCACAGACAAGGTTTAGAATTTTTGGATCTCAAGAATGTTGCCAATTGATTCTAGCTTATACCACGAAGGTTCTAACGTCACGGATTCGAATAGAAGAGTATATCTTGGAGGAGAAGTAGGTGTGAATTGAATAGAAGAACAATAATACTTGCATTAATACTCGAGGAACAGCAGAGCTCCTCACCTTAATCTGTGAGGTGTAGAACCTCCACCGTTGAAAATACATAAGAACAAGGTATAGGCATGGCCGAATGGCCAGCCTCCCCAAATAGCATAATACAATCGAAATAGGGTTTAAAGACCTGATCAAAGGATCGAAAAGTGGTCCAAAGATGTGAATACAATAGTAAAAAGTGCTATTTATACTAAACTAGTAAACTAGGTTTACAGAAAATGAGTAGATAGTGCAGAATTCCACTTTCGGGACCCACTTGGTGTGTGTTTGGGCTGAGCATTAAAGCTTTCACGTGCATAGTCTCTTCTTGGAGTTCAAACGCCAGTTTTGGTGCTAGTTTGGGCGTTTAACTCCAGCTTTGGTGCCAATTCTGGCGTTTTACGCTAGAAAAGGGTCTCTGGTGAGCGTTTGGATGCCAATATGGGCCATCAAATATCGAGCAAAGTATGGACTATTATACATTGCTGGAAAATCCACTTCGAGTGCAGAGAGGTCAGAATCCAACAGCATCTGCAGTCCTTTCTCTGCCTCTGAATCAGATTTTTGCTCAGGTCCCTCAATTTCAGCCAGAAAATACTTGAAATCAAAGAAAAACACACAAACTCATAGTAAAGTCCAGAAATGTGATTTTTGCATAAAAACTAATAAAAATATACTAAAAAGTAACTAAAACATACTAGAAACTACCTAAAAACAATGCCAAAAAGCATATAAATTATCCGATCATCACAATACCAAACTTAAATTGTTGCTTGTTCCCAAGCAACTAAAAATAAAATAGGATAAAAAGAAGAGAATATACAATAAATCCCAAAATATCAATGAACCTTAGTTCTAATTAAATGAGCGGGACTTGTAGCTTTTTTCTTCTGAACAGTTTTGGCATCTCACTTTATCCTTTGAAATTCAGAATGATTGGCAACTATAGGAACTCAGAATTAAGATAGTGTTATAGATTCTCCTAGTTCAGTATGTTGATTCTTGAACAAGCTACTTATGAGACTTGGTCGTGACCCTAAGCATCTTGTTTTCTAGTATTACCACTGGATACATAAATGTCACAGACACATAACTGGGTAAACCTTTTCAGATTGTGACTCAGCTTTGCTAGAGTCCCCAATTAGAGGTGTCCAGAGTTCTTAAGCACACTCTTTTGCTTTGGATCACGACTTTAACCACTCAGTCTCAAACTTTTTACTTGGACCTTCATGATACAAGCACATGGTTAGGGACACCTTGATTTAGCCGCTTAGGCCAGGATTTTATTCCTTTGGGCCCTCCTATCCACTGATGCTCAAAGCCTTGGATCCTTTTTACCCTTGCCTTTTGGTTTAAAGGGCTACTGGCTTTTTCTGCTTGCTTTTTCTTTACTTTTTTTTCTTTTTTTTTTCTTTTTCTTTATTTTTTTGCCATTTTTCTTTTTCACTGCTTTTTCTTACTTCAAGAATCAAATTTATGATTTTTCAGATTATCAATAACATTTCTCCTTTTTTCATTATTCTTTCAAGAGCCAACAATTTTAATATTCATAAACTTCACTATAAAAAATATGCACTGTTCAAGCATTCATTCAGAAAATAAAAAGTGTTGCCACCACATCAAAATAATTAAACTAATTTCAAGATAGAATTCGAAATTCATGTACTTGTTGTTCTTTTGCAATTAGAAACATTTTTCAATAAAGAAAGGTGAAGGATTTATGGGACACTCATAACTTCAAGGCATAGACACTAGACACTAATGATCATGTAATAAAGACACAAACATAGACAAAACATAAAGCATAAGGAACGAACAACAGAAAAACAAATAACAAGGAAATTAAAGAATGGGTCCACCTTAGTGATGGCGGCTAGTTCTTCCTCTTGAAGATCCTATGGAGTGCTTAAGCTCCTCAATGTCTCTTCCTTCTTTGTTGCTCCTCTCTCATGGCTCTTTGGTCATCTCTTATTTCATGGAGGATAATGGAGTGCTCTTGGTGCTCCACCCTTAGTTGCTCCATATTGGAACTCAAATCTCCTAAAGAGGTGTTGAGTTGCTCCCAATAGTTGTGTGGAGAAAAATGCATCCCTTGAAGCATCTCAGGGATTTCTGGATAAAGGACTTCCTCATACTCTTGTTGAAGTTCATGAGTGGGCTCTCTTGTTTGCTCCATCCTCTTTTTAATGATGGACTCTTGAGATGAATCTCTCTATCTCCTATGACTCGGAGGTGGAAGCCACTGTCTTCCCTTTCCTCTTTCTAGAGCATTCTCCGTCCTTAGGTGCCAATAATGGTTATAGAAAAATAAAAAGCAATGCTTTTTCCCACACCAAACATAAAAAATTTGCTCGTCCTCGGGCAAAAGAAGAAAGAAAGGAGGAGAAGAAGAAGAAATAGAGGAGATGGAGGTGTGTGGGAATTCGGCCAAGGGGGTTAAGTGTTGGAGATGTATGAAATAGAAGGTGGTAAGGAGGGTTATATATATGGTAAGGGAGAGAGGGTAACCGTGTAGAGAATGGGTGGATTTGGGAGTGGAATGGTTTGAATTTGAATGGTGAGGTAGGTGGGTGTTGGGGAATAGTATTATGGAAATGTGTGAAGAAGAGGGAGAGTGAGGTAGGTAGGTGGGGATCCTGTGGGGTCCACAGATCCTGAGGTGTCAAGGAATTCTCATCCCTGCACCTTCCTAGCGTTTAAACTCCCACTGTGTGCCAAATCTGGCGTTGAACGCCAGTTCTTCTACCTTTCCTGGCATTAAATGCCAGGCTGGTGCCCCTTTCTGGCGTTTAATGCCAGCCAGACACCAGACAGCCCTTTCTGGTGTTAAACGTCAGTCTGGCTACCAGTTCTGGCGTTTAACAAACAGATTGGGCATTAAACGCCCATTCTGCTATCCTTACTGGCGTTTAAACGCCAGTAAGCCTGTCCTCCAGGGTGTGCTATTTTTGATGCTATTTTTCATTTTGCTTTAATTTTGTAGTTGTTTTTATGACTTCACATGATCATCAACCTAAACAAAACATAAATTAACATAGATAAATAAAATTGGGTTGCCTCCCAATAAGCACTTCTTTATTGTCAATAGCTTGACAAGAAGCTCTTATAGAGCTTTAAAGATACTCAGAGCATGATTGTGGCCTCCCAACACCAAACTTAGAGTTTGAGTGTGGGGGTTTTGCTTGACTCTGTATTGAGAGAAGCTTTTCATGCTTCCTCTCCATGGTTACAGAAGAAGATCCTTGAGTCTTAAACACAAGGTGGTCCTCATTCAGTTGAAGGACTAACTCTCCTCTGTCCACAACAATCATAGCCCTTACTGTGGCTAGGAAGTGTATTCCAAGGATGATGGATTCATCCTCATCTTTCCTAGTGTCAAGGATTATGATGTCAGCAGGAATGTAAAGGCCTTCAACCTTCACCAAAACATCCTCTACAAGTCCATAAGCCAGTTTCATTGATTTGTCTGCCATCTCTAGTGAGATTCTTATAGCTTGTACCTCAAAGATCCCTAGTTTCTCCATTATAGAGAGTTGCATGAGGTTTACACTTGACCCTAGGTCACACAGAGCCTTCTCAAAGGTCATGGTGCCTATGTTGCAAGGTATTAAGAACCTTCTGGGATCCTCTTTCTTCTGAGGTAACTTCAGTTGAACCAATGCATTTAGTTCACTGATGAGCAATGGAGGTTCATCCTCCCAAGTCTCATTACCAAATAATTTGGCATTTAGCTTCATGATTGCTCCTAGATACTGAGCAACATGCTCTTCAGTAATAAATTCATCTTTTTTAGAGGATTAATACTCATCAGAGCTCATGAATGGTAATAGGAAGTTCAGTGGAATATCTATGATCTCTAGATGAGTCTCAGACTCCTTTGGTTCCTTAATAGGGAACTCCTTGTTGGCCAGTGGACGTCCCATGAGGTCTTCCTCACTGGGAATCACTGTCTTTCCCTCCTCTACAGGTTTGGCCATATTGGACGTGTAGATGGCCTTGCACTCTCTTTTTGGATTCTCTTCTGTATTGCTTGGGAGAGTACTAGGAGGAGTTTCAGTAACTCTTTTACTCAGCTGACCCACCTGTGCCTCCAAATTTTTTATGGAGGACCGTGCCTTAGTCATGAAACTGAGAGTGGCCTTAGATAGATCAGAGACTATGTTTGCTAAGCCAGAGAGGCTCTGCTCAGAATTCTCTATCTATTGCTGAGAAGATAATGGAAAATGTTTGCTATCGCCAAACCTATTTCTCCTACCATTATTGTTATTGAAGCCTTGTTGAGGCTTCTGTTGATCCTTCCATGAGAAATTTGGATGATTCCTCCATGAAAAATTATAGGTGTTTCCATAGGATTCTCCCATGTGATTCACCTCTTCCAATGCAGGATTCTCAGGGTCATAAGCTTCTCCTTCAGAAGAGGCTTCTTTAGCACTGCTGGATGTAGCTTGCAATCCAGTCAGATTCTGAGAAATCATATTAACTTGCTGAGTCAATATTTTGTTCTGAGCCAGTATGGCATTCAGAGTATCAATCTCAAGAACTTCTTTCTTCTGAGTCATTCCATTATTCATAGAATTTCTTTCAGAAGTGTACATAAACTGGTTATTTGCAACCATCTCAATGAGTTCCTGGGCTTCTGCAGGCATTTTCAGATGAAGGAATCCACCAGCAGAATGATATAGTGACATCTTTGACATTTCAGACAGACCATCATAGAATATACATACGATGCTCCATTCTGGAAACATGTCAGAAGGACACCTTTTGGTTAATTGCTTGTATCTTTCCCAAGCTTCATAGAGGGATTCACCTTC
This sequence comes from Arachis hypogaea, assembly GCF_003086295.3. Taxonomy (NCBI): domain Eukaryota; kingdom Viridiplantae; phylum Streptophyta; class Magnoliopsida; order Fabales; family Fabaceae; genus Arachis; species Arachis hypogaea. The sequence continues at coordinate 49,514,730 of NC_092042.1, read as the reverse complement.
CTTCTGTCTGAAGGTTTGGATGTCCAGTCTGAGCTTACTCGTCTTTTGAGGTGGAAAGAATTTGGTCAAGAAGGCATTGACTAGCTTGTCCCAAAAGTTCAGGCTTTCTCTAGGTTGTGAGTCCAACCATGTTCTATCTCTGTCTCTTACAGCAAAGGGAAAAAGCATAAGTCTGTAGACCTCAGGATCAACCCCATTGGTCTTAACAGTATCACAGATCTGCAAGAATTCAGATAAGAACTGATGAGGATCATCTAATGGAAGTCCATAAAACTTGCAGTTCTGCTGCATTAGAGAAATTAATTGAGGCTTAAGCTCAAAGTTGTTTGCTCCAATGGCAGGAATTGAGATGCTTCTTCCATAGAAGTTGGAAGTTGGTGCAGCATAGTCACCAAGCATCTTCCTTGCATTGTTGTTGGGTTCGGCCATCTCTGCTTATTTTTCGAATTCTTCTGTAAGGTCCTCTCCAGAGTGTTGTGCTTTAGCTTCTCTTAGCTTCCTCTGCAGAGTCCTTTCAGGTTCAGAATCAGCTTCAACAAGAATGTTTTTGTCCCTGTTTCTGCTCATGTGAAAAAGAAGAGAATAGAAAAGAAGGGAAATCCTCTATGTCATAATATAGAGATTCCTTTATGTGAGTAGAAGAAGAGAAGAAGAGAAGAATGAGGTAGAGAGAAAATAAAGAGAATTCGAACACAGAGAGGGAGAGAAGGTTCAAATTTTAAGAAGAAGAGAGGTGTTAGTAATTAAATAAATAAATAGAAAGAGATGAGAGAGAAGAGAAATTCGAAAATTAATTAAAAGAAAAGAAAAATATTTTTGTTTTTATTTTAATTATTAGTTAGTATTTGAAAATTAAGAAAGGAATAAAATAAAATTAGAGTTTAAAACATTTAGCTAATTAAAAAGATTTTTGAAAAAGTTGTGAGTGGTTTTCAAAAATTGGAGAGAGAAAAGTAGTTAGGAAGTTCTGAAAAAGATAAGAATTAGTAAACCTTTTTTAAAATCAAACAAAAAGTCAAGTAGTTAATTGAAAAAGATTTGAAAATAAATTTTGAAAAGATAAGAAGTTAGAAGAAGATTTTGAAATTAAGTTTTGAAAAAGATATGATTGAATTCTATTTTAAAAAGATTTGATTTTTAAAATTAAAATTGATGACTTGATTAACAAGAAACTAAAAGATATGATTCTAGAATTTAAAGATTGAATCTTTCTTAACAAGAAAGTAACAAACTTAAAATTTTTTTTGAATCAAATCCTTAATTGTTAGCAAGGTTTTTGAAAATATGAAATGAAAATAAGAAGAAGATTTTGAAAATTAATTTTTAAAATTTTTGAAAATATTAAGAAGAAAAATGAAAAAGATTTGAAAAGATAGAATTTTTAAATTGAAATTTTAACTTGACTAACAAGAAACAACTAAATTTTAAAAATCTTTGACTAAGTCAACCCAAAAATTCGAAATTTATGAGTGTAATAAGGAAAAGATATTTTTTATTTTTGAATTTTAATGAAGAAAGAGAAAAACAAAAAAATTGACTCAAAACATAAAAATTTTGGATCAAAACCAATGATGCATGCAAGAACATTTTGAGTGTCAAGATGAACACCAAGAACACTTTTTGAAAAATTTTTAAGAAAAAAAACACATGCAAGACACCAAACTTAGAAATTTTTAATGCTTAGACACTAACAAATTAAAAATGCATATGAAAATCAAGAAAAGACACAAAACAAGAAAATCACAAGATCAAACAAAGGCAATCATCAAGAACAACTTGAAGATCAAGAAGAACATATACACGAGTTCTTGAAAAAATCTAGAAAAATAAAAACATGCAATTGATACCAACCTTAAAATTTGACTCTAGACTCAAACAAGAAACACAAAAATTTTTTATTTTATGATTTTATTAAAAAAAATTTTTTGAAAATTTTTTTGGAAAAACGAAAAAAGAAGAAAAAATTTTGAAAGATTTTTGAAAACTTTTTGAAAATAAAATAAAGGTTGAAACAAGAAGAAAATTACCTAATCTAAGCAACAAGATGAACCGTCAGTTGTCCAAACTCGAACAATCCCTGGCAATGGCGCCAAAAACTTAGTATGCGAAATTGTAAATCACACTTTTTACAACTCCGCATAGCTGACCAGCAAGTGCACTGGGTCGTCCAAGTAATACCTTACGTGAGTAAGGGTCGATCCCACGGTGATTGACGGCTTGAAGCAAGCTATGGTCATCTTGTAAATTTCAGTCAGGCAGATTCAAATGGTTATGAGATTTTAATAGTTAAAAGATAAATAAAGCGGAAAATAAAATAAAGTTACTTATGTAGTTCATTGGTGGGAATTTCAGATAAGCGTTTAGAGATGCTTTGTTGCCTTTGAACCTTTGCTTTCTTACTGTCCTCATCCAATCATGCGTACTCCCTTCCATGGCAAGCTGCATGTTGGTAGATCACAGTTGTCAATGGCTACCATCCGTCCTCTCAGTGAAAACATGTCATCTACGGTTTCCCGCATGGCTAATTAGCTGTCGATTATCGATCGTGTCAGAATAGAATACATTTATTCTTTTGCACACTGTCACTGCGCCCAACAGTCATGAGTTTGAAGCTCGTCACAATCATCCCATCCCAGATCCTACTCAGAATACCACAGACAAGGTTTAGACATTTCGGATCTCAAGAATATTGCCAATTGATTCTAGCTTATACCACGAAGGTTCTAACGTCACAGTTTCGAATGCTCTATTGTTAGGAGAGGTGATTCATATCCGTGGGTCAAAGACCAAAGAGAGTATACTCCAGCTATCATCCAATGACTATGTTGAATATCATGTAGACCGCTTTGTGGTTGTTAGGAACGCAGATCTTGGCTAAGCGAGTAACAAAGATTGGGTGATTGTCACGGGTCACCCCTTCATTCTAACTTAACTGAATTAAGTGCAAGAGTATATCTTGAAGGAGAAGTAGGCATGAATTGAATAGAAGAACAATAATACTTGCATTAATACTCGAGGAACAGCAGAGCTCCTCACCCTAATCTGTGAGGTGTAGAAACTCCACCGTTGAAAATACATAAGAACAAGGTCTAGGCATGGCCAAATGGCCAGCCTCCCCAAATAGCATAATACAATCGAAATAGGGTTTAAAGACCTGATCAAAGGATCGAAAAGTGGTCCAAAGATGTGAATACAATAGTAAAAAGTGCTATTTATACTAAACTAGTAAACTAGGTTTACAGAAAATGAGTAGATAGTGCAGAATTCCACTTTCGGGACCCACTTGGTGTGTGTTTGGGCTGAGCATTAAAGCTTTCACGTGCATAGTCTCTTCTTGGAGTTCAAATGCCAGTTTTGGTGCTAGTTTGGGCGTTTAACTCCAGCTTTGGTGCCAGTTCTGGCGTTTTATGCCAGAAAAGGGTCTCTGGTGGGCGTTTGGACATTTTATTTTGGGCCATCAAATATCGGGCAAAGTATGGACTATTATACATTGATGGAAAGCCCAAGATGTCTACTTCCTGCCCTATTCTGGCGTTAAACGCCAGAAACAGGATAGAAGCTGCAGTTAAACGCCCAAACTAGCATAAAAACTGGCGTTTAACTCCAAGAAAAGTCTCTACACATGAAAGCTTCAATGCTTAGCGTAAGCACACACCAAGTGGGCCTGGAAGTGGATTTCTGCATCATTTACTTATTTCTATAAACCCTAGTAACTAGTCTAGTATAAATAGGACCTTTTACTATTGTACTCACATCTTTTTGAATCTTTTTTAATTTTTTGGCTCTTTTGAGAACATCTTTGGATGATCTTTTGGTCACTTTTGGGAGGCTGGCCATTCGGCCATGCCTAGACCTTGTTCTTATGTATTTTTAACGGTGGAGTTTCTACACACCATAGATTATGGTGTGGAGTGGTGCACGAAATTGCAATCACACTTTTGCAATACGCACAACTAACCAGCAAGTGCACTGGGTCATCCAAGTAATATCTTACGTCAGTAAGGGTCGAATCCCACGGAGATTGTTGGCTTGAAGCAAGCTATGGTTATCTTATTAATCTTTGTCAGGATACCAATAGGATTCTTTAGCCTCAATTGTAAAAGTTAAATAAAAGGGTGTAAAAGGAGTAATTATTACGCAGTAGTGGAGAATATATTGGAGTTTTGGAGATGCTTTGTCTTCTGAATTCCTGTAACATAATGCTTCCTTAATTTCAAACATGCAAGGCTCCTTCCATGGCAAGCTGTATGTAGGGTGTCACCGTTGTCAATGGCTACTTCCCATCCTCTCAGTGAAAATGGTCCAAATGCTCTGTCACAGCACGGCTAATCATCTGTTGGTTCTCGATCATGTCGAAATAAGATCCATTGATCCTTTTACGTCTGTCACTACACCCAACACTCGCGAGTTTGAAGCTCGTCACAGTCATCCAATCCTTTAATCCTACTCGGAATACCACGGACATGGTTTAGACTTTCCAGATTCTCATGAATGCCGCCATCAATTCTAGCTTATACCACGAAGATTCTGATTAAGGAATCTAAGAGATACTCATTCAATCTGATGTAGAATAGAGGTAGTTGTCAAGCACACGTTCATTGATTGAGGAATGTGATGAGTGTCACGGATCATCACCTTCTTCATAGTGAAGCACGAATGAACATCTTAGATAAGAACAAGCGTGTTTGAATGGAAAACAGAAATAATTGCATTAATTCATCGAGACGCTGCAGAGTTTCTCACCCCCAATAATGGAGTTTAGAGACTCATGCCGTCAAAAGGTACAAAGTTTAGATCTAAAAATGTCACGAGATACAAAATAAATCTCTAAAAGTTGTTTAAATACTAAACTTGTAACCTAGGTTTACAGAAAATGAGTAAACTAGGATGGATAGTGCAGAAATCCACTTCTGGGGCCCATTTGGTGTGTGCTGGGGCTGAGACTTAAGCTTCTCACGTGCCCGGGCTGTTTCTGGAGTTGAACGCCAGGTTGTAACCTGTTTCTGGCGCTGAACGCCAAACTGTAACATGGAACTGGCGTTCGTCTATCTTCGCGCAAAGTATGAACTATTATATATTTCTAGAAAGCCCTGGATGTCTACTTTCCAATCCAATTAAGAGCGCGCCAATTGGACTCCTGTAGCTCCAAAAAATCCATTCCGAGTGCAGGGAGGTCAGAATCCAACAGCATCAGCAGTCCTTTTTCAGCCTAAATCAGATTTTTGCTCAGCTCCCTCAATTTCAGCCAAAAAATACCTGAAATTATAGAAAAACACACAAATTCATAGTAAAGTCCAGAAATATGAATTTTGCCTAAAAATTAATAAAATTTACTAAAAACTGACTAAAACATTCTAAAATCTACATGAAATTACCCCCAAAAAGCGTATAAAATATCCGCTCATCACAACACCAAACTTAAACTGTTGCTTGTCCTCAAGCAACTAGATAAATAAAATAGGATAAAAAGAAACTAAGAAGCAATAATATCTCAGAGTTTTAAGTGAAGCTTAGATTCTAATCAGATGAGTGGGACTAGTAGCTTTTTGCCTCTGAATAGTTTTGGCATCTCATTTTATCCTTTGAAATCCAGAATGATTGGCATCCATAGGAACTTAGAATTCAGATAGTATTATTGATTCTCTTAGTTTAGTATGTTGATTCTTGAGCACAGTTACTTTATGAGTCTTGGCCGTGGCCCTAAGCACTTTGTTTTCTAGTATTACCACCGGATACATAAATGCCATAGACACATAACTGGGTGAACCTTTTCAGATTGTGACTTAGCTTTGTAGAGTCCCCAATTAGAGGTGTCCAGAGTTCTTAAGCACACTCTTTTACTTTGGATCACGACTTTAACCACTCAGTCTCAAGCTTTTCACTTGGACCTGCATGCCACAAGCACATGGTTAGGGACTGCTTGATTTAGCCGCTTAAGCCTGGATTTATTTACTTGGGCCCTCCTATCCATTGATGCTCAAAGCCTTGGATCCTTTTCACCCTTGTCTTTTGGTTTAAAGGGCTATTTGCTTTTTCTACCTCTTTTGCTTCTTTTTTTTCACTTCTTTTTCTTGCTTCAAGAATCAATTTTATGATTTTTCAGATCATCAATAATATTTCTCTTGTTCATCATTCTTTCAAGAGCCAATACTTTTAACATTCATGAATTTCAATATCAAAAAATATGCACTGTTCAGGCATTCATTCAGAAAACAAAAAGTATTGCCACCACATATAAATAATTAGAATTTTCCTTATTAAGAACTCGAAATTAAATTGCCTCTTTATTCTAAAAATCTACTATTTTATTCATGTTTGATGATGATAAGAAAAATAAATTATAGCTTAATTGGAAATAAAATCAAAATAGATATACTAATTACTACTACTCCTATATAACTTCTAAGATAAATCTATAAGATAACTATCACATTGTAAAGCTAAGATTAGGATTCAACAACCTTTATTTTGGGAAGTAGATGTTCCTCTAGTCTGTGGGGTGCTTGATCCTTCAAGAGATAATTTCTGACGTTTCAGTTCCTTCAAGTCACGCATTTGCTCTTCTTGTTACCAAGCAGTTTGCAAAGCATGCTATTTTGATTATTCTGTTCTTCCTTTATTTGGTCCATAGCTTCTTGCAACTTGGTAATCGATGCTTCAAGATGCTCCCAGTATTCAAATTGAGGAAATTCCTAGAGGAATTCCTGTGCTCTCCTCTTGATGGGTTCATCCTGCCCTTGTTGTTTTTCCATTGATGTTTTGGTGATTGGTCGCTCAACTGAGATATACTCAGTTATGCCCATCTTTACTCCAGCATCTTTACATAGCATAGATATTAAGCTAGGATAAGCCAATTTAGCATCTTTGGAGTTCTTGTTTGCAATTATGTAAAGTTCACATGAAATCAACTGATGAACTTCCACTTCTCTTCCTAACATAATGCAGTGGATCATCACTGCTCTTTTAACAGTGACCTCAGAGCGGTTGCTAGTGGGCAGTATAGAACGCCCAATGAAGTCCAGCCAGCCTCTGGCGACTGGTTTGAGATCTTCTCTTTTGAGTTGATTTGGGACACCCTTGGTGCCGATGGTCCACCTGGCTCCAGGGAGGCATATGTCCTCTAGAATCTTGTCCAGGCCTTTATTTGTTCTCGTCATTCTCCTATTAAAAGAGTCTGGGTCATCTTTCAGCTGGGGTAGCTTAAAGATCTCACGAATTTTATCAGGGTGGATATGAACAATCTTTCCTCTGACCAAGGTCCGATAGTCATAGAGAGCAGTTCCAGATATTCTCTGCCTATCTATTTGCCATAGATTAGCATAGAATTCCTGGACCATATTTCTTCCCACCTTTGTCTCAGGATTAGCTAGGATTTCCCAGCTCCTATTTCGAATTTGCTCTTGGATCTCTGGATATTCATCTTCTTTCAGATCGAATTTGACTTCCGGGATCACTGACCTTAGACCCATTATTTTGTAGTAATGGTCTGAATGTTCTTTGGTTAAGAACTTCCCTTGATTCCAAAGTGGTTTTGGAATACTCTCTTTCTTGCCTCTTGGAGTGGGTTGTTTTCCTTTAGGAGCCATGATCTTAGTTGGTATGGTTTAGTGATCACAGATAAACACACCAAACTTAGAGGTTTGCTTGTTCTCAAGCAAAAGAAAAGAAAGGAGAGGGATAGAAGGAGAGCTTGTTTTCGAATTGTTGAGGAGAAGGGAGAGGCCGAGAGTGGATTTAAAGGGAGGGGGTGGGTTTTCGAAAATTTTGAAGAAAGATAGAATAGAAGATATGATTTGTAAAAGATAAATACGATAGGAAAAAGATATAATTAAAAATTGAAAAGATATAGAAGATATTTGAAAAAGATAAATCTGAATTTTTTTAAAAAAATATTTGGAATTAAAGATAATTGATTTTTTTGAAAAAGATTTGAAAAGAAGTTGGATGGGATTTGAAAAAGGATTTGTGTTTAAGAATTAAGATACATTTGATATTTTTGAAAAAGGGATTTTAGAAATTAGGATTAAAATTTTTGGAATTGAAGGATGAGAGTTTGTAACATGTTTATGCAAGGAATCATGAATTGAAATATGAAAATTGAAAAAAATGTGAAGTAAAAACGAAATTACCTCCTCCCCACAATCCTGGTGTTAAACGCCCAAACGATGCATGTTTTGGGCGTTTAACGCCCATTTGCAGCTTCACCTGGGCGTTCAACGCCCAGCTGTTGCTTCTAGCTGGCGTTGAACGCCAGAACTCCTTTGTCACTGGGCGTTTTTCTGAACACCTAGGACACTATAAATTTGGCGTTGAACGCCCAGAAGGTGCTTCTTTCTGGCGTTGAACGCCCAGAAGATGCTCCTTTCTGGCGTTTAATGCCCAGATGGCTATCCTTACTGGCGTTGAACGCCCAATGAGTGCTTCTTTTGGGCGTTCAGCGTCCAAAACAGCTCTTACTGGCTTTTTTTGCACCAGTGAGCTTTTTGTTTTTGCTGTTTATCCTCTGAATCCTTCTGTAACTCTGTGAACTCAAGCAATTGCTATTTTACCTTGAAGATAATTGACATTAACCTGTAAAAATCAATTAATTAACAAATAAGCCTTGTAAATGGCTGGGTTGCCTCCCAGCAAGCACTTCTTTATTGTCTTTAGCTGGACTATTACTGAGCTTTAATCAAGTCTCAGTTTTGAGCATTCTTGCTCAAAATTGCTTTCAAGATAATGTTTAACTCTCTGTCCATTAACAATGAACTTTTTGTTAGAATCATTATCCTGAAGCTCCACGTATCCATATGGTGACACACTTGTAATCACATATGGACCTCTCCACCGGGATTTCATTTTCCTGGGGAATAATCTGAGCCTAGAATTAAATAGCAGAACTTTCTGCCCTGGCTCAAAGACTCTGAATGATAATTTCTTATCATGCCATCTTTTGCTTTCTCTTTGTAAATTTTTGCATTTTCGAAAGCATTGAGTTTGAATTCATCTAGCTCATTTAACTGGAGCAACCATTTTTCTCCAGCTAACTTGGCATCAAGGTTTAGGAATCTGGTTGCCCAATAAGCCTTGTGTTCCAGTTCCACTGGCAAGTAACAGGCTTTTCCATACACCAGTTGGTATGGAGAAGTTCCTATAGGTGTCTTGAATGCTGTTATGTATGCCCACAGAGCATCATCCAAGCTTTTTTCCCAATCCCTTCTATGGTTAATCACAGTCCGTTCCAGAATTCTTTTAAGTTCTCTATTAGAGACTTCAGCTTGCCCATTTGTCTGTGGATGATATAGAGTAGCTACCCTGTGGCTAACTCCATATCGAACCAAAGCAGAGTAAAGCTGTTTATTGCAGAAATGAGTGCCCCCATCACTGATTAGTACTCTAGAGATATCAAATCTGTTGAAGATGTGTTTCTGGAGGAATTTTAGCACTGTCTTAGTATCGTTAGTGGGTGTTGCAATAGCTTCCACCCATTTGGATACGTAATCCACTGCCACCAGAATGTAAGTGTTTGAGTATGATGGTGGGAAAGGTCCCATGAAGTCAATACCCCATACATCAAACAACTCAATCTCCAAGATCCCTTGTTGAGGCATGGCATAACTGTGAGGCAGATTGCCAGATCTTTGGCAACTGTCAAAATTAAGTACAAACACTCGGGAGTCTTTATAGAGAGTAGGCCAGTAGAAGCCACATTGGAGGACTCTTGTAGCTGTTTGCTCACTTCCAAATGTCCTCCATACTGTGATCCAAGGCAGTGCTAGAGGATCTTCTGTGCTTCTTCTTTAGGCACACATCTACGTATTACTCCGTCTGCACATCTCTTGAAGAAATATGGTTCATTCCAAAGATAGTACTTTGCATCCGTAATCAATTTCTTTGTTTGCTGCCTACTGTACTCTTTGGGTATGAATCTCACTGCCTTGTAGTTTGCAATGTCTGTAAACCATGGCACTTCCTTGATGGCAAAGAGGTGCTCATCCGGAAAGTTTTCAGAGATTTTAGTAAGAGGGAGGGATGCCCCTTCTACTGGTTCTATTCGGGACAGATGATCTGCTACTTGGTTCTCTGTCCCTTTTCTATCTCTTATTTCTATATCAAACTCCTGCAGAAGCAACACCCATATGATGAGTCTGGGTTTTGAATCCTGCTTTGTGAGTAGATATTTAAGAGCAGCATGGTCAGTGTACACAATCACTTTTATCCTACTAAATAAGATCTGAACTTATCAATGGCGTAAACCACTACAAGTAACTCTTTCTCTGTGGTTGTGTAGTTCTTCTGTGCGTCATTTAAAACATGACTGGCATAGTAAATGACGTGCAGAAGCTTGTCATGCCTTTGTCCCAACACTACACCAATGGCATGGTCACTGGCATCACACATCAGTTCAAATGTTAATGTCCAGTTTGGTGCAGAGATGGCTGGTGCTGTGACCAGCTTAGCTTTTAGAGTCTCAAACGCCTGCAGACACTCCTTATCAAAGATAAATGGCATGTCAGCAACTAGCAGATTACTCAGAGGTTTGGCAATTTTTGAAAAATCTTTTATAAACCTCCTATAGAATCCTGCATGCCCCAGAAAGCTTCTGATTGCCTTAACATTAGCTGGTGGTGGTAATTTTTCAATTACCTCTACCTTAGCTTGATCCACCTCTATTCCCTTGTTCGAAATTTTATGCCCAAGGACAATTCCTTCAGTCCCCATAAAGTGACATTTCTCCCAGTTTAAAACCAGGTTGGTCTCTTGGCACCTCTTTAGAACAAGCGCTAGATGGTCAAGACAAGAGCTGAATGAGTCTCCAAATACTGAGAAGTCATCCATGAAGACTTCCAGAAATTTTTCCACCATATCAGAGAAAATGGAGAGCATGCACCTCTGAAAGGTTGCAGGTGCATTGCACAGACCAAATGGCATCCTTCTATATGCAAATACTCCAGATGGACATGTGAACGCTATTTTCTCTTGATCCTGGGGATCTACTGCAATTTGATTATAACCTGAATATCCATATAGGAAGCAGTAGTATTCATGACCTGCTAATCTTTCTAGCATCTGGTCTACGAATGGTAAAGGAAAATGATCCTTTCTAGTAGCTGTATTGAGCTTTCTGTAATCAATACACATACGCCACCCTGTAACTGTTCTTGTAGGAACCAGTTCATTTTTTTCATTATGAACCACTATCATGCCACCCTTCTTAGGGCGACTTGGACAGGGCTTACCCAGGGGCTATCAGAAATAGGATAAATAATCCCAGCCTCTAGTAATTTAGTGACCTCCTTCTTCACCACCTCCTTCATAGCTGGATTCAGCCGCCTCTGTGGTTGAACCACTGGCTTAGCATTATCCTCCAATAGGATCTTGTGCATGTATCTGGCTGGGCTAATTCCCTTAAGATCACTGATGGACCACCCAAGAGCTGTCTTGTGTGTCCTTAGCACCAACATTGATAATCATGTCTTCAATCACGCCTGATGGGTGTTTAATGGAACCATCAGCAAGTTGGGGACATATCCGGGTTGGTTTGACTTCATCAGTCAATCCAAGCTTTTTGATAGTAGATGCAGGTATTAGGTTGATACTTGCCCCAAGATCACATAGAGCTTGCTTGGTACAAGTACCTTCTAATGTGCATGGTATCGTAAAGCTTCCGGGATCTTTAAGCTTCTCAGGTAAGCTTTTTAGAATGATTGCACTGCATTCTTTAGTGAGGTAGACTTTCTCAGTTTCCTTCCAATCCTTCTTATGACTTAAGATCTCTTTCATGAAGTTAGCATAAGAGGGTATTTGCTCAAGTGCTTCTGCAAACGGAATCTTTATTTCAAGAGTCCTGAGATAGTCTGCAAAGCGAGCAAATTGCTTATCCTGTTTTGCTTGACGGAGTTTTTGAGGATAAGGCATTTTAGCTTTGTATTCATCAACCTTAGTTACTGCAGGTTTATTGCCTATAGCCGTGGGTTGAGAAGCCTTTTTAGAGGAGTTGCTATCAGCACTTGTGTGTGTCTGATCTCCCACTAGTGTTTGAATACCAGGGGTGGAAGCTGGAGTGGCGTTAGAGGCCAACTCCTTATTTATTTCTGGCGTCTGAATGCCAGAACTGGTCTTCCTTTGGGCGTTCAATGCCAGTTCCTTGCTTGTTTCTGGCATTGGATGCCAGGACTGAGCATGGGTTGGGTGTTCAACGCCAGCTTTCCACCCATTATCTGGCATTTGAGTGCCAAAATTATTCCTCTCTAGGCTCTAACTGTCCTCAGAGGGATTTTGGGTAGCATTCTATTCATTTCTTGGCTTCCTGCTGCCTTGAAGTGTGGTATTTAATATTTTTCCACTTCTTAATTGAACTGCTTGGCATTCTTCTGTTATTTATTTTGATAACTGCTGTTCTGTTTGCTTCAACTGCACTTCCATATTCATATTAGCCATTCTTGTTTCTTGTAATATTTTCTTGAATTCGGCTAGCTGTTTTGTTAGAAAATCTAATTGCTGATTGAATTCAATAGCTTGTTCTGCAGGACTGAGTTCAGCAGTTACTTTTTAGCCTATTCATTGATGGAAGGTTCACTGCTTAGGTACATATGCTGATTTCTGGCAACTGTATTAATAAGCTCTTGAGCTTATTCTATTGTCTTTCTCATGTGTATAGATCCACCAGCTGAGTGGTCTAGAGAAGTCTGAGCTCTCTCTGTAAGCCCATAATAGAAGATGTCTAACTGCACCCACTCTGAAAATATTTCAGAGGGGCATTTTCTCAGCATCTCTCTGTATCTCTCCCAGGCATCATAAAGGAATTCATTATCTCCTTGTTTGAAGCCTTGGATGCTCATCCTTAGCTGTGTCATCCATTTTGGAGGAAAATAGTGATTCAGGAATTTTTCTGATAGCTGTTTCCATGTCTTTATACTGTCCTTAGGTTGGTTATTTAACCACCTCTTAGCTTGGTCTTTTACAGCAAATGGGAACAGTAACAATCTGTAGACATCCTGATCTACTTCCTTATCATGTACTGTGTCAGCAATTTGTAAAAACTATGCCAGAAACTTTGTAGGTTCTTCTTATGGAAGACCAGAATACTGGCAACTTTGCTGCACCATGATAATGAGCTGAGGGTTCAACTCAAAACTACTAAATCCAATAAAGGGTATACATATACTACTCCCATATGAAGCAGTAGTGGGGTTAGCATATGACCCCAGAGTCCTTCTGGACTGTTCATTTCCACTTAAGTCCATAATGGAGAAAGGGAGATGATGTGAATTTATTTTATTATATATAAAAATTTCGAAATAATAAAATAATAAAATAAAATAAAATAGAGACGACAATAAAATTAAAAATAAGTAAAAATAAAATTAAAATAAAAAAAGAATTTAAAGATATTTTATGAAGATTTCGAAAAAGTGAGGAGAGAGAAAGTGGTTAGGATATTTTCAAAAAAAGATATAATTTTTTTTCTTAAAAGGATAAGATTTGAAAAATTTTGAAATTGAAATCTGAATTTTTATATAAAAAAAATTCGAAAATATGGCTTAAAATTAGTTAGAAAATATATTTTTTTGAATTTTAAATTTTACGATGAAAGAGAAAAACACACAAAAGATACAAGACTTAAAAATTTTTAGATCTAATGCTCCTTGTTTTCAAAAATTTTGGAGGGAAAACACCAAGGAACACCAAACTTAAAAATTTTAAGATCAAAACACAAGAAAGACTCAAGAACACCTTGAAGAATCACAAGAACAACAAGAACAAAAGAAAGAACACCAAACTTAAAATTTTTAGAAAACCAAAATAAATTTTCGAAAATTAAAGAAAATTAACAAGAAAACACCAAACTTAAAGTTTGGCACAAGATTCAATCAAAGAAAAATTATTTTTGAAAAAGATTTTAAAAAGAAGATATCCAATTACCAAGAACATAAACCAACGCTCTAGCCAATTGAGGTATAAATGTAACGTGTTTTAAAGAGGTATTTTTAATAAATAAAAATAAAATTTTTTGAAAACTAATATTTGGAACTTGCACAAGGAAAACACGAAAAATACACAAAATAGGAAAAACCAAAGATTAAACAAGAAAATTTGACAAGAATAATTTGAAGATCAAGGAAAAATAAAGAACATGCAATTCGAAAATTGAAAGTCAAAAAAGAGCATGCAACTGACACCAAACTTAAAACATGACACTAAATTCACAGAAAAAAACTAAAAATTAATAAAGAAAAATAATATTTTTGAAAAATTTTTTTTAGAAGGGATAATAAAAGATGCAGTTCTAGTAAAAAAGATAAATTTTTCCTAATCTAAGCAACAAGATTCACCGTCAGTTGTTCAAACTCAAACAATCCCCGGCAACGGCGCCAAAAACTTGGTGCATGAAATTGCAATCATACTTTTGCAATACGCACAACTAACTAGCAAGTGCACTGGGTCGTCCAAGTAATACCTTACGTGAGTAAGGGTCGAATCCCACGGAGATTGTTGGCTTGAAGCAAGCTATGGTTATCTTATTAATCTTAGTCAAGATACCAATAGGATTCTTTAGCCTCGATTGTAAAAGATAAATAAAAGGGTGTAAAAGGAGTAATTGTTACGCAGTAGTGGAGAATATATTGGAGTTTTGGAGATGCTTTGCCTTCTGAATTCCTGTAACATAATGCTTCCTTAATTTCAAACATGCAAGGCTCCTTCCATGGCAAGCTGTATGTAGGGTGTCACCGTTGTCAATGGCTACTTCCCATCCTCTCAGTGAAAATGGTCCAAATGCTCTGTCACAGCACGGTTAATCATCTGTTGGTTCTCGATCATGTCGAAATAAGATCCATTGATCCTTTTGCGTCTGTCACTACACCCAACACTCGCGAGTTTGAAGCTCGTCACAGTTATCCAATCCTTTAATCCTACTCGGAATACCACGGACATGGTTTAGACTTTCCGGATTCTCATGAATGCCGCCATCAATTCTAGCTTATACCACGAAGATTCTGATTAAGGAATCTACGAGATACTCATTCAATCTGATGTAGAACGGAGGTGGTTGTCAAGCACACGTTCATGGATTGAGGAAGGTGATGAGTGTCACGGATCATCACCTTCTTCATAGTGAAGCACGAATGAACATCTTAGATAGGAACAAGCGTGTTTGAATGGAAAACATAAATAATTGCATTAATTCATCGAGACGCTGCAGAGCTCCTCACCCCCAACAATGGAGTTTAGAGACTCATGCCGTCAAAAGGTACAAAGTTTAGATCTAAAAATGTCATGAGATACAAAATAAATCTCTAAAAGTTGTTTAAATACTAAACTAGTAACCTAGGTTTACAGAAAATGAGTAAACTAGGATGGATAGTACAGAAATCCATTTCTGGGGCGCACTTGGTGTGTGCTGGGGCTGAGACTTAAGCTTCTCACATGCCCGGACTGTTTCTGGAGTTGAACGCCAGGTTGTAACCTGTTTCTGGCGCTGAACGCCAAACTGCAACATGGAACTGGCGTTGAATGCCAGTTTACGTCATCTATCTTCATGCAAAGTATAAACTATTATATATTGATGGAAAGCCCTGGATGTCTACTTTCCAACCCAATTGAGGGCGCGCCAATTGGACTCCTGTAGCTCCAAAAATTCCATTCCGACTGCAGGGAGGTCAGAATCCAACAGCATCATCCGTCCTTTTTCAGCCTAAATCAGATTTTTGCTCAGCTCCCTCAATTTCAGCCAGAAAATACCTGAAATTAAGAAAAACACACAAACTCATAGTAAAGTCCAGAAATATGAATTTTGCCTAAAAACGAATAAAATTATACTAAAAACGGACTAAAACATACTAAAATCTACATGAAATTACCCACAAAAAGCGTTTAAAATATCCGCTCATCATGGAGCTCTGCTGTTCCTCGAGTATTAATGCAAAGTAATATTGTTCTTCTATTCAATTCAAGCTTATTTTTATTCTAAGATATTCACTCGCATTTCAACCTGATGAATGTGATGATCCATGACACTCATCACCATTCTCACTCATGAACGCGTGCCTGACAACCACTTTCGTTCTATCTGCAATCGCTTGAGTGTATATCTCTTGGGTCTCTAATCAAAGATTCACATCGACTCCCCTCTGACAATGGGGCATCTGAATCTGAGATTAGAATCTTCATGGTATAGGCTAGAATCAATTGGTAGCATTCCTGATATCCGGAAAGTTTAAACCTTGTCTGTGGTATTCCGAGTAGGATCTGGGAATGGGTGACTGTGACGAGCTTCAAACTCATGACTGTTGGGCGTTGTGACAGAGGCAAAAGGATCACTGGATCCTATTCCAACACAAGTGAGAACCAACAGCTGATTAGCTATGCGGTAGCTGTGCCTGGTATTTTTCATCCAAGACGAGAAATCCGACAGTTGATTAGCCGTACAGAAACCGTAGAGGACCATTTTCACTGAAAGGACGGGAGGTAGCCATTAACAATAGTGATCCCCAACATACAGCTTGCCATAGAAAGGAGTATGAATGATTGAATGAAGATAGTAGGAAAGCAGAGATTCAGAAGGAATAACGCATCCCCATATGCTTGTCTAAAATTCCCACCAATGAATTACATAAGTATCTCTATCTTTATTTTATGTTTATTTATCTTTTAATTATCAAAACTCCATAACCATTTGAATTCGCCTGACTGAGATCTACAAGATGACCATAGCTTACTTCAAGCCGACAATCTCCGTGGAATCGACCCTTACTCACGTAAGGTATTACTTGGACGACCCAGTGCACTTGCTGGTTAGCTGTGCAAAGTTGTGAACAAACGTGTGAATCATGGTATTGTGCACCATGTTTTTGGAGCCATGCCAAGGGATAACAATTTTGTGCACAAAGTTTTTGGCGCCGTTGCCGGGGATTGTTCGAGTTTGGACAACTAACTATTCATCTTGTTGCTCAGATTAGGTAACTTTCTTTTCGTTTTATTTTCAAAAAAATCTTTCAAAACTTTTCTTCTGTTTTCAAAAACTTCTTCAAAATTTTTAAGAATGAATTCTAGAGTTTCATATTATACTTTCATCATCACAAGAGCCTTTTTGATTCCCATCAATTTGGCTGTTGTATGTGATGTCTTGCTGAAGCTTTAGACTAACATTGCATGATTCCTGGAATTCTTATTAAAAATTTTGAGTTTCTTATTTTCTTTTTCCTAAATAAATTTTGAAATATTACAAAAAAAAATTTATAAAATCATAAAATCAAAAATATTTTTGTGTTTCTTGTTTGAGTCTAAAGTCAAGTTTTGAGTTTGGTGTCAATTGCATCTTTTTAATTTTCTAAAAAATTTTTGAAAATTCATGCATTGCATTCTTCATGATCTTCAAGTTGTTCTTAATGAATCTCCTTGTTTGATCTTCATATTTTCTTGTTTTGTGTCTTTTGTGGTTTTTCATGTGCATTTTTGAATTCATAGTGTCTAAACATGAAAAATCTCTAAGTTTGGTGTCTTGAATGTTTTTCTTTTCTTGAAAATTTTTCAAAAATAAGTTCTTGATGTTCATCATGATCTTCAAAGTGTTCTTAGTGTTCATCTTGACATTCATAGTGTTCTTGCATGCATCATTTGTTTTAATCCAAAATTTTTATGTGTTGAGTCATTTTGTGGTTTTTCTCTTTCCTCATTAAATTCAAAAAATCAAAAAATATCTTTTCCTTATTTCACTCAAAAATTTCGAAATCTTTGGGTTGACTTAGACAAAAAAATTTTAAATAAGTTGTTTCTTGTTAGTCAAGTCAAGATTTCAATTTCAAAAATTTATCTTTTCAAAATTTTTTTCAAAATCAAATCTTTTTCATTTTTTTCCTTTGTTTTTCAAATATTTTCAAAAATATTTTTCAAAACTTTTCAAAATCTTTTTCCTATTTTTACCCCATATTTTTTCGAAATTAATACTAACAATTAATGTTTTGATTCAAAAATTTCAAGTTTGTTACTTTCTTGTTAAGAAAGATTCAGACTTTAAATTTTAGGATCATATCTTTTGATTTTTTGTGAGTCAAGTCATTAATTCTGATTTTAAAAATTAAATCTTTTTCAAAAAAAATTTCAATCATATCTTTTCAAACATAACTTTTTCAAATCATATCTTTTTCAAACTTTAATTTCAAAATATCTTTTTCTAACTTCTTATCTTTTCAAAATTAATTTCAAAATCTTTTTCAAAACCACCTAACTAATTTTCTCTCTCTAATTTTCGAAAACTCCTCACCCTTTTTCAAAAAAAAAATTCTTTTAATTAACTAATTGTTTAAAATTTTAATTTTAGTTTTATTTCTTCTCTTAATTTTCGAATTTTAACTAAATTTTGAAATAAAAACAAAAATATTTTCCTTTTCCTTTTAATTATTTTTGAAAACTCTCTCTCTCATCTTCTTCTATTTATTTATTTAATGACTAACACTCTTCTCTTCTTCTTATAATTCGAACCCTTTCTCCCTCTCTGTGTTCGAATTCTTCATCTCTTCTCTCTACATCATTCTTCTATTCTTTTCTTCTTCTACTCACATAAAGGAATCTCTATACTGTGACATAGAGGATTCCTCTTTCTTTTCTATTCTCTTCTTTTTCATCTGAGCAGGAGCAAGGACAAGAACATTCTTATTGAAGCTGACCCTGAACCTGAAAGGACTCTGAAGAAGAAGCTAAGAGAAGCTAAAGCACAACAATCCAGAGAAAACCTTACAGAGAATCTCAAAAAAGAAGTAATGGCCGAACCCAACAACAATGCAAGGAAGATGCTTGGTGACTTCACTGCACCAAATTCCAACTTCCATGGAAGAAGCATCTCAATCCCTGCCATTGGAGCAAACAATTTTGAGCTAAAGCCTCAATTAGTTTCTCTGATGCAACAGAATTGCAAGTTTTATGGACTTCCATCAGAAGATCTTTTTCAATTCTTAACTAAATTCTTACAGATCTGTGATAATGTTAAGACCAATGGGGTTGATCCCGAGGTCTATAAGCTTATACTTTTCCCTTTTGCTGTAAGAGATAGAGCTAGAATATGGTTAGACTCTCAACCTAGAGATAGCCTGAACTCTTGGGATAAGCTGGTCACAGCTTTCTTAGCCAAATTCTTTTCTCCTCAAAAGTTGAGCAAGCTTAGAGTGGATGTTCAAACCTTCAGACAGAAAGAAGGTGAATCTCTCTATGAAGCTTGGAAAAGATACAAGCAACTGGCCAAAAAGTGTCCTTCTGACATGCTTTCAGAATGGACCATCCTGGATATATTCTATGATGGTCTGTCTGAATTGTCTACGATGTCATTGGACCATTCTACAGGTGAATCCATTCACCTGAAGAAAACGCCTGCAGAAGCTCAGGAACTCATTAAAATGGTTGCAAATAACCAGTTCATGTACACCTCTGAAAGGAATCCTATGAGTAATGGGACGCCTCAGAGAAAAGGAGTTCTTGAAATTGATGCTTTGAAGGCCATATTGGCTCAAAACAAAATGTTGACTCATCAAGTCAATATGATTTCTCAGAGTCTGAATGGATTGCAAAATGCATCCAACAGTACTAAAGAAGCTTATGATCTTGAAAACCCTACAATGGCAGAGGTGAATTACATGGGTGAAGCCTATGGAAACACCTATAATCCCTCATGGAGAAATCATCCAAATTTCTCATGGAAGGATCAACAAAAGCCTCAATAATGCTTTAACAATAATAATGGTGGAAGAAACAGGTTTAGCAATAGGAAACCTTTTCCATCATCCTCTCAGCAACAAATAGAGAATTCTGAGCAGAATCTATCTAGCTTACCAAATATAGTCTCTGATCTATCTAAGGCCACTCTGATGCCAGGGCATCTAGGCCAGTTTCACTGACCTTTTCTTTACTGTTTTAGGGTAGTTTCATGCATTTTCTTAGGAAATAAGCAAGTTTTGGATGAAAATACACTCACACCTTGATTCAAGCAATTATTATAAACTTTACATGATTTCATGAGGATTAGGTAGGAATTGAATAATATAATTGATGATGCATAATTTCATGACTTAGAACAAAGCTTTGATGCACTTTAATTGCTTGATTTCAGGACAAAGGAAGCTAGAATGAACCACGTTAGCAGCCACATTAATCTAATTAACGTTACCACTAACGTGGAATGGGGACAAGCTTATAGCGTTAATGAAAAAGGTGAACACCAGTAACGCCTTCGAAGCCATCATAGCCTACGTTAGTTGCCACGTTAACTACATTAACATGGTAGCTAACGTGGAGAAAAAGAGGAGATCTAACATTAGTGGTAAAAGTGAATGCCACTAACGTTCCACAAAGGCACAAATTAAGCCACGTTAAGAGTCACGTTAATCTAATTAACGTGAACTCTAACGTGGGATGAGGAATCAATGACCAACGTTAGTGACACTCACCTTTGTCACTAACCTTGGACCAACCCAAGAGTGCCCACGTTAATGGTCACATTAAGACCACTAACGTGAAAAGTAACGTGGAGCTAAGCTTGATAAGCCAACGTTAGTGACACTCACCTTTGTCACTAACGTTGGAGATGGCATTCACTACCACGTTAGTGGCCACATTAATCCAATTAACGTGAACTCTAACGTGGAAAGGAGGGGCGTTTGAAGCGTTAGTGACAAAGGTAAGTGTCACTAATGCTCTCAAAGCTTAGGCATGCCCACATTAAGAGTCACGTTAGTTATACTAACGTGAACTCTAACGTAGAAAAAGGGGACAAAAGGCAACGTTATTGGAAAAAGTGAGTGCTAATAATGTTTGCGAAGGACCAAGAGACAACGTTAGTGGTCACGTTAGTGCCACTAACGTTGAAGTTAATGTGGATCACTTTGGGTTGGAACGTTAGTGAAAAAGGTGATCGTCACTAACGTTCTCGAACCAACATTTTCACTTAACGTTAACACCACTAACATCCTAACTAACATCCATGCCTAACTCACACTTTTCTGCAAACAAAGCTGAGCCCACTGAAGATTGTAACGGCTTCAACACAAGATCAAAGGCCCATATCCAAGACTTGAAGAACTAACTAAAAGATCAAAAGGAGTAGTATATATAGGAGTAGTTTTGAGCAAAAGAGCAAGCTTGGCACTTTTGGAAAACTACACCTTGTATATTTACTTTTCTGCACTTCTAGTCACAAGAGGATGTATTCTCCTTCATCATTTTACCTTTCCAGAGCTATGAACAACTAAACCCTCTTTCATTGGGTTAGGGAGCTCTGTTGTAATTTGATGGATCAATTATAGTTTTCATTCTTCATCCTCTTTCTTTTCTCTTGATTTACTAGAAAGCTTTCGATCTTAATCCAATTGGTTAGTTGTCTTGGAAAAGAAACTCTCCATAATTAGATCTCCTCTGAGCCTTGGAAAATGGATGAGGAGATCATGCTAGAAATGCTTTCTTATGTTAGACCAAATTGGGGTTTGGACGGATATAGTGACATGTAATCCTCCCAACACTTTGATTTGGAAATACATGTGGTATAATCAGTGACCATACTTCATCTCTTTCCATGAGCAATTAAATCAAGGAATTGGGAAATTGTTCAAGCTTAGAGAGATTGGGTTGCCAAGGAATTGGGATCCAATCACCTAAGATTGCCAAGGAGATCAATGAATGCATTGATTGAGGAAGAGATGAAAATGAAGTTGATCCAGAGAATGCAACATCTCCTAAGCCCAATGAATCCCCCATTTCTGATCTTACCCATTCTCTTTACTTTCTGCCATTTATCTTTATGCTCATCTTCCCAAACCCCCATTTAAGATTCTGCAATTTATTTTCTGCGATTTACTTTCCTGCCATTTATTTTTCTGCAAATCTCAACTCAATTCCTGTTTAGCTCAACTAGCACAATCGTCTAACTAAATTTGCTTGACCAATCAATCCTTGTGGGATTCGACCTCACTCTATTGTGAGTTTTTACTTGATGACAATTCGGTATACTTGTCAAAGGGAAATTTGTTGAGAGACAAGTTTTCGTGTATCACACTCTCAGTTTCATGAATGAAACAAGGTCCTCCATCAGAAACTTGGAGGCACAAGTGGGTCAGCTGAGTAAAAGGGTTACTAAAACTCTTCCTAGCACTCTCCAAGCAATACAGAAGAGAATCCCAAAAAAGAGTGCAAGGCCATAACTATGACCAACATGGCCGAACCTAGAGAGAGTGAAAAGGCAGTGATTCCCCGTGAGGAAGACCTCTGAGAACGTCCACTGGCCATTAAGAAGTACCCCAACGAGGAACCAAAGGAATCTGAGGCTCATACAGAGACCATAGAGATTTCTTTGAACTTTCTTTTACCATTCATGAGCTCTGATGACTATTCATCTTCTGAAGAAAATAAAGACATTGTTGAAAGGTAAGTTGCCCAGTATTTAGGAGCAATCATGAAGCTGAATGCCAAGATATTTGGTAATGAGAATTGGGAGGATGAACCTCCATTGCTCATTAATGAACTGAATACCTAGTTTCAACAAACTTTACCTCAAAAGAAACAGGATCCTGGTAAATTCCTAATACCCTGTACCATAGGCATCATGACCTTTGAGAAGGCTCTGTGTGGGTCTGGTATTAACCTCATGCCACTCTCTGTAATGGAGAAACTAGGAATCTTTGAGGTACAAGCTGCAAGAATCTCACTAGAGGTGGCAAACAAATCAATAAAACAGGCTTATGGACTAGTAGAGGACGTGCTAGTGAAGGTTGAAGGCCTTTACATCCCTACTGATTTCATAATCCTAGACACTGGGAAAGATGAGGATGAGTCCATCATCCTTGGCAAACCTTTCCTAGCCACAGGAAAAGCTGTGATTAATGTTGACAGAGGAGAGTTGGTCCTTCAATTGAATGAGGGCTACCTTGTATTCAAGACTCAAGGTTCTCCTTCTGTACACATAGAGAAGAAGCATGAAAAGCTTCTTTTAATACAGAGTCAAACAAAGCCCCCACATTCAAACTTTAAGTTTGGTGTTGGGAGGCCACAACAAAACTCTAAGTTTGGTATTGAGAGGCCACAACCAAACTCTAAGTTTGGTGTTGAGAGGCCCCAACCATGCTCTATGAGAGCCCACTGTCTAGCTATTGACATTAAAGAAGCGCTTATTGGGAGGAAACTCAATTTTTATTTAGCTATGTTAAATTTCCATTATCTATTATTATTTCATGTTTTCTTTAGGTTGATGATCATGTGGAGTCATAAAAACAACTGCAAAAAATCAAAGCAAATTCAAAAATAGCATTAGAAATAGCACACCCTGGAGGAAAATCTTTCTGGCATTTAAACACCAGTAAGGGTAGTAGGATGGGCGTTAAACGCCCAGTCTGGCACCATTCTGGGTGTTTAACACCAGAAATGGGCACTAGATTGGCGTTTAACGCCAGAAAGAAGCACCAGACTGGCGTTTAACGCCAGAAATAGGCTACAGCTTGGCGTTAAACGCTAGGAAAGGTATAAAAGCTGGCGTTTAATGCCAGAAATAGGCAGCAGTCTGGCGTTAAACGCCAGAATTGCACTCTAAGGGCATTTTGCATGCCTAAATGGAGTAGGGATAAGAAGTCCTTGACCCCTCAGGATCTGTAGACCCCACAGGATCCCCACAAACCTCAACTCATTCTCTCTCTCTCTCTCACACCCTTTCATAACACTCTTCCCCAAATACCCCTCACCAATCACATCCATATCTCTTCCCTATATTCTCTTCACCAATCACCTCCATATCTCTTCCCCAAAAACCCCACCTACCTCCAAAATTCAAAATCCTTTCCCTCCCAACCCAACCCAAAATACACGCACCCAA
Source organism: Arachis hypogaea (assembly GCF_003086295.3). Taxonomy (NCBI): domain Eukaryota; kingdom Viridiplantae; phylum Streptophyta; class Magnoliopsida; order Fabales; family Fabaceae; genus Arachis; species Arachis hypogaea. The sequence goes on along the minus strand of NC_092042.1, from coordinate 49,490,903 downwards.
CCCTCCCTCACTCCTATATAAACCCCTCATCCCTCCTTCATTTTCACACATCACAATCACCTTATACCCCCTTGGCCGAATTCACTCTCCCCCTCTATCTCCTCTATTTTCTTCTTCTTCCCTTTCTTTCTTTCTTCTTTTGCTCGAGGACGAGCAAACCTTTTAAGTTTGGTGTGGAAAAAGCATTGCTTTATGGTTTTCCATAACCATTTATGGCACCTAAGGCCGGAGAAACCTCTAGAAAGAGGAAAGCAAAGGCAAAAGCTTCCACCTCCGAGTCATGGGTGATGGAGAGATTTATCTCAAAGGTCCATTGATGACATGTCACCATGTCATGTTTTTCTATGTTTTTTCATACAAGAAATTGATGATTAGTGCTTAAATATTGCATTCATTTGTGCTTAATCGGAATATTTCCTTGATCTTTTAATTTTATAAATCTTGTAGGAAATAAGAAGAAAAAGAAGCAAAGAAGCACAAAATAAGATAAAAAGGAGAAAAAAAGAGCTTTCGGGGCAAACTTTGAAGTTGGAGCATACTTTGGAGCCTTAGGCCACGCTTTTAAAAGCGTGGCCCATGACCAAATCAAAGAAGGAAGCAACCAGCACACACATTGCTCCGCTCTTGCTAAGAGCAGAGCAATATCGTGATGAAACAAAGTGAGGTTGGAAGCAAATTTTCGCTAAGTTAAAATCTGGGCGCTCACAACATGACCATGCCTCCTTCAAAGGGCTATAACTTGAGTTACAGATGTTCAATTGATGTGCTTCCAGTTGCGTTGGAAAGCCGACATTCATAGCTTTCCAACGATATATGGCAATCCATATTTGGCATGAAATTGGGGCACGAGTGAAAGGCATCTTTAAGGGCCAAAAACAAGTAAAAAAATCGGCCAATGCTTCCACCAAGGTTCGAAGCTGGAGCCTCACTCCAAAGCAAAGTAGCACTCATTATTCTGCTCTGCTCTCTTGGTGAGAGCAATGTTGTGCTCTCTTCATAAAAATTCAAGGAAAATTGTTTCCCCAAATGCTTTCACAAGGGTTTGAACTTGGGACCTCCCCTTGGAAGCTCCATTGCGCTGCTCACAAGGAGAGCAGAGCACTACTCCTTGGTGCCACACACATGAGGAGCACAACACAACACAACACGGGCCAAGAAGCTTGGAGCACACAAGACACAGCACAAGCTCAATGCTCCGCTCTCCACAAGAGTAGAGCACTCTACTGGGAGCTGCACCATGGGCCAAAATTCAATCAAAATTCCATTTAAATTCACTTCTTCTTCAAACCCAAATCAAGCAAAGCCCAATCAACATGAATCAAAGGAATAAGAAATAATTAGCTTAGGAATTTATTTTTAATTGTAATTTGTTTAGAATTTCATTTTTTTTCATTTTTCAACCTATAAAAAGGCATCTGTGTCATTTTCAAAAAGAAGGCTAGCTCTAATAGAGAGCATTAGAAGGTTTAGCTCCAATAGGGAGTTTTGCACTCTTTAGTTTTCATTTTGCTCTCTCTTTTAGTTTTCATTTTTGTTTTGAATCTTGGGTGGAGGTTGGAAGGAATTCTATTTTCATTCTCCATCTGCAACTTCTCTTGTTATTTTTCTGCATAATTCAAGAAATTAAGGATTGGAATAAAAACTCTCTTTACTGCTTGCTTCTCTATTTTCTTTTGCAATTATTTTCTGTTGGATCAAGGAAGGATTTGAGATCTAGACTTGTTTTCTAGTCTCACTGAATCCCTGAGATCTTCAACCTCTCCTTTAGATTCTGCAATTGATTTGAATTTATTTTCTGCTTTGCTTCTTCAAGCAATTGTTCTCTGCTGTTTAAATTTGCTGCACTTATTTCATCTTCCACTCTCTGTTTGATTACTACTTATGCTCTCTTGTTTAATTTCTGAAATCCCAGCACCTAATCCCCTTTTATTCTTCAAGTAATCTACATTTTTTGCACTTTAAGTTTCTGCAATTTACTTTTCTTTCAATTTAAGTTTTGGCTCTTTTACTTTCTTGCTCTTTAAGTTTCAGTAATTTAATTATTCTGCACTTTTAATTCCCTGCCATTTACATTCTGTTGGCTACATTTCATCCAATTTCACTTCAATGTTAGCTTGACTAAACTAATCACCCACTAAAGTTGCTTGATCCATCAATCCCTGTGGGATCGACCTCACTCTAAGTGAGTTATTACTACTTGATGCGACCCGGTACACTTGCCGGTTAGATTTGTGTGTTGGAAATTCATTTTCTGCAAAAACCACATCATCCATCAAGACCACTTCTATAAAGTTGTGGCCAAGAAGAAAGTTATCCCTGAGGTTCCTTTCATGCTCAAGAAGAATGAGTATCCGGATATCCGACATGAGATTCGAAGAAGAGGTTAGGAGGTTCTCACCAACCCCATTCAACAAGTCAGAATCTTAATGGTTCAAGAGTTCTATGCCAATGCATGGATCACTAGGAACCATGATCAAAGTATGAACCCGAATCCAAAGAATTGGTTTACAATGGTTCGAACAAAAAAATACTTAGATTTTAGTCCGGAAAATGTAAGGTTGGCGTTCAACTTGCCAATGATGCAAGAAAACACACGCCCCTGCACTAGAAGGATCAACTTTGATCAAAAGTTAGACCAAGTCCTCATGGACATATGTGTGGAAGGAGCTCAATGGAAAAGAGACTCAAGAGGCAAGCCGGTTCAATTGAGAAGACCGGACCTTAAGCCTGTGGCTAGAGGATGGTTGGAGTTCATCCAATGCTCCATTATTCCTACTAGCAACTGATCTGAAGTGACTGTAGATCGGACTATCATGATTCATAGCATCATGATTGGAGAGGAAGTGAAAGTTCATGAGATCGTACCTCTAGAACTCTACAAGGTGGCTGACAAATCCTCCACTTTGGCAAGGTTAGCCTTTCTTCATCTCATTTGTCACCTATGCAATTTGGCTGGGATTGACATAGAAGGAGACATCCTCATTGAAGAGGACAAGCCCATCACTAAGAAAAGGATGGATCAAACAAGATAGCCCACTGACGGACCTCAACAAAAGCATGAGGAAATTCCTCATAAAATCCCTGAGATGCCTCAAGGGATGCATTTTCCTCCACATAACTATTGGTAGCAACTCAACACCTATTTGGAAGGCTTGGGTTACAACATGGACCAACTAAGTGTGGAGCACCACGAGCATTCCATCATTCTCCATGAGATTAGAGAAGATCAAAGAGCTATGAGGGATGAGCAACAAAGGCAAGGAAGAGACATAGAGGAGCTCAGGCATTTCATTGGATCTTCAAGAGGAAGAACTAGCTGCCATCACTAAGGTGGACCCGTTCTTTGATTTCCTTGTTCTTATTTTTCTGTTTTTCGAATTTGATGCTTTATGTTTGTCTATGTTTGTGTCTTTATTACATGATCATTAGTGTTTAGTGTCTATGCCGTAAATCTATGGATAATTCCATGAATCCTTCATTTCTCTTAAATGAAAAATGTGCCTAATTATAAAAGAACAAGAAGTACTTGAATTTCAAATTTTATCTTAAAATTAGTTTAATTATTTTGATGTGTTGGCAATGCTTTTTGTTTTCTTAATGAATGCTTGAACAATACATATTTTTGATAGTGAAGTTTATGAATGTTAAAATTGTTGGCTCTTGAAAGAATGATGAACAAAGAAAAATGTTATTGATAATCTGAAAAATCATGAAATTAATTCTTGAAGCAAGAAAAAGCAGTGAATAACAAAGCTTGTGAAAAAAAGGTAATAGCGAAAAAAAAGAGAAAGAAAGAAAAAGAAAAAGCAAGCAGAAAAAGCCAATAGCCCTTTAAACCAAAAGGCAAGGGTAAAGAGGATCCAAGGCTTTGAGCATTAATAGATAGGAGGGCCTAAAGGAATAAAATTCTGGCCTAAGTGGCTAAATCAAGCTGTCCCTAACCATGTGCTTGTGGCATGAAGGTCCAAATGAAAAGCTTGAGACTGAGTGGTTAAAGTCGTGATCTAAAACAAAAAGAGTGTGCTTAAGAACTCTGGACACCTCTAATTGGGGACTTTAGCAAAGCTGAGTCACAATCTGAAAAGGTTCACCCAGTTATGTGTCTGTGGCATTTATGTATCTGGTGTAATACTGGAAAACAAAGTGCTTAGGGTCATGGCCAAGACTCGTAAGGTAGCTGTGTTCAAGAATCAACGTATTGAACTAGGAAAATCAATAACACTATCTAAAATTCTGAGTTCCTATATATGCCAATCATTCTAAATTTCAAAGGATAAAGTGAGATGTCAAAACTATTCAGAAGCAAAAAGCTACTAGCCCTGCTCATCTAATTGGGACAAAGTTTCACTGATATTGTGAGATTCATTGTATATTCTCTTCTCTTTATCCTATTTTGTTTTCAGTTGCTTGGGGACAAGCAATAATTTAAGTTTGGTATTGTGATGAGCGGATAATTTATATGCTTTTTGGCATTATTTTTAGGTAGTTTTTAGTAGGATCTAGCTACTTTTTAGTATATCTTTATTAGTTTTTAAGCAAAATTCACATTTCTGGACTTTACTATGAAGTTGTGTGTTTTTCTGTGATTTCAAGTATTTTCTGGCTGAAATTGAGGGACCTGAGCAAAAATCTGATTTAGAGGCTGAAAAAGGACTGCTGATGCTGTTGGATTCTGACCTCCCTGCACTCGAAATCGATTTTTTGGAGCTATAGAAACCCAAATGGCGCGCTCTCATTTACTTATTTCTGTAAACCCTAGTAACTAGTCTAGTATAAATAGGACCTTTTACTATTGTACTCACATCTTTTTGAATCTTTTTGAATCTTTTGGATCTTTTGAGAACATCTTTGGATGATCTTTTGATCACTTTTGGGAGGCTAACCATTCGGCCATGCCTAGACCTTGTTCTTATGTATTTTCAACGGTGGAGTTTCTACGCACCATAGATTAAGGTGTGGAGCTCTGCTGTTCCTCGAGTATTAATGCAAAGTACTATTATTCTTCTATTCAATTCAAGCTTATTCATATTCTAAGATATTCACTCGCACTTCAACCTGATGAATGTGATGATCCATGACACTCATCACTATTCTCACTCATGAACGCATGCCTGACAATCACTTCCATTCTATCTGCAATCGCTTGAGTGTATATCTCTTGGGTCTCTAATCAATGATTCACATCGACTCCCCTCTGACAATGGGGCATCTGAATCTGAGATTAGAATTTTTGTGGTATATGCTAGAAGCAATTGGCAGCATTCCTGATATCCAAGAAGTCTAAACCTTGTCTGTGGTATTCCGAGTAGAATCTGGGAAGGGGTGACTGTGACGAGCTTCAAACTCATGACTGTTGGGTGTAGTGACAGAATCAAAAGGATCACTGGATCCTATTCCAACACAAGTGAGAACCAACAGCTGATTAGCCAAGCGGTAGCTGTACCTGGTATTTTTCATCCGAGACGAGAAATCTGACAGTTGATTAGCCGTACAGAAACCGTAGAGGACCATTTTCACTAAAAGGACAGGAGGTAGCCATTGACAATGGTGATCCCCAACATACAGCGTGCCATGGAAAGGAGTGTGAATGATTGAATGAAGACAGTAGGAAAGCAGAGATTCAGAAGGAATAACGCATCTCCATACGCTTGTCTGAAATTCCCACCAATGAATTACATAAGTATCTCTATCTTTATTTTGTGTTTATTTATCTTTTAATTATCAAAACTCTATAACCATTTGAATTCGCCTGACTGAGATCTACAAGATGACCATAGCTTGCTTCAAGCCGACAATCTGCGTGGGATCGACCCTTACTCACGTAAGGTATTACTTGGATGACCCAGTGCACTTGCTGGTCAACTATGCGAAGTTGTGAAGAGATGTGTGAATCGTGGTATTGTGCACCAAGTTTTTGGAGCCATGCCAAGGGATAACAATTTCGTGCACCACCCATCCAAACAACACATGGGGAGAGCAATTTCTGAACATCAGCTTGTACCTCTCCCAAGCATCACGGAGGGACTCGCTTTCCTTCTACCTGAAGGTTTGGACATCTGTCACTAGCTTCGCTAGTCTCAGTGAGGGAAAGAACCTGTTCAGATAGTTGATAACAACTTTATGCCAGGTGTTGACACTTCCTCTGAGTTACATACGCCACCATTTGTTTGCTTGAGCACTCAGAGCAAATGGAAAGAGTTTTAGTTTGGGGACTTCAGGGTCCACTCCATTGGCTTCTATAGTGTCACAGAACTGCAGGAAGTCAGAGAGGAATTTGTTTGGATCTTCCTATGGAAGTCTATGAAACTGGCAGTTTTACCGTAATAGCAGGACCTGGTCTAGGTTGACCTTAAAGTCATTTGAGTCAATAGGAGTGTCAAATGTATAAAAACCCAGAGGTCTCCTAATTCGTATATTCTCCTTTAGATCCATAGTGACTTCAGTGTTCCTGCATACATAAACAAGAAAAAGAAAATAAGAAAGATGAAGAATGGGAGCTCTATGTTCAAGAACAGAGGACTCCCTTTGAGATGTGATAAAAAAAGGAAAGAAGAATGAAGATAGAAGAAGGGATAAGAAGAATTCAAAAAGAGAGGGATAGAGAATTCAAAAATTAAGAAGCAAGAAGAGAAACAAGAATTAAAATATTTTTGTTTTTGTTTTATTTATTTATTTAATTCGAAATTAAAGGTTAATTACAAAAAAGAATTGATAATTAATTAATGAATTTCAAAAAATAGAAGAGAGAGATAGAAGAAGAAATTTTGAAAATTAGGAGAGAGAATAATTAGTTAGGAAGTTTTGAAAAAGAAGAGAGAGTAGACAAGTAACCAATTAAGAAAGATTTGAAATTAAGAAAAGATAGAAGATTAGAAAAAAATTGAATTTAAAAATAATTGAAAAAGTCAACAAGATAAGATAAGAATTAAAAAGGTTTGAAAAAGATTTAATTTTAAAATTTAAAAGAAGATAAGATAGAAAGGATAAGATGAATTAGGTAAGAAAGTTCAGATAAGGAAGTTAAGAAAAGATAAGTATTAAAATTAAAAAGATTTGAATTTAAAATTTGAAATTTGAAATTTAAATTTTGAATTTTGAATTTTGAATTTGAATTTTGAAATTTGAATTTTAAAATTTAAATTTGAAATAAGATAAGATAAAATTTTTGAATTTTGAATTTTAAAGAAAGATAACAAGATAAGATAAGATTTTGAAAAAAAATATGATTTTTGAAAAGATTTGATTTTGAAAATTGAAAACTATGATAAGATAAGATAAAAATTTAAAATTAAAATCTGAATTTTCATTGAAATTTTTGAAAGTTTTAATTAAAATAAATATAGAAAATATATTTTTTTTAATTTTTAAATTTAATGAGGAAAGAGAAAAACAACAAAAAGACACCAAACTTAAAATTTTTAGATCTAAGAAGACTAATTTTCGAAAATTGAGAAGAAAAACACAAAGAGACATCAAACTTTTAAATTTTTAAGATCAAAACACAAAGAAAAACAAGAACACTTTGAAGATCAAGAAGAACACCAAGAACAACACTCAAAGAATTCAAAGAACACAAGAACATGCAAAAAACACCAAACTTAAAATTTTTGAAAACCAAACACACAATTTTCGAAAATTTGCAAGAAAACACCAAAAGATATCAAACTTAAATATTTTAGGATCAAAACAAAAAGAAAACACAAGAACAACTTGAAGGTCAAGATGAACACCAAGAACACTATTCGAAAAATTCAAGCCAATAAAGCCAAACAACGGACACCAAACTTAAAATTTTTGAAGACCAAAACACAATTTTTTTTGAAAATTTAAAGAAAATACACAAGAAGATACCAAACTTAAAAATTGACACAATACTCAAACAAAAGACACTAATTTTGAAAATTTTTTAAAAGAAATACTCAAAGAATTCGAAAATTTCAATATGAACAAAAACAAAAGACTCAAATCAAGAACAAAGATTAAACAAAGAAAAGAAAAAAAATTTGAAAAAGGTTTTGGATTTTTTCGAAAATAAAGAAGAAGAAAATAAAAATAAAAGACTAAAACAAAATTAAAGACAATACCTGATCTAGGGAACAAAATAATCCATCAGTTGTCGAAACTCGAACAATCCCTGGAAACGGCGCCAAAAACTTGGTGCACGAATCCCCACACTTCGTACAACTGTACCAGCAAGTGCACTGGGTCATCCAAGTAATACCTGAGCGAGTCAGGGTCGATCCCACGAGGATTGCGGTTTGAAGCAAGTTATGGTTATCTTGTAGATCCTAGTGAGGCAGATAGAAGAGTTATTGGATTTGGAGATACTTTGTCCTTCTGGATTAACTCTGGTATTACTGTCTTCTTCAATTGTGAATGATTTTTTCTATGGCAGGCTGTATATGATCAACGCCGTACGGCCGTGGTCGCCAATTTTCTCCAGATATGAGCCACAGGGTTAGTGCAGATCCAATCTGATTGAGGGTGAAGCTTGGTGCGCATAAATTGTGATAATCAACAATGGCGCCAATAGAATTGGAGCTCTCAAACGTGAATCACACTTTGTAACAACTTCACACAACTAACCAGCAAGCGCACTGGGTCGTCCAAGTAATACCTTACGTGAGTAAGGGTCGATCCCACGAAGATTGTTGGTATGAAGCAAGCTATGGTCATCTTGTAAATCTCACTTAGGCGGATTCAAATGGTTATAATGGTTTTCAAATATAAAGATAAATAAAACATAAAATAAAGTTAGAAATACTTATGTAATTCATTGTTGAGAATTTCAGATAAGTGTATGGAGATGCTTGTCCCTTCTGAATCTCTGCTTTCCTACTGCTTTCATCCAATCCTTCTTACTCCTTTCCATGGTAAGCTGTATGTAGGGCATCACTGTTGTCAATGGCTACTTCCCATCCTCTCAATGAAAATGGTCCAAATGCTCTGTCACAGCACGGCTAATCATCTGTCAGTTCTCGATCATGTCGGAATAGAATCCATTGATTCTTTTGCGTCTGTCACTACGCCCAACAATCGGAGTTTGAAGCTCGTCACAGTCATTCAATCCCTGAATCCTACTCGGAATACCACAGACAAGGTTTAGACTTTCTGGATTCTCAAGAATGGTCGCCAATAATTCTAGCTTATACCACAAAATTCTGATTAAGGAATCCAAGAGATATTCACTCTAGCTTTTGCTTGTAGAACGAGAGTGGTTGTCAGGCACGCGTTCATAAGGACAGATGATGATGAGTGTCACGGATCATCACATCCATCAGGTTGAAGTGCAGCGAATATCTTAGAATAAGAATAAGCTTGAATTGAATCGAAGAACAATAGTAATTGCATTAAAACTCGAGGTACAGCAGAGCTCCACACCTTAATCTATGGTGTGTAGAAACTCCACCATTGAAAATACATAAGTGATAGAGGTCCAAGCATGGCCGAATGGCCAGCCCCCAAAATGTGACCAATAGTCTCCTTCCAGGGTGTGCTTTTTCTTTTGCTATTTTTGATTCTATTTTTAATTTTTGCAATTGTTTTGTGACTCCACATGATTATAAACCTAATAAAACATAAAAGAACAATAGAAATATAGATAAATAAAAATTGGGTTGCCTCCCAATAAGCACTTCTTTAATGTCAATAGCTTGACAGTGAGCTCTCATGGAGCTTCACAGATCATCAGAGCATTGTTGGGACCTCCCAACACCAAACTTAGAGTTTGAATGTGGAGGTTCAACACCAAACTTAGAGTTTGGTTGTGGCCTCCCAACACCAAACTTGGAGTTTGATTGTGGGGGCTTTGTTTGACTCTGTATTGAGAGAAGCTTTTCATGCTTCATCTCCATGGTTGCAGAGGAAGATCCTTGAGCTTTAAACAGAAGGTAGTCCCCATTCAATTGAAGGACTAGCTCTCCTCTATCAACATCAATCACAGCTCCTGCTGTGGCTAGGAAGGGTCTTCCAAGAATGATGGATTCATTCTCATTCTTCCCAGTGTCTAAGATTATGAAATTAACAGGGATGTAAAGGCCTTTAACCTTCACTAACACGTCCTCTACCAATCCATAAGCTTGTTTTATTGACTTGTCTGCCATCTCTAATGAGATTCTTGCAGCTTATAACTCAAAGATCCCCAGCTTCTCCATTACAGAGAGTAGCATGAGATTTATACCTGACCCCAGGTCACACAGAGCCTTCTCAAAGGTCATGGTGCCTATGATACAGGATATTAAGAATTTACCAGGATCTTGTTTCTTTTGAGGTCTAGTTTGCTGAACCCATGTATCTAGTTCACTAATGAACAAGGGAGGTTCACCTTTCCAAGTCTCATTACCAAACAACTTGGCATTCAGCTTCATGATGGCTCCTATATATTGAGCAACTTGCTCTTCAGTTACATCTTCATCTTCTTCAGAGGAAGAATAGTTCTCAGAGCTCATGAATGGTAAAAGGAGGTTCAATAGAATCTCTATGGTCTCTAGGTGAGCCTTAGATTCCTTAAGTTCCTCAGTTTGGAACTCCTTTTTGTTTAGAGGACATCCCAGGAGGTCTTCCTCACTGGGATTCACGTCCTTCTCCTCCTCTTTGGATTCGGCCATTGTGATTATGTAAATGGCCTTGCACTCTCTTTTTGGATTCTCTTCTGTATTGCTTGGGAGAGTACTAGGAGGGGTTTCAGGGATTTTCTTACTCAGCTGGCCCACTTGTGCCTCCAAATTTCTAATGGAGGACCTTATTTCACTCATGAAACTTAAAGTGGCCTTAGATAAATCAGAGACTATGTTTGCTAAGCTAGAGGGGCTCTGCTCAGAATTTTCTGTCTGTTGCTGAGAAGGCTTGCTATTGCTAAGCCTGTTTCTTCCACCATTATTAAAGCCTTGTTGAGGCTTTTGTTGATCCTTCCATGAGAAATTTGGATGATTTCTCCATGAAGAATTATAGATGTTCCCATAGGGTTCACCCATGTAATTCACCTCTGCCATTGCAGGGTTCTCAGTATCATAAGCTTATTCTTAAGAAGATGCCTCTTTAGTACTATTAGATGCATTCTGCCATCCATTCAGACTCTGAGAAATCATGTTGACTTGCTGAGTCAAGATTTTGTTCTGAGCCAATATGGCATTCAAAGTATCAATTTCAAGAACTCCCCTCTTCTGAGGCGTCCCATTACTCACAGGATTTCTCTCAGAGGTGTACATGAATTGTTTATTTGCAACCATGTCAATAAGTTCTTGAGCTTCTGCAGGCGTTTTCTTTAGGTGAATGGATCCACCTACAGAATGGTCCAGTGACATCTTAGAGAATTTAGATAGACCATAATAGAATATATCCAAAATGGTCCACTCTGAAAGCATGTCAGCAGGACACTTTTTGGTCAACTGTTTGTATCTTTCCCAAGCTTTATAGAGGGATTCACCATCTTTTTGCTTGAAGGTCTGAACATCCACTCTAAGCTTGCTCAGCTTTTAAGGAGGAAAGGACTTGGCCAAGAAGGCCGTGACCAGCTTATCCCAAGAGTCCAGGCTATCTTTAGGTTGTGAGTCCAACCATGATCTAGCTCTGTCTCTTACAGCAAAAGGGAAATGCATGAGCCTGTAGACTTCAGGATCTACTCCATTAGTCTTAACAGTCTCACAGATCTGCAAGAACTCAGTTAAAAACTGATAGGGATCTTCTGATAAAAGTCCATGAAACTTTCAGTTCTGTTGCATTAGAGCAACTAGTTGAGGTTTCAGCTCAAAATTGTTTGCTCCAATGGCAGGAATTGAGATGCTTCTTCCATAAAAATTGAAAGTAGGTGTAGTATAATCACCAAGCATCCTCCTTGCATTATTATTGTTGTCATTATTTTCGGCTGCCATCTCCTCTTCTTTTTCGAAAATTTCTACAAGGTTGTCTCTGGATTGTTGTATTTTAGCTTCTCTTAGTTTCTTCTTCAGAGTCCTTTCAGGTTCAGGATCTGCTTCAACAAGAATGTTCTTGTCCTTGCTCCTGCTCATATGAAAAGGAAGGGAATAGAAAATAATAATAGGGATCCTCTTTACCACAGTAGAGAGATTCCTTTATGTGAGTATAAGAATAAAAGAATAGAAGAAGGAGAAGAGAAAAATTTGAACACAGAGGGAAAGAGAGGGTTCGAATTTTGAGATGAAGAGAAGAGTTTTAGTAATTAAATAAATAAATAGAAGAAGATGAGATAGAGAGAAATTCGAAAATTATTTTTGAAAAATAGTTAGTGATTTTCAAAAATTGAGAGAAGATATAAAATTAAAATTAAAATTTGAAACAATTAATTAATTAAAGAGAATTTTTGAAAAAGGGAAAGAAGTTTCAAAAACTAGAGAGAGAAAAGTAGTTAGGTAGTTTTGAAAAAGATAAGAAACAAACAAAGAGTCAATTAGGTAGTTGAAAAAGATTTGAAAATCAATTTTGAAAAGATAAGAAGTTGGAAAAGATTTTGAAATTGATTTTGAAAAAGATATAATTTGAAAAAGATATTTTGAAAAGATATTTTGGAAAAGATTTGATTTTTAAAATTAAAATTAATTACTTGACTAACAAGAAACTAAAAGATATGATTCTAGAATTTAAAGATTGAACATTTCTTAACAAGAAAGTAACAAACTTCAAATTTTTGAATCAATCACATTAATTGTTAGTAAAGTTTTCGAAATTTTGGAATGAAATTAAGAAAAAGATTTTGAAATCACTTTTTAACATTTTCGAAAATAAAAAAAATGAAAAAGATTTGATTTTTGAAAAAGTTTTGAAAAGGTAAGATTTTTAAAATTGAAATCTTGACTTGAGTAACAAGAAACAACTAATTTTAAAAAATTTTGACTAAGTCAACCCAAAGATTTCGAATTTTTGAGTAAAATAAGAAAAAGATATTTTTTGATTTTTTGAAATTTTTTTTATGATGAGAGAGAAAAACATAAAAATGACTCACAACAAGAAAATTATGAATCAAAACACATGATGCATGCAAGAACACTATGAATGTCAAGATGAACACCAACACTTTGAAGATCAAGATGAATATCAAGACTTATTTTTGAAAAGTTTTCAAGAAAAGAAAAACATGCAAGACACCAAACTTAGAAATTTTTAATGCTTAGACACTACGAATGCAAAAATGCATATGAAAAACAACAAAAGACATAAAACAAGAAAATATGAAGATCAAACAAGAAGTCTTATCAAGAACAACTTGAAGATCATGAAGAACACCATGCATGAATTTTTCGAAAAAAAATGCATAAATTTTTAAAAACATGCAATTGACACAAAACTTAAAAATTGACACTAGACTCAAACAAGAAACACAATATTTTTTTGGATTTTTCGAAAAATAATTTTTTTTGAAAAACGAAAACAAAAAGAAAATTTATTTTTGAAAAATTTTTGAAAACTTTTTGAAAAGAAAATTACCTAATCTGAGCAACAAGAAGAATCGTCAGTTGTCCAAACTCGAACAATCCCCGGCAACGGCGCCAAAAACTTGGTGTGCGTAAATTGTGATCATCAATAATGGTGCCAATAGACTTGGAGCTCTCAAACGTGAATCGCACTTTGTCACAACTTCGCACAACTAACCAGCAAGTGCACTGGGTCGTCCAAGTAATACCTTACGTGAGAAAGGGTCGATCCCACGGAGATTGTTGGTATGTAGCAAGCTATGGTCATCTTGTAAATCTCAGTTAGGCGGATTCAAATGGTTATAATGGTTTTCAAATATAAAGATAAATAAAACATAAAATAAAGATAGAAATACTTATGTAATTCATTGGTAAGAATTTCAGATAAGTGTATGGAGATGCTTATCCCTTCTGAATCTCTGCTTTCCTACTGCTTTCATCCAATCCTTCTTACTCCTTTCCATGGCAAGCTGTATGTAGGGCATCACCGTTATCAATGGCTACTTCCCATCCTCTCAGTGAAAATGGTCCAAATGCTCTGTCACAGCACGGCTAATCATCTGTCAGTTCTCGATAATGTCAGAATAGAATCCATTGATTCTTTTGCGTCTGTCACTACGCCCAACAATCGCGAGTTTGAAGCTCTTCACAGTCATTCAATCCCTGAATTCTACTCGGAATACCACAGACAAGGTTTAGACTTTCTGGATTCTCAAGAATGGCCGCCAATAATTCTAGCTTATACCACGAAGATTCTAATTAAGGAATCCAAGAGATATTCACTCTACCTTTCGCTTGTAGAACGGGAGTGGTTGTCAGGCAAGCGTTCATAAGGACGGATGATGATGAGTGTCATGGATCATCACATCCATCAGGTTGAAGTGCAGCGAATATCTTAGAATAAGAATAAGCTTGAATTGAATAGAAGAACAATAGTAATTGCATTAAAACTCGAGGTACAGCAGAGCTCCACACCTTAATCTATGGTGTGTAGAAACTTCACCGTTGAAAATACATAAGTGATAGAGGTCCAGGCATGGCCGAATGGCCAGCCCCCAAAACATGATCAATAGTCTCCTAAGATGAACAATAGATTAAAACTGAGACCAAAAATGTGGTTAAAAGACGCCTAGTACAATAGTAAAAAGTTCTATTTATACTAAACTAGCTACTAGGGTTTACAAAAATAAGTCTAAGTGTAGAAATCCACTTCCGGGGCCCACTTTGGTGTGTGCTTGGGCTGAGCTTGAGCTTTACATGTGCAGAGGCTTCTCTTGGGGTTAAACTTCAAGTTGTAACGTTTGTTTGGCGTTTAACTCTGGTTTGTGACGTGTTTCTGGCGTTTTACTCCAGAATGCAGCATGGAATTGACGTTGAACGCCAGTTTGCGTCATCTAAGCTTGAATAAATTATGGAGTATCATATATTTTTGGAAAGCCCTGGATGTCTACTTTCCAATGCAGTTGAGAGCCCACAATTTGGAGTTCTGTAGCTCCAGAAAATCCATTTCGAGTGCAGGGAGGTCAGAATCCAATAGCATCAGCAGTCCTTTTTCAGCCTGAATCAGACTTTTGCTCAGGTCCCTCAATTTCAGCCAGAAAATACCTGAAATCACAGAATAACACACAAACTCATAGTAAAGTCCAAAAATGTGAATTTTGCATAAAAACTAATAAAAACATCCCTAAAAGTAGCTAGATCCTACTAAAAACTACCTAAAAACAATGCCAAAAAGCGTATAAATTATCCGCTCATCAAAGCTCCTACAGTCCATTCTTCTTAATGATCCTACTCAAAACGCCACATATAAGGTCGAATCTTTCGGATCAGAGAATGTTGTGCCTTTGGGTTCTAGCCTCTACCACAGAGACCCTAATCTCCACATACCTCAGCTGAACTGCTGACTCGAGAAGACCCCAACAAAGTCGTGGATTAGCCGTCTAAGAGATACATAATCAAGCTGGTGGTTCGATGCTTTCCAGCCACGTATTCACACAAACCCAAGAAGAACATAGGTGGTTGTCAGTCATGCGGTCTTAATATAAAGAACAGAGATGATTGTCACATGTCATTCCATTTATCAAGTTGAAGAACAAAGATACATCTTAGAATTGAATCAAACACGGATTGAAAAGAAACAGCAATACTTATATTAATTCATAGAACTCAGTAAGGCTCATCCCCTCAACCTAGGAGGTTTAGAAACTCATACTGATAAGAAACACAATAATAAAACGAAAATATGGCCTAGAGGTCTGTATGATTATGTAAAATATCCCTTAAATACTAAACTAATGACTAAGGATTTCATAAGAAAGGGTAAAATAGTCCTTTAGTGATAAAATCTACTTCTGGGGCCCACTTGGTGAGTGTTTGGGCTGAGTTTTGATGAGATCCATGTGCTATGAGGCCTCTAAGGTGTTGAACGCTGGCTAGGGGGTCCTCTCTGGGCGTTTGGACGCTGGTCTGCTCCTTTGGGCGATGAACGCCTGGAATAGGGTAGAAGGCTGGTGTTGGACGCCAGTTTTGGGCCTTCTAATCTGAAGCAAAGTATCGACTATTATATATTGTTAGAAAGCTCTGGAAGTCATATTTTAATAGCCGTTATGGATTCTTCATTTGGACTTCTGTAGCTCCAGAAAATCTCTTTCAAGTGCATGGAGGTCAAATCCAGACAGCATTGCAGTGCTTTCTTTGTCTCTGAATCAGACTTTTGCTCTATCTCCTCAATTTCAGCCATAAATTACCTGAAATTGCACAAAATGCACAAAAACACACAAACCCAAAGTAGAATCCAAAAATGTGAATTTAACACTAAAACCTATGAAAACCTAATAAAAATTAAATAAAACATGCTAAAAACTATATGAAAATGTTGCCAAAAAGCGTATAAAATATCCGCTCATCAACAGGCTAATGATGAGCGGATAATTTATACGCTTTTTGACATTGTTTATAGGTAATTTTTAGTACGATTTAGTTAGTTTTTAGTATATAATTATTAATTTTTATGCTAAAATCACATTTCTGGACTTTACTATGAGTTTGTGTGTTTTTCTGTGATTTCAGGTATTTTCTGGCTGAAATTGAGGGACCTGAGCAAAAATTTGATTCAGAAGCTGAAAAAGGACTTCAGATGCTGTTGGATTCTGACCTCCCTGCACTCGAAATGGATTTTCTGGAGCTACAGAAGCCCAATTGGCGCACTCTTAATTGCATTGGAAAGTATACATCTTGGGCTTTCCAGCAATGTTAATAGTCCATACTTTTCCCTAGATTTGATGGCCCAAATTGGCGTCAAAACACCGGTCAGAGACCCTTTTCTGGCGTTAAATGCCAGAACTGGCATAAAAGCTGGAGTTAAATGCCCAAACTGGCACCAGAGCTGGCGTTTAACTCCAAGAAAATCCTATGCATGTGAAAGCTTCAATGCTCAGCCCAAGCACACACCAAGTGGGCCCCGGAAGTGGATTTCTGCATCATTTACTTATTTTTGTAAACCATAGGTTACTAGTTCACTATTGTATTTTCATCTTTTGATCATCTTTGCTCTTGGGATCACGTCTTTGAACCCTTTTTCGATTGTTTCATGTTATTTAGGAGGCATGGCCATTCGGCCATGTCTAGACCTTGTTCTTATGTATTTTCAACGGTGGAGTTTCTACACCTCATAGATTAAGGTGTAGAGCTCTGCTGCTCGTCATGAATTAATGCAATTACTACTGTTTTTTATTCGATTCAAGCTTATTCTTATTCTAAGATATTCATTCGTACTTCAACCTGATGAATGTGATGATCCGTGACACTCATCATCATTCTCACTTATAAATGCGTGCCTGACAACCACTTTCATTCTATTTGCAATAGCTTGAGTGTGTATCTATTGGCCTCCTGGTCCACGACGCATGGTTGCCTCTTGATGCCAGGGCATCTAGGCCAGTTTCACTGACCTTTTCTTTACTGTTTTAGGGTAGTTTCATGCATTTTCTTAGAAAATAAGGCAAGTTTTGGATGAAAATACACTCACACCTTGATTCAAGCAACTATTGTGAATTTTACATGATTTCATAAGGATTTTGCAAGAATTGAATCACAAATTGATGATGCATAATCTCATGACTTTGGCTAGAGCTTTGATGCACTTTATTTGCTTGATTTCAGGACAAAGGAAGCAAAGGAAGCAAGGAAGAACCACGTTAGTAGCCACGTTAACCTAGTTAACATGACCACTAACGTGGAATGGGAAAGAGCTTGCAACGTTAATGAGAAAAGTGATCACCAATAACGCCTGCGAAGCCATCATAAGCCCACATTAATTGCCACGTTAACTAGATTAACATGATAGTTAACGTGGAGACAAAGAAAGCTCCAACGTTAGTGGTAAATGTGAACACCACTAACGCTCCAAAATGTGGCAATGAACCACGTTAAGAGTCACGTTAACTTAGGTAACGTGAACTCTAACGTGGAAGAGAGGAACAATGCCAATGTTAGTGACACTCACCTTTGTCACTAACGTTGGATCAAACTAGCATTGCCCACGTTAATGGGCACGTTAAGACCACTAACGTGAAAGTTAACGCGGAGCTAAGATTGATGAGCCAACGTTAGTGACACTCACCTTTGTCACTAACGTTGGAGATGGCATTTACTACCACGTTAGTGGCCACGTTAACTTAGTTAACGTGAGCTCTAACGTGGAGAGTAAGGGAACTTGGAGCGTTAGTGACAAAGGTAAGTGTCACTAATGCTCTCGAAAATGAGGCATACCCACGTTAATTACACTAACGTGAACTCTAACGTATGGACAAGTGGCACAAGGCAACATTATTGGGAAAGGTGAGTCCCAATAATACTTGCGAAGGTTTATAAGGCAATGTTAGTGGTCACGTTAGTGCCACTAACGTTGGAGTTAACGTGGCCTATATGGGGTTGGAACGTTAGTGAAAAAGGTGATTGCAACTAACGTTCTCGAACCCACAATCTCACTTAACGTTAACTTCACTAATGCCCATGCCTAATTCATACTTTTCTGCAAGCTGAGCCCACTAAAGATTGTAACTGCTTCATCAGAGCTCATGAATGGCAGAAGTAAATCCAATGGAATCTCTATGGTCTCTGTGTGAGCCTCAGATTCCCATTGTTCCTCATTAGGGTTGCCATTGCTAAATCCAATGGAAAAGGCTTGCCATTGCTAAACCTGTTTCTTCCACCATTATTGTTGTTGAAACCTTGTTGAGGTCTCTGTTGATCCTTCTATGAGAGGTTTGGAAGATTCCTCCATGAAGGATTATAGGTGTTTCCAAAGGATTCTCCCATGTAATTCACCTCTTCTATTGAAGGATTCTCAGGATTATAAGCTTCTTCTTCAGATGAAGCGTCCTTAGTATTGCCTGGTGCAGCTTGCATTCCAGACAGACTTTGAAAAATCATATTGACTTGTTGAGTCAATATTTTGTTCTGAGCTAATATGGCATTTAGAGTATCAATCTCAAGAACTCCTTTCTTCTGATTTGTCCCATTGTTCACAGGATTCCTTTCAGAAGTGTACATGGATTGGTTATTTACAACCATTTCAATTAGTTCTTGAGCTTCTGTAGGCGTCTTCTTCAGATGAAGAGATCCTCCAGCAGAACTATCCAAAGACATCTTGGACAGTTCAGACAGACCATCATAGAAGATACCTATGATGCTCCATTCAGAAAGCATGTCAGAAGGGCACTTTCTGATCAATTGTTTGTATCTTTCCCAAGCTTCATAGAGGGATTCACCTTCCTTCTATCTGAAGGTTTGGACTTCCACTCTAAGCTTACTCAATTTTTGAGGTGGAAAGAACTTTGCCAAGAAGGCATTGACTAGCTTTTCCCAAGAGTTCAGGCTTTCTTTAGGTTGTGAGTCCAACCATATCCTAGCTTTGTCTCTTACAACAAAAGGGAATAGCATAAGTCTGTAGACCTCAGGGTCAACCCCATTAGTCTTGACAGTGTCACAGATTTGCAAGAATTCAGCTAAAAACTGATGAGGATCTTCCAATGGAAGTCCATGGAACTTGCAATTCTGTTGCATCAGAGAAACTAATTGAGGCTTAAGCTCAAAGTTGTTTGCTCCAATGGCAGGGATAGAGATGCTTCTCCCATAGAAGTCGGGAGTAGGTGCAGTAAAGTCACCCAGCACCTTCCTTGCATTGTTGGCATTGTTGTTGTTTTCGGCTGCCATGTCTTCTTCTTGTTTGAAGATTTCTGTTAGGTCCTCTAAAGAGAGTTGTGCCTTAGCTTCTCTTAACTTTCACTTCAAGGTCCTTTCAGGTTCAGGGTCAGCCTCAACAAGAATGCTTTTGTCTTTGCTCCTGCTCATATGAAAGAGAAGAGAACAAGAAAGTATGGAATCCTCTATGTCACAGTATAGAGATTCCTTGAAGTGGCAGAGGAAAAGAAAAATAGAAGGAAGAGGTAGAAGAATTCGAACTTATCAAGAAAGATGGAGTTCGAATTGTGTATTAAGGAGGAGTGTTAGTCCATAAATAGAAGGATGTGAGAAGAGGGGAAGAAATTTTTGAAAATTAAGTAAAAGATTTTAAAAACATTTTGAAAAACACTAATTGATTTTTGAAAACCAAGAGTGGAAAAGAAATCAAGTGATTTTTGAAAAAGATTTTGAAATTAGAAATCAACAAGATATGATTGAAAACTATTTTGAAAAAGATGTGAGAAAAATATATGATTGAAAAGATATAGTTTTAAAGAAAGATAAGATTGAGAAGATATGATTTGAAAAACAATTTAAAAAGATTTGATTTTAAAAATTAATGACTTGGCTAACAAGAAAGGATATGATTCAAATATTAAACCTTTCTCAACAGAAAAGGCAACATACTTGAAATGTTGAATCAAATCATTAATTGATAGCAAGTATTTTTGAAAATGGAAAGAATTTGATTTTGAAAACATATGATTGAAAAGATATGATTTGAAAAAGATTTGATTTTGAAAAATTTTGAAAACCTGAAAAAAATTTGAATTAAAAACAGAATCTTCCCTCTTGTGCCATCCTGGCGTTAAACGCCCAGAATGGTATCCATTCTGGTGTTTAACGCCCAAAACACTACCCTTTTGGGCGTTAAACGCCCAGCCAGGCACCCTGGCTGGCGTTTAAACGCCAGTTTTCCTTCTTCACTGGGCGTTTTGAACGCCCATCCTTTTTCTGTGTAATTCCTCTGCTATATGTTCTGAATCTTCAATTCTCTGTATTTTTGACTTGAAAATACACAGATTAAAAAAATTTTTTGGATTTTTAAAAATCAAAATGTAACTAAAATCAAATAACAATGCATGCAAGACACCAAACTTAGCAGTTTGTATACCATTGACACTAACAAATGAGAATGCATATGAAAAACAACAAAACACTCAAGACAAGAGAATTTAAAGATCAGAACAAGGAAATCATCAAGAACAACTTGAAGATTAATGAAGACACATGCATGAATGCAAGAAGAATAGAAACATGCAATTGACACCAAACTTAAAATGAGACACTAGACTCAACAAGAAACATAAAATATTTTTTATTTTTATGATTTTGTAATTATTTTGGATTTTTCTAAAATTAAGTGGAAAAGAAAATAAAGATATCAAAATTCTTAATGAGAATTCCAGGAATCATGCAATGTTAGTCTAGAGCTTCAGTCTAAAGGAATTAGACATGGCTAGCCAAGCTTCAGCAGGACATTGCATTCAAGAGCTAAATTGATGAGAATCAATCAGCTTTGGTGATGATAAGAACATCACCTTGAAACACTAGAATTCATTCTTAAGAATTCTGAAAAAAATACCTAATCTAAGCAAAAAGATTAACCGTCAGTTGTCCAAACTCAACAATCCCCGGCAACGGTGCCAAAAACTTGGTGCACAAAATTGTGATCATCAATGGCGCCATCAACATGGTACGCTCAATTACAATCCCAACTCTTTATCACAACTTCGCACAACTAACCAGCAAGTGCACTGGGTCGTCCAAGTAATAAACCTTACGCGAGTAAGGGTCGATCCCACGGAGATTGTTGGTATGAAGCAAGCTATGGTCACCTTGTAAATCTTAGTCTGGCAGATTCAAATGGTTATGGATGATATACGAATAAGGCATAAAGATAGAGATACTTATGTAATTCATTGGTGAGAACTTCAGATAAGCGTATCGAGATGCTTTGTCCCTTCCGTCTCTCTTCTTTCCTACTGTATTCATCCAATCCTTCTTACTCCTTTCCATGGCAAGCTGTATGTTGGGCATCACCGTTGTCAGTGGCTACAATCCCGTCCTCTCAGTGAAAATGTTTAACGCACCCTGTCACGGCACGGCTAATCATCTGTCGGTTCTCAATCAGGTTGGAATAGAATCCATTGATTCTTTTGCGTCTGTCACTAACGCCCAGCCTTCAGGAGTTTGAAGCTCGTCACAGTCATTCAATCATTGAATCCTACTCAGAATACCACAGACAAGGTTTAGACCTTCCGGATTCTCTTGAATGCCGCCATCAATTCTAGCTTATACCACGAAGATTCCGATCAAGGGATCCAAGAGATAAACATTCAAGCCTTATTTGCTTGTAGAACAGAAGTGGTTGTCAGGCACTCGTTCATAAGTGAGAATGATGATGAGTGTCACATAATCATCACATTCATCATGTTCTTGGGTGCAAATGAATATCTTAGAACAAGAATAAGCTGAATTGAATAGAAGAACAATAGTAATTGCATTAATGCTCGAGGTACAGCAGAGCTCCACACCTTAATCTATGGTATGTAGAAACTCCACCGTTGAAAATACATAAGTGATAATGGTGATCATTGGCTTCGGCCCCAGAGAGGGAACCAGAAGAACCAAGATCTGATCTAAGAACTAGACATCCAAAGATGAAAATACAATAGCAAAATGTCCTATTTGTAGAGAACTAGTAGCCTAGGGTTTACAGAAATGAGTAAATTACATAAAAATCCACTTCTGGGCCCACTTGGGGTGTGCTTGGGCTGAGCATTGAAGCTTTCATGTGTAGAGACTTTTCTTGGAGTTAAACGCCAGCTTTTGTGCCAGTTTGGGCATTTAACTCCCATTCTTGTGCCAGTTCCGGCGTTTAACGTCGGGCAGTTTTGAGCTGATTTAGAACGCCAATTTAGGCCATCAAATCTCGGGCAAAGCATGAACTATTATACATTTCTGGAAATCCTAGGATGTCTACTTTCCAACGCCGTTGAGAGCGCGCCAATTGGGCTTCTGTAGCTCCATAAAATCCACTTCGAGTGTAGGGAGGTCAGAATCCAACAGCATCTACAGTCATTTTCAGCCTCTGAATCAGATTTTTGCTCAGGTCCCTCAATTTCAGCAAGAAAATACCTAAAATCACAGAAAAACACACAAACTCATAGTAAAGTCCAGAAAAGTGAATTTTAACTAAAAACTAATAAAAATATAATAAAAAATAACTAAAACATACTAAAAACATACTAAAAACAATGCCAAAAAGCGTATAAATTATCCGCTCATCAATACTCGGGATACAATCAAATCCCAATGTATCCACCCGACCAAGAAAAAGCTTCCTTCTTAACCCAAAAAGCAAATTACTGATACATTATCATGCCTTTTGGTCTTAAAAATGCGGGAGCTACTTATCAGAGATTAATGAATAAGGTCTTTTTGGATCACATCGGAAAAATCATGGAAGTCTACGTGGACGACATGCTGATAAAGACATAAAATGAAGAGATGCTACTGTCCAATCTGACCCAAGTATTCGACACTATAAGACGGCATGGCATGCGACTCAATCCCGCAAAATGCACCTTCGCAGTAGAAGCTGGCAAATTCTTGGGTTTCATGCTCACAAAAAGAGGAATCGAAGCAAACCTGGATAAATACCGGGACATACTCGATATGAAGAGTCCGACTTGTGTCAAAGAGGTACAACAACTCAACGGGAGGTTAGCAGCCTTGTCCAGATTTCTAGCCGAATCGGCAATAAGATCCCTTCCCTTCTACGTCATTCTAAGGAAGGGAAAGAAGTTTGAATGGACAACGGAGTACGAACAAGCCTTTTGAGATTTCAAAAAGTTCCTGGGACAGCCACCTATCCTAACTCGTATTATACCTCGTGGTAGGAAGTCGGGTAGTGGCCTCAGCACTAGTTCGAGAAGAAGATAGTGGACAACAATCCGTATACTCTATCAATAAAGCATTACAAAGAGCCGAGCTGAACTACCAAAAAATAGAAAAGTTTGCCTACGCTCTCAAACTAACATCTCGACAACTCCGTCCATACTTCCAAGCCCACACCATTAGGGTTCAAACCAACCAGCCCATAAAAGGGATTTTACAAAAAACAGACCTGGCAGGCAGAATTTTGCAATGGGCAGTCGAGTTATCTGAATTCGATCTTCACTACGAAGCTCGGACAGCCATCAAATTACAATACCTAGCCGACTTCATTACAGAATTTACAGACACACCGAAAATCCCTATAGAATAGAATCTCTACGTGGACGGTTCCTCAACTAAAACTGGAAGCGGCACAGGCGTGATAATTGAAAGCGACCAAGGAACCCAAATCGAACTCTCCCTCAAATTCGGGTTCCCTGCCTCAAACAACCAAGCAGAATATGAGACATTGCTAGCTGGTTTGAAGCTGGCTAAGGAGGTTGGAGCTCAAAAGCTTATCATCTTTAGCGACTCACAGGTAGTCACTTCGCAAATAGTAGGAAGCTACCAAGCCAAAGATCCCACCATGAAAAAGTACTTGGACAAAACCAGGGAACAGCTTGGACAAATCGAAGAATATGAGATTCGTCACATGCCCGAGCTGACGCACTCTTAAAACTAGCCAGCACCAAACCAGGGGGCAACAATAGAAGCCTCATCCAAGAAATTCTGCATAATCCATCAATCTCGGAAGAAGAAAAAATCCTAGCAATAACAAGTCAGGATCAAGGATGGATGACTCCCATAATTAACTACCTCAAAACAGAAGCACTCCCCGCAGAAGAAAAAGAGGCAAAGAGGTTGAAACGGGAGGCACAATACTACACTATCATAAACAATACTATATACAAAAGAGGAATTTCAATGCCATTGTTGAAATGCGTACCAACTTCTAGCACAAAGGAAGTTCTAGAAGAAATACACAGTGGCATTTGTGGCAATCACCTCGGAGGGCAAGCACTTACCAAAAAAATACTTCGGGCAGGGTTTTATTGGCCAACTTTACAAAAGAAAGCCACAGAGTTCGTAAAAACATGTCCATCTTGCCAAAAACATGCCAACTTTCACATCGCCCCACCAGAGGAACTCATCAGCGTGACCTCACCTTGGCCATTCGCAAAATGGGGACTTGATCTTCTTGGACCCTTCCCTCAGGGATCGGAACAAGTTAAATTCCTCATAGTAGGGATAGACTATTTCACAAAGTGGATCGAGGCAGAACCCCTAGCTAATGCCACTGCTCAAAGAAGTCAAAAGTTCTTATATAGGAACATTGTCACAAGGTTTGGGGGTTCCTTACTCCATCACCACAGCCAATGGTACCCAGTTCACAGACGCGGGCTTCAAAAAGCTAGCGGCCGACTTGAATATAAAACAACAATTCACTTTCGTAGAATATCCCCAAGCCAATGGACAAGCCGAAGCTGCCAACAAAGTCATACTGGCCAGGCTAAAACGGAGATTACATGACGCAAAGGGAGCCTGGGCCGAGGAGCTCCCACAAGTCCTATGAGCATATCGAACAACGCCGCACTCCACCATAAAGGAATCACCCTTCCGATTAGTGTACGGAATGGAGGCAATGATCTCAGTGGAGATTGAAGAAAGGTCGTCCAGAGTGATTCACTATAGTGAAAAAGCCAACTCCCAACTTCAAAGAGAAGAGCTCGACCTACTTCCAGAAGTCCGAGAAAGAGATCGAATTAGGGAAGAAGCATTAAAACGACAAATGGCCGCGAGATACAATCAAAAGGTAGTACAGCGAGTTTTTGCTGAGAACGACCTCATCCTAATCCGAAATGATATCGAAACAACTCGACCTGGAGAAGAAAAGCTGGTAGCAAAATGGAAAGGACCCTACCGAGTCATTGAAGTACTTGGAAAGGGCTACTACAGACTGTCCGAACTCGATGGGTGAGAGCTTCCTAGGTCATGG
This sequence comes from Arachis hypogaea, assembly GCF_003086295.3. Classification (NCBI taxonomy): domain Eukaryota; kingdom Viridiplantae; phylum Streptophyta; class Magnoliopsida; order Fabales; family Fabaceae; genus Arachis; species Arachis hypogaea. The sequence goes on along the minus strand of NC_092042.1, from coordinate 49,465,292 downwards.
CACGCCTGCAACCTAAAAAGGTACTATAGCTAGGGATAATCTAAGGATCTTAGGATAAGGTGCACTCTTTTTCCTGAAAAGGTTTTTTAATGAGGCGCCAAGCCAAGACCTATAAATCACCCGACTTAGAGGATTAACCTCCCACATGTATATATTTGCATTTTCATTTGAATAAAATATGTTTAGATCTTCTACAAACGCTCAAGCCGCATTAATCTAAAACATTCATCGTCCGATTATAAAGCTACAGATCGGTAGAAAGTGAAAGCCAAATTCACTGTGCGATCATGATAAAGACCAAAAATGAAAACCGAATTCATTAACAGGTCGATCAAACGAGGGTTAAACCCAATCTCTACAAAATTGGCAAAGATGAAAACAGAATAATACAAGAAGTTATAGAAAGTGATCCATAGAAAGGACCTGACGAGGTCTTAATAAAATGGATTGCTATAAAATAACTTAAAGGCTGGCCGACGTAAAGAAGTCGGACCAGTCGCAATAACCGAAGTTATAAGTAAATCCCTGGAAAGAGGTATGGCCAGCCCTATAAAAGAGGATTACTATAACTTAGAAGGGCCCGACATAACGAGGTCGGCTCAACACATAAAAGTTATAAAAGTAATCCCTGAAAGAGACCTGAACAAGGTCCAAGAAAGAGGATTACAAAAATAACTTAGAAGGGCCCGACATGACGAGGTCGGCTCAACATATAAAAGTTATAAAAGTAATCCCTGAAAGAGACCTAAACAAGGTCCAAAAAAGAGGATTACAAAAATAACTTAGAAGGGCCCAACATGACGAGGTCGGCTCAACACATAAAAGTTATAAAAGTAATCCCTGAAAGAGACCTGAACAAGGTCCAAGAAAGAGGATTACAAAAATAACTTAGAAGGGCCCGACATGACAAAGTCGGCTCAACACATAAAAGTTATAAAAGTAATCCCCGAAATAGACCTGAACAAGGTCCAAGAAAGAGGATTACAAAAATAACTTAGAAGGGCCCGACATGATGAAGTTAGCTCAGCACATAAAAGTTATAAAAGTTATCCCTAAAAGAGACCTGAACAAGGTCCAAGAAAGAGGATTACAAAAATAACTTAGAAGGGCCCGACATGACGAAGTCGGCTCAGCACATAAAAGTTATAAAAGTAATCCACGAAAGAGACCTGAACAAGGTCCAAGAAAGAGGATTACAAAATAACTTAGAAGAAACCAACACGACAAAGTCGGCCTCTCGAAAACCTTAACGTTATAAAAGGTAAAACAGAGACCTTACCAAGGCCCAAACGGAAAGAATTACTAGAAATAACTACAGGTTAAAATGAGAAGGTCGACATACAAGTTGGACCCAACCTCAAAGAATCAAGCCACAAGTACGAAATACAAAGTCAATCCAAATAGGTCGACAAAGCTCCAAAACTCCCGAAAAGTACCTGATAAGGTACCAGGCAAGTCCGGACAAGCATATTGTGAAAAAAGAACAAGATCTAATAATAGCAAACTCAAGAGGCTACAAAGGTTGGCCCCAAAAGCTTGGAAATCACTTTGTTTTTCCAAAATAAAGTTGTTAAACAAGCAACTAAAGTAGCAGAAAGTCAGAACTACTAGTCACAAAATATAAAAAGTTCAAAAGCCCACAAGTCGGGATGACTACACAAAACATCCAGAATAATCATTGAGGACCCAAAGACTTCCCAGCAGCATCAACGCGAGGTGAAGGAGGACGAGTCTGGAGAGGCACCATATCCACCGTCCTGTCATCCTGGTTCAATATTTGGCAATCAGGTTCTAACCTCGGCTGAAGGAGGTATAGAGGTCGGCACGATAGAGGTCTTTGTGGCAGGCATGGAAGAAGGGACGACATCATCATCATCAAGGTCACAGGAACGATTTTACCATCTCTCACAACATTATCTAAACTGAAGAGAGTAAGGTCGAGCTTGGGTGCAAGAATTCGAACCTGCTCCTTCAGGTTCTCATAAGCAGCATTTACACTGCCTACAAGGTGACCTTGAAGCTCAGCATAATTAGCTCGAGTAGACTCTAAATCATCCCTGAGACGCATCATCTCTCTATAGGTCGTGACATAGCTATCCTTGTGCTTCAATGCCGTATCCTCAACCAATCTCACAGAAGCCGCCAAGGCAAGAGAGCTAGTCTTTTCGCCCTCCAATTCCTTCTCCAGCTTGGTCACCTTCTTCTCAAGTTCCTCCTTCAGACTCTTTATCCGATCAAACTCCGATTTAGCCTCCTCCATAAAAGCTCTCATAGCATGAATGGGAAGATCTTGGGCCGTCCGATATAAAGCTGCACCCATATGTGCCATCTTGACACTGCTCCGAGTAATGAAGTACAAATGGCGAAGAAGAGAAACATCGTCAGTGGGCATGGTACCATAAGAACCGATCAGCTGGTCCACAAACTCGACGGCGTCAAAATCAGGAGCATCAAGGTTAAAAGGCTCCGCATCTTTTTGTTTTTTCGGAGGAGGAGCGCCAGTAGAATAAGAGGTAGCAGCGGAAGTCTGCGAAGGATCGGCCAAACGAACCCGAGGAGTAGGGATCATCCTCCTCGGTCCAGGAGAGCTCGGGATAGACGGCTTCGACAAAACCTGGGAGGACCCTTCTCCAACCACCTTGGCCGGGACGTTCTGAGCCACGGTAACCTTCCTCGCCTTTTTAAAAGCCTTCAGCGAGTCATTGTTCTTCGACATCTCTGAAAAATAAAAAAATATAGCAGCTTACAAACCAGAAAAGAAGGCAGAAAACAAAACAAACGGAGACACAATTTATAATACCTTGCACAGTACGGATCAAGGATGGATCCCCCAAAAATCACTTGGTCTCAAGATGGGGAGGTTCCCCCCAAATATCCTCCAAAAAAACAACAAAAGCTTGCTCAACCTCGTCTAACATCTCCCAGGTATACCTAGATACCACTACATTCCTGTGCCACTCTAAAGGGAAACGAGGTTCACCATTCTCATCCAAAAAGAAAGGATGAGCTCCTTCAATAGCTCGGATCTTGAAAAAGTAATTCTTAAAATCTCGGAAAGACTCATCATACATGGAAAAAACCTTATGTCCTTAAGCTGACCTAAAAGAAATCCAAGAAGCTTTCTTTTTGGTAGTTCCAGGCTTGGTCAACACAAACAGATACAGGAAAAGAGTTAAAGAGGGCGTAACACCGAATTCATGACAAACCAGCTGAAAAACCTTAATAAAACCCCAAGAATTCGGATGAAGCTGAGATGGGGCTATATTACAAGACCACAACAAGTCGGTCTCAAAGGAAGTAAAGGGAAGGGTAATGTTCATCTGGCTAAAAAAGAAATCATATGCATAAAAGAAGGGATGCTCCCCTTGGGTCGGAACAGGAAAGCAAACCCTGTCGTCAGAATCCGGTGCCACCAACTCATAGTTGCATTCTTGATTCTCACTACTACATATCTGATGATGTTTTCTAAGCTCCACACAGAATTCCAAGTTAGCTAGAGATACACATAGCAACACAAGGGAGTCCAACCAGCCGGACATCCCCTCAGAAACCTTATAAGACACCTCGACAATATTTTTGCGAGAGGACATGGCCAACTAATCCTACAAACAAAGAAAAGGAAACGGATTACTAACCCAAAAACAAACTCAGGCAATATGGAAGTAACTCGGACGACGCGACCTCGAGCACACAGACAGTAAAAGGAAGACCCCAAGACGTACACCGAGGTCCAGGGGCATCCTTTGGAGGCAATGACAGAGTAAAGTCTCAGGAAAAATCTACAAAAGCTAAACATCCCAATAAAACCCTCAGCAGAGAAAATAACCCTCTTTCAACAAGCAACGTCTCGAGAAGAAAAAGGCGAAAATCAAAGAAAAAACATCGTCTTTATTAAAGAAAAATGATCAACAGGACAAAAGCCATCAAAAGGAGCAACCTTTCTTAAAAACAACAGTTTAGAAAGCAGCAGTAACATACGAAGCCCTAAATGAGCCAAACCATGAAAATTCACCCAAAAGCATACATAAGGTCAAAAGGAAACCAAAAAACATGCATCACGGTGATAAACCGAGCATGATAATATGCAAAGATTCAAGCTTTCCAACATGCATTCAGTCAAAATCAAAACTTCACCAAAGAATCAAATCCAGAGCAGCAAAAATAGACGACAAAAGAAAAATCAAAACCAACCTGGAAAAGGATAAGAGCACGGAAGGAAGTTGAAGATGAAGAAACCAGGAATTGCCGTCGAGAGCAAAGAAAGCACCAACGATCACCAAACAATGTTGCAAGGAGAAATGCGAAAATACAGATGACAGGCGAAAAATAGAAAAGTGAGAAAGAAAAGGGGAAGTTACAGAGAAGAGGAAAACCGTTTCTATGTGTAAAATTCAAAATAAAAGAAAAATGGGGCATTAAAAATCCATTAATGAGCGCATTAAAAACCCTCGCGCATTCCCAAGGCTAGGATGCTAATACAAAGCGCACATTTTCAAAGGAAATGAAAGAGAAAACGTTCCGCATTCAAAAAAGGAACTCTACAAAGATAAAATCGACAAAATACTCAAGTTCGGTTTTACCCAAGAAGGTTCAAAGTCCTAAAACCAAGACTCGACCTCCAAAATAAAAACCGAGCTCGAGCAGGGGCACTGTTCATACCCCAGGTCACGTTGCCCGAACCGGGATGTCTGGCGATAAAGCAACTGACCTCTTCAGGTCAGACTATCCGACCTCTTCTCAAAGAGCTCGGCCAAAATTGCCAGGAAAGCCCAGAAAAGGGCTCAGATGGAGGAACACGACCCAAATCCAGAGGCAGCCCAAGCCTACAGAGAGAAGGGCAGTTCCTTTGAAGATAAGATGACCTCACTCAAAGATAAGATAAGATAACTAACTTAGGCATAACTCATTATAAATATATTGGAGCATATAGGTATAACTCATACTCTAATTACATAAAACCTACTTAATACCCTTGCTAACTTAAGCATCAGAGTCCCTTGCAGGTACCACCAACCTCCAGTGACGAAGGATCAGCACCATTACCAAGTCCAACAAGTCAGACATGACAGCTCCGACTAGTACAGAAGATCTCGTCCGAGATCGACCTACAGTTTCAGGTAACCCTCGGAACAGCACCCTTATTAATTGGTTTTTAATTGCACCATTTTTCTTTGCCTCTCTATTTTGAATTTTCACTTTTCATAAAAAATGGTTTCTCTTCTCTGTAACTTCCCTTTTCTTTCTCTCTTTCTATTTTTGCCTGAAGTTTGCAGATTTTACTTTTTTTCTTTTTGTGACGTTGCTTGGCGATTATTTAGTGCTTTCCTTATTGTGAAAGGGCGACTCCTGATTCCATCTTCTACCTTCAACTTCGTCGAAGCTTTCTACTTTTTCCAGGTTGGTTCTTCTTTTCGCTTTTTTACTTCCTTTGTTGCTTTGCATTCGGTTTTTGGTAAAGTTTGATTTTGATGCATGTTGTCACTGAGGCCTTTGCTTTCCTTGAAAGATTGTTCCTTTGATGTCTTTTCTCTATGTTGGTAACTGTGATGACTTTGGGTATGAACAGTAACTTTGCTGATGAACCTTTGTAGAAAGTAACAATTTTTTTATGGCTTATTTTTATTTTGTGTCATTTGCCCATTCGGGGGGGTTTGCTTCAATGAAAAAGTTGGCGTCTTTCATGACTTCTTCTTGATATGTTTTGCTGCTTGGTAGTTCCATTTGCTGATAAGCTGAGACTGTGAATTTGGAAGATAGTTATTTTGATGACTTTATTTGATTTGTAGCTTTCTGGGATAATGACTTTATTTTCTTCTCGGGATGTCGCTTTTTGAGAGAGGGCTTTTCTTTGTCTTTGCTGAGAGTTTTGTTGGGATGTTAGTCTTGTAGGTTTTCTTGGGTCCTTGTTCTGTTATCTGTCTCCAAAGGATACCCCTGGATCTTTTTGGTGTGGGTCATGGGGTTTCCTTTTGTTGCCTGTACTACGCTGGATTATATTGTCCGAGTTGTTTTGCTTTCATACGAGATGTTTTTGAGTTATCCAATCTTCTTTTCTTGTTGTAGGACTAGTTGACCTCATGCCTTCTCACAAAAATATTGTTGAGACATCTTCCCAAGTCCCTGAGGGCATGGCTGATTGGGTAGATTCTATGGTTCTTTTGTGTGTTTCGTTGGTTGACTCAGAGTTTTGTCAGCAACTTAGGCAATTTCATAGGATTTGTGGTAATGGTAGTGATGAGAAGAACTATGAGCTCGTATCTCCAACTTCTGAGGAAAGGGTCTGTTTTTCTACCCGAATTGCTGGAGAGCGCCCCTTTTTCTATGCATACGACTTATTTTTTAGTCAAATGAATATTACTCTTCCTTTTACCTCCTTTTGAGACCAACCTATTATGGTCATGTAACGTAGCTCCATCCCAACTTCACCCCAATTCCTGGAATTTTATAAAAATATTTCAATTGTTGTGTCGTGAGTTCGGTATCCCTGCTTCACAATCTCTCTTCTTTTATATTTTCATTTTGACAAAGCCTGGGGTGGTTAAGAAGAAAGCCGCTTGGGTTTCTTTCCGAGCTTCCCAGGGGAAAAAGGTTTTCTCCATGTTTGGTGAATCTTTTCGCGACTTCAAAAATTACTTTTTTAGGGTCTGAGCTGTTGAAGGAGCTCGGTCCTTTTTTCTGGATGAAAATGATGAGCCCGCCTTTCCCTTGGAATGGCAAAAGAATGTAATGGTATCTAAATATACGTGGGAGATGTTAGATAAGGCTGAGCAAGCTTTTGTGACTGTGCTGGAAGAAAATTGGGGGCAGCCTCCCTATCTCGACACAAAGAAATTCTTAGCAAACCCCTCTCTCCTCCGAGCTGAGCTGGGTAGTGGTCAATTCTTCCTTTGGTTTTGCTTATTTTGTCAAGTTTTATCTCTTATAAGATCTTTTCTGATTCGTAACTTGGTTTCCCACTGTGATGTTTGTTTGCAGAGATGATTAAAAATAACGAATCCATGAAGGCCTTTAAAAGGGCAAGGAAGGCTACTGCAGCTCAAAATGTCTCGGCCAAGGCGGCCGGGGAGGGGTCTTCTCAGGTTTCGTCAAAGCCTTTAGTTCCGAGTTCTCCTGGAATGAGGAGGGTGATCCCTACTCCTCGGGTTCGTTTGGTTGATCCTTCGCAGACTTCTGCTGTTACCTCTTCTCCTATCGGTGCTCCTCCTCCAAAAAGACCCCAGACTGTTGAGCCTTTTAATCTGGATGCTCCCGACTTTGATGTTGTCGGGTTTGTTGATCAACAGATTGCTCCTTATGGTGTCATGCCTACTGATGATGTATCCATTCTTCATCATTTAGATTTTATCACTCGGAGTGGCATTAAACTGGCACACATGGGAGCAGCTTTATATCGGACCACTCAAGATCTTCATATCCATGCTACAAAGGCCTTTATGGAGGAGGCAAAATCAGAGTTTGACCGGATTAAGGGTTTAAAAGAGGAGCTTGAGGTGAAAGTGACCAAGCTGGAGAAGGAGTTGGAGGGGGAAAAGACTCGGGCTATTGGTCTGACGGCCACTGTGAAATTAGCTTGTAGGCAGTGTTAATGCTGCTTATGAGAATCTGATGGAGCAAGTTCAAGTTCTTGTGCCGGAGCTTGACCCTTCCCTTTTTAGCCTAGACAACATTGTTAGTGATGGTAAGATTTTTCCTGATGACCCTGATAATGATGATGTCGATCGTCCTTCACTGCCTGCCACCAAAACTTCTGTTGCGCCGACCTCTTTGACTCCCACTGCTGAGGTTGGTCGTCCTGAGTCAGAACCTGATTGTCACATCTTGAACCGGGATGATGGGACAGTGGATGCGGTGCCTCTTCAAACTCGTCCTCCTTCACCCCATGTTGATGCTGCCGAGAAGTCTTTGGATCCCAAATGATTATTCAAGATGTTTGTGTAGACAGCCCGGCTTGTGGGCTTTTCAACTTTTTATATTTGTAAATGGTGTTTCTGACTTTTTGCTACTTTCCTAGTTGCTTGTTTAGCAACTTTATTTTGAAAAACAAAGTAGTTTTCATGCTCTTGTTCAAACTAGTTGCTTTTTTATGACATGTGGGTCTGCATTTGTTTGGTACCTTATTATCTGACCTCTTTGCATTACCTTTGTATTTTTATACTTGTGGCTTGATTTTTTGAGGTTGCGGATGTTTGGGTCCCACTTGTATGTTGACTCCCTCAGTTTGGTCACAAGTTTATTTTTAGTAATCCTCTTTTTTAGACCTTTGTTAGGTCTCTTTCAGGGATTTACTTTTTATAACTTGTTTGTGGGAGGCCGACTTCATCACGCTAGTCCCTTCTAAGTTATTTTTAGTAATCCTCTTTCTTGGACCTTGTTCAGGTCTCTTTCAGGGATTACTTTTATAACTTTTATGTTTTGGGCCGACTTCATCACGTTGGGTCCTTCTAAGTTATTTTTGTAATCCTCTTTCTTGGACCTTGTTCAGGTATCTTTCAGGGATTACTTTTATAACTTTTATGTTTTGGGCTGACTTCATTATGTCGGGCCCTTCTAAGTTATAGTAATCCTCTTTTATAGGGCTGGCCAGACCTCTTTCCAGGGATTTACTTATAACTTTGGTTATTGCGACTGGTCGGACTTCTTTACGTCGGCCAGTCTTTAAGTTATTTTTTAGCAATCCATTTTATTAGGACCTCGTTAGGTCCTTTCTATAGATCACTTTCGATAACTTCTTGCATTATTCTGTTTTCATCTTTGCCGATTTTGTAGAAATTGGGTTTAATCCTTGTTTGGTCGACCTTTTAATGAATTTGGTTTTCATCTCTGTTGGTCTTTATCGTAATCATGTAGTGAATTTGATTTTCACTTTCTGCCGATCTGTAGCTTTATAATCGGACGATGAATGTTTCAGATTAATGCGGCTTGAGAATTTGTAGAAGATCTAAACAGATTTTATTCAAAAGAAAATGCAAATATAAACATGCGGGAGTTTTATCCCACTAAGTCAGGTGATTTGTAGGTCTTGGCTTGGCGCCTCATTAAAAAACCTTCTCAGGAAAAAGAGTGTGCCTTATCCTAAGATCCTTTATCATCCCTAACTATAGTACCTTCTTAGGTTGCAGGCGTGCCATGACCTAGGAAGCTCTCGCCCATCGAGTTCGGACAGTCTGTAATAGCCCTTTCCAAGTACTTCTATGACTCGGTAGGGGCTTTTCCAGTTTGCTACCAGCTTTCCTTCTCTAGGTCGAGTTGTTCCGATATTATTTCGGATTAGGATGAGGTCGTTCTCAGTAAAAACTCGCTGTGCTACCTTTTGATTGTATCTCAAAGCCATTCGACGTTTTAATGTTTCTTCCCTGATCCGAGCTCTTTCTTGGACTTCCAGAAGTAGGTCGAGTTCTTCCCTTTGAAGTTGGGAGTTGGCTTCCTCATTATAGTGGATCACTCTGGGCAACCTTTCTTCAATCTCCACTGGGATCATTGCCTCCATTCCGTACGCTAATCGGAAGGGTGATTCCTTTGTGGTGGAATGTGGCGTTGTTCGATATGCCCATAGGACTTGTGGGAGCTCCTCGGCCCAGGCTCCCTTTACGTCCTGTAATCTCCGTTTCAGCCCAGCCAGTATGACTTTGTTGGCAGCTTCGGCTTGCCCATTGGTTTGGGGATGTTCTATGAAAGTGAATTGTTATTTTATGTTCAAGTCGGCCACCAACTTTCTAAAGCCTGCATCTGTGAATTGGGTACCATTGCCTGTGGTAATGGAGTATAGAATCCCAAACCTTGTGACAATGTTCCTATATAGAAATTTTTGACTTCTTTGAGCAGTGGCATTGGCTAGGGGTTCTGCCTTGATCCACTTTGTGAAATAGTCTACCCCCACTATGAGGAATTTAACTTGTCCCGATCCCTAGGGGAAGGGTCCAAGAAGGTCGAGTCCCCATTTTGCGAATGGCCAAGGTGAGGTCACGCTGATGAGTTCCTCTGGCGGGGCGATGTGAAAGTTGGCATGTTTTTGACATGGTGGACATGTCGTTACAAACTTTGTGGCTTCCTTTTGTAGAGTTGGCCAATAAAATCCTGCCCAGAGTACTTTTTTGGTAAGTGCTTGTGCTCCGAGATGATTGCCATAAATGCCACGTACTTCTTCTAGAACTTCCTTTGTGTTGGAAGTCGGCACACATTTTAACAATGGTATTGAAATCCCTCTTTTGTATAGAGTATTGTTTATGATAGTGTAGTATTGTGCCTCCCGTTTCAACCTTTTTGCCTCCTTTTCCTCTGTGGGGAGTGTTTCTGTTTTGAGGTAATTAATTATGGGAGTCATCCATCCTTGATCCTGACCTGTTATGGTTAGAACTTTTTCTTCTTTCGAGATTGATGGATTCTGCAGAATTTCTTGGATGAGGCTTCTATTGTTGCCCCCTGGTTTGGTGCTGGCTAGTTTTGAGAGTGCGTCTGCTCAGGCATTCTGTTCTCGGGGTATGTGACGGACCTCATATTCTCTGCGTTGTCCGAGCTGTTCCCTGGTTTTGTGCAAGTACTTTTTCATGGTGGAATCTTTGGCTTGGTAGCTCCCTGCTATTTATGAAGTGACTACTTGTGAGTCACTGAAGATGTTAAGCTTTTGAGCTCCAACCTCCCTAGCCAGCTTCAAACCAACTAGTAGTGCCTCATATTCCACTTGGTTGTTTGAGGCAGGGAACCCGAATTTGAGGGAGAGTTCGATTTGGGTTCCTTGGTGGCTTTCAATTATCACACTCGCGCCGCTTCCAGTTTTATTTGAGGAACCGTCCACGTAAAGATTCCATTCTATGGGGATTTTCGGTGTGTTTGTAAATTCTGCAATGAAGTCGGCCAGATATTGTGATTCGATGGCTGTCCGAGCTTCGTATTGAAGATCGAATTCAGACAACTCGACTGCCCATTGCAAGATTCTGCCTGCCATGTCTATTTTCTGTAAAATTCCTTTTATGGGCTGGTTGGTCCGAACCCTAATGGTGTGAGCTTGGAAGTATGGACAAAGTTGTCGAGATGTTAGGATGAGAGCATAGGCAAAATTTTCTATTTTTTGGTATCGGATCCTTGTAATGCTTTACTGATGAAGTATACGGGTAATTGCCCACTATCGTCTTCTCGAACTAGTGCTGAGACTACTGCCCGACTTCCTACCGCGAGGTACAATATGAGTGGTTCTCCTTCCCGTGGCCGAGTTAGGATAGGTGGCTATCCCAGGAACCTTTTGAAATCTTGGAAGGCTTGCTCGCACTCCGTTGTCCAATTAAACTTCTTTCCCTTCCTTAGAGTGGCGTAGAAGGGAAGAGATCTTATTGCCGATCCGGCTAGAAATCTGGACAAGGCTGCCAACCTCCCGTTGAGTTGTTGTACCTCTTTGACACAAGTCGGACTCTTCATGTCGAGTATGGCCCGGCATTTATCCAGGTTTGCCTCGATTCCTCTTTGTGTGAGCATAAAACCCAAGAATTTTCTAGCTTCTACTGCGAAGGTGCATTTTGCAAGATTGAGTCGCATGCCATGCCGTCTTATAGTGTTGAATACTTGGGTCAGGTTGGACAATAGCGTCTCTTCATTTTGTGTCTTTATTAGCATGTCGTCCATATAGACTTCCATGATTTTTCCGATGTGATCCGTAAAGACCTTATTCATTAATCTCTGATAAGTAGCTCCCGCATTTTTAAGACCAAAAGGCATGACGAGGTAGCAGTAGTTTGCTTTTGGGGTTAAGAAGGAGGTTTTTTCTTGGTCGGGTAGATACATTGGGATTTGATTGTATCCCGAGTATGCATCCATAAATGAGAGGTATTTATACCTGGAGGAGGCATCTACCAGAGCGTCGATACTTGGGAGTGGATAAGGATCTTTTGTACATGCTTTGTTGAGATCATTATAGTCGATGCACATTTGCCACTTCCCGTTTGATTTTTTCACCAAGACGACGTTAGCCAGCCATAGTGGGTATTTGACTTCTCTTATGAACCCTGCCTCCAGTAGAGCTTGTACCTGCTCTTCCACAGCTTGGGAGCGTTCTGGTCCGAGCTTTCTACGCCTCTGTTGTACTGGCCGAGATCCTTGGTAGATTGCTAGCTTGTGGCACATTAACTTGGGGTCTATGCCTAGCATGTCTGCAGCCTTCCATGCAAAGAGGTCGATGTTATCTCGCAATAATTGTATGAGTGATTCTTTTATGTCTCCTTTTAGGATTGTACCGATATTGGTTGGTTGTTTGGTCCGGGGTGTCCCTGATCTGGACTTTCTCTATTTCACCTTCGGGTTGTGGGCGGAGTTCTTCCCGCCTCTGCACTCCACCGAGTTTGATTGTGTGGAATTCTTCTCATCTGCCTCTAAGGTTTAGGCTTTCATGGTAACAGCGGTGTGCCGTCTTCTGGTCTACTTTTATTGTAGCTATCCCTTCTGCATTTGGGAATTTCATGCATAGATGTGGAGTTGAGACTATTGCGCCAAGCTGATTCAATGTTGTCTGACCTATTAAGGCATTGCAGGCTGAACTTACGTCGACCACGATGTAATCTATCTTGAGTGTTCTTGATTGGTTTCCTTTTCCGAAGGTTGTGTGTAGCGAGATGTATCCAAGCGGTTGAACCGGGGTGTCTCCTAGTCCAAACAAGCTGTTCGGATATTCTCTAAGTTCTTTTTCTTCCAGGCTGAGCTTGTCGAAGGCAGTTTTGAACAAGATGTCGGTGGAGCTACCTTGGTCTATCAGTGTGCGGTGAAGATTTGCGTTTGCTAGTATAATAGTGATGACCATGGGATTGTCGTGTCCTGAGATAATACCAGACGCGTCTCCTTTGGTGAATGTAATTGCAGGGATGTCGGGTGCTTCCTCCTTCCCCTCAACATGATATACTTCTTTAAGATATCTTTTGCGAAATGACTTGGAGATTCCTCCTCCCGTGAATCCGCCGTGTATCATGTGGACGTGTCTTTCTGGTGTACGAGGTTATCCGTCAGTTCGTCTGACATCTTCTTCCCTTCTTCTTTTTCTTTGCTCATCATCCCGGGTGGCCAGATACCGATCTAATTTCCCTTCTCTTACTAGTTTTTCTATGACATTCTTTAAGTCAAAACATTCATTGGTGGAATGCCCGCAGATTCGATGGTATTCACAATATTCGGTCTGATTTCCTCCTCCTTTTTTGCCTTTGAGTGGTCGAGCTGGAGGTATTTTTCAATGTGGCAAACCTCTCTGTAGACATCCACAAGGGACACCTGAAGAGGGGTGTAATTGTGGTATTTTTTATTTTTTCTCCATCTCGATCTTCCTTCTTTTTGGACTCTTTGTCCTTATCTCGGGAGGGATAGGTGAATCCGGATTTTGAGGTCTCTCCCAGTTGAGAGTTTTCCTCCATGTTGATGTTCTTCTCTGCTCGTTCTTGCACTTCGTTCAGAGATGTGGGGTGTTTTTTCGATATAGATTGGCTAAAAGGTCCCTCTTACAAGCCATTGATGAGGCCTATAATGGCAGCCTCTGTTGGTAGGTTCTGTATGTCCAGGCACGTTTTGTTGAATCTTTCCATGTAGTTACGAAGACTTTCCCGTTCTCCTTGCTTGATTCCTAATAGGCTTGGGGCGTGCTTAGCCTTGTCTTTTTGGATGGAGAATCTGGCCAAAGAACTTCTTGGCTAAGTCGTCGAAAATCGAGATGGACCTAGGAGGTAGATTGTCGAACCATCTAATTGCCGTCTTTGTTAAAGTAGTCGGAAAGGCTTTGCAACGAACTGCATCTGAGGCGTCGGTGAGGTACATTCTACTTCTGAAATTGCTGAGATGATGGCCGGGATCTGTAGTGCCATCGTACAAAGTCATATCCGATAGTTTAAAGTCTTTTGGGATTTTGGTCTTCATGATCTCCTTGGTGAATGGATCTTGTTCCTTGCGGGAGCTATCCTCATGAGGGGATCGGTTAGCTTTGGTCTTGAGATCAGCTTCTAGTTTTAGGAGTTTGTCCTCCAATTCTCGGCGTCACCTTTTTTCCTTTTGTAAGTCTTTCTCAGCCTCTTGTTGACGTAGGGCTTCTTCTTCAAGTTGTTTTAAACAGTCTTGAAGCACATCCATGGCTCCCGCATTCGGAGAATTCTTTTTGTTGTTAAGTTGAGGAGTATCATTTGGTGTAGTGTCTGCATTTTTGTGTGGCATTCTATCCTCTAGATCTGAATTGTGGTCATTGTCATGGTCGTCTGCCATGGTGACTTCCAGGTTCCCTGGCAATGGTGCCAATGTTCCGAGGGTTACCTGAAATTGTAGGTGATCTCGGACGAGATCTTCTGTACTGGTCAAAGCTGTTGTGTCCGACTTGATGATGGTGGCCGGAGCCGTCACGTCCGTTTTGTTGGACTTGGTGGTGGTGCTGATCCTTCGTCACCGGAGGGTGGTGGTACCTGCAAGGGATTCTGATACTTAAGTTAGCAAGGGTATTAAGCAGGTTTTTAGTAGAATCAGAGTATGAGTTATACTTGGGTGCTCCAGTGTATTTATAATGGCATAGAGTGACCTTCTTAGATAAGATAAGTTAGTTATCTTTATCTTATCTTCAAGTGAGGTCATCTTATCTTCAAGGGAACCGCCCTTCTCTCTATAGGCTTGGGCTGCCTTAGGATTTAGGGCGTGGTCCTCCATTTGGGCCCTTTTTTTAGCTCTATTGTGATTTGGCCGAGCTCTTTGAGAAGAGGTCGAATTTGTCCTGACCTGAAAAGGTCGGTCGACTTGTTAGTAGAGCATTCCGGGTCGGACAGCTCGACCCAAGATATGAACAGACTCCAAATCAAACAAACTCCTAGTAGCACCTTTGTGCACCAAGGAAAGTATGTCAAAGAATTGGTTAAAAAATTTTGTTTGAAAAATGTTAAGCCAATGAGCACACTAATGCATCCAAATTCTAGACTTGAAAATGATAAAAATAGCAAAGATGTGGATGAAACTACACTTTGAGGAATGATCAATTCACTCATGTACTTCACTTCTTCTAGATTGGACATAATTCAAAGTGTTGGAGTTTGTTCTAGATTCCAATCACATCCAAAAGAATCTCATCTTTCAGCCATGAAAAGGATTATCAGATATATTCATGGTGCATCCGATTTTGTACTATCCTAAATCGGATGACTTTGGTGTTGTGGGTTATTATTATGCAGATTTTACCGGTGATCGAGTAAACAAAAGAAGCACAACTGGAATCTACTATTTCCTTGGAAAGTCACTTAATATGTGGTAGAGCAAGAAACAAGTCACTATACCTTTGTCTATACTTGAGGCTGAATATATTACCGCATCTTCATCCTGTTCTCAGTTGTTATAGCTGAAAACCCAACTTGCTTATTATAATCTGAAAATCAATAGCATTCCCTTATTGTGCAATAATATGAGTGCGATAAATATTTCAAAAAATCCTATTTTGCACTCTAGAACCAAGCACATTGAAGTGAGATTTTACTCTATTAGGGAACATGTTCATAAGGGAAATATTAATATTTGGTTTGTAAGATCAGATGATCAACTTGCAGATATCTTTAGTAAACCACTAGATAAGGACAGGTTCTGCATGTTGAGAACAACTCTGAGCATTATCTATGCTGATTCTTTTATCTAATTTATGATGAATATTCCCAAGTGTTTTTGCTCTCATGTCGACAAGAGACAATTCTGGACAAATGATGAACTCCTCTAGGTTTCCATGATCAATGCTAAGTGTTACTGTCTGAACTAAATGGGTCAAGCTGGACTCTTTTTAGTGGTCCCTTATGTTCCCCAAAAGAAAGTTATACTCTATGAAGTAGGACTTATCATTTTTTTTATCATAAATCAAATTTTATCTTCTTCTACCAAGTCAAATTATATTTAGATTCTCAAAGATTTCTGTTGACATGTCTTTTTTTGGAAATACCTTTTCAAATTATTTTGAAAGATCACCTTTTATTTTATTTTAAATTAGCATTCATTGCAGTTATTTATTGGAAACCTCTCATCTTCTTCACCCAACTTGCATTATTATCAAAAACTGCATTCATTAGTGTTTTTTAAAATGAGAAAGAAGGTGGCTACCCGCAGAAGTTCTCTGCCAAACCGTCCTCTTAGAAACCCTCCTTCAAAGAATCAATCACACCCCCACATACACATTCATTCTCACTCTTTTTCACTTTCTTCACCCACTCCTGAGACAACGGCCCGAACAAAAATCACTACTCGCCGTCCATCAACAATTCCCTCAGATGCTGGTACTTTTAGGGTAAATATGGCCAATAAGCCAATGACCGAGGAAAAACCACCAAGGTCTCCTCCTCCTTAATCCTCTTCTCATCCACAAGGACGTTCTGCTCCCAAAGCTCCCTCAAATCATTCGACCAAAGGTAATCGTCGCTGTTTTCTTTATTCTATAAAGGAATCTAACAATTTTGATCTTGATGGTTTCAAGTCTTATTTTGAAAACCTCCTTCATTCTCATGTCGATCCCTTTTCGTTTCTCTTCAAGCATTAACTTCAAATTTCACAGGAATGTTATAGATAATTGCCCTTTATGTTCAACATATCTGGTTGATTTAGATACATTGGCTAAAAAGGGTTTGAACTTTGTTGAAAATATTTTCTACCTAGGCTGGAAAAACCTTTTTAAAATTTGAAAACCAGTTTACCTTGAGTTGGTTCGAGAGTTCTATGCTAATATGTACTATTATGAAGAAACTGTCCATTCATATGTAAAGGACCGAGAAATTTATTTAAACAAAAATTCCATCAGTGAAGCCCTAGACTATTATGACCTAGATGTAAATGCTTACACTTTTGGTATGTGGGATAATGATCTTGGCATTTCACAAAGATGTTTTGGCTAATATATGTGTGAACATTTTGTTCATTGATGGTGTCACTCCAAATCACTGGTCTATACATCCTATTAGAGCCCAGCTGCACTGAATCATCACTCATATTATCTTGTCTCAAAGCAGTTCTTATCAAAGAGTTATTCTCTGTGACACCTTAGTTCTATATATCATTCTCAACAAAGCGGAAATCTCTTTTGCATACTTGATGATGTTTCACATGCATGATTGCATCCGTAGTGAAAAAAAATATTTTCTTACCATATGGCATATTTTAACCTATTTTTTCGAACATTTTGGTGTTGATTTAACTGATGATAAACAAGAGAATAGAAATTCTTATCTAAAAGGCGGTGGTGCAGTAAAACAATCTAAGAAAAAAGAGACTAGAACTGGAAAGGACACTATCATAGAAGAAGAAGATGAAAGTCTTCTTCCACCCTCATCTGCCGATACATCATCCTCTAACAAGTATTTGGTCAATGACATAGTAAAAGATGTTCTTCAAGAATTTGTGAATTTGACCAAACATCTCATCAACTCGAGCAAGCAAGCAAGGAAATTGGAAATTCAAAATGAAAATTCCTTGAGAAAGTCTCAGGATCGAGTTGGAGTACTTCTCAAGTACATTGATTCCTTGGGAGACGAAATGATTCAATTCGATCAAGAAGATGAGGAGATCTTGGAAACCAAGGATGAATGATCTGATGTTTAGAACATTGTCTCTGTTGCTGCTGCCTAAAATCTGTTTCCACTATGTCTATGTTATGATCTTTTGATACTCTTTTTTTTTATCGAATGACTGTAATCTGAGTGGTAGAATTTAAACATTGAACTACTGAAATTTTATGCCTAACATCACTTTTTGTGTAGGGCATATTTCTCCTCCTTGATAACAAAAGAGAGAGTAAAAATAAAAAATGAATTAAAATTGTGTTTGATGGTATGTTTAGTGCTGTTTTAAGTGCTAAGCTTTGGCTGGTTGATGCCACTTTATTGAATTGAGGATTGATAGTTTATTGAGTTTCTTTTGAATTACATTATTAAGTTGGTCTCAATGTTGAATGTTTAGTTAGATTGATAGACCAAGCTATTTTGAATAATTGTGAATGTTAGCTATAGTTTCTACACAAGCATTTCTGTTTTAAAAGAAATGTCAAGATTTAGGGAGAGCTACCCGAATGAAAGAAAGGAGGATATCTACATGATATATTAAATCATCAAAAGGAAGTATCGAGAACTCTTCTCAACTCTTTACAATTTATTTATATAATAATGTTTGTCATCAAATGAGAGATTGTTAAGTTTGAGAAAACAAAAACAATAATTTGATGATGACTAACATTATAATTTTGGGTTAAAAGCCCAAAAGTGTTGCTGATGTATGTGTTTATTGTGCAGAAAATTAATATGTTCAATAACAGGCCCAAATGTTCATAGATAGTAATCATCCTCATTGTCGGCCCATGTCCAATGTGCCCAACACTCTAACTAAATACTCTCTTCTCTCTTCTGATTGTAACCCATGTGATATATCCTAAATTAAGGAAAAAATTTAATTTTCACAAGCAAAAAGGGATGTTTGGAATAGGGTTCAAGCAGTAAAAAAAAGTGAATCACCAAGTCTTGACATTGAAAAGGAAAGAGAGAGAAAAGTCAATAGTTGAAGCCAAAAGCAAAGATCGAATCAAAGGTTGAATCAGCAGAAGAATCATCATAGATATTCTATCTTTGTGCTACCATTCAAGCTTGTTGAAGTTGCCTTCTTTTTGTATGCACCATTCGAGTAAGAAGAAGAAAATAGAGGTTATGTGTCTCTGTTGTAAATCAAAGGTCACAATTGAAACTTTGGGCCAAATTATGGATCAATGGTTTAGATTTTTGAAGTCAAAGAAAAAGGAAGAAAGAGAAGAAACTAAGTAAGGATTCAGGCTAACTCTAATCACTGTTGCTATCCCATCTCTCCTCTGCGTCTCTAATCTGAATTTCGGAAAAGAAGAACAAAGTCAAAGATGTTTAGCCAAGCTCAAATTTTAGAAGCTTAACTCTTATTTAAAAGGGTAAACAGCCAGAAATTAAACCAAGGAGAGTGAGAACACTGTTTGGGTCTTCATAGCTTTCAAGCTAAATCTTCTTCTCCTTCATGATTTTACATTGAATTTTCTGTTTTTCAGTTTTATCTTTCTTTTTTTCTTATCAATAGAAAAGGCATTATGTGAGATATCAATAAAAGTCATTAAGAGAAAAAGTAAAGAGAATAATCTTGGAGAAAAGCCAGAAATTATTTTCAACTCTTTTGTATGTATTTCTATTTTGTATTCATGATTCTGAGAGGATTTTCTTGTTAAGTTGGGTGAGCACTTAGTGGTTGAAAGTCTAGGGAGTGAGCCTAGCCAAATCAAACTTGGGTAGAATGCTTGGGAATTGGTGTATATAATTAAGAAAGATAGTGAAAATTCCACCACATTTATGGTTGAGACTGGATGTTGACCACATTGCACAAGGTGGTTGAACCAGGAAATATGGCTGTATCATTTTCTCTTCTCTGCTCTGTTTCTATTTTTTATTCGATAAGAAACAAAATAAAATTGTCTCCTGCTTAATATATCTCATAGAAGTCACAGCAGGAGGATTCTAAAATAACTTGCTTGCTCTGTTCCTGATCAATCATTAAGAGACAAAACTAAATTGTCTCCTATATTATCACTTTGCAGACTCAACAACAACTTTGATCTAAGTTCAGTTTAAGGTTAAAAAAAAGTACAAGTTTAAAAGAAGCCATAGATTCAACCTCCCTTCTCTATACCATTGATAACCTTCAGCATTTATACTAGGATATGAAGTTTTCTCTTGGGCATAAAAAAACAAGAAACTGTGCCTTAATCATCTACTGAAGTCGAGTATCCTGCAACCGCAAATGCTACTAGTTAAGCAATATGGCTAAGAAAAATATTTGAAGACATAGGTGAGAAACAAGATGACCCAACAACTATATTGTGCAACAGCAAATCAACAATAGCAATGACAAACAATCCACTCCATCGTAGTAGGATCAATCATATAGCTATCAAGTATAATTCAATACGAGATGCTATATTGTAGAAAAAGTTAAAGATCGAATATTGCAACATAGATGATCAACTGGCTGATATCTTTACTAAGGCGCTACCAAGATCAAAGTTTGAACTATTTCGAAAGATGCTCGTTGTGCATCAAGGAAGAGTATTAATAATGCTACGCATTTGTAGAACTCTCTAGATTTCTCATCATCTTGTTTTTGTAAGATTAAATATCTAACTATTATGATTAAGAAGTTAGGGACTAAATAAATAAATCAAGCAACTATCTAAATATATCTAAGAAGATAGTGTTTAGAAATATCTAAGAAGAATTATCTAGAAATTCCAAACATTAATTTGATAAGTCTATAAATAAACCATCATAGAATTCATTGTAATTAACTAAACACATCAAGTCTCAAATATTTTTGTACTTTTTTTATAATTTATAATATAACTATCGAATTTCCCTAACATTAATCTAAATGACTCCTCCATCAAAACTATCCCTTCCAATTTTGCTACGATGTTTAAATCCATAATCTACTAAATCAACTTCAATAATATACAAATGAGTTTGCGAAGTTTGAGTTAGCTTGGTAGGTCAGTTATTGATAATCTTGCATTCTTATTTCAATAATAGTATATTATTAACTTAAAAGAACTCTTTCAAAATAGCAATTCCAGTTCCTCAATAACACACTCTAGTTTTAATTTATTGGCAAACAATATGTTCAATTCCAGCATCAAAGAAAGTGGTTCAACAAAATGAAAGATCACATCACTTAAATTCCTATAGTTTCTACATTAAATCAATGACTGAAAGATTTTCAATGAGAATGACATATATATTTTCTTAAATTGAAAAAGGATGAGAATGCAAAAGGTTGAGGCCAGGTAGCAGGACAGAGAGGAAGTGTGAGCAGGTTTTGTTGATTGTATATAGCAGAAGGTAATTAGTTATGAGTGTAGGTGTTTGAACATTAGAAACGACGATATAATTCGTGCTTATCTGAATATTGATCTTTGCAATTTTGCAATCATTGAACAAATTTGTTCATGTTTCTAGTATTATTATTGAACAAGCCTGATGTTTCACAAAAATTAACAACTTCCCATATGAGTTCATCAATTCAAAACTAAAACAAATTTTAAAGTGGAATCAGCTAATGCGAATGAATACAACTAAAATAGATTGATTGATGAGAGCATGAAAGTGAACATGATGAACCATGAATTGGCTAAGACTAATGATAGATAAAATATCAAACAAATAATGTCACACCCTACCATACAGAGTCTTATACTTAAGTCATAATTCATAGATGGTAAGATATTACGACCTCTAAAATAAAAATTTAGTACGTATAGTAGTATGGAAAAGGTATATAACTAGGAGACTTAGAAGAAAAGGGTATAGCAAAATCGTAACTCGAAAACGCAACACTCCGATTGAAAACATAACGGATAAAGGAATAAACTAAAGCGAGATTATATATATATATATATATATATATATATATATATATATATATATATATATATATATATATATATATATATATATATATATATATATATATATATATACAGAAAACCCCAAGGAAACCCAAAGGGACATAAATACAGAAAACCTATTTTCCAAAATCTCCTCTAAGAGGAGTCACACAGTTTGTATTATTTAATGAAGATAAAAGTATCTAAGCAAAACCTATAAACCAAAATAGAATCCTGAGAACCAAGGATCTTCGCTAATCTAGAAGTCTCCTGCATACTTCAGCGAGAAACCTCACGTCCTGCATCTGAAAACCACAAAATCTGCATGGGTGAGAACCGAAGGTTCTCAGTATGGTAACAATGTCCACATATCTAACATGTAATGTCCTGGGAAAGCCAAAGGCAATCCTAGAACTTCCACCAGATAAATCAAAGCTTATAAGCGGACTAAACCATAATTGGCAACGGACTAAAGATTCTTCAGTCTAACTAATACTTCCTTTTCCAAATCCTTCAGACCTCCCAACCACCAGTAGGAGTATAATATAGTAAACACAGTTATATTAGACAAGAGGTATACAAATAGAAAACAGATATGGCACATAGACAATTAGCAAGTAATATGCAGACAAATAGGCATATCCAAACAATTCACATAGTATGAATATGATGAATGCATGTTCCTAATGGCTGATGATATCATCTGTCAGTTATATAGCCAACCCAACAAGTCCTGGTAGCTAACCATTGGATTGTCTCTCTGTCGTGCATCCCCAACTCGAGTTATCCTCGATCATCATCATGATCATATTCAAAATCCATATCCAACACCCTCACTAGTGTATATTTACAGGGGCGAGCTCATCCGGAACTTTCACAGTGTCCGAACACACTTACGACATAGGGTCAGCAGAGTATCGAGTCTCCACCTGGAGCATGTGGTGGCTAGCCACTACTTTCATCCAGGAAAACTCGTATCTCAGATAGTGGAACTGCAACATTCACATTTCATTCAATAAGCTTATATGCAATTATACTCAACCATAATCAATAATGGCTCTGCCATAACCCGGCAATAACTCAGCCATCTGGCTAACAGTTCAATCCAGAACTAGCCAATTATCAATAAATACAGCCCATCGGCTCATGGCACATAAAGCACTGCCACCGCCATCCTCCGTATCTCATACAATCATCTTTGATCATCATTGATCATAAACTTTCCCCTTTCTTTATTCACAAGTTACCACATCCCCCTAGCTCCTTTCTCATTGCAAGGCATACCATAATGAGTTAAAATATAAGGGGTGAGATCGGTGGCTTAAAAGTATGAAATTTGGCTTTTAAAACTCAAAAATCAACTATGGGATAAAAACAGGGTCACGTGTACGCGTCCTCCACACGCACGCGTGGATGGCCCAAAAGTTCATCGATGTGTATGCGTCGCCCATGCGCACGCGTGGATGGGAAAATACCCAAGTGACGCCTACGCGTCAGCCACGCCTACGCGTGGGTCCGTTTGTGCCCCACGCACAAAACTGGGACAATTCTCGCACAACTCTCGTGAAAATGACTAGGCATTTGGTGCAGCGCATCGACGCGCACACGTGGTCTACGCGCACGCGTGGACGGTGCTTTTTCGAAAAATGACACGTACGCATCAGTCACGCCTATGGGGACATTTTGCTAAAAAATTTTCAAAGTTAAAAGCTGCAGAATTCACAAATTAACCCCCCAATCTTCCGACGGACATAACTTCTTTATTTCAAATCATTTTTCGCCCGTTCTTTGAACGACATGAACATCCTGGATCCAATTTCATTTCTAAACAAGTTTGGCACAAAACGGGGATCCGGAGTCCAAGTTATACTCTATCAAATTATACCCAAAAACTATATTTTCATACAAAACCACAAAGTGCCTTTTTTAAAACAAACCAATTTCATCTCTTTTCAAAATCAACCAAAACATACCAATTTCAGCCCTTTTTGAAATCAATCAAAATATACAAAAAATCAACATCAAGTATCCTCAACTCACACATTAACACTTTTTCACAATTCACAAAATCACCATCCAATCATTTTACCCATCTCAATCAAATGGCTAAAATACAACCACATTAGCATGTCATACATCCTTCCTCATCCCAATTTCCAATAATACCATTTCCAATCAACCATCATTATACATAATCAATAACATACTCGCCATCAACATAGCCTCACCCACAAATCAACATCAATCATTCATCAAGTATATATCACAACATGCATTTTTCTCATATATCACACCATCAAGGCATCAATATTCATAACCACATATATGACCACATCATATATCTCAACCATTCAATAACATCAACAATTCAATGCCTATTTTAGGGCATCTAGCCTAAATTTTCACACCACATTACATTTTAGATACAGGAAACCGAGACCATACCTTAGCCGATTTCTCATGCTCAACAGGAGCACTTCCAAACCACTTTTCCACAAGCTCTCAAGGTCTCAACACCTCGAAGAATAGATTTTTGTGCACCAAAGCCCTCTTTTAAGCTTTCCAAAATCTCAATCAAGTTTTAATATTCACATACACACTACATAAGCCAAAATTATCACATCCAAGCACCATGGCTCAATACCCAAATATCATAAAATAATAAATTACACTAGGATTGAGAATCTTACCACCTCCAAGGTTCAAAGAGACAAGATTAATCTTTCTCTTCAAGAGAGTTGGGTCTTATATCATCAAAGAGTCCAAAATCTCAATACATTTCTCCATGAAACTCGAAATTTAGGGATGAAGAACTGAGATGATTTTGTGGTTTACCTCAAAAATAAAGTAGTAGGTTTTATAGAGCTTTTTGCAGTGAACGCGTGGTCACAAACGGTGCGGCAATCGGAGCTCTAGATCAAAAGTTATGGTGGTTTGAAGATTAAGTGAGAGATAGAACTTGAGAGAGTGTTCTTTCTGTCCCTTCCACCATTTCAGCATGTGTGTGTCAAGTGAGGAGAGAGTATGCTGAAAATTAGGGTTTTAGTTTAGTTAGGTTGGGCCAAGGGCTTAATATGGGTCTAGTTGGTCCGGTTTGGCCCGTTCAGTCCAATCTTGGTCCAAATTCTATAAAATTGGTATCGAAATTCTCGTCTCAATCTCTTCTATCATATTAAGCCACCAAAATTACATTTTTGGCTTTCTAGAATAAAATTCTCATTTATGAGTTAATTAGTCACTAATTAACCGGATTTTACAAATAACACTATAATAAATATGGACTTTAACGACACTAAATTTTGTTACACTTTAAAATCGTTCTATTACATTATTTTAGACAATATTATAATTTTTATAGTATTATTGTTGAAGTTTAATTTTTTATTATTTTAATGTAACAAAATAAAATCATTCTCTAAGATTGTTATAAAACGGTGATGCTAGATAGCCAAAGAGTAATTACAATATAAAAATGTTATGTAAAAATTCTTATTCTCTTGATAAGCAAGTGACATATACTTCCTTATCATTCACTTTCCTTATCATCCACTATTTTTTTGGATGTTTGAAATCATTAATGTTCTTTCCAAAATTAATATTAGTTTCTCCCAAATCAAATTCCTAACATCGCTCAATCACATTATTACCCATTAAAATGTAATTTCTTTGCAAAAATTATGGAGATTAAATTAAAAAAATTTAACAACTTCTACTATACAACTCATATTTTACATATAGACTATTAGAAAATAAAAAATAAAAAATAAAAATAATAAAATATAAACAAAAATTAAAAAATAAATTTTTAAAAATAATTATTAACTCCTCATATTAAAATTCATAAATAAGCAAACATATGAATATTAAATAAAAATATTAAAATAATTAAAATAATTAAAATCATGACATATTAGTGTACAGATGAGATAATTTGAAGAATACAATAAGGTGCATAGTTTAAAATTTGATAATATTAATTATAAAAATTTATTAATTATAGACATCATATGTATGATATTATGAATATTATGAGTACAAAATTATGGATGTTATGTGTATGAATTTATGAATGTTATGAGTAAATTTATCAATTGAATAAATTAATTTAAGAATTTGACATTTTTTCAAATTTAATTATAATAAAATTTAAAAACATCTATGTTAACTTAATAGTTACTTATGCAATAACTAAAAAATGATATGTGTATGGATGTAATATCTAATAAATATGAATTTAATTTTTAGATGCTAGTTGTATGTAATTACGGATGTTATATATATGAACTTATGAATGTGATGTGTATGAACTTAGTTAGTACATTATAATTATAAATGCACATAAAAATACAAAAAAATAAATTAAATCAATTTATTACTATACCTCATCAGAACTAGTGTGGTTTTTCATATTTTCAAGAATTGGTTGACTGGCAACAATTTCATCGGGTGAGTCCGTCTGTTGTTCAAACTATTCTTCAACTTCTTCCGACATAGATACCGTGTTAAGGTAGAATTCAAGTGTCATACTATTTGCTTGTAAATTTCCTTGACTTATTCTACTTGTACTTGTAATTGAACTAGAGTTGTGATTTTTGGCCTCTAAAGGAGAAAACGGCCTTCCAGATCCTTCTAACAATGATAAATTTATTACGCAATGCTTTCACGTTTGCTAACTCCATTGAATGATAAAAAATGAATTAAGAAAAACAAAAATAAATTACAATTAAAGTCATTTAATGCATATTATTATTACTGTTCTTTATTATTATTAGTCTTTATTGTATTCTTAAATATAAAATTCAAATTATAAAAAAAATATTAAGTAGAGATTACAAAAAAGCCTAATAGTTAGGGATATAATATTATAATTAATATTATTAATAAATGGGATTGATAAGAATATGATAAGTGGATTGATAAGAGAGTGAGATAAAAAATCAAATTGTTATTAAATTATACAAATAAAATAAATTATGAAAAGTTTTGACTAATTATGACTAAAAATTGTTGGTTATCAAACTTTTTCTGTTATTAAAAATGGTTTTATAACGGTTTTAAATGATTTTTTTATTAAACAACCGTTTTTAAATGTTCTTTAAATAATTATACAAAAATACGCATAAAAACTATTTTCTAAAACCACTTAATTTATAGTACACATATAAATTATTTTCTAAAAATACTTAATTTATAGTACACATAAAAATTATTGTTATAAACTTTTAACTACTAAATTCTTTAGCGAAAACATAAAAAGTTGTTGGTTTTATATATAATATTTATTTTCAACTTTTGAAAAATAATTGTGAAAAAATATTTAAATTATATTATTATTTAAAATAATTATTAAAAATCAAATTATATAATATTTATTTCCAACATCTAAGAAAATAATTGTAAAAATATCTAAATTATATTATTATTCAAAATAATTATTCAAAAAAATCTAATTATATCATTACTTAATATATTATTATTGTTAAAAGCTCTTCACCAATAAAATCCCTCGTTACTCTCTCTATTCACATTGAACATGTACTACGTGTTAGAGTTTCTTTATGTGCCAAGCGTTTGGTTCGTTCCTTTTAAAAATTCGATTTTATGTATTTATTTTATTAGTTTAAAAATTCTATTTTTAAAAATTAATTTATTAAAAGTAATTAAATTAAATTTCTAATCATTTGAATTTAAATTAATTAGTGCACTTATATAACTTTTATAATAGTAAAATATTTTGCATAATTGCAAATAAAATTTAAGTAATTAAAAATAATAAAAATAAAAAAATTTAATCATTTTAATTTTTAAATTAAATTAATTATTTAAATTTATTAATAATTAATAAATAAATCTTTTACATATTTTAAATAATTTTATTGTATTTCATTTAGTCATAAATTACTAATTTATTCCATAATTTTTGTAAAATTCCTAAATTACTTCTACGTTTACTCGTTTCAAACCCTATTTTTTTTAACACACACCATTCCCTCACTTCACTCACTCAGACTCGAACCAAAAAAAAAGCAAGACACGAGATAGGGAAGGAAGAAGTAGTCGAATTTGGCGTCTTCTTCTCCATCGCTGTCACGTTTGACTAACTCGGAAGAAGAGTGATGAAAGAGAAAGGGGATGAGACAACGAAAAAGGAGAAAATGAGAGAGTAAGGAAGCACGATGGAGAAGCCAGAGGAGAGGGCAACGAATGAGGGTGCCACTGCCACTACTTCTATTGAAACCAAAGAGTGGAGCACCACGAAGGACACAGAGAGAGAGTGCTCGGTGAGAGAGAAGGGATGGAGGCTGGGTTTCTCGCTATCATACTCCTTTGCTACCTCTAACGTGCCATGTTCGCCACGTTGGAGTTCCCTGTCATTGTTCTATTCTATTACTTTGTGCTTCTTGTTGCAGCTATAAAGTGGGAATTGCTTTGTTTATGTACTCTACATTCAAGGCAATAGAAAGTAGGGATCAAAATGCTCAACGAAAGTATCTTCTCTACTTGGAAGGTACCATTTACTTTGTTTTTTAATATATTTGCATCACCCCTTAAATATATTTCTCATTCAACTTCATTGAAGTACTTACAAACACTACAAGAAAAACGTTGAGTACTGTCAGATTTAGTGTCGCAGAGTAGCGGTAGATTTACCAACGAGGAAGGCGTGGAATTTGTCATGTTAAATTATTACCAGCGGATTTACGTTTCTGACAGTTTCCGGTAATAATTAGAGGGAAACAAAAAAAAGGCGCGTAAGTTAGTATCGGATTTACCGTTGGATAAATTTGTCGATAAACCCATTTAGTGAAAACGCTCCGTTTTAGTGATCTGCAATGGTTTACCGTCAGATTTTTTCAATGGTAATTTTGCCCTAAATTCGAAGTGCAAACATTTTCCCCTTCATTTCGAATCAGTCTCTCTCTCTCTCTCTCTCTCTCTCTCTCTCTCTCTCTCTCTACCCTTTAATTTCTTCTCCCATTCTCTCTTTCTAACCTTCTCCCTCCCGCCGCTCCGTCAGCCCTGCCATCATCCCGCTGTCATCCGACTGTCGCCTCCACGATCCGTCTCTCTCCCCTTTCTTCTTCCACTCTCTCTAACCCTCTCCCTCCCCCCTGCCGCATCCTCTCCAACAACCCCTTTCCTTCTTGTCGCCATCCAGTTCGGCAGCCGCCACCAATAGCGCCAGCCACCACCAATATTCTCCAGTCCACCTCTATATGATTTTAGCTGTTAATTAGTATTATGATTTAGTTAGAAATAATTTTTCTGTTTAGCGAATTTACGTGGTTAAGATAAGATTAGATTAGGTTATTAGAGTTTTGTGAGTTATAATGCTGTAATGATGTAATATTGCTATTTGATAGTGAGGATTATTGCCGGTTTAGAATTTTTCTTATAGAAAAGAATTACTTCGTTGTAAGTATAGCTCCAAACCGACAAACAACTCTCACATCAAATTTAAATTGGTTTTGTCACAAGTACAAACCCCAATAAGAATTTTAACCGAAGTATTCAAACCTTGGGTCGTCTCACAAGGAATCGCAATGAAGTGGTCAATTATTGGCTATGAAAGCACAAGGGGTTTGGTTTATAAAAGGGGCAAGAAAATAAAGGGGGCAAGAAAAGTAAATCAAGCAAGCAAGTAAAGAAAACAAGGAATAAAGAGAGACATTCATGGCAAAGATTGAGAATATAGGCTTTCTATCCTAGTGATACAATTATCATTTCATCTTATTTAGTCAATTCCAACAAATGAAAGAAGGTATCATGTTATCCTCACATAGGGAGAACGTCAAACAAGACTAGTTAATCACATCATAATAATAAATAAGAATTTATCTTACTACGCCATGCCCGACGATGGAAGAAGGTATCATATTATCTTCACACTCAAAGAAAGTCTAATAAAACTAGCTAATCTCAATCCAAAAGTCCTAATCAACTCACTAATTGAATTAGCAAAAGATTAGTGTCAAAGGAAACAATACTAGTTAACAACTCTAAATCACCAACGTAAGTTGGGTCTTAATAACTCAAGATTGCCTATTCACTCTTTCCAAACCAAGAATGCTCAAAATCTACTCTAACATCCAACTAAGCATTTTGTCAAACACTTGGTGGGTATAAAAGAAAAGCATGGTAAATGACAAGAAATAGTAAAATCTACTAACTACCAATTGCAAGGAAAGTTAAATTCACAACTCAAATCAACAATAAAAGGAACATCAAACATTAGATTGCATTAAAGGAGATCCAAATCCAACATGAGTTCATTAATAAAAGAGGCAGTAAAATCAACACTACAATCTATGAGAATGAAGGAGTAGAAACAAGAAATTGTAAAGAAAACAAGATGATAACAACAATTGAACCCTAGATCTAAGATGGAAATAACCCTAAGAACCCTAATTCTAGAGAGAAGAGGGAGCTTCTCTCACTAGAAACTAACCTACATGATGCTATCCTACAACTAAGTGCTCCCCCTTTGCCCAAGCTTGAATTCTGCATGAAATACTCTCATAAACGAGTTGGATTTAGGCCTGGAAAGCTCAGAAATCGCCTCCAGCGTTTTCACTTTAATGGGGTCACGTGCGAGCATTGACGCGTACGCGTGGGTCACGCGTACGCGTCGATTGACATTTTCCATCCACGCGTACGCATATCTCATGCATACGCGTTGCCATGCGACTCCATATCCACACGTGTGCGTCTGTCACACGTGGACGTCGATGAATGCACTCTAAATCCTTGTTTTTCCATGAGTTCTCCATTTTGCATGCTTTTTTCTTCATTCCTTTGATCCATTCCTAGCCTTTTCATCCTGAAATCACTCAACAAACACATCAAGGCATCTAGTGGAATCAAAGGTGAATAAAAATTACTAATTTAAGGGCCTAAAAAGCATTTTTTTGCACTTAAGCACAAATTAAGGGAGAATTATAAAACCATGCTATTTCATTGAATAAATGTAGGAAAATGTGATAAAATCCCCCAAAATAAGCACAAGATAAACCATAAAATTGGGGTTTATCAAACCTCCCTACACTTAAACCAAGCATGTCTTCATGCTAAACTCAAGAAAGAAACAAAGGGTATCAACATTTATTCAATGTAAACTAACTATGTGCAATCTATCTATATGTAACTATCTAAATGAATGCAACTACTTGGTCAAAATAAATCCATTCCCAAGAATACGAATATAAGTACAAGGGCTAAAGCAATAGCAATCAAAGCAAACCGACAATTGAGTTGAGTTATTGAAAAAATTTTCAAACTTGCAAGAAAAGAGATGATCATGGGTGAAAACATGTAATTGAGCGATCGAACCCTCTCCGGATGTGTATCCGCTCTAGTCACTCAAGTGTATGGGGTTGATTCACTCAATTCTCCCCTAATCATGCTTTCCAAGATTTGTTTTTCATCTAACAATCAACAATTATTTCGTGCATGCATACAAATATCATGAGGACTTTTTCATAGGTTGTAATGGGGCTAGGGTCAAGATAATATTGTATATGGTCAAGTGGACTAGAATTTGAATCTTTGATTAACTTAATCTTTCCACCTAACCTATGACAACCTATACAATTTTAAAGCTAACCTAACTACCCATCTTTCACTTTTCACACAGTCATGCATTCTCTTTTCAAACACCATACATATGCATCGAATTTTATTGAACTTTACTTTGGGGCAATTTGTCCCCTTTTTATTGCTTTTCTTTTTCTATTTTTTTTCTTTTGATATATATTTTTTCTTTATTTTGTATATTTTTTATTTTTTTTGCAATAAAGTATATACAAAAGTATCAATGCATATGATTTTACATCTAATTAACACATGAGCATGTATCCAATTCCCAAAAATTTAGAAAAAATACAAAAACACTATTTTATCTCTACCCAATGTTCCCAATTTTCCCCAAACTTGAATGATAAACACTCTCACTAGCCTAAGCTAATCAAAGATCCAAACAAGGGACATTTATTGTTTTTTGCTTTAGGCTTGTAATGTGCTAAAATTAAGAACAAATGGGTTAAGCATAGGCTCAAAGTTGGCTAACAATGGAAGATAAAATGTAGGCTATTTGGGTAAGTGAGCTATTTGAAACAATGGCCTTGATCATATAAATGCATGTATTCATAAAATAAAGGATATAAAGAATCAAACAAATCAAATATTACAATTATAGAAAGAGAATAATGCACACAAGAACGAAAATAAGTGGTTATATGATGTAACAACACAATTAGGTTCAAATCTCAAATGCTTTTGTTCTTAGCTCAAAACATGTTCCACAATATACGTAACTCAAGCAAGTTCTAAACAAAATTTTTTCAATCAATTGGGGTGCCCGAAAGATAAAATCCTTGGAAAATTTTATTATTTTGACTAAGATTAATATATACATATGCAAAACAAGAAAATGCACTAAAAATCCTAAGAGACCTAAAAAATGAAATGCAAAAGTTTTGGAATTAGAAATTTGTCACCCAAAAACGCCGAGTGGTCGGACGACCTCCCCACACTTAAAAGTTTGCACCATCCTCGGTGCATTCATAGATGAGCAAGGGGTAAGGCGACTTTCTGAGTTACTACCTTCAGCTGATAGGTCAACCGGTGTTGCGTGTTCTTTCTCTCACTTCCGTTTTTGCTTATGATGACTCCTCCATGAAAAACAGAAAGGAGGATAGTAAGAAAAGTAAATGCAAAATCAAGGAAGCGTAAATTATTGGGATGAGGTAAAAACCATTATAATGAAATGAGTGAATTAGTGTGACCTTGAAGAAAAAGAGTGTGTGAGTTCTAAATTGCATGCGGTTTAAAGTCTTCACCCTAGTATTTAAAAGCTATGTCACAATTATACAAAAGAAGTATGCACTTCACTCATCCTAGTGTGCTTGAAATACTTTAAGAAGACTTGTAAGTCAAGATACAAACAAGTAGTGAAGAAGCATGAAAGCATTCAAGCAATTAATCAAGCAATTGTGAAATTGGATAATGAATGGACATTGATTGATGTGCAAGTAAACTTAGTGAACCAAATGAAATATAGAGCTTACACATCAAACAATGACACATATTAAAGTTGTTGCAACACCTAAGTGACATAGAAGTGAAACACATGGATGCTATGGAACTTAGAAAAAGAGATATAAATGAAAACCATTCACATAGCAAGCATGGTCCACAAAGCTTTACAAAGCTCAAAAATATGTCACTAGGTAAGCTTTCAATCCAATTCCACAATTCTACAAATCTCAATGCATGAAGTAGGTGATGTGGATAAGGGTAAATCATAAACAAGCATCACCTAAAAAAATGCATTGATAATGTACAATTGCCTAACAATGGATGATGAATGCATGGTGGCCAAATATGCAATTCAAAAGATTAGAAGCTCAAGGGCAATGTAACATGTACTTGGTGTTCACAAATGTTAAACATAAAAGCTCAAAACCAAGTAACATAATATAACCTCAACAAAGAATTCAACAATGACAATTAACAACAATGATGTTAAAATAACATCTCATCAATAATCAGTAGCAAGAAACAGTAGACAAGATTAATAATCCAACACCTATAATGAAAAATAGAAAATTAAACAAAAATTACACTAACTAAATAACTAACCAATTAACTAACTAAAAAAATGGTGATAAATGGTGTTTGGTAGTGTCGGATAAAAGGAGAGAAGAAAGAAGAAGGAAAGAAATGAAAAGAAGAGAAGAAAAGAAGGTTGGTGAAACAGGGCAATCCACGCATACGCGTGTAGTGATGCGTAAGCGTGGATAGGCGAAACGGCAGCGACGCGTACGCGTGGGGTGATGTGTACGCGTGGGTAGAGTTGTGCCTCGGGCACAAAGTTGGCATGAAGTTGGCACAACTCTCGGGTTTATGTATGGAAGGTGAAAATTTTGCATCCACGCGTACGCGTGGGTGACGCGTGCGCGTGGATGGTCGGAAAAGCTTGGGGCACGCGTATGCGTGGGTTGGTGCTCTGTTTTTCAAAATTTTCCATGTTTTTGCACCAATCCAAGCATTCCAAACCTTCAAACAGCTACCAAAACACCACAAAACCTTATTTAACCTACTAAACTACCAAACAAACTCAACAAACCAAACAAAACATGAAATTAAACTAATGTTACCAATATCTACAAAAAGAAAAAAGAAAAGATGTTACCATGGTGGGGTGTCCCCCACCTAGCACTTTTATTTATTATCCTTAAGTTGGACTTATGGGGAGCTCTCCATCAAGGTGGCTTGTGCTTGAATCCACCCTTGAACATCCACCAATGCTTGGACATCCAATAAGCTCCATCATTCAAAGTTAACATCTCCAAGCTTTGATGGAGTTCTTCACAAACCACGGGCTCCCAAAGTCGATTCTTCTTGTGTGATCCGGGATCCCACACTTTGTTTTGACACCTGTCTCCAACTTGGTCATGTTCATTTGCTCCGGGTGGTAAGGAGGCCAAATTCTCACTAAGCAACCAAATTATCCTCCTAGACCCATTCATTTGAGAATTACACCAATCCATGCTTCTCAATTTTGAGCTTCCAACCATAGTGAGCCTAGATTTACACCGCCAACTACTAAATAACCTCCTCTTTAACTTCATTCCACAAAGCGCCCTAAGTTGGCCATCCGTCTCAAGCAAACCAAATTCAAGTGGGAAAATAAAGCTAAAAGTTAGAAGTTTTACCCACTTAAATAAAGAATTAGATGACTAACGAATGGATTCTTGTGTGGTCTAGAATTTTACAAATAAGCTCTCGTTGAAAGTATAGCTTCTAAACCAACAAAAATCCTTTCGTACAAAAAAAAACTTGTTTGTCACTAAAGCAAACCCAATAAATTTATAACCGAAGTATTGAAACCTCGGGTCGTCTCTCAAGAAATTGCAGGGAAGTATGATTTATTATTGGTTATGAAAAAAGGTATATTTTTTGGTTTTTGAAATAGGGAAGAAGGAAATAAATTAACAATAAAGTAAATTAATTATTATGAAAACCATTGCAAGGTATAAGAACTGGAAATGCCATCCTAGTTATCCTTATCAAGTGTGACGAAAATTGTTTATTGCTCCCACTTAGTTAACCCTTACTAAATAAAGAAAAGTCAAGTGGACTAATCAATTTGAATCCTCAAGTCCTAGTCAACTCATATGGAAAGACTAGCTTTAGAGGGATCCAAATCAATCAGCAAATTCCAATTTTCAATCAACAGCTAAGTTTGATAACTCAAGTGTCACCAATTACTCAACCAACACAAAGAGAGAAAAATCCAAATTATTTATATCCTAAAGAGAAGAAAGAAATCATAAATCTGAAATACCTCAATGTGTATTAAATAAGAAAATCAAATTCAACATAGGGATTCATAAACCATATTGAGAAAATAAACAACTAAAGTAATAGAATAAATAAAAGTAGAAGAGAACATAAATTAAGGAACATTGAACCTGGAATAAAGAGAAACAATCCTAAAACTAAGAGAAATCCTAATCTTAAAACCTAAGAGAGAGGAGAGAGCCTCTCTCTCTAGCGAACTACATCTAAAACCTAAATTGTGAATAATGAGTTGTCCCCATGAATGGATGGATTCCTCCACTTTATAGCCTCTAATCTGTGTTTTCTGAGCTTGGATTTGGGCCGAAAAAGGGTCCAGAAATCGCTGGGGGCGAATTTTGCAACTTTCTGCACGTGGCATCCATCACGCGTGTGCATCATTTGGAAGTTTTCCTTGTCACGCGTACGCGTCAATCACGCGTATGCGTCGCTCGTGCTTTGCGCTAGGCACGCGTTCGCGTCGTCCATGCGTGCGCATCGTTGCCATTTCCTTCAAAAGTTCATTTTCACGCGTTTCTTCCACTTTTGCATGTTTCCTTCCTGTTCTCTAAGCCATTCCTGCCCTATAAAGCCTGAAAATACTCAACACACAGATCACGGTATCGAATGGTAATAAAAGATAATTAAAATTAACAATTTTATGGTCTAGGAAACATATTTTCACACATATTAAGGAATAAGGAATGAATTGTAAAATCATGCACTTTATATGAATAAGTGAGCAAAGACTTGATAGAAACCACTCAATTGAGCATAATATAAATCATAAAATAGTGGTTTATCAACCTCCCCACACTTAAACATTAGTATGTCCTCATGCTCAGCTCAAGAGAAACTGAAAAAGAGTAAAGGTGGAATGGTGGGATCTATGCAATGCAATCTATCTAAATGCAAGCTACCTAAATGAATCATACAATTCTAATTACTATCCACTTATATATACATAGAGCTTTCATGTGGTCAAATTAAGTCAAATTTTTCAAGGAATCATATATGTACAACAATGGTTGAACTATATTAAAATATATTCATAATTGAGTTGAGCTAATCAAAAGAATTCACAAACTTGCAAGACAAGCAATTGATTAAACATGGATATATGGAATTGAGCTATTAAACCCTCACTGGAATTGTGTTTACACTCTAATTACTCAGTGTTTGGGCTAATCACTCTACTCTTCTCTAGTCATGCTTTCTAAAACTTTGTTCTTCATCTAACCAATCAACAAATATTTAATGTATACATGCAAACATCATGAGGTCTTTTCAAAGTTGTAATGGAGCTAAGGTAAAGGTGAGGGTGTATATATAAGGCTAAGTGAGCTATAAATTGAATCCTTGATTAAAGACCTTACCTAACATATACATACTCTATACAATTTTAAAATTATGCCTAGCTACCCAATTTTTTCACTTTTGTACCACATACTCATGCATCAACTTTTCTTTTGATTTTATCACATATGCATTGATCCTTCACTAAATTTAATATAGGGGTAATTTTGTCCCCTTATTTATTTAATCATAGGGATTTTTTTTCTTTTTTTAATCAAAATAAACACAACATATCAATGCACATGGTATTTTAATTATTTTGGCAATGAGCACGCACCCAAATTTCAAATAATTTATCAATTCAATACCTTCCTATTAACCCAAGTTCTCACGGTTCCTCACACTTAATTGATACACAACCTCTATCTTAAGCTAACCAAAGATTCAATTTCTTGGGATAATTAATTTGTTTTTCTACTTAAGGCTAGTGATGTGGTTATAGAACAGAAGGGGATTAAAAGGCTCAAAGTGGCTAACAAAGATGATTGAAAGGGTAGGCTATTTAGGATAAGTGAGCAAAAATTCAAATAATGGCCTCAATCATATGCAAGCATGTAAATACACCAAACAATGGACATATAGAATGAAACAAAGTAGAGTCTGCAAGTATAGAGAAGAAGGGAGAAACACACAGGAATGAAAACTATGGTTTAAATAATATAACCATGCAATTAAGCTCAAAAACTCACGGGTTGTGTGTTCTTTGCCTCAAAAACCATATATCAGTTATGTATATCATGCAAGTAGAAATCAAGAGTTTCCATTCAACTCAATGTGAATCTTTGAATGGTTCTTATAAAAATAAGTATTTTCCTTGAAAATTATTGTCAATTTACCAACATTTATTACTATATATATATGGTGGGTGGATTGTTGTGATTCTAAAAAACTAAAATTTCTAGTTTACTCTTTATTTTCAATTAAACCAAATTATCATATGCTAAAAGGGTAAAATAAACTAAATAATATATATCTTCTACATCACAACTAATAAGCAAAGAGTGCAAATTAAGCTAAATATCTAAGATATATATACAGCCCAAAATGCAAAATGTAATAAAGTAATCAGAAATACAGCAAAAGAAAATGTGCAAGTACTGAAAGTCAAACAAGATAAAATAAAATAAAATATAGAAAGAGAAATAAAATAGGATAAAGAGTCTGAAAGTAGTTCACCAAAATAAAGTTCGCCAGAGATGGCGACCTCCCCATACTTATATAAAAGCATCTTCCTCGATGCTCAGTCAAGTTGGGTGTGAAGAAGCGTCATCTCCGGAAAGGTGTGCTGCTCGCGCTGTAGAGTGTGTGGGTGCTTGGGGGTCTGCTTGCTGAAGCATAGGCTCTGTCTGTATAGGGGCCTGTGGATCTGCCGGGTGTATTTGCTGGGCCCCCTCATGCTGGGACGCAGCAGCCTACTCGGGTCCTGCCTGCTCAGCCTCTGTTCGTGCATCCTCCTCATGCTCATCCGCCTCCTCCTCAGATGTCTCCAATGGTGTGTGATGACCAGAATTCACTTCCCATTTCAAAAATTAGTGAATTAGTTCTTTTGGCAAGTGCACCAAAATTATCGCCAAGTAATAACCCACAGTGGAGTGGGATCGTATCCACAGAGATTGGCAAATTCAAGCAGTTTTAATTGATTGATGAATTAGTCAAGCGGATCAATAAGATTGTGAAGTGCAGAATTGTAAATGACATAAATGTAAATGACTAGAATATAAAGAAAAGCAATAAAGTGCAGAAATGGAAATTGCAGAATGTAAAGTGCTGAATCATAAATGACTTGAATGTAAATGGGAGTGGAGATTTGCTGAATGTAAAATTAAGCAGTAAAGAAATAGATAGATAAGAATGGGGAAGTTCATTGAGATTGGGAGATATTTTCTCTTTGGATTAAATCTAGCTTATATCCTCTTCAATCATGTAATTCATTGACCTCTTGGCAATCATGATTGATTAAGCCCCAATCCCTTGTGACTTAATCTCTCAGATCTTGATCAATAGCCAATTCCTTGGTCTAATTGCTCATGAAGAGAGATATGCTTGGTCCCTGATTATACCACACACCCTCATAGGTCCAGGTAGAGGGAGGATTATATGTCACGTATCCAATCACCAAAACCCAAAATCTACTCAAGTGTGAGAAGAGATTTCAAGCATGGTTTCATGTTTCCTTTCCCAAGGTTCCCATGAAACCCAATTACATTCAATCTCTTTCCCAAGATAATTGAACACTAAAATGAAGAACGAAATCCTTTCTAGCAAATCAAAGAGAAGATTAAGAGAAGAAGAATTTTACTATTATCAATCCATCAAGTACAACAGAGCTCCCTCTCTCAATGAGAGGGAAGTTAGCTACTCATAGCTTGAAAAGTACTCAAAAGTGGAGTATAAAAGTGGATCTAAAACTAACTGCTTAACCCCTTCTTCAGTACTCTTTTGGGGTATTTATACTACTCCTAGTAAAATAAAAGAATTACAAAAGTGAAAAGGGAAAATTACATTTTGGAGGGAAAAGAAAACTCAATAAGCGTGACTTCCCAGTTGGCGTGTGGCTGGCGCTTTGCTGGCGTGTCACGTGCCCTTCATTCCCAGCTTGGCATGCCACGCCAATCCTTCAAGTGGCATGCTCAGCTCTCTATCAACATTGGCGTGTCATGCCTTTGAACTCAAGTGGCACGCCATAGTGGAATTCTTGTGTTGGCGTGCCACGCCTTCGAGCTCAAGTGGCACGCCCTTTGCTTTTTCCACTTTCTTTTACCTCTGGAAACTTGAACTAGCGTGCCACGCCCTTGCTGTGTGCTTGGCTAAGCTCCTCTGGAAAGTTGCACTAGCGTGGCACGCTCAGGGTCTAGCGTGCCACGCCCCTTTGTGAGTGAGTAGTTTCTTTGTTTGGCGTGCCACGCCATGAACTCAAGTGGCACGCCCCAATGCTTCTTTGCCCTCTGAATGACTTGGCGTGCCACACCTGGTTGCTCAAGTGGCACGCCTAAGTGAAGAATAGTGAGTGGTGTGCCACGCCTTCGACACCAAAAATCAAGCTATTCACAATATATACAATAGTCAATAACATAGCACCATTACAATTCCCCGACAATGGCACCATAAATTTGATAGGGAGGATTATTGTCGGTTTAGAATTTATCTTATAGAAAAGAATTACTTCGTTGTAAGTATAGCTCCAAACCAACAAACAACTCTCACATCAAATTTAAATTAGTTTTGTGACAAGTACAAACCCCAATAAGAATTTTAACCAAAGTATTCAAACCTCGGGTCGTCTCACAAGGAATCGCAATGAAGTGGTCAATTATTGGCTATGAAGGCACAAGGGGTTTGGTTTATAAAAGGGGCGAAAAAATAAAGGGGGCAAGAAAAGTAAATCAAGCAAGCAAGTAAGAAAACAATGAATAAAGAGAGACAATCATGGCAAAGATTGAGAATATAGGCTTCCTATCCTAGTCATACAATGATCAATTCATCTTATTTAGTCAACTCCAACAAATGAAAGAAGGTATCATGTTATCTTCACATAGGGAGAACGTCAAACAAGACTAGTTAATCACATCACAATAATAAACAAGAATTTATCTTACTACGTCATCCCCGATGATGGAAGAAGGTATCATATTATATTCACACTCGAAGAAATTCTAATAAGACTAGCTAATCTAAATCCAAAAGTCCTAATCAACTCACTAATTGAATTAGCAAAAGATTAGTGTCAATGGAAACAATGCTAGTTAACAACTCTAGATTACCAACGTAAGTTGGGTCTTAATGACTCAAGATTGCCTATTCACTCTTTTCAAGCCAAGAATGCTCAAAATCTACTCTAATATCCAACCAAGTATTTTGTCAAACACTTGGTGGGTATAAAAGGAAAGCATGGTAAATGAAAAGAAATAGAAAAATCTACCAACTACCAACTGCAAGGAAAGTAAAATTCACAACTCAAATCAACAATAAAAGGAACGTCAAACATTAGATTGCATTAAAAGAGATCCAAATCCAACATGAGTTCATCAATAAAAGAGGCATAAAAGTAAAATCAACACTACAATCTATGAGAATGAAGGAGTAGAAATAAGAAATTGTAAAGAAAACAAGATGAAAACAACAATTGAACCCTAGATCTAAGATGGAAATAACCCTAAGAACCCTAATTCTAGAGAGAAGAGGGAGCTTCTTTCTCTAGAAACTAACCTACATGATGCTATCCTACAACTAAGTGCTCCCCCCTTTGTCCAAACTTGAATTCTGCATGAAATACTCTCATAAACGAGTTGGATTTGGGCCTGGGAAGCTCAGAAATCGCCCCTAGCGTTTTCACTTTAATAAGGTCACGTGCGAGCATCGACGCGTATGCGTGGGTCACGTGTACGAGTCGCTTGACATTTTCCATCCACGCGTACGCGTCTCTCACGCATACGTGTCACCATGCAACTCCATATCCACGCGTGCGCGTCTGTCACGCGTGCGCGTCGGTGAATGCACTCCAAATCCTTGTTTTTCCATGAGTTCTCCATTTTGCATATTTTTCTCTTCATTCCTTTGATCTATTCCTAGCCTTTTCAACCTGAAATCACTCAACAAACACATCAGGGCATCTAGTGGAATCAAAGGTGAATAAAAATTACCAATTTAAGGGCCTAAAAAGTATATTTTTACACTTAAGCACAAATTAAAGGAGAATTACAAAACATGCTATTTCATTGAATAAATGTGGAAAAAGGTGATAAAATCCCCCAAAATAATCACAAGATAAACCACAAAATTAGATTTTATCACTATTGTTGTGCTGTTGGTTTTGAATTGAAATTGAATCTAGTAAATTACTGATGCTCAAGCTTGAATGCATATATTTTCTTAAACAATGCCCAATATTTCAAAACTCAAACAAAACTTGGCATGGGTATCAGTTGGATATCAAACTAATTATGATTAAATTAAAGGCAAAATTCATTCAATTTATCAATTATCAAAATTGGAAGAAAGAATTCAAAACAAATTGAAATTGCATAAAAAGTAAAAATTTTGATTAAAATGCAAGTGAATGTATGCATTTTCTAGTCAATAGATTGAGTTCTATCAATAACATCACCTACAAAATAAATAGTTTAAAAAAATTATACAAAAGTAGAAAAATATATGATCAGAAGCTTTGAAACCCATTATACTAATTTGAAGACAAAACACATAAATTATGGAAAACAACACCGAAAAATACCTATTGATGTTAGACCTAGAGCTTGCCCAATTTTTACTATTGTGATTGGAATTGTAGCATGTGGAATTCTTAAGTAGTTGTTATCAAGATCATAGCATCTGACAAGCTCCAATTGAAGCATGTGGCTCAAGTTCAATGCTTGGATGTTGCTTAATGCCCTAAACCCCATTTTGTAGATAATATCTCTTTTTTCTTCAAACATTGCTTTGAAAATTTCGGCAACATATCGCGAAAAATATTTGATATCATGATTTTCTACAAAGATTCATGTAAACATGTTAGATCATATTTGCTTGATGAAGTTGAATGTTAAATTATATACATATTATATACTTACAAAATATTGTTTTAGCTTCTTTCTCTTTCTCATATTTCTTTATAGAGTCGTCTTTTTTTATTTACACAAGTATAATAACGCGTGTCATGCACGTGATAAGATTGAAATTATAATTTTAAGTTGTTTTATTAAAATTAATTTGAATTATAATAATTTGACTAATAAAAAAGTAACATATTATGTATTGTTCGTTTTTTTCTTAATCTAGTGTTAAGTATATCAACTCTAAAATAGTTATTAATCAGTTTTAGTAATTTACTTTTTTCAATAAATCAGACATGTATACTTAATGTGACCATAAATAACCTAATAATACTTTCCACTAACAAATTTTTATATGTTGTTTTACCGTGCAGTAAGAACATATCAAAATCAACTTAAAATGAATAACAAATTATTAGAGAATTCTAATGCACAAAGTTCTCTAATAAATAATAAATAATTTAAAACTACTAATATTTATTTAATACATCATATGCTAATACTAAGAGTATTTTCTAAAAAGATATATTCGTAAAAATAGATATAATATGATTACAAATATAACATAAACAAATATGTTAAATAAAAAGTTAAACCAATATGCTTAATAATCCCTTTATTAAATTTTACAAATTGGAGAATAAGTATGTATTCGGTTGTTTGGTGATCACATAGATAATTGAATAATTGAGTTGTAAATTGATCTCATAGTGTGCACCTTATTTTTTTCATTTCTAAATAAATGCAAAAATTAAGTGAAATAAGTAATAATATATAATGAAAAAGATAAAATATTTTGCTTATGTATAGATAATTATTACAAAATAAAATCTTATTGTGAAATATTAAAATTTTACATATTCCAAATTATGAAGATCAACTACAATGTAATGGTCACTTCTTCCTATTTTTTATTATAATATAAGTTCTTCTTTTTCGATCAAGATTCCAATAACATCTAATTGAAAAAAATGAATTAAAAATATTAAATTAAGGACAAATAAATAAATAACATAATAAATTACTTATAAATTAAAATTTTTTTACCAATTTATTTTATAGTAAACGATAAAACTAACAATATATTAACAAAATGATATACCCTTAAAAAAGTTGCAATACAATTTTAAACATTTGCATAATTTAAAACCATTAATATTTATTTAATACACCATATGCTAATACTAAGAGTATTTTCTAAAAAGATATATTCATAAGAATAGATATAATATTATTACAAATATAACATAAACAAATATGTTAAATAAAAGGTAAACCACCAATATACTTATCAATGCCTTTGTTAAATTTTGTAAATTGGAGAATAAGTATGTATTCGATTGTTTGGTGATCACGTAGATAATTGAATAATTGGATTGTAAATTGATCTCATAGTTATTTTTCTTTATTTCTAAATAAAAGCAAGAATCGAGAGAAATAAGTAGTAATATATAATAAAAAAGATAAAATATTTTGCATATGTATAGATAATTGTTACAAAATAAAATCTTATTGTGAAATATTAAAATTTCACATACTCTAAATCATGAAGATCAACCACAATATAATGGTCACTTCTTCATTTCTATTTTTGATCATGATATAAGCTCTTTTTTTTTTCAATCAAGGGTCTAATAACATCTAATTGAAAAAAAATTAAAAGCATCAAATTAAAGATAAATAAATGAATAATATAATAAATTACTTATAAATTAAAAAAATTTACCAATTTATTTTATATTAAATGATAAAATTAACAATATATTAATAAAAGGATATACCTTTAAATAAATCGCAATACAATTTTAAACATTTACATAAATAAACTATTAAAATTTATGTTATCGATAAAATGATGCTATTATATGATTTCTTTGCAAAAATTAAAATAAAAAAAAACAGTTTTGTGTAGATTAATACAAATTAACTACGTACCAAATAAGTTGGATTGTTCATTTGATTGTTACTATATAGCAGTATGAGCAAGAAAATTGAAATGATTGTCAAGAATTTTATGATCATCGACCGTATTTATTATACGTGACTTCTTCTTAAAAATTATTCTACATACGTGTGCAGTTGGACTATAAATTTCGCTTGATTCCTCAATCACAAAATCTGAGAAGAGATAGACCTTCCCCTCAATCAGTTCATTCTCAAATATCTTTGTCAAATAATTCTTGATTGAAGAATGAATTTTATCACACTTAAAATAAATTAAATATAAAAACTATTAGCACTTATAAAGCTATTAAATGGCACTGTCTTTGATTGCAATGGTTTACTTATCAAATAAATTTAAAATACGAATAAAAAATATTTATAAATTGGACCTAACATCACTTGAAAGAATCATGAAAAATAATCGACTAACTTTAACATCCATTAGAACCATTTCTATGTAAGTCGTCTTGCTCTTATCAAATTTGGATGCGACTTTCCATAATCTTATAATTCTTGCCTTTATTTTTCAAATTTTTTCATCACATAATCTACCATAGGTAATAGTGTAATACTATTGATAAAATCGTAGCTAGCAGCCATTAGGTATGAAAAATAAAAAATAGAAAAAGAACAATGTCTGAATTATGAATTCTCTAAATGATAAATCATTGTAAAAATTCACTATTACTATATATATATATACACACACATTAATTATACATGGTAATAATTAGCCAATATTTTTAATAGAGATACTTGCTACAATCAGATAAAAATTATGCCATTATATTTTA
Organism: Arachis hypogaea; assembly: GCF_003086295.3. Taxonomy (NCBI): domain Eukaryota; kingdom Viridiplantae; phylum Streptophyta; class Magnoliopsida; order Fabales; family Fabaceae; genus Arachis; species Arachis hypogaea. Next base: position 49,420,908 of record NC_092042.1, on the reverse strand, counting down.
TTAACCTTTATGATTAATTCAATGAAAATACTTATATGTTATCTATATTAATTATATGTCAATATTTTTAGAAAAGAGCTAAAAGATGAGATATATAAATATATATAATATTATTGTTATATAGGAAGCAGATATAAATTGCTAAGTTCTTTTTTATTATATTATACAACTTAAAATTATAGTATCATGTTATTTTTAATTGTAGATACTTGCTACAATTATATCAAATTTAATTATGACTCTAAATAAATAAAATATATAACAATCAATATTATTTTTTTTACATTTAATATTTACTATAAATATAAAAAGTAAAATAATTAATGAATAAAAATAGGAGTAGAAAATAAAACATATTAATTAAAATTTAATTTGTTAAATAATTGATCTTGTGTCCATGCAATATAATTTCAAAAAATGTTATGAATCACAACTCTTTTTATACCACAAAAGAAATACTATATGTAATTTTTAGTAGATAAAAATAATTATAAAAATTAATTATTAATATTGATATCAATCACAATTTATTATTGATACTTCAATCCTTTTTAAAATATGTTTTACTTTTTTAAAATACAATGTATGTATCATATATACCTTTTCTATTATTATTATTATTATTATTATTATTATTATTATTATTATTATTATTATTATTATTATTATTATTATTATTATTATTATTATTATTATTATTATCTACTAATTGATATCAAATTAAATGAGTCATCATTAATGTGTGTACCAACTATATATCTACTAATAAAATTATTGCACATGAATGAGAATTATAACTATATCAATTAATACAATTAGAATAATTAAAAATATTGATGATTGATAATTAGTTTAATAATGTATTGATACCTTACTTTCATTAGTTGATAATGTATTAAATATTTATTTTATATAATTATAATAAATATATTTTCCTAAATTAGTATAATTATACATTATTCATTAAATGTTATTTGTAATATAATTATAATAAAGATATTTTTATAAAATAAATTTGGAAGAGAGAATAATACTTTTATTTTGGAGCAAAAATAAATTCATGAGGAATTGACACCTCACTTTCATTAGTTGGAAAAAATTCAATTTTAGTATATTAAGTAGATTTTTTACATATTATAATAAAATGCAGTATTTTTAAATTACAGACAAAATTTTCCGTCTGTAATAATTTAATAAAACGCAGTATTTTTTATTTAATTACAGACAGAATTATCGACGAATTCTGTTTTCCGTCTATAATTTATGCTAATTCATTTTTTTGTTTTCCGACAAAAAAATTCTTCTAAAATTCCGTCTGTATTTTTGTGAGATAAAATCCGTCAAAAATATCTGTCTGTAATAACTAATTTTCTAGTAGCGTTAATTTTATATTTAATATTAAAACATGACAATTTACTATGTTATTTTACTATTACTGTATGTAGTATTACATTATAAAATATAAAAATTGAAGTGATTATTATATAACTCAGATGGATTGGACTAAATAAAAATATAAAACAGAATATTATTATTATTAAATTTAAGAAATTTTAATTAGTCAATAATTTAAAATAAGATAGAAGTGACTATTCATAATTGAATAGTTTTAGTTGATTAGACTAAAAAAATAAAAAAATGCTCTAAATAAAAAGTCAAATTAATTTTAATATTAAATTTATTAATAGGATTTTAATTTTAAATAATAGTTAGATAATAGATTATTAAAAGCAAATGGAATGATGACTTTAATTGGTATTCGATAAATTATTCATTTAGAATAATTAAAAAAAAGTAAAAATATGATAATACTAAAAATAATATATTTTTATGTTTAAAAAATTATATTTAAATAAAATATTTGTAAAATATGAAATTTAGAGTAACATAGTTTTATGAACATCAATCGTTAATCAATTATGAACTAACATAAAATTATAATACAATTTATTTACTAAAAAATAATCAACAATTAATATTAGTAAATTTAAAAATCATCCAAACATTTTGATTAAAAGTATGAGTGGTTAATTATTAATAATATTTTGTTCATAACAAAACGTAAAAATATAATTATTCAGATTTAGATTTTAGAAGAATTAACATTATAAGTAACAAATGATCTATTTTATTATGCATATTATAAATTAATAAATCAAACTAACTGATATAATGAATTATAATTAATTAATTGGTATAAATTATAATAAATTATATGATATTAAAAAAATAAAATGAATAAAAAGAAAACAAAATAAAATAGAAAAGATAGAAGAAGACTACAATAAAATAAATTCAGTGTGAGAATTTTTTTTATAAATTTCATATCACAACTGTTTCAATAATAATAAATAAAAATACGTCAACTTGATATCTAAGAGAAAATGATGAAATAAAATCATAACATAGTTCTAAAGTAAAAGCTTAAATTAGACTAATATATTATTGCACAACACAAATTGAAAGTAATTTTACACTACAATATACCACACAAAAAGGTAAATGACTTAAGTTTAAATACAAAATTTTTTTTATTTATGCATACATGATAACATCATGGTTTATAAATGCCTCATGGATAACATATCATATATTGATCTGAACGATGAACATGGGAGTTGGAGAGTGTGTGGTGATTTGTGTCTACGATAGTTGCCTTCTTACGATAACGTCTCATAGGAAGAAAAAGAATTGTTGTAAAAACTAACCAATGAAAGAGTAATTGGTAAACAAATGATATTTTATTCTAGCATATATGGTCTTTTATAGTGCTAAAATAAAAACGAAAGGAATAAAATTTTGTATTTTTATATTAGGAATAGAATTTGATATTTATCCTAATAAAATTAAATAACTAATTAGTTATAACTCATGTATTAAAATAAATAAAATAAAAATATTTTTAAGAATTAATCAAATCAATTAGTATAATTGATTTTATTTGATTTATTGAATTCCAAAAAATAAATTAAAAAATAATTGATTGAATTAATTAGTTGAAATAATTGATTGAATTAATAATAATATACGGATAATTGAAATAGTTTATATACGAATTTTTCAAGTTATTATTATTATTACTATTGGATAATGATTACAACAACAACAACAAAGTCTTGTCCCACTAAGTGGGGTCGGCTACATGAATCAAACGACGTCATTGTGCTCTGTCATGTATCGTGTCTACAGAGAGACTGTTTACATGTAGATCTCGTTTGACCACCTCATAGATAGTCTTCTTAGGTCTTCCTCTGCCTTTCATCCTTTGTCCATCTTCCATCTCATCCACCCTCCTGACTGGATGTTCTATCGGTCTTCTTCTCACATGTCCAAACCACATGAGACGCGATTCAACCATCTTTTCCACAATGGGTGCTACTCCAATTCTCTCCCTTATATCTTCATTCCTTATTTTATCCAATCACGTATAACCACTCATCCATCTCAACATCTTCATCTCTGTCACACTCAGCTTATGTTCGTGCTCCCCTTTAGCCGCCCAACACTCTGTACCATACAACATAGCCAGTCTTATAGCGGTGCGATAGAATTTACCTTTAAGTTTTAGAGGCACTTTTTTGACGCATATAAAACCAGATGCACTCCGCCATTTTGACCAACCTGTTTGGATCCTATGATTTACATCATGTTCAATCTCTCTATTATCCTGTATGATGCACCCAAGATACTTAAAATTTTTAACTTTTCGTAGGATATTTTCTCCAATCTTCACCTCTATATTGGGGTTTTCCCTTCTCAAACTGAACTTACATTCCATATATTCCGTCATGCTACGGCTTATGCGCAGACCATACACTTTTAAAGCTTCTCTCCATAACTCCAACTTCTTATTTAGGTATTCCCTTGACTCTCCCATAAGGACGATATCATCGGCAAAAAGCATGCACCATGGCACAGGCTCTTGGATGTGCTCTGTGAGTACTTCCAAGACTAATGTGAAAAAATATGGACTTAAGGATGATCCCTGGTACAATCCTATACCAATAGGGAATTCCTCTATCACACCACCTTGAGTCTTCACACTAGTTGTGACCCTATCATACATGTCTTTAATTGCCCGAATATATGCGATCCTTACTCTCCTCTTTTCTAAAACCTTCCATAAGACCTCCATTGGTATCCTATCATACGCTTTTTCCAAATCAATAAACACCATATGTAGATCCCTTTTATTACTACGATACCTCTCCATTATCCTTCTTAATAGGTATATCGCTTCAGTGGTAGATCTACCTGACATAAATTTAAATTGGTTCTCTGTTACTTGTGTCTCTTTTCTCAACCTCCGTTCTATCACCTTTTCCCATAACTTCATAGTATGACTCATAAGCTTAATCCCTCTATAGTTTTCACAACTTTGTATATCCCCCTTATTCTTGTAGATAGGTACCAAGGTGCTCTTTCTCCACTCATCAGGCATCTTCTTTGACCTTAAAATCTCATTAAAAAGCCTAGTTAACCAGTTGATGCTTTTTTCTCCAAGACCCTTCCAAACCTCAATCGGGATATTATCAGGTCCTACTACCCTGCCATTTTTCATCTGCTTTAGAGCATCTTTTACCTCGAATTCTCGAATCCTTCGATAGTAGTCAAAGTTTTGATCTTCTTCCCTGGTGCATAATTGACCAAGGCTTGAAAGAGTCTTCTATCCCTCATTAAATAACTTGTAGAAGTAACTCTTCCACCTTTCATTAATCTTCTCCTCTTGAGCCAACACCTCTCTATCCTTATCCTTTATGCACTTAACCTGATCCAAATCTCTCGTTCTTCTTTCCCGGCTCTTTGCGATTCTATATATACCTTTTTCTCCTTCTTTCGTGCCCAAAGACTGGTAGAGACCCTCATATGCTCTTGTTCTTGCTTCATTTACAGCCACTTTTGTCTCTTTCTTAGCCGCCTTATATTTTTTCCAGTTATCTGCATTGCGGCGTAAAGACCACTCTTTAAAGCATTCCCTTTTTATCTTTATCTTTTCTTGTATACTCGTATTCCACCACCAGGACTCCTTGTCTCTTGGTCCTATTCCTTTAGATTTACCAAAACTTTCTTTTGCTGTTCTTCTAATAACTTCTGCCATCTCCCTCCACATCTCTTTCGCGCTTCCATTCCCATCCCACTTTGCCTCTTCTCTTACCCGTCTTAGGAAGCTTCTTTGTTCCTCACCTTTCATCCGCCACCACCTCATCCTTGGGTTTTTCGTATGATGTCTTTTCCTCAACTTTTGCTCAACGCGAAAATCCATGACGAGCACCCTATGTTGTGTTGTCAAACTCTCCCGGGATAATTTTACAATTAATGCAAAATTTCCAGTCGACTCTCCTCAACAAGAAGAAGTCGATTTGAGAGCTTGTCATGCCACTCTTATAGGTTATAAGATGTTCGTCTCTCTTTTTAAAACATGTATTTGCGATGAGAAGATCAAAGGTTGAGGAAAAGTCTAAAATAGTTTTACCCCGAAACCATGGCCTCCGTGAATACTCCCATATCCAGTCACTTCTCTCCCAACATGGCCATTTAAATCTCCTCCTAAGAAAATCTTATCTCCCAAAGGTATGTCTTGAACCAAACTCTCTAGATCCTCCCAAAATCTTATCTTGTGTTGTTCGTCCGAACCCACTTGCGGTGCATAGGCGCTAATCACATGGAAAGCATCTCCCTTCACCACAAGTTTGATAGAGATGATCCGATCTCCCACCCTCTTGACATCCACTACGTCCTTCTTCCACTGCTTATCCACAATTATTCCAACTCCATTCCTATTCTTCACCTTTCCTATATACCAAAGTTTGAAACCAGAAGTATCCAACTCCCTAGCCTTTGCACCAACCCATTTTGTTTCTTGTAGGCACATAATGTTAATCTTCCTCCTTGTCATAGTGTCCATCACCTCCATGGACTTTCCTGTTAGAGTGCCTATGTTCCATGTCCCAAATCTCAACCTTTTGTCGCTTCGACCTTTACCTTTTACTTTGTGAACTAGCTTATTTACCCTCGTCCGTTCATGAAAATGCGAGAACCCTTGCTCATTTAACACTACATCCGGACACCGATGCAGCGGCTCTTACTTTGACACCGTACTCGAGCCATACGGTGCGTTGCTTCCAAGCAACGACCTAGCTTTAGCGCAATAATGTCTTTGATTCATGTCATGGGGGTTCGACTATATTTTTATGTTGGTTGTCGAAGACCTAACACAACCCTCCTCCCTTATCCGGGTTTGGGACCGGCTATGTACCGCAAGTGTAACATAGGCGGAGTTTATTGGATAATGAATAAGAATTAGAATTATATCAATATTTTTAAAATTAATATAATTAAAATGACTAAAAATGTTTAAAATCAATATGCGTTATTAATATAATAAGATTTGATCATTTTATGATTAGAATCAAATATCCTTATCATGATTAACACGATCGGTGCCATTATCATATCATTATTATTATTATTATTATTATTATTATTATTATTATTATTATTATTATTATTATTATTATTATTATTATTATTATTATTAAAAGTATTTTCAATTGATAAATAATTGATAACTAGTTTAATAATGCATTAAATACTGATTTGATATAATTATAATGAAGATATGTTTCTAAATTAGTATAATTATGTATTATTCATTAAATATTAATTATAATATAATTATAATTAATATATTTTTTATAAAATAATTTAGAATAGAAAAAAATGCATTCATTTTGGAGGAAAAACGGAGTCACGAGAGATCGACACCTCACCTTCATTAGTTAGGGAAAAATCCAGTTTTAGTATATTAAGTAGATAGATTTTACCAACTTTATCCTTTAAGCATGTTATTGTATTACTTATAAAATTCTTATTATTTCTGTTTATATGAACTCTCTTTTTCTATTATTTATTATTTATTATTTTTTGTTAATTATTTGTTTGACATTATACATTTTTATAATTGTGATTTTTTTGTATTATTTTTTATTATCTTTTTATAATATAATTTATTAATCCTATTAGGTAAAGTAAATTAAACAAAAAATTAATCGTAAATAATAATAATAAAAACAAAAATATAACATACTAAAAAAGAGTACTAAGAGTACTGAAAATATACTATATAAAAAATATCATCAAATTTTTTTTGATTTATTTCAATCACTACCAAGGTAAATATTTAATTTTTTTATTATTCTTAGTACTCTCTAAAATTTATATTTTGTTAGTTTTGACTAAAAATATATTTTGCCAATTTTTATATGTTATTTTTATTTTAGTATATAAATATTAATTTTATTATAAAATTAATTAAATATTTAAATTAAAATGATAAGATAATATACAAAAATTATTTAAGTTGATATTTATTTTAGTAATTTTTATTTAAAAGTGATTTTGAATAGTGTAACTTAAACAACATTTATTTTATTATAATTCATTTTGATATAAAGATTGCCAAATATAAATTACTTTAACACAAACTTACTTTTCATTAAGATCAAATTTGCAAAATCAATTTTATGCAAACTCCCATTTATAAATTTTAATCCAAACACACACTACACTGTGTATAAAAATTAAACTCTACAAATAATAATTTGCTCACTAATCATTAGTGAAGTAAGATTGTTACAAATGGTTATAACTTCAGATTTTTAAATAATTAATTTTGTTGGTCTCTGTAGTTACGAGTTCAAATTCCTTTAACCCACTAAAGTTTAGTTGCGGCTTTTTTTCTACCATTTTATTCACAAAAACCCTCTTCACTTTACGGTGAAAACAAAATTCAAATTCAGCCTTTTTTAACTTGTCCAAAGTATAAATCTTATCGACTTATCCCTTCCATAGCTAAGAATACGAGAGACAATAGAACAAAACAAAGACAGATAGCGAGTGACTAGGGAAAATAACTGTGATCCCGTGAACCCAAGGGCATTTCAGTAACTCCATCCAAACACCGTGTCACCAGCACTCTAGTAATAGCGGGAAACAAGTAGTAACTACTAACTACACTGCATAGCCACAAAGGGACTTTCTCACTCTACAGACTCACTAATTTGAATTCTAAAAAACTAATAAAATTATAAAATAATAAATTAATTATTATTAAATTTATAATTTTTATCATATATAAATTTTAGGTATAGTTAATATGTACTCTTAGCACATATGATAAATTTATCATCAATAAAAAATTTTAAATATTTTTATTTATTGAATATAAAATAAATACATAAAAAATTTAAATTTTTTATATTTTTAATAAAAAAATTTATTTTATAATCTTAATATGTACCTTTAAAATACATAATAGGTAAACTTAATTTATTAAAATTTAGCTAATATATTTTTAAGACACGAATTAAAATTATATTTATAGAAAATTTTAAATATTTTTTTAATAATTACACAATAATTCCATTAAAAATCACATTTTATACAATTTTTTAATTAATAATTTTAATATATATCTTTAAAATACATATTAACTAAATTTATTTTGGCATCTTAATTAAAAAATAATTAAATATTTATTTTTTATTTTTATTTTTCTCAAAAATATAAAAATTTGACTAATAAATTATAACTCAAATAATATAATTTTTCTATACTCGTTCGCGAATTCGAAGTTCTCTATTTTTTTTTTTAAAAAAAATAAAATATGAAAACTTGAAAAGTATGGTACCATGTCACTCCACAACGCCACCATACATTTCCACATACTTTCGTTATTCTCTCTCTTCCTCACTTTCTTTATATTCCAATAATGCCCTTCGCTCCATTTCTCTCACCTCTCCTCTTCTCTCGTCTCTGGGTCTTTTCCATTCCAAGCGTCGGCAGTTTATTTTGTTGTCTTCTGAGTAACAAAACTACAAAATAAGTAACAGAACAGAGAAACAGGGGGGAGGGGGGATAAAAGAAAAAAGGAAAAAGAATATTCAACTTATTCATATATAAACATAAATAAATTATAGAAATATATTGGAATACAAAAGGGCCCTCTTCCTCTCACACTCACTCACTCAGTGTCATTGTGTCAAAGTGCATGTTTTGTTTGTATCGTGATTTGTGTGTGAGTGGGGTGCGCAGGATAAGCAGAAGGGAAGATAGAAAGAGCTAGAAATTCTATTCATATTAAAGAAAAGGGAGGTTGCTGTTTTAACAACCCATCATATACTAGTTTTTAAGGCCATTTAATTTAATTGCGCCTTTTTACTATATTCTCCTTTTTCGTTTTTGTGTAAGTGTGTTACTATAAACAATAAAAATAATTAATATTAGTAGGATATACATTTGTTTATTTTGGGGTTTTGTGGCCTCTGAGTTAGTGAATGTGAGTGTGTGAGTTAAATACCCATTTTGGGAGAATTTGATATTAAATTTGCATGCTTTTGGATTTGGAAGCTGGAATGGCTGCCAAGTTGGGAATTCACAATATTGTGCAGCTCTGCTTCTTTTTCTCCTTGCTTTTGGTGCCTTTGGTTTCTGGTGGCAGAGCCACCACCGCCACCACCGGTGGTGGAAGTGGTGGCGGCGGTTCCAGTCAGAAGCTTAATGTTCAGAACCATTTGAAGAATTTGAACAAGCCTCCTGTTAAGTCCATCAAGGTAAAGAGAAATTATAGAAGAAAAAAAAAAGAAGAATGAAAATTCGCCTTACAACTTTCTAATCTTGATTATGCATTACTGTGTTGTCATTGATATTTGCAAAATGGAGTAACTGTCGTTTAACGGAGCTTTTTTCTTTCTTATAATGTCTGTCATTGGTGGTTGTGATGGAGATTCTCTCAATAAGCTTCTTTTTTTTCAGGGTTTTGTTAAGAATTACGTAATTGGTTTAAAAAAAATGGTGTGATATTTTCCTTTTTCTTTTTTTTGGCGATTTCTAACTTATGTATTTGGTTTTGATTGAAAGCAGAGTCCTGATGGGGATATCATTGACTGTGTTCATATGTCACACCAGCCAGCTTTTGATCATCCTGACCTCAAGAATCACAAAATTCAGGCAATTAACAATCGCTTTGTTATCTTAATTCTCTTTTATTTTTCTTTTCTGCAATTCAAATCGAAATTTTCAAATGTGGGGACCGAATTATTCTGTTCCTGTTTGAATTTCAAAAAATAATGATGAGGTTTAACTTTTTTTTATGTGGTGTGCAGATGAAACCACAGAATTTCCATCCAGAAGGGAAAATTTTGGCAGACAGCAAAGTATCCTCAAGTTCCAGCCCTGTGGCTCAGCTGTGGCACCAAAACGGAAGGTGCCCGGACGGAACGATTCCAGTCCGGAGGACTAAGAAGGAAGACATATTGAGGGCAAGCTCAATTCAGCGATTTGGGAAGAAGAAGCAAAAGAGTTTTCCTCAGCCAAGTGCAAAACCTCTTCCTGATATCCTCACTCAAAGTGGTCACCAGGTATAATGCCATGTCTCCATTTCTCGTTAGTTTCTTCCATGGCTGAGCTATAGCCATGGGCTGAATTGCAGGCGAATTCTGTATTATATGCACTTCTTGAAAGCTGTTTATTTATTTGTCACTTCTATTTATTAATTTTGTTTTATGTTTTTGGAGAATTCAGCATGCAATAGTTTATGTGGAAGGAGATAAGTATTATGGAGCTAAAGCAACCATAAACGTTTGGGACCCTAGAATTCAACAACCAAATGAGTTTAGCCTCTCTCAAATGTGGATTCTTGGTGGCTCTTTTGGTCAAGATCTTAACAGTATTGAAGCAGGTTGGCAGGTAAATATTATTATTTTATTTAAATAAATTTCCCTTTTTCCATTGTTATCTTCTGCCTGCACATTTTTCTAATTCAGTAATCAGAACTCTCTTAAAACTATGATCCGATTTCTATCATTGTTTCATCTAATTTAATTTTCTATTCTTATCTTTTTCTTCTCTCTTAATCAATCAGGTTAGCCCAGATTTGTATGGAGATAATAACACAAGGCTCTTTACTTATTGGACAGTGAGTTTTCCAATTCATGCAAAACCCCATTTTCTTAATCTCTCTTGTTATTATTTTTACTATATAAATTTCTTATTTATTTCATGAAATTGATTTTTGTTTTTAATAACATGACAGAGCGATGCATATCAAGCTACTGGTTGCTACAATCTTCTCTGTTCTGGCTTTATTCAAATTAACAGTGATATAGCCCTTGGTGCTAGCATCTACCCACTTTCTAACTATGGTTCTTCCCAATATGATATTAGCATTCTGGTCTGGAAGGTACATTTACAATTTTTTTTTTTGGTTATATATAATATTATCACTTCATAATAGACATTCTGGCATGAAAATATGCCCCACTTATATTAAAATAAATTATTAAACTGTTATGTGAAGATGCATTGTTCAATTATAAATCAAGAGAATCTCTGACAATAACTCTATTATATCTGAATGCGTTGGTAATTTTGCATGTCCTTGGTTTTTATGTCCATGAATTTAATATTTTAGGCCCCCCATTTGGTGTATGTTCCATGACAAAAAAAATACGGGCTGAGACAGTAGAAAAGGACAAACTTATCCTCACAAATCACAATCCTCATATTTTAGGTAAATAGAAAGTATAGAAAAAAATGTCATTTTTTAAAATACAGGAATAATTGCTTCATAACACAATTTTATTGTGAACTAAAAAATTGGAGATATCATAATATATACTATTTTTAACGGGCATATTAAAAGGGTTGGTGTTCAATTTCTTTCCCCAAAATACCCTTCATTATAAAAAAAATTGTTATTTTGAAAATTTGAACCCAAAATCTTTTAGTTAAAATATAAATCACACATCATCTCAACTAATTTAATATTTTTTATTTTTATACACATTAAATAAATAAGAGAGTGAATCAATACCCAGGAGGCCAGGAACTTGTCTATTGTTACACAAGTAGAAATAAAAACATAATTTTTCTTTATAGTTTCCAAAAGAAAGGCCTATAGAGTTATAGTACCATATGATGTTTCTTTACAAGGGTAAAAACTATTGTGTAGGACCCAAAAGAAGGGAACTGGTGGATGCAATTTGGGAACAACCATGTTCTTGGGTACTGGCCAGCATCTTTATTTTCTTACCTCTCAGACAGTGCCTCAATGATTGAATGGGGGGGAGAAGTTGTGAATTCTGAGTCTGATGGCCAACATACTTCAACACAAATGGGGAGTGGCCATTTCCCTGATGAAGGTTTTGGCAAAGCAAGTTACTTCAAGAACATTCAGGTTGTCGACGGCGAAAACAAGCTTAGAGCTCCAAAGGACCTAGGCATTTACACCGAGCAAGATAGCTGCTATAATGTTAAAACTGGTAATGCTGATGATTGGGGCAATTACTTCTACTATGGTGGTCCTGGAAGAAACCCCAACTGCCCTTAGTCTGCGAAGACGCTGACTAAGGACCTGTTTGGTTTGTGAAAACGTTTTGTTTTCGTTATTTTCTGTTTTTAAAATTTTGTGAACGAAAAAATAAATCGGAAAATGAGATTTTATTGGTTTTTACTAGTTTTATTTTTTCTTCACAAAATTATTGAAAATAGAAGATATTGGAAATAAAACAGATGAATTTTCACTGATCAAATAGGCTCCAAGGAAAGAAAAGAAGAAAAATAACTGAAGAAAAAACAAAAAAACTAATGTTCATTTTATCTGGTATAGGTTGTATCTTGTGCTAGTTCTTGTTAGGTTTTGGTCCATTATGAAGCTATTATTCTCCTTTTAAGGTCTCCAATAAATTGTTGGAGAAAAAAGGTTGGTGGCTTACTGGCTTTCTAGATTTACAGGGATCAAGTTTTCTTTCATTTTTCTTTTTATTTTTATTTTTTGACCTTTTTTCTTGTTCATATATAAATATGTGCCGTTTCTTGGTTTGCTCTTCTCTCTAGAGCTGCGAAAAGTTGAGGGTGGTGTTGTGAATGTGAACAGAATATTCCTAGTATGGTGACAAGTGAGTTCAAGGTTTCTATGTATTTATTATTATTTTATTACGGTGCTTGATTTGTTGAAAAACAAATTGTCTTAATAATAAGATATGTATAAAACCATTTATGTATGTTATGCTCTTGCTGGTTACATTACTGGTCGGTGGCTCTTTATTTTTATCTTCAAAATTTTATTTATTTATTTTGTGATGGAAATTAACAAAGTATATGGTATGCTCTTGCACATGTTGTGAAACATGGCCAACCAAATTAAGGCACTTCACATCTTTTATGAATATAGCACTATTATTGGAAATTAATCATATAATGACGGAGCTTAAATAAAACAAAATCAAAGATGAGCACTAAGCTTTATGTTATTGCGATGCTTGTAATGTATATGCTGGACCCATGTGAGATTCAATCAATGGTATGGTATGTTGGTTTGGCATCCTAGCGTTTTCTTTCATAAAAGCCTCTAATATGGTTGGTTAAACCATCACCTCTCCTTTATCACTTGGTATTAAAATATTTATTAATATAATATTTGTTTTTCTTTGTGGATTTTAACCTTTTAAAAAGAAAGACTTACAATTTTACAAATGTATAAAGTATGTGAAAAGATTTGTGACTTTAAGCATTGTTTGTCTCTTAGCTTCATTCATATAAAAAATTTCATTTCTTAGAGGGGAAATAAATTAATAAAGAAAACTTTAATATGTTCATTTTACACAGAAGTGACATCCAGCACCTTGTGAGCTGTGAGGAATCCATCTTAGCAGAAATTAGTGATAGATAATAGATGATATAAATATCTGAATATTTTATTTTATATATAATTTAAATTCATTTTTCAAAATAATTGTTAAACACACACATTTTAATAAGAAAGTAATTAATGAATTTTAACAAACTTTAAAACTTTATAAATAGACAAACATATCTAACTAAACTCGCAATCTGTATTATTATTCCACTTTTTTGTTTATTCAATGTATTTAATAAGAATAAATATAGTATTAATTAAGATGGATGGATATTTAAGTCTCATAATAAATTAGTAGTCATATTTTAAAGTGTTCAGAAGGTATAAAAAAAATTTAACTATTTTAGATCCTAAAAACACATTTTAAGATTATAAATTGAGAAAGTTCATATTAAAAATTCAAAAAGTCTAAATTTTCAATGCATTTATTTTATATTTATTACAAGAAAAGATTTAAAATTTTTTATATAAGATGCCACTCGTACGGGTTGTAAGAGGGATCGGGGACTGGCCGGTCTTAATGGCAACGGGTCGGACTCTTGGAGCAACTGACGCCCAAGTCAAAATGGATCTTAGAGGTAGATGAGGGTTGAGAGTATGTGACGTACCTGAGGGAGCACTTGACTCCCTTTATATAGTTTGAGTTTGTTATCTTATCTTATCTTATCTTATTGGCTAAGATAAGAGAAGTGTTTGAATTTGAATATTGGTTAGGGATTTATGGTTAGTGGATCAGTTTGGACCGCGGTGGTGGCCTGAGCCCAAGAAACTAAGTCGTAACTTGCTCTGATAGGGAACCTAGGGGTCGAGTCCGGAATAGTTGCCCCTGGAGCGAGAGAGGTGCTTGCTTATTCTCGTCGCTGGAGGAGTTCGTTTCGCCGTGTGGCCGCGAGCCTGGCTCAGGGGATGGTGTACCATCCATGGTTTATGGTGGAGGTCGAGAGTCCGTGAGGGGTTTGAGTCCTCCTTCATCTGATCGTTTTCATTTTTCGAAGGGGTGTCCCGTCAGTTGCGTTTTCTTAGGCGTCATAATAGCGCTTAAATGTGAGGGAGGAGTTTTCCCCATTTTGTCCTTGCATTTTTATATTTTTCAATTTGGAAAGTTTCGAGGCCTTTTATTTTCCTTTGTTACAACCGTTCCCTCTTCTTTCTCCTAGTCATCTCCTTTATGTCTTTATGCAACCATTTCTGCAACTTTTCCTTTGACACTGCATTCGTCTGGATTGTTGGTTTCTACTTGTGCTATTTCTGTCCTTCGCGCCTGTCACAATTCCTACTTTCAACTTCTGAAAACCAGGTTGGTGCCTTCGTTACTCTGTGCTTCCCCTTTTTGTTTTATTTCATTTATGTGTTTTTCATTTGCTTGTTTCTTTGCATTTCCTTTTTGGTTTGTTATTTTTGTGGATATTCCTGCATTTAGTGGTGGGGGAATGCTAATAAAGACTGTTGCGTCTTAATGTGGTTTCAGGGATTCAATGGGATTTGGTAATTTGTTTGATTGTAGTTTCAGATATAGGTAGGAATTTTTCTATGGTTTAATTACTCTGCAGGTCCCTATAGTTTCACCAAATTTTCAATTAGATCCCTATACCTTTTTTCTTTTCAATTGGATCCCTATACGTTATTGTTTTTTCAATTTAGTCCCTCTTAACGTTAAACGTCAAAAAAACGTTAATAAATTATAAAATTACTTATATACCCCTGTTGGTTCTAACTTCTTATTTCTCATATATTTCTCTTTTTCAATGTTTTCATTTCTTCTCAATTTTCTTTTTGAACCAACCTATAGTAAAATTCAAATGCTCCATCACTACATAAAAAAATGAAAAAGAACCCTCAGAAACCAACATCATCGCAGCAATAACAATCAATATTCAACAAAATTCATAACCCGCACAAAATTTAACAAAATTCATAACAGGCAAAAATTAAGAAATCAATTCAAACAAAATTCAGAAATTCAAAATGAAAAACTCCTGCATATATATCTTCCTCCAAGGGCTTCTTAGGCAAATAGTATATTAGAGGCTCTGCTTTAGTCCTGGAAAAATGCATGCCACATTCAATAAAAAAAAAGCCAAAAATGATCAAAGAAAAATTCATATGTCTACCTAAAGGGAAGATAGCGATTTGTGAGAGAGGGATTTGTCCAAGAGAGCAAATGGGTCATGTGGTGAAAAATTTAGGTAGGGTTGGAATGATTCTCACCAACACTGAAACATGCGGAGAGGAAAGATGGTAAAAAATCTCAAAAATTATGTCTTAATAAACAAAAATGCCACCGCAACTTTTTTATTTCTTGGAACAAGGTTAGGGATTAGGCCTTCACCTTTAGTAGTAGCATCTTCATCAAGAGAGCCTAATTTCCTCTCACTTGAAGTTTTGAAGCCAGATTTGGTTGCTCCTGGTGTGAATATTCTTGTTGCTTGGAGTGAAGATGTTGGTCCATTAGGGTTGAGGGTGAAGTTCAGCATAGTTTCTGGAACCTCAATGTCAAGCCCTCATGTGAGTGGTGTAGCTGCATTGATTAAGGCTAAGCATCCTCAATGGAGTCCAGCAGCTATAAAATCTGCACTGATGACAATAGCTTATGTTGTTGACAACACCATGAAGCCTCTGAAAGATGTATCAAATGCTGAAAAGCCTTCAAGTCCTTATGATCATGGTGCCAGTCATATTAACCCCACAAAAGCACTAGACCCAAGTTTAGTCTATGATATCAAGCCACAAGATTACCTTGATTTTCTATGCACTCAGAATCTAACTCCAAACCAGTTAGGTGTCTTTGGCAAATACGCAAACAGGTCATGTGCATATTCTCTAGCTAGCCCTGGTGACTTAAACTACCCTGCAATTTCATTGGTGTTTGCTGAGAATAAATCTATTTCAGTTATGAAGTTCATAGACCTTATAAATTTGTTTAGTCTTTTATGATGCTCACTCCATCGAAGAAATAGCAACTCCTTAGCAGCCACATGTTGTTGCAGAGCCAATCCAGAAAGCAAGACGAAGTTGAACAGCGGTGTGACAAGGCGATTCGTGGCGAGGCGATACAATGGGCAAGGCAAACAAACGGAGCAGAGCACCCGAGGATGACGCAGACGGACGATGACCACCCAGCGATGGACAAGGACGACGCCACGGAAGACGGCAGCAGAGTGCGATAGAGGAGAAACCCAATTCGAAGCATATGAAACTAAGTCAGGGCTGGTCATGTTCTCTAATTTGGGGAACAAAATGCAAAGGGTATTATTGGTATTTTAAAAAAATGGTGGAGATCTCAATTAAGCACTGTAACTCAATTAGGAGAATATTCCATTTTTAACCGAATATTCTATTATTTTAAACAAATTTGTCACGGTAGGGACTAAATTAAAAAAAATTAACGTATAGGGATCCAATTGAAAAAAAAAATATAGGGACCTAATTGAAAATTTGGTGAAACTATAGGGACCTGCAGAGTAATTAAACCTTTTTCTATTTATGTGTTTTCTAGGTAGTGGGCTGACAGTGAAAAAGTTCTAATTTGGATATAGGTATGGTGCGCCAGAGGGGAGTTCAAGGGAACCCGGGTCCTATCTTCCCAGTGGGGGGTGTGCCAAATTGTTACCACTGGGTAACGTTTAATGTTTCCGGCACACCCTCTCAGTTGGATGAGGAGACCTCCAGAGGCTCCGTGATGAAAGGGCCGTGTTAGACGGTGAGGCGGCGGGACGGTACGAATTGGCGCTTGCCGATGAAAAATGAAAGGGTTTGCTATCTTAACGTGCATTTCCCTCATGTCCCGGGCTGGATTTGGGTGCATGAGCCTCTTTTTTACTATGTTATTGGTTCGTCTACCCTTTTTCGAGTTCCAGGTATCTCTCCTAAGTTGGGTTTCTGCAGTGCTGTCTCAACTGCATTCGAACAGCTGGGCGGCTATTCGAACTTTTGAGCTGGTTTGTAATTTTTAGAGTTGTCAGCTCGGGTCGAAGTTTTCTTGTTTTTCTTCTTATTGACCATCCTGCATAAGGAGGGAAAACATAGGAAATGGTATATTTCTTTCCAAGCCCAAACAAACCGCCGACTCTTCAACCTGTTCGAGGACTAGTTTTATGGGTTCAAGTCAGAGTACTTCAAGTTCCGACCAGTCGAGGGTTGTCACCCTTTTTGGTTGTTGCTAGAGGGGGGAGCACCGGATTTGTCCGTATTGGAATTTGGTGTCGGGGCTTCCTACATGACGAGGGTGGCCTATGAGGGACTGGCTTTCGAAAACAAAGAGATTGCCAATGTCCTGTTGGCTCTCTTCGAGAATCGGCCTCTGAATCCTTGTGACGTGATGGGGGATCCCAAGGCGGGTAGATCTCACATTGGTAGGTTTTTCTCATTTCTCTATGTTTGAGTGTTTTGTATTCCGATTATGTAGCTTATTTAATTTCCTATTTCTCATGCCTTGCAGTTGGGATGGCTAGTGGGCTGACAACTTTACAGCGCTTGAAACTTCCTTTTGTGGAGACTCCAGAGGCTGGAGTCGAGGGGTCCTCTCAGTCAACCCCTTCGACGGCTTCTGTCCCGAGCTCTCAGACGGTCTCGTAAGAAATCGTCTAGAAGGGGGTTACCGGGGACAATGAGCTTCTGGAGATTCCGATCCCGAAGCTTGATCAGAAACATACGAGGCCAGAGGGAGATCATCATGAGGGGTTAGTGCAGGCATGGTCATTCCATGTGTAATGGATAGGTTTTTCCATGCTCCCGATTTTATCGACCGACATTTGCTGCCTAGTACCGACGAGTTCTTCAAGGATTGCTTCCTTTCGGGCCAAGCCAAGTCTGTCTACCGTGCCCTTCTTCGATCCGCAGCTATTATCCAAAAAGCCGAGTCAGCGCTTTTACAAACCTTCCGTTTGGATGGGAAGCTTTGGCAGGCTCAGGCGAATATGATCGTTCTGAACGGGCAGTTGGAGGCAGCTGAGGTCGCTTGGGCAAAGGCAGCCAAGGATGCCGAGGACGCTAGCGCTGAGATAGTGAGGTTGTTAAAGCGAGAGACCGAGTTGTCGATCTAGGTCGCTAGGGCCCAGAAGCTGGCTGCCGACGTTGAGGCCGCGACTGTTCTACCCGTTCAAAGGCAACGGCGGCGAAGGCTGAGGTGGAAACTTTGAAGAAGCGAAATGCCAGCCTTTTGGCTAATGCTCGGGCGACCCTCAAGGCTACCGATGATGCATTGAAGGCGCAAGTCTTGGTTCTGGCCCCGAGTTTGGATGTGTTTGTAATGGGAGCTTTCCAGACTGTAAAGGATGGCCAAATCGTGGTTTGGAGTAGCCTGTGTCTGATTTTATATTTTATTTGAGAAGTTTATTGGCCGTGTCTTTGGTGTTATACTCTTTTTTATTGAAACAATTTTAATTTTTCTGTCTTTGTAAGCCATTTTTTCAACTTGTTGAACAATGTTTTGGATGGCCTCTTGGTGGGCTTAGTTTACTTATGTATAAATAGTAGGCCTTTTTGGTGAGCCATTTTCGATACTTGTGTTTATTTTCTTGTTTTTTGGATATACGTGTGCTGGTCTCAGGGATGATTGGACCTTGGGGGTAGCCGTTTACTTATGGCGTTGGTTCAGCGAGAACATGAAAAAAATAGTTTTAAAAGGAAAATGTAAGCATGATTTTATTAAGGGTTGGGCCTCATTAAAACCTCTCGTTAGAGAAAGAAAGAGTGTCCGACAAGGAAAACAAAGGTAGCGATAAATGAAAAAGGAAAAAGCTAATGGAAAAGAAAAGAAAAAAAAGAGAAAAAAAATCAGAGCATGACTTTAATTTTCTCGAGGTACCATCTTGGCTTATGTGTAGTATTGTCGTATGTTCGCGGCATTCCATGATTTCGGTAACTCGGTCCATTTAGCTGTTCGAGCTTATAAACTCCTTTTCCGATTACGGTTTTTACTCAGTATAGCCCCTCTCAGTTAGGTGTGAGCTTTCCTTCCCCCGGGGTGGGGAGCCAATGTCGTTGCATTGTAAGACGAGGTCTCTTGGTCTGAAGTCTCGCATCACTACGCTGCGATTATACCTTAGGCTTACCCTTTGTTTTAGGGCGAGTTCCCACAGGTGTTCTATGCTTTTGACTTCGTCTGTGAGGTCCTTCTCAGCGCTCTTGTCGTCTCCTCCCACGGTCTTCCGTGGGCTAGGATCCCCGACCTATACCAAAATGATGGCTTCAAAGCCGTACGTTAATCTAGAAGGGGGTTTCTCTGGTTGAGATTTGAGGGAACGTTCGGTATGACCAGAGAATGGATCCAAGTTCGTCAGCCCATAGACCTTTGGCCTCGTCTAGTCATTTCTTGAGACCTTTCATGATGATCTTATTGGTCGATTCTACTTGGCCGTTGGTTTGCGGATGTTCTGTCAAACTGAACCGTTGGGAGTTGCTGAGTCCTTTCAAGAACTCTTTAAATCATTTGTCCGTAAATTGGGTCCTATTGTTTGAGATTACAATCTCGGGAATTCCAAAGCAGGTTATGACTTGCCTTTAGAGAACTTCCAGCATTGGGTGGCCGTGATGGTGTCTAATGCCTAGGTTTCGATCTATTTTGTGTAATAGTCGATGGCGACTATAAGATATCGAAGTTGCCCAGGAGCTGTGGGGAAGGTCCTACGAGGTCGATTCCCTAGGTTCCGAAGGGCCGATCTGCCATTATTATGCTGAGCTGGTGTGGAGCTGCTTGGTGGAGGTCGACGTTGGCTTGCCATTTTGGACAACTTCTGACTAGTTGGAGGGAATCTCTAATGAAAGTAGGCCAGAAGTATCCGGCTTGGATGACCTTTTGGGTTAGGGTCTTTTCCCCAACGTGATGGCCATAGCATCCTTTGTGAATTTCACAAAGTATGTATTCCGTTTCACCCGGTTCTATACATTTGAGGAGGGGTTGTGATAGTCTTCATTTGTATAGTTGTCTGGTTATTGTGGTGTATTTAGGGGCTTCTCGCTTTACATGCTTCACGTACTTCAGATCCTTGGGTAGGCTTTTGTCGGTGTGGTATTGGAGGATTGGGAAGGTCCAAGAGTGCTGGTCTAATACGGTGAGGTTTGTCGTGGTCACGGTCATGACTATTGCTGTTCTGACGACTTCTTTGATGAGTGATCTATGTGCCATGTAAGGTCCCACATCGGTTGGGAAGGGGAACGAAGCATGCCTTATAAGGGTGTGGATACCTCTCCCTAGCATGACGCGTTTTAACGAGTGAGTGTGGGGGGCTTCGGCTATCATTCCTATCGTTAAAGGTAAAACTGTGGGGCCTTGTGTGCCAAAGCGAACAATATCGTACTAGCGGGTGGTTTGGACTGTTACAGATGGTATCAGAGCCGGAGCTCGGATCGATGTGCCAGCGAGGGCGCTGGGCTCCCTTAGGGGGGTGGATTGTACGGTCCCACATCAATTAGGGAGGGGAATGAAGCATGCCTTATAAGGGTGTGGATACCTCTCCTTAGCTTGACGTGTTTTGACGAGTGAGTGTGGGGGGTTTCGGCTATCATCCCTATCGTCAAAGGCAAAACCGTGAGGCCTTGTGTGCCAAAGCAGACAATATCGTGCTATCGGTTGGGGAGGGGAACAAAGCATGCCTTATAAGGGTGTGGATACCTCTCCCTATCATAACGCTTTTTGACGAGTGAGTGTGGAGGGCTTCGGCTATCATCCCTATCGTTAAAGGCAAAACCGTGAGGCCTTGTGTGCCAAAGCGGACAATATCGTGCTAACGGGTGGTTTGGGCTGTTACATGCCAGGACCGACTTGGTACTTGCAAGTTTGTAAAGGAGGTCAGCTCTTGCATTCTATTCTCTTGAAAATATGTTGGATGGTCACTTCGTGGAACTCCGATGTTAACTCCTTAACTTTGGATAAGTACTGTTGTAATAAGGGGTCCCGTGTTTGGTAGTCCCCATTTATTTGGGAGTTGACTACATGGGAGTCGTTGTAGACTTCCAGCATTTTTGCACCGACTTTTTGGCCAGTGCCAGTCCGGCTAAACAGGCTTCGTATTCGGCCTGGTTATTTGAGATCGGGAACTCGTATCGAATGGATTATTTGATTGCAATCCCGTTCTCATTTTCTAGTATTATTCCTACTTTCCCGAGTTGGTGTTTGACGAGCCGTCAATGTGGAGCTTCCATATTTCTGTGGGTTCACTCCCCGGGGTCATTTCGGCTATGAAGTTGGCCATAGCCTGGAATTTATCACTTTTCTGGGTTCAAACTTAATCTCGTATTGCGATAGCTCAACCGACCCGGTGACCATCCCTCCTGCGAGGTCTGGTTTCTATAGCACTTGCCTCACGGTATAATCCGTCCGGACTGTGATGAGGTGGCCTTAAAAGCATTGTCGAAGGCGTCAAGATGCTGTGAGTAGTGCAAAGGCAATTTTTTTGAGTTTGGAGTATCGTGTCTCAGCATTTTGGAAGACTTTACTTATGAAGTATACGAGACTCTGCATCCTTTGCTCATCTTCTCAAATGAGCGTTGCAACTAGCGATTCGTCCGTTATGGCTAGGTAGAGGTAAAGTGTTTCTCCTGTTCTTGGTTTTGAGAGTATGGGGGCTCCGCCAGTACTTTTTTGAAGTGCTGGAAGGCCTCTTCACATTCGGGTTCCCATTTGAAGCTTATGCCCTTTTTCATAAGTTTGAAAAAAGGGATGGCTTTTTGGGCTGAGGCTCCGAGGAAGCGAGAAAGGACGACAACTCTGTTAGTCTTTAGACTTCTTTAAGGTTTGCGAGACTGCTCATCTCAAGGATAGCCTTACACTTTTCTGGGTTTGCCTTGACTCCTTGTTTTGTAATCATAAAGCCCGGGAATGTCCCGGCCTCTATCCCGAAGGTGCACTTAGTCGGATTGAGGCACACTTGGTGTTTCCTTTGTGTACCCAGTATGAGCTTTAGGTTGTCAATGAGTTCCTCACCGGCTTGTGTTTTGGCTAATATGCCGTTGATGTTGACCTCCAGTTTGGTTCCCGAGAGATCTTTAAAAATCTTAGTGACGAGTTGTTGGTAGGTAGCCCTGGCATTTTTCAATCCAAGGGCATGAATGTATAGTAGTACGTGCCTTCGGGGGTCACAAAAGTTGTTTTCTCCTTGTCAGGTCAGTGCATTGGTATCTACCCAGAGTATGTGTCCCTGAAGTAGAGGTACTGGTGTCCCAAGGTAGTGTCTACTAGTCCATCAATGTTTGGCAGAGGGAAGGCGTCTTTTGGACAAGATTTGTTCAAGTCCATGTAGTCAACGGACATTCGCCATTTGTTGTTTACTTTTTTTACTAGAACAATGTTGACCAGTCAGGCATATAAGGGAGTTCTCGGACGTAGCCTTCTTTGAGTAGGCTCTTGACTTGCTTTCTGACCTCGGATGCTCAGTCTGTAGACATCTTTCTTCTTCTTTGTGCTACTAGCTTGGCCTTGAGGTCTACGGATAGTCAATGGGACATTAATTTCGGGTCTATCCCCGGAATATCGGCTAGGGTGAAGGCGAATAGGACTCTGTTTTACCTTAGGAGCTCCACGAGTTCACCCTTTAGGCTAAAGGGTAAGTTTTTATTGATGAATGTGAATTCCTCCTTGGTCTATCCTATCTGTAACTTTTCCATGTCTCCTTTCGATTTTGGTCTTGGCTGGTCGTCTTGTCGTGCGTCAAAGTCAGCTAAGAAGATCCTTGCCGCCTCTCGGGATCATTTCCAGAGAGCTAGACTGGTGTTGTCTCACTCTACCCCGACTTCACAGTCATCGTGTATGGTGTTGATGGTGCCGTTGTTAGCTTGGAACTTTATGATGAGAAAGTTGGTGAATATGACAGCGGACAGGTCATTAATCTTCTTCCTCCCTATGATAATGTTGTAGGCAGTGGAATCTTTGAAGACCACGAATTCAAAGAGCATGATTTTTCTCTGGGTTCCGGTTTTGATGGTTACTGGTAACACTATGGAACCGTCCGGTTTGAGAAAGTTGCCCCGAGTCCAGTCACCCTATTGTGATAGCTTTGTAGATTTTCATTTCAAACGCCTAGCTTATCGATGGCTCCTTTGAAGAGGATGTTAGAGTCAGCTCCGATGTCAACCAATATTCATTTCACCAGTTCTGTCCCAGCCCTTGCTGAGATGACAAAGGGGTGTGTTCCGCCGAGGTGCCGTGCTGGCAATCATCGCGGGAGAACATAATTGCTGCTGGAAAAGAAGAGGTTCATGCTTGGTTCTTGACAGCTAGGACTCTCAAATCCTTTTTCAGTGCTGATTTTGACTTTTTCAGTGCGTCTTTTTCTGTGATTACGTTTAGTATTAGGTGGGATCAGCCTCCAAGCTTTCTTGGGGTGCCTGTCGTATCATCCTAAGATTGCGTCCTTCCCGTTTTGGCAATCTTTTTCTTTCAGTTTTCCTAGATTCTCAGATGATTTTGGCGATCTTTCTCTTTCTATTTCCATTGAGGTATGGCGACTTCAGAAACGTGCCAGTGGTGCCACTCTCCTCCAGAATCCATTAGTCATTGCCTTTGAGAATGTGTTTTTGCTAATCATATTTGGTTGTTACTGGGGTTCACTAGGTTCCATTACTTCTAGTCTCATAACTTCTCAAAATGGGTTCAAGCAGGTTGCAATCTTAGTGATCACTGTGACTTTGTGGTGACTCTTTGAGCAGTTTGGTTAGACCGTAATAAACATATTTTTAATTTCAGAAATAGTTTTGCAGCAGAAGTAGCTTTACGGGCTCGGCTATTGGTGGAAGATATTCGGGTGGCTGAGCATTTTCTTCCCTGTCACTGAAAATTTTGGGCTGCATCTTCAGGAGTTGACCAGAGGATGGATTTCTAAAACTAAACTGCGATCGAAGGATTCCGGTAAAGCTGGGTATGGGTTTGTGATAAGGAATAGTGGTAGAGAGTGGGTGATAAGGGGTTTGGGATAGTGACCAGGGGTCAAACATTGGTGTAGAGTTCTAGAGGTGTATGGCATGGCCTTTGTGTGACTTATGATTTAGGCTGCAAGTTCTTTGTTTGTGAGACATTCTCGTCGGAAGTTTATTCCATTATATCTGACTAGAGAGCTCTTGGAGATCATGCTCAGAAAGAATTGATAGATCATATCGTTGAGTTAAAATTTTGATGAAACTTGACCTTCCTTTTGAGCTTACAGATCATATGGCTAACCAAATAACAAACTATTTGACTAATATAAACATGGAGCTTTGCTTGGTGTGAATGAGATGATTTGGACAGCTCCTCCAAATTTCTTGCAAACGATTTTACAAAACGATCTTTTACTTTTTCTTTTGGTGTTTCTGTTTTTGTTTTTTTCTTTTTTTTTGTTCATTTTACTATTAAAAAAAACACACATGTAATTTAATAATTATTGAATTATCATTTTTAAATTATGAATGCTATTGGATTAATATCATGATATTGAAACATGAAATAATTTTAAAATGTAAAGAAGGGGTAGCTAATATAGTGTTAGTTTGTATTGTTTTTTTAGTGAAAAAAAAGTATATTTTTAAAAATTAAAGTACTTTTATTCAATTTAAACTCTATTTGGATATATCTTTAAAAAAAACATTTTATTAAAACAAACAAATTATTTATTTTTCCTAAAAATTAATAACATTTTTTTTTTAAAAAATAAAGACATTTTTAATACTTATTTTTTTTAAAATCTATCTAAATATAAAATAATTTTTATTTGTTAATTTTTTTAAAATAAAAAATAATTTTTTTTAAAAGTCAATTCAAATTCACTCGTATTTCATTAAGATCGAGCACTGTTGCTAATCAAGAAAGCAGACTTGTAAATCTGCCCTTTTTAATTTCGTAAGGTTGACTGATTACATCGTCGAGCTAACCAAACAGAATGTACACTTTTTTGATAACTACTGGCAATGCTTGTTTTTCTTTATCAATAATGAGTTTTCTTTTAGCTTATTTATATATTTATCTTTTAAGTGGTCATGAAGCATAGGCTTATCTATTATAAATGCGTGGAGAAACTTTAAAATTTCCGAACCACCAGTTATGTTCGCCGCTCATTCAGGTTACTACAAGATAGGAGGAATTAGTCACCGTGCTATATATACGGTGGATACCCTGATTGTAAAACAAAAAAAGGTTACAATCATTAGTTAATAGATTAAATCGCCAACAATAATCTAGACTAAGACTCAAGATAATAGTTTTTTCCCCCTATAATTAGAAGCTAGAAATTATAATTCCAACAAGATATAAAGCAATTATTTGCTTTTATTTAATAGTTTAATTTTTTTTAGGAGAAATCAAACAGTTTGTTTAGGTTAGGAACTTATTAGAATATGTCTCCTGGTATTATTGCTGTTATTGTTGACGTTGTCATTGCAATTAAAATAAAGAAATATAATAGGAGCTGTTAATAATAATAGAAGAAAATGATACTATCTTTATCTACGAAATGTTTACATGACTACATGATATTTTTTTATATTTATAAAATATATATTTTCCCCTACAAAATTAAAATAACATATACTTTTGTCCATTTGACTAAAATATAATCATTATAATTATAAATAGAGATTAGTAATAATTAATTAATTCAAAATAACAATTAAAAATATTATTATTTTAATAAGTTTTGTCACATAATATAAAAGATTTATTATAAATAATTAATTGAAACTTTTATGTATTTTATTATTAATAATTAGTCAATTTTTTATTTTTAATATTTTATCATTAATCATGAAATATAAAAACAATTACATAAAATATTTATGTAGCAAGTTAAAATATTTTATTATGCAATAAAATATTAAAAATAAAAAATATTACAATAATATTAAATATTTATATTATTATTATTATTTAAATGAACCAAATAATTATCATGATTTATAAACATAATTATAGGATAAAGAAAAAAAAGTTAATAAATAGTTATTATTTAGTTTCTACCTACCTCAATTAGCTCCCTATTTATATTATCAATTAATCTCTACATCTAAGTCATTTAACCAATCAAGTAGTTTTGACTTAATTCACCTTCACATGCTACTATCTCTAACAAATTTTTGATTCAACACGCGAATATATATAACTGTCTTTTCATGCATATTTCGTTTCATTTTTCAAATTTTCTCAGTATTTTCTGTGTCTCTACATTCTATTTCATCTATGCATTTTCTACGTTTCTCTTCGTTCTCTATGTTCTCTTCGTTCTCTATGTTCTCTCTGTTCAAGTTTAATGCTAGGATAAAAATTTTTGAAATCAAGCTGTGAAATCAGGTTTGAACATGTATTTCGTTGTCGAAGATAATGAATGATTCAAGTTCAAACTGTCAATTGAATCAGCGTGAAGTGGATTATTATTTTGAATCTAATCAAGTGACTAAGGTGTGGTTCGATTCTAGTTAATGTAGTTTGTAAGAAGCAGCATAACCGTCTTAATAAAATGATAATTTTTAAGTGGCCGAAGTAGATTCAAAATTTATAAGTTTTAATTTAAAAATATAAAGGTGAAATTTGATTTCAATAAATTTTTCTGAGTTGAAAAATACATCATTTCCGAAAAGTTTTTGTAAAAATGCGTACTGGCGCTTAAACCAGTAGTACCGGCTCTAGTCTGTCCAATACCATTTATTTTGGAAAATAAGATTTTGAAAATTGATTTATTGTTTTGAAAGGACAAAAAAATAATTTAAAATTGAAAACCGGGTACTAATCTTAAAGGTTTTGACCCAAAGTGGGCCAAACGGACCTAAAGCGCTAATGAGTTAGACCGGCCCAAGACCCCATATATATATTCTCATTAAATGAGCATTTCAGCTCATTTCCACCCCTAAATAAGAAAGGGGGCGCAGCATAGAGAAGAGAGGAGAAGAGGCTGATGTTACTATTTATTATCAACTTCCGGGAGGCATAACTTGAGCTACGGAACTCCAATGATGAGCCGTTTGCGGTCACACGAAACTCTCGTCGAGTTCTTCATTTTTATCTAAGAAAATCTGGTAAGAACTCGAAGGTCATACTCCAATTTCCTGCCCTAGTTTCTGTGCATTTTTTGTTATAGTTTTTTAGTAGATTTTGTAGTTTTGGTTGTTTAGGTGATCTCTAGTAGCGGGCAATTGTTGGGATTTGCCCTGATCCTCTTTGGACAAGGTAAAGTTTCTCATAAACCCTTGTAGTGTTGTATGTTGTGGTTTCTAGATTTTGATTTTGGTGACATATGTGTTGTTAGTTTGTGTTTTGGTGCTTTTTTGGAGTTGTCTTGGCTTTTTGGTGGTTTCGTGCGTGGAGGATAATCGGCCAATGTATGGTTTCGGTTTTCTTTATATAATATGTAATGTTTGTGAACCTTAGGCTAATTGACCTTAAGATAGGATTGGATGTTTGGGTGCATGTTTAATTGTATGTGATTTTAATGAAGATAAGTTGTATGGTGGTGATGATGATATAGAGTTTTAGGATTTGGAATACATAAATTTTGATGTTGATTGTTGGTATGTAATGACTATGAAATTTGATGATGAATGTTGTGATTTATTATTGTTGATGAGGGTTTGTTGATATGGTTGATGAGTAATGATGAATATTGATGTTGTTGGTAATTGAAGGTGAGTGTTGAGATTGTTGATAAATGATGTGGATTATGAATTTGGATAAGTAATATTATTGATGTTGATTAATAATGTTGATTATTGATATTGAAAAGAATGAGATTGATGTTGAAGATTGATGATGATAGAATGACTATTGATGAGTGTGTTGGATGAAAAGGGGTTTAGTGTGAAGTCATGGATAATTGAGAGTTGAGAATTTTATAATATGAGTAGTGGATTGTGATACAAATGGTAAAAAAATCTGATGCGGGATGGAGTTGATATGGTTTTAGTTTGGTTTTGGTAGTGAAAATAGAAAATTGAGAATCTTGTGAAATTTTGGTAAAAATAGTTT
This sequence comes from Arachis hypogaea, assembly GCF_003086295.3. Taxonomy (NCBI): domain Eukaryota; kingdom Viridiplantae; phylum Streptophyta; class Magnoliopsida; order Fabales; family Fabaceae; genus Arachis; species Arachis hypogaea. The sequence goes on along the minus strand of NC_092042.1, from coordinate 49,392,292 downwards.
TTTAGTGAACTTTAATAGATCATAACTTGAGCCTCAATTTTCAAAATTTGTTGAAATTCTCTTTAAATTAAAGTTCATTCACAAATCTTTAAATGGATATAAAGTTTGTAGGAAATGGATTTTTGTAGAGGAAGTTATGATCATTTAAAGTTTGGTGTCAAAATCTGAATTTTGTGCATGCTGCAGAATTTGTGATTTCTGGTTTGTGTGCGCATACAAAGCCTTGCGCGCAGGCACACCCCTGTGAGTTTTTGAACCTGTGTACACGCATAGCCTTGTGTGCACGCTCACATAGGGGAAGGCTTGCTGTTGAGAGCGCTAGCACGATCTGTGCACACAAACAACTAAACGAAGTTTTGCAAGCTGTGCGCACACAGAGCCTTGTGCGCACGCACACGTTGGAAGGTGCATTCTGTTGAGGACGTTCGCACGCCTTGTGTGAGTGATCAGAATTGGAAAATTTTACACTTGTGCGTACGTACACCTCTATGCGTACGCACACATTTTGAAAATCCTCCTGGGCTTGTGCACGCACACCCTTGTGCGCTGAAATTGAGGGAGCTGAGCAAAAATCTGATTCAGGCTGAAAAAGGACTGCTAATGTTGTTGGATTCTGACCACTCTGCACTCAGAATAGGTTTTTTGGAGCTACAGAAGTCCACTTAGCGCGCTCTCAATTGGGTTGGAAAGTAGACATCTAGGGCTTTCCAGAAATATATAATAGTCCATACTTTGCGCGAAGATAAATGACGTAAACTGGCGTTTAATGCCAGTTCCATGTTGCATTCTGGCGTTGAACGCTAGAAACTGGTTGCAAGTTGGAGTTAAACGCCAGAAACAGGTTACAACCTGACGTTTAACTCCAGAAACAGCCCAGGCACATGAGAAGCTTAAGTCTTAGCCCCAACACACACCAAGTGGGCCCCAGAAGTGGATTTCTGTACTATCCATCTTAGTTTACTCATTTTCTGTAAACCTAGGTTACTAGTTTAGTATTCAAACAACTTTTAGAGACTTATTTTGTATCTCATGACATTTTTGATCTGAACTTTGTAATTTTTGACGGCATGAGTCTCTAAACTCCATTGTTGTGGGTGAGGAGCTCTGCAGCGTCTCGATGAATTAATGCAATTATTTCTGTTTTCTATTCAAACACGCTTGTTTCTCTTTAAGATGTTCATTCGTACTTAACCATGATGAAGGTGATGATCGGTGACACTCATCACCATTCTCAATCTATAAACGCGTGCCTGACAACCACCTCTGTTCTACCTTTGATTGAATGAATATCTCTTGGATTCCTTAACCAGAATCTTCGTGATATAAGCTAGAATCCATTGGCAGCATCCTTGAGAATCCGAAAAGTCTAAACCTTGTCTGTGGTATTCTGAGTAGGATTCAGGGATTGGATGACTGTGACGAGCTTCAAACTCGCGAGTGTTGGGCATAGTGACATACGCAAAAGGATCAATGGATCCTATTCCGACATGATCGAGAACTGACAGATGATTAGCCGTGCGGTGATAATGCATTTGGACTATTTTCACTGAGAGGACGGATGGTAGCCATGACAACAGTGATCCACCAACACATAGCTTGCCATAGGAGGAACCTTGCGTGCGTGAAGAAGAAGACAGGGGGAAAGCAGAGATTCAGAAGACAAAGCATCTCCAAAACTCCAACACATTCTCCATTACTGCGTAACAATTACTTATTTTATGCTCTTTCACTTTTTACAATTGAAACTAAAGAACCCTATTGGTATCCTGACTAAGAATAATAAGATAACCATAGCTTGCTTCAAGCCAACAATCTCCGTGGGATTCGACCCTTACTCACGTAAGGTATTACTTGGACGACCCAGTGCACTTGCTAGTTAGTTGTGCAGAATTATATAGTGTGAGTGTAATTTTCGTGCACCAAGTTTTTGGCGCCGTTGCCGGAAATTGTTTGAGTTTGAAAAACTGACGGTTAATCTTGTTGCTTAGATTAGGAAAATTTTGTCTTTTGGGTCAGAGTCTTTTATTTTCTTTTCAAACATTTTTTTCAAAAATTATTTTTTTTTATTTTAGTTTTTCTGTGAGTTTAGTGTCATGTTTTAAGTTTGGTGTCAATTGCATGCTTTTCTTTGTCTTTCAATTTTTGAATTGCATGTTCTTTGTTTTTCCTTGATCTTCAAATTGTTCTTGTCAATTTTTCCTGTTTGATCTTCGGTTTGTCTTGTTTTGTGTCTTTTCTTGTTTTTCTTGTGCATTTTCAAATTTTTAGTTTTCAAAAATTTTTATTTATTAAATACCTTTTTAAAATACGTTAAATTTATAGCTCAGTTGGCTAGAGCGTTGGCTTATGTTCTTGGGAATTGGGTATTGTTCCGAGGGTTACCTGAAATTGTAGGTCGATCTCGGACAAGATCTTCTGTACTGGTCGGAGCTGTTGTGTCCGACTTGATGAACTTGGTGATGATGCTGATCCTTCGTCCCCGGAGGGTGGGGGGTATCTGCAAGGGACTCCGATGCTTAAGTTAGCAAGGGTATTAAACAGGTATTGAGTAGAATCAGAGTATGAGTTATACCTGGGTGCTCCAGTGTATTTATAATGGTGAGATGTGACCTTCTGTGGATAAGATAAGTTAGTTATCTTATCTTATCTTATCTCTTGTTGAGGTCAGCTTATCTTCCATGGAACCGCCCTTGTCTCTATAGGCTTGGGCTGCCTTTGGATCGGGGTCGTATTCCTTGAGTTGGGCCCTTCTTTGGGCTTTTCTGTCGCTTTGGCCGACTTCTTTACGAAGAAGTCGGTCCGCTTGACCTAAAAAGGTTGGTCGCTTTGCTACTGAACATCCCGACTCGGACAGCTCGACCCAGGGTATGAACAGTGTCCCTGCTTGAGCTCGGTCTTCTTTTTTGAGGTTGAGTCCTTGACTTCGGACCTTCTCTAGTGAAGCCGAACTCAAGCATTTTGTCAATTCCTTTGTAGAAGCCTTTTGAATGTGGAACGTTTTTCTCAAAAAGCGCGTGCTATTGTATCAGCGCTTTGGGAACGTGCAAGGGTTTAATACCTTCATTAATTGGTATTAATTGCCCCGCTTTTCCTTGTGGCCTTTTATTTTGAATTTGCGATCAGAAAACGGTTTCCCTTCTTCGTTCCTCTTCGTAACTTCTCCCTTCGTTCTCTCGCTCTCTGTCTTTTGCCCACATTTTGCTTTTCTTGCATTGCGGCGTCGTTCAGTGATCGGTGATTCCGTCTCTCCATCTCCAACTTTTCTGAAGCTTCATGCTTTTTTCCAGGTTGGTTCCATTTTCTTTTCGTTTTTGCTTTGTCTTTAATTCTCTGGTAAATTGTTGATATTTGCTTGAATGTCGAAAAAGTTTGAACCTTTCTTATGATCTTGTGTTTTCTTGTCGCTGTAAGGTGTTTTTCTTCTTCGCGTATTCCTAGTGTTTCTTCTTTACGGTTTCCCAGGGGTTTGCATGTTCTATTGTTGCTTCTGGCTGTTATTTTTGGAAAAACTGTCTCTTGCTCCTTAATTTCAAAAGATCCTTGTTGCTGTACCGTTGTGGGAGATAATGATACCTATAGTTTGCTTTTTGCTTGGAGTGCATTTTCTTGACTTCCTCTTGATACTTTTTAGGGTTTTTGCTTGAGTCTGTAAAAGGTTGTGTTTTTGATGATTTTCTGCTTGGTGTTTGTTGACAATGCTCTTTGCTGGTAGATTGTAGAAAGATAGTGGCTTTGATGATTTTTGTGTTTCTACTTTCCTTTTTCGAAATGCTTTGTTTGTTTGAAGTCTTCTTTTCTTGTTTGAGAGATGCAGGGATGCGAGTTGTAGATTTTTCCTGAAAACCTTGCTTTGTTACTGCCTCCAAAGGATGCCCCAGGACCTTGGTTTGAGTCTTGGGGTTTTCTTTTTCTGTTTGTTTGCCTGTGTCGTATTAATCGAGTTGTTTTGTCCTTTGTCCGAGGTGTTTTTAGTAATCCCATCTTCTTTTCTTATTGTAGGATTAGTTGGCCTCATGTATTCTCACAATAACATTGTAGAGATGTCTTCCAGAGTTCCCGAGGGGATGTCCGATTGGCTGGACTTCCTTGTCTTGATGTGTGTCCCTGTTGTGGATGCTGAATTTTGCGTAGAGCTGAGGAAGCGTCATAGGATCTGTGGTAATAGTGCCTGGGAGAGGGATTATGAGCTTGTTGCTCCTGATTCTGATGAAAGGGTTTGTTTTCCTACCTCCATCGAAGGAGAGCGTCCCTTCTTCTATGCCTATGAATATTTCTTCAGTCAGTTGGACATTACTTTTCCTTTTACTGCTTTCGAGACCGACCTGTTGTGGTCGTGTAATATTGCCCCATCCCAGCTTCACCCAAATTCCTGGGGTTTTATCAAGATCTTTCAGCTACTTTGCCATGAGTTAGGCGTAACATCTTCTCAGACTCTTTTCCTTTATCTGTTTGTTTCTGCCAAGCCTCGTGGTTCTTCCAAAAAGAAAGCTTCCTGGGTTTCTTTCAGGTCTGCCCAGGGCCATAAAGTTTTCGCCATGTATGACGAGTCCTTTAAGGAATTTAAGAATTACTTCTTTAGAGTTCGTGCTGTCGAATGGGCTCGCCCCTTTTTTCTTGATGAAAACGATGAGCCTTCTTTCCCTCTAGAGTGGCAGAAGGATGTGAGAGTGTCTCGGTATACATGGGAGATGCTTGACGAGGTTGAACGTGCTTTTGTTGTTGTTCTTGAGGATTTATGGGGGGAACCACCCCATCTTGATACAAAAAGGTTTTTGAATGACCCGTCCTTAGTTCAGACTATTTTGGGTACTTGTCTGACTTGTTTCTGCACTTGTTTTCTTAGTTTTGCTTCCTCTTCTCATGATTGTAACCCTTTACTATGGCTGATTCTGTATTTACAGAGATGTCAAAAAACAATGACTCCATGAAGGCCTTCAAAAAGGCAAAGAAGGCAACTGCTGCTCTGAACATCTCGGCCAAGGTGGCCGGAGAGGGATCTTCTCAGGTTCTAGTCAAACCTCCCGTGCCGAGTTCTCCCGGGCCGAGGAAAGCAATTCCTATTCCTCGGGTTCGTCTGGTCAATCCTCCACAGACTTCTACCGCTGCTTCTGGTGCTCCTCCTAGCAAGAAGCAAAAAACAATTGAGCCTTTCAACCTTGATGCTCCTGACTTTGATGCGGTCGAGTTTGTAGATCAACAAATCGGTCCTTATGGTGTCCTCCCTATGGATGATGTGTCACTTCTTCATCATTTTGATTATATAACTCGAAGTAGTACCAAGATGGCACACATGGGAGCGGCCCTGTATCGAACTGCTCAAAGTCTTCCTCTCCATGCCACCAAAGCTTTTATGGAGGAGGCCAAACGGGAGTTTGATCAGATAAAAGGCTTGAAGGAAGAGCTTGAAGTGAAGGTGGCCAAGTTGGAAAAAGATCTGGAGAATGAGAAGGCGAGTTCCCTCTCTTTGGCTGCCTCTGTGAGGCTGGCTGAGGACACGGTATTGAGGCATAAGGATAGCTATGTCACATCTTATCGGGAGGGAATGCGTCTGAAGGAGGAGTTGGAGAACGTCTGAGCTGATTACTCCGAGCTCCAGGGTCATCTTGTTGGCAGTGTAACCGCTGCCTATGAGAACCTGAAGGAGCAGGTTCGGGTTATTGCTCCTTAGGCCGATCTTACTCTCTTCAGCCTGGACAATGTTGTGAGGGATGGTAAGATTGTCCTTGATGACCAGGATGATGATGATGTTGAACCTCCCCCAGTGCCTTCTATCAAAATGTCGACCTCTTCGGTTCCTCTAGTTATGTCTGATCCGGATTGTCAGATTCTGAACCGGCATGATGGAACTGTAGATGCTGTGCCTATTCAGACTCGCCCTCTTTCTCCCCGTACTGATGCTGCCGGGAAGGCTCCCGATCTTTACTGATCTTCTTTTTAAGTATTTGTGTAAATAGTCCGGTTTGTAGGCTTTTGAACTGTTTATTGTTTTGTTTTAACTGCTGATGCTTTTTAGTTGCCTGCCTGGCAACTTTTACTTTAAAAAACAAAGGTAGCTTTCAGAGGTAGATTTTGGTTGCCTCTTGAAGCTTTATTATACTATGCTTTTATTGCGCTTTAACATGGTATCTCTTTTGGTTTCTGAGAGTGTTGGAATCTTGCCGCTTGACCTCTTTGGATTGCTTTTGTACTTTATTGTTTGTAGCTTGGATCCTTTGAGGCCATGACTGTGTGGGTCCGATTTGTTTTTCGGTTTTCTCGCTCTTGCTTGTATTTTTAGCGCCCCATGACCGATTTCTTTGTGTTGGTCCCCCTCTAAGTTATTTTTGTAATCCTCTTTCTTGGACCTTTGTCAGGTCTCTTTCAGGGATTACTTTTATAACTTGTCTTGTAGGAGACCGACTTCGTTAGGTCGATCTCTTCTAAGTTATTTTTGTAATCCTCTTTCTTGGACCTTTGTTAGGTCTCTTTCAGGGATTACTTTTATAACTTGTCTTGTAGGAGACTGACTTCGTTAGGTCGATCTCTTCTAAGTTATTTTCGTAATCCTCTTTCTTGGACCTTTGTTAGATCTCTTTCAAGGATTACTTTTATAACTTGTCTTGTAGGAGACCGACTTCGTTAGGTCGATCTCTTCTAAGTTATAGCAATTCCTCTTTAATAGGGTTGGCCAGACCTCTTTCCAAGGATTTGCTGATAACTTGGGTTGACTTGGTCTGACTTTTTAGTGTCGGCCAGTCTTTTTAAGTTATTATATAGCAATCCATAAGACCTCGTAAGGTTCTTTTTGGGATCACTTTCGAGAACTTCTTGCATTATTCTGTGTTCATCTTTGCCAATTTGTAGATGGTGGTTTCTGTCCTGATTTGATCATCCTTTAGGTGAATCGCGTTTTCACCTTTGTCGGATGATCATTCCTATCGAGATCGTACAGTGAATCTGTTCTTCACTTTCTGTCGATCTGTTGCTTTATAATCGGACGATGAATGCTTCAGATTAATGTGTCTTGGGAATTTGTAGAATATCTGAAATGTATTTTATTCAAAGAAAGTGCAAATATATACATGCGGGAGTTTTTTGTACCCTTAAGTCGCGGATTAAATCTCAGTCTTGATGCCTCATTAAAAAACCTTTTCAGGAAAAAGAGTGCATCTTGTGATGAGATCTTTTACCTTTCCTAGCTATAGTACCTTCTTAGGTTACAGGCGTGCCATGATCTGGGGAGTTCCCATCCCTCAAGTTCGGACAGTCTGTAGTAGCCCTTCCCAAGTACTTCTTTGACTCGGTAGGGTCCTTTCCAGTTGGCTGCCAGCTTTCCTTCTCCGGGTCGAATTGTTCCAATATTTTTTCGGATTAAGATGAGATCATTCTCAGCGAAACCTCTTGGCACTACCTTTTGATTATACCTGGAAGCCATCCGCCGCTTTAGTGCTTCTTCTCTGATTCGAGCTCTTTCTTGGATTTCTGGAAGTAGGTCGAGCTCTTCTCTTTGAAGTTGAGACTTGGTTTGTTCATTGTAGTGGACTACTCAGGGAGACTGATGAGCGGATAATTTATACGCTTCTTGGCATTGTTTTTAGTATGTTTTTAGTATGTTTTAGTTAGTTTTTATTATATTTTTATTAATTTTTAGTTAAAATTAACTTTTCTGGACTTTACTATGAGTTTGTGTGTTTTTCTGTGATTTCAGGTATTTTCTGGCTGAAATTGAGGGACCTGAGCAAAAATCTGATTCAGAGGCTGAAAAGGACTGTAGATGCTGTTGGATTCTGACCTCCTTGCACTCGAAGTGGATTTTCTGGAGCTACAGAAGCCCAATTGGTGCGCTCTCAACGGCGTTGGAAAGTAGACATCTTGGGCTTTCCAGCAATATATAATAGTTCATACTTTGCCTGAGATTTGATGGCCCAAACTGGCATTCCAAATCAGCTCAAAACTGCCCAGCGTTAAACGCCGGAACTGGCACAAGAATGGGAGTTAAACGCCCAAACTGGCACAAAAGTGGCATTTAACTCCAAGAAAAGTCTCTACACATGAAAGCTTCAATGCTCAGCCCAAGCACACACCAAGTGGGCCCGGAAGTGGATTTTTATGTAATTTACTCATTTCTGTAAACCCTAGGCTACTAGTTCTCTACAAATAGGACCTTTTGCTATTGTATTTTCATCTTTGGACGTCTAGTTCTTAGATCAAATCTTGGTTCCTCTGGTTCCCTCTCTGGGGCCGAAGCCAATGATCACTATTATCACTTATGTATTTTCAACGGTGGAGTTTCTACACACCATAGATTAAGGTGTGGAGCTCTGCTGTACCTCGAGTATTAATGCAATTACTATTGTTCTTCTATTCAATTCAGCTTATTCTTGTTCTAAGATATTCATTTGCACCCAAGAACATGATGAATGTGATGATTATGTGACACTCATCATCATTCTCACTTATGAACGAGTGCCTGACAACCACTTCTGTTCTACAAGCAAACAAGGCTTGAATGTTTATCTCTTGGATCCCTTAATCAGAATCTTCGTTGTATAAGCTAGAATTGATGGCGGCATTCAAGAGAATCCGGAAGGTCTAAACCTTGTCTGTGGTATTCTGAGTAGGATTCAATGATTGAATGTCTGTGACGAGCTTCAAACTCCTAAAGGCTGGGCGTTAGTGACAAACGCAAAAGAATCAATGGATTATATTCCAACCTGATTGAGAACCGACAGATAATTAGCCGTGCTGTGACAGAGCATGTTGAACATTTTCACTGAGAGGACATGATTGTAGCCACTGACAACGGTGATGCCCAACATACAGCTTGCCATAGAAAGGTGTAAGAAGGATTGGATGAAGTCAGTAGGAAAGCAGAGAGACGGAAGGGACAAAGCATCTCCATACGCTTATCTGAAATTCTCACCAATGAATTACATAAGTATCTCTATCTTTATGCCTTATTCGTATATCATCCATAACCATTTGAATCTGCCTGACTAAGATTTACAAGGTGACCATAGCTTGCTTCATACTAACAATCTCCGTGGGATCGACCCTTACTCACGTAAGGTTTATTACTTGGACGACCTAGTGCACTTGCTGGTTAGTTGTGCGAAGTTGTGATAAATAGTTGAGATTGCAATTGAGCGTACCATGTTAATGGCGCCATTAACGATCACAATTTCGTGCACCAAGTTTTTGGCGCCGTTGCCGGGGAATTAAATGTCCTAACTACAGTTTCGCATTTGTTCCCTGCAATAACAGTGCCAAGTTTTGATCCGGCAACAACACCAAGTTTTTGGCGCCGTTGCCGGGGATTGTTGAGTTTGGACAACTGACGGTTCATCTTGTTGCTTAGATTAGGTATTTTCTTCAGAGTTCTTAAGAATGAATTCTAGTGTTTCAAGGTGATGTTCTTATCATCACCAAAGCTGATTGATTCTCATCAATTTAGCTCTTGAATGTAATGTCCTGCTGAAGCTTGGCTAGCTATGTCTAATTCCTTTAGACTGAAGCTTTAGACTAACATTGCATGATTCCTGGAATTCTCATTAAGAATTTTGATATCTTTATTTTCTTTTCCACTTAATTTTCGAAAAATCCAAAAAAAATTACAAAATCATAAAAATAAAAAAATATTTTATGTTTCTTGTTGAGTCTAGTGTCTCATTTTAAGTTTGGTGTCAATTGCATGTTTCTATTCTTCTTGCATTCATGCATGTGTCTTCATTAATCTTCAAGTTGTTCTTGATGATTTCTTTGTTCTGATCTTTAAATTCTCTTGTCTTGAGTGTTTTGTTGTTTTTCATATGCATTCTCATTTTGTTAGTGTCAATGGTATACAAACTACTAAGTTTGGTTTCTTGCATGCATTGTTATTTGATTTTAGTTACATTTTGATTATTAAAAATCCAAAAAATTTTTTAATTTGTGTCTTTTCAAGTCAAAAATACAGAGAATTGAAGATTCAGAACATACAGCAGAGGAATTACACAGAAAAAGGCTGGGCGTTCAAAACGCCCAGTGAAGAAGGAAAACTGGCGTTTAAACGCCAGCCAGGGTGCCTGGCTGGGCGTTTAACGCCCAAAAGGGTAGTGTTTTGGGCGTTAAACGCCAGAATGGATACCATTCTGGGTGTTTAACGCTAGGATGGCACAAAAGGGAAGATTCTGTTTTTAATTCAAATTTTTTTCAGGTTTTCAAAATTTTTCAAAATCAAATCTTTTTCAAATCATATCTTTTCAATCATATGTTTTCAAAATCAATTTCTTTCCATTTTCAAAAATACTTGCTATCAATTAATGATTTGATTCAACATTTCAAGTATGATGCCTTTTCTGTTGAGAAAGGTTTAATGTTTGAATCATATCTTTTCTTGTTAGCCAAGTCATTAATTTTTAAAACCAAATCTTTTTAAATTGTTTTTCAAATCATATCTTCTCAATCATATCTTTTTTTAAAACTATATCTTTTCAATCATATATTTTTCTCACATCTTTTTCAAAATAGTTTTCAATCATATCTTGTTGATTTCTAATTTCAAAATCTTTTTCAAAAATCACTTGATTTCTTTTCCACTCTTGGTTTTCGAAAATCAATTAGTGTTTTTCAAAATATTTTTAAAATCTTTTACTTAATTTTCGAAAATTTCTTCCCCTCTTCTCACATCGTTCTATTTATGGACTAACACTCCTCCTTAATACACAATTCGAACTCCATCTTTCTTGATAAGTTCGAATTCTTCTACCTCTTCCTTCTATTTTTCTTTTTCTCTGACACTTCAAGGAATCTCTATACTGTGACATAGATGATTCCATACTTTCTTGTTCTCTTCTCTTTCATTTGAGCAGGAGCAAAGACAAAAGCATTCTTGTTGAGGCTGACCCTGAACCTAAAAGGACCTTGAAGCGAAAGCTAAGAGAAGCTAAGGCACAACTCTCTGTAGAGGACCTAACAGAAATCTTCAAACAAGAAGAACCCATGGCAGCCGAAAATAACAACAATGCCAACAATGCAAGGAAGGTGCTGGGTGACTTTACCGCACCTACTCCCGACTTCTATGGGAGAAGCATCTCTATCCCTGCCATTGGAGCAAACAACTTTGAGCTTAAGCCTCAATTAGTTTCTCTGATGCAACAGAATTGCAAGTTCAATGGACTTCCATTGGAAGATCCTCATCAGTTTTTAGCCGAGTTCTTGCAAATCTGTGACACTGTCAAGACTAATGGGGTTGACCCTGAGGTCTACAGACTTATGCTATTCCCTTTTGCTGTAAGAGACAGAGCTAGGATATGGTTGGACTCACAACCTAAAGAAAGCCTGAACTCTTGGGAAAAGCTAGTCAATGCCTTCTTGGCAAAGTTCTTTCCACCTCAAAAATTGAGTAAGCTTAGAGTGGAAGTCTAAACCTTCAAATAGAAGGAAGGTGAATCCCTCTATGAAGCTTGGGAAAGATACAAACAATTGATCAGAAAGTGCCCTTCTGACATGCTTTCTGAATGGAGCATCATAGGTATCTTCTATGATGGTCTGTCTGAACTGTCCAAGATGTCTTTGGATAGTTCTGCTGGAGGATCTCTTCATCTGAAGAAGACGCCTGCAGAAGCTCAAGAACTAATTGAAATGGTTGCAAATAACCAATTCATGTACACTTCTGAAAGGAATCCTGTGAACAATGGGACAAATCAGAAAAAAGGAGTTCTTGAGATTGATACTCTGAATGCCATATTAGCTCAGAACAAAATATTGACTCAACAAGTCAATATGATTTCTCAAAGTCTGTCTGGAATGCAAGCTGCACCAGGCAGTACTAAGGACGCTTCATCTGAAGAAGAAGCTTATGATCCTGAGAATCCTTCAATAGAAGAGGTGAATTACATGGAAGAACCCCATGGAAACACCTATAATCCTTCATGGAGAAATCATCCAAATCTCTCATGGAAGGATCAACAGAGACCTCAACAAGGTTTCAACAACAATAATGGTGGAAGAAACAGGTTTAGCAATGGCAAGCCTTTTCCATCATCTTCTCAGCAACAGACAGAGAATTCTAAGCAGAGCCACTCTGACTTAGCAACCATGGTCTCTGATCTAATCAAAACCACTCAAAGTCTCATGACTGAAACAAGGTCCTCCATTAGAAACTTGGAGGCACAAGTGGGACAGCTGAGCAAGAAAATTACTGAACTCCCTCCTAGTACTCTTCCAAGCAATACAGAAGAGAATCCAAAAGGAGAATGCAAGGCCATTAACATGACCCACATGGCCGAACTTGGAGAGGAGGAAGAGGCAGTGATCGCCACTGAGGAAGACCTCAATGGACGTCCACTGGCCTCCAAAGAGTTCCCTAATGAGGAACCATGGGAATCTGAGGCTCACACTGAGACCATAGAGATTCCACTGGAATTACTTCTGCCATTCATGAGCTCTGATGGGTATTCTTCCTCTAAAGAGGACGAATATGTCACTGAAGAGCAAGTTGCCAAGTACCTTGGAGCAATCATGAAGCTAAATGACAAGTTATTTGGTAATGAGACTTGGGAGGATGAAACCCCTTTGCTCACCAAAGAACTGAATGACTTGACTAGGCAGAGATTACCTCAAAAGAGACAAGATCCTGGGAAGTTCTCAATACCTTGTGCCATAGGCACCATAACCTTCAAAAAGGCCTTGTGTGACCTAGGGTCAAGTGTAAACCTCATGCCTCTCTCTGTAATGGAGAAGCTAGGGATCTTTGAGGTACAAGCTGTAAGAATCTCACTAGAGATGGCAGACAATTCAAGAAAACAAGCTTATGGGCTTGTAGAGGATGTTCTAGTAAAGATTGAAGACCATTACATCCCTGCTGATTTCATAGTCCTAGAAACTGGGAAGTGCATGGATGAATCCATCATCCTTGGCAGACCCTTCCTAGCCACAGCAAAGGCTGTGATTGATGTGGACAGAGGAGAATTGATCATTCAAGTGAATGAAAAATCCTTTGTGTTTAAGGCTCAAGGATATCTCTCTGTCACCATGGAGAGGAAGCATGAAGAGCTTCTCTCAAAACAGAGTCAAACAGAACCCCCACAGTCAAACTCTAAGATTGGTGTTGGGAGGCCACAACCAAATTCTAAGTTTGGTGTTGAACCCCCACATTCAAACTCTAAGTTTGGTGTTGGGAGGTTCCAACATTGCTCTGAGTATCTGTGAGGCTCCATGAGAGCCCACTGTCAAGCTACTGACATTAAAGAAGCACTTGTTGGGAGGCAACCCAATGTTATATTTATCTAATTTTCCTTTGTTATTTTATATTTTCTGTAGGTTGATGATCATGAGAAGTCACAAATCAGTTGAAAAAGCAAAAACAGAATGAAAAACAGAAAGAAAAATAGCACACCTTGGAGGAAGACCTTGCTGGCGTTTAAACGCTAGTAAGGGCAGCAAATGGGCGTTTAACGCCCAGTTTGGCACCATTCTGGGCGTTTAACGCCAGAAAGGGGCACCAGACTGGCGTTAAACGCCAGGAAAGGGCAAGAAGCTGGCGTTAAATGCCAGAAATGGGCACCAGCCCGGCGTTTAACGCCAGAATTGGCATAGAGAGCATTTTTGCTCGCCACTTGGTGCAGGGATGACTTTTTCTTGACACTTCAGGATCTGTGGACCCCACAGGATTCCCACCTACCCCACCACTCTCTCTCTTCTTCACCCATTCACCAATCACCTCAACACCTCTTCCCCAAAGACCCCTCACCTATCAAATCCCACCTTTCTCTTCACCACTCACATCCATCCTTCATAAAACCCCACCTACCTCACCATTCAAATTCAAACCACTTTCCCTCCCAAACCTACCCTCACATAGCCGAACCTTACCCCTCTCTCCACTCCTATATAAACCCATCTTTACCACCTCATTTTCACACTACCTAAACACTACTTCTCCCCCTTTGGCCGAACCACAAAGCCATCTCCATCTCCTCTATTTCTTCTTCTTCTACTCTCTTCTTTCTTCTTTTGCTCGAGGACGAGCAAACCTTCTAAGTTTGGTGTGGTAAAAGCATTGCTTTTTGTTTTTCCATAACCATTTATGGCATCCAAAAACTGAATTTGTCACCTCTGTTATTCAGTTGGAGTTGACATAGAGGGAGACATCCTCATTGATGAGGATAAGCCCATCATTAAGAAAAGGATGGAGCAAACAAGAGATCCCACTCATCATGAAATCCCTGAGATGCCTCAAGGGATGCACTTTCCTCCACAAAACTATTGGGAGCAAATCAACACCTCCCTAGGAGAATTGAGTTCCAACTTGGGACAACTAAGGGTGGAGCACCAAGAACATTCTATCATCCTCCATGAAATTAGAGAAGATCAAAGAATCATGAGAGAGGAGCAACAAAGGCAAGGAAGAGACATTGAGGAGCTCAAGCACTCCATAAGATCTTCAAGAAGAAGAACAAGCCGCCATCACTAAGGTGGACCCGTTCTTTAATTTCCTTGTTCTTTATTTCCTGTTTTTCGAATTTCCATGCCTATGTTATCTATATCTGTGTCTTATGATCATTAGTGTCTTAGTGTCTATGCCTTAAAGTTATGAATGTTCTACGAATCCATCACCTTTCTTGAATGAAAAATTTTCTTAATTGAAAAAGAGAAGAATTGCATGAATTTTAAATTTTATAACAGATTAATTATTCTGATGTGGTGGCAATACTTTTGTTTTCTGAATGTATGCTTAAACAGTGCATATGTCTTTTGAATTTGTTGTTCATGAATGGTTGGCTCTTGAAAGAATGATGAAAAAGGAGACATGTTACTGAGGATCTGAAAAATCATAAAAATGATTCTTGAAAAAGCAGTGAATATTCAAAAAAAAAGAGAAAAAAGGGGAGAAAATCGAAAAAAGGGAGAGAAAAAGAATAAAGTTGTGATCCAAGGCAAAAAGAGTGTGCTTAAGAACCCTGGACACCTCTAATTGGGGACTCTAGCAAAGCTGAGTCACAATCTGAAAAGGTTCACCCAGTTATGTGTCTGTGGCATGTATGTATCCGGTGGTAATACTGGAAGACAGAGTGCTTTGGGCCACGACCAAGACTCATAAAGTAGCTGTGTTCAAGAATCATCATACTTAACTAGGAGAATCAATAACACTATCTAGATTCTGAGTTCCTATAGAAGCCAATCATTCTGAATTTCAAAGGATAGAGTGAGATGCCAAAACTGTTCAGAGGCAAAAAGCTAAAAGCCCCGCTCATCTAATTAATACTGATCTTCATAGATGTTTTTGGAATTCATTGCATACTCTCTTTTTTTTTTATCTTATTTGATTTTCAGTTGCTTGGGAAAAAGCAACAATTTAAGTTTGGTGTTGTGATGAGCGGATAATTTATACGCTTTTTGGCATTGTTTTTAGTATGTTTTTAGTATGTTTTAGTTAGTTTTTATTATATTTTTATTAGTTTTTAGTTAAAATTAACTTTTCTAGACTTTACTATGAGTTTGTGTGTTTTTCTGTGATTTCAGGTATTTTCTGGTTGAAATTGAGGGACCTGAGCAAAAATCTAATTCAGAGGCTGAAAAGGACTGTAGATGCTGTTGGATTCTGACCTCCCTGTACTCGAAGTGGATTTTCTGGAGCTACAGAAGCCCAATTGGCGCGCTCTTAACGGAGTTGGAAAGTAGACATCCTGGGCTTTCCAGCAATGAATAATAGTCAATACTTTGCTCGAGATTTGATGGCCCAAACTGGCGTTCCAAATCAGCTCAAAACTGCCCGGCGTTAAACGCCGGAACTGGCACAAGAATGGGAGTTAAACGCCCAAACTGGCACAAAAGCTGGCGTTTAACTCCAAGAAAAGTCTCTACACATGAAAGCTTCAATGCTCAGCCCAAGCACACATCAAGTGGGCCCGGAAGTGGATTTTTATGTAATTTACTCATTTCTGTAAACCCTAGGCTACTAGTTCTCTACAAATAGGACCTTTTGCTATTGTATTTTCATCTTTGGACGTCTAGTTCTTAGATCAGATCTTGGTTCTTCTGGTTCCCTCTCTGGGGCCGAAGCCAATGATCACTATTATCACTTATGTATTTTCAACGGTGGAGTTTCTACACACCATAGATTAAGGTGTGGAGCTCTGCTGTACCTCGAGTATTAATGCAATTACTATTGTTCTTCTATTCAATTCAGCTTATTCTTGTTCTAAGATATTCATTTGCACCCAAGAACATGATGAATGTGATGATTATGTGACACTCATCATCATTCTCACTTATGAACGAGTGCCTGACAACCACTTCTGTTCTACAAGCAAACAAGGCTTGAATGTTTATCTCTTGGATCCCTTAATCAGAATCTTCGTGGTATAAGCTAGAATTGATGACGGCATTCAAGAGAATCTGGAAGGTCTAAACCTTGTCTGTGGTATTCTGAGTAGGATTCAATGATTGAATGACTGTGACGAGCTTCAAACTCCTGAAGGTTGGGCGTTAGTGATAGACGCAAAAGAATCAATAGATTCTATTCCAACCTGATTGAGAACTGACAGATGATTAGCCATGCTGTGACAGAGCGCGTTGAACATTTTCACTGAGAGGACGGGACTGTAGCCACTGACAACGGTGATGCCCAACATACAGCTTGCCATAGAAAGGAGTAAGAAGGATTGGATGAAGTCAGTAGGAAAGCAGAGAGACGGAAGGGACAAAGCATCTCCACACGCTTATCTGAAATTCTCACCAATGAATTACATAAGTATCTCTATCTTTATGCCTTATTCGTATATCATCCATAACCATTTGAATCTGCCTGACTAAGATTTACAAGGTGACCATAGCTTGCTTCATACTAACAATCTCCGTGGGATCGACCCTTACTCACGTAAGGTTTATTACTTGGACGACCCAGTGCACTTGCTGGTTAGTTGTGCGAAGTTGTGATAAATAGTTGAGATTGCAATTGAGCGTACCATGTTGATGGCGCCATTGATGATCACAATTTTGTGCACCAGAGACCCTTCCTCGACTTCTATTAGAATCATTGCCTCCACTCCATATGCTAATCGAAATGGTGATTCGTTCGTAGTAGAATGGGGGGTTGTTCGATACGCCCATAGGACTTGTGGAAGTTCCTCGGCCCAAGCTCCCTTTGCTTCTTGCAGTCTCCGTTTCAGCCCGACCAATATGACTTTGTTGGCTGCTTCGACTTGTCCATTGGCTTGGGGATGTTCGACGGAGGTGAACTAGTGTTTTATATTCAAGTCGGCTACTAGTTTTCTGAAGCCTGCATCTGTGAATTGGGTGCCATTGTCTGTGGTGATGGAGTGTGGGACCCCGAACCTTGTAATGATGTTCGTATATAGGAATTTCCAGCTTCTTTGAGCAGTGGCGTTGGCTAGGGGTTCTGCCTCGATCCATTTTGTGAAATAGTCTACCCCTACTATGAGGAATTTGACTTGTCCCGATCCCTGGGGAAAGGGTCCGAGAAGATCGAGTCCCCACTTTGCAAATGGCTAGGGTGAGGTCACGCTGATGAGCTTTTCTGGCGGGGCAATGTGAAAGTTGGCATGCTTCTGACATGGTAGACATGTCTTTACAAATTCTGTAGCTTCCTTTTGTAGAGTTGGCCAATAGAATCCTGCCCGGAGTACCTTTTTGGTGAGAGCTTGCACTCCGAGATGATTGCCAGAAATGCCGCTGTGTACTTCCTCCAAAACTTCTTTTGTATTGGAGGTCGGTACGCATTTTAACAATGGTATTGAGATCCCTCTTTTGTACAGGATATTGTTTATGATAGTGTAGTACTGTGCCTCCCTTTTTAACATCTTTGCCTCCTTTTTATCTGTAGGGAGCGCTTCTGTTTTGCGGTAGTTAATTATGGGGGTCATCCATCCTTGATCCCGACCTGTTATGGCTAGGACTTTTTCTTCTTCCGATATTGACGGGTTCTGCAGTATTTCCTGGATGAGGCTTCTATTGTTGCCCCCTGGTTTGGTGCTGGCTAGTTTTGAGAGTGCATCAACTCAGGCGTTTTGCTCGCGGGGTATGTGGCAAATCCTATATTCCCCGAGTTGTCCGAGCTGTTCCTTGGTTTTATCCAAATATCTTTTCATGGTAGGGTCTTTGGCTTGGTAGCTCCCTGTTATTTGTGAGGTAACAACTTGTGAATCGCTGTAGATGTTGAGTTTCTGAGCTCCAACCTCCTTAGCCAGCTTCAAACCAGCTAATAATGGTTCGTATTCCGCCTGGTTGTTTGAGGCTGGGAATCCAAATTTGAGGGAAAGCTCAAGTTGGGTTCTTTGGTTGCTTTTGATTATCATATCTACACCGCTTCCAGTTTTATTCGAGGAACTGTCCACGTATATATTCTACTCTATGGGGATCTCCGGGGTGTTTGTGAATTCTGCAATGAAGTCGGCTAGGTATTGTGATTTAATGGCTATCCGCGCCTCATATTGGAGGTCGAACTCGGACAATTCGATTGCCCATTGTAGGATTCTTCCTGCTAAATATGTTTTCTGCAATATCCCCTTTATGGGCTGGTTGGTTCGAACCTTAATGGTATGAGCTTGGAAGTACGGGCGAAGTCGTCGGGATGTTAGTATGAGAGCATAGGCGAACTTCTCTATTTTCTGATAGTTCAGCTCTGACCCCTGCAGTGCTTTACTAATGAAGTAGACGGGTTGTTGCCCACCCTCGTCTTCTCTAATTAGTGCTGAGGCTATTGCCCGACTTCCTACTGCGAGGTATAATATGAGTGGTTCTCCTTTTCGTGGTCGAGATAGGATAGGTGGCCGTCCCAAGAATTCTTTGAAGTCTCAGAAGGCTTGCTCACATTCCGTTGTCCACTCAAAGTTTTTTCCCTTTCTTAAAGTAGCGTAGTAAGGGAGGGATCTTATCACTGACCCTGCTAGGAATCTGGACAAGGCCGCCAATCTCCCATTGAGTTGTTGTACCTCTTTGATGTAGGTTGGGCTCTTCATGTTGAGTATGGCCTGGCATTTATCTGGATTTGCCTTGATTCCTCTTTGTGTGAGCATAAAGCCCAAGAACTTACCTGCTTCCACTGCGAAGGTGCATTTAGCCGGGTTAAGTCGCATGCCATGCTTCCGTATGATGTTGAACACTTGAACCAAGTCGGACAGTAATATCTCTTCACTTTGTGTCTTTATCAACATGTCATCCACGTAGACCTCCATGATTTTTCCGACGTGGTCTGAGAAGACCTTATTCATTAGCCTTTGATAAGTAGCTCCTGCGTTCTTAAGGTCGAAAGGCATTACGATGTAGCAATAGTTTGCTTTGGGTGTTAGAAAGGAGGTTTTTTCTTGATCCGGTGGATACATTGGGATCTGGTTGTACCCTGCGTATCCCGATGAGGCATCTACTAGAGCGTCGATGCTTGGGATCGTTCTGGCCCGAGTTTTCTTCGTCTTTGTTGTACCGGCCGGGATCTCGGATAGACTGCCAACTTGTGGTTCATCAGTTCGGGATCTATGCCTGGCATTTTGGCGGCTTTCCATGCGAAGAGATCAACATTATCTCGTAGGAACTGTATGAGTGATTCCTTTGCGTCTTCTTTCAGAATTGTGCCAATATTATTTGTCTTATCCGAGGTGTCTCTGATCTGAACTTTCTCTACTTCACCTTCGGGCTGTGGACGGAGTTCTTCTCGCCTCTGAACTCCACCATGTTCGATTGTGTGGAACTCTTCTCCTACGCCTCTGAGGTTTAGACTTTCGTTATAACAGCGACACGCCATCCTTTGATCTGCTTTTATTGTAGCTATCTCTTCTGTAGTTGGGAATTTCATACATAGATGTGGAGTTGAAACTATTGTGCCGAGTTGGTTTAACGTTGTCCGACCTATTAAGGCATTGTAGGTTGAGCCTACGTTAACCACGATGTAGTCTATCTTGAGTGTTCTAGATTGGGTCCCCTTTTCGAAGGTTGTATGTAGCGATACGTATCCCAGTGATTGTACTGAGGTATCCCCAAGTCCGAACAGGCTGTTCGGGTATGCTCTTAGCTCTTTTTCTTCTAAGCCGAGCTTGTCGAAGGCAGTTTTGAATAAGATGTCGGTGGAGCTTCGTTGGTCAATTAATGTACGGTGGAGGTTGGCATTTGCCGGTATGATAGTGATGACCATGGGGTCGTTGTGTCCTGAGATGATTCTGGATGCGTCTTCTTTGGTAAATGTAATTGCTGGGATGTCTGGCGCCTCCTTCTTTCCTTCGACATGGTATACTTCTTTGAGGTGTCACTTGCGAGATGATTTAGAGATTCCTCCTCCCGCAAATCCGCCGTGTATCATGTGGATGTGTCTTTCCGGTGTGCGAGGTGATCGCTCAGACCGTCCAACATCTTCATCCCTTTTTCTTTTTCTTGGCTCTTCATCCCGGTTAGCCAAAAACCGATCTAGTTTTCCTTCTCTTACTAATTTCTCTATGACATTTTTCAAGTCGAAGCATTCATTGGTGGAATGTCCTCGGACTCGATGATACTCACAGTATTCGTTCCGATTTCTTCCTCCTCTTTTGACTTTGAGTGGCCGAGCTGGGGGTATTTTTTCCGTATGGGAGACTTCTTTATAAACATCTACCAAGGATACCCTAAGAGGGGTGTAGTTATGATATTTTTTGATTTTCTCCCTGGAGCGATCTTCTTTTTTCTTGGATTCTTTATCTTTGTCTCGGTAGGCAGAACCGAACCTCGAGGCTTCCCCCAGTCGAGAATTATCCTCCATGTTGATGTACTTCTGCGCTCGTTCTTGTACTTCGTCCAGGGATGCAAGGTACTTCTTAGATATAGATTGGCTAAAAGGTCACTCTCGTAGGTCATTTATGAGGCCCATAATAGCAGCTTCTGTTGGTAGACTTTGTATGTCCATGCATGTTTTGTTGAATCTTTCCATGTAGTTACGAAGACTTTCCCGATCTCCTTGCTTGATTCCTAATAGGCTGGGGGCGTGTTTAGCCTTATCTTTTTGTATGGAAAATCTGGCCAGGAACTTTTTGGCCAGGTCGTCAAAGCTCAAGATGGACTTTGGAGGTAGGCTGTCAAACCATCTAATGGCTGTCTTGGTAAGAGTTGTTGGAAAGGCTTTGCAGCAAACTGCATCCGAGGCATTAGTGAGGTACATTCTACTTCTAAAATTGCTGAGGTGATGATTGGGGTCTGAAGTGTTGTCGTATAGAGTCATATCCGGAAGTTTGAAGTCCTTTGGAATTTTGGTCTTCATGATTTCCTTGGTGAATGGATCTTGATCCTTGCGAGAGCTATCCTCTGGAATGGATCGAGTAGCTTTGGTTTTGAGATCGGCTTCGAGTTTTAGAAGCTTATCTTCTAATTCCTGGCGTCGCCTTATCTCCCGATGTAGATCCTCTTCTTTTTCACGTTGATGTTGGGCTTCTTTCTCGAGTTGCTTTAATCGATCTTGAAGTGCCTCTATCACTCCTGGATTTGATGAATTTTTGTCCCCGTTGGGATCCGGAGTATCTTTGAGTGTAGCATCCATGTTCTTGTGCGGCGTTCTATCTTCCAAACCTGAATCGTGGTCGTTGTCATGGTCGTCCGCCATGGTGATGGGATGACTTTCAGGTTCCCCAGCAACGGCGCCAATGTTCCGAGGGTTACCTGAAACTGTAGGTCGATCTCGGACGAGATCTTCTGTACTGGTCGGAGCTGTTGTGTCCGACTTGATGAACTTGGTGATGATGCTGAGCCTTCGTCCCCGGAGGGTGGGGGGTACCTGCAAGGGACTCCGATGCGTATGTTAGCAAGGGTATTAAACAGGTATTGAGTAGAATCAGAGTATGAGTTATACCTGGGTGCTCCAGTGTATTTATAATGGTGAGATGTGACCTTCTGTGGATAAGATAAGTTAGTTATCTTATCTTATCTTATCTCTTGTTGAGGTCAGCTTATCTTCCATGGAACCGCCCTTGTCTCTATAGGCTTGGGCTGCCTTTGGATCGGGGTCGTATTCCTTGAGTTGGGCCCTTCTTTGGGCTTTTCTGTTGCTTTGGCCGACTTCTTTACGAAGAAGTCGGTCCGCTTGACCTAAAGAGGTCGGTCGCTTTGCTACTGAACATCCCGGCTCGGACAGCTCGACCCAAGGTATGAACAGGTATCTTCCTTTTAAAACTTTTTCAAAAATAATTTTTCTTTGATTAAATCTTGTGCCAAACTTTAAGTTTGGTGTTCTCTTTTTAATTTTCTTTAATTTTCGAAAATTTATTTTGGTTTTCTAAAAATTTTAAGTTTGGTGTTCTTTCTTTTGTTCTTGTTGTTCTTGTGAGTCTTCAAGGTGTTCTTGAGTCTTCTTCGTGTTTTGATCTTAAAAATTTTAAGTTTGGTGTGCTTTGGTGTTTTTCCTCCAAAATTTTCGAAAACAAGGAGCATTGGATTCAAAAATTTTAAGTCTTGTGTCTTTTGTGTGTTTTTCTCTTTCATAATAAAATTCAAAAATAAAAAAAATTATTTTTTTCTAACTATTTTTAAGCATCTTTTTCGAAACTTTTCATAAAAATTCAGATTTCAATTTCAAAAATTTTCAAATTTTATCCTTTTAAGATTTTTAAAAATCACATCTTTTTCAAAAATATCCTAACCAGTTTCTCTCTCTTCACTTGTTCAAAAATCTTCATAAAATATTTTCGAATTTTTTATTTTTATTCTTTTTTATTTTAGTTTTTATTTTATTTCATTTTATTATTTCGAAAATTATTTTTCTTATATAATAAAATAAATAAAATAAATCCACATCATCTCCCTTTCTCCATCATGGACCTAAGTGGAAATGAACAGTCCAGAAGGACTCTGGGGTCATATGCTAACCCCACTACTACTTCATATGGGAGTAGTATATGTATACCCTCCATCGGAGTTAGTAGTTTTGAGTTGAATCCTCAGCTTATTATCATGGTGCAGCAAAGTTGCCAGTATTCTGGTCTTCCACAAGAAGAACCTACAGAGTTTCTGACACAATTTTTACAAATTGCTGACACAGTGCATGATAAGGAAGTAGATCAGGATGTCTACAGATTATTATTATTTTCATTTGCTGTAAAAGACCAAGCTAAGAGGTGGTTAAATAACCAACCTAAGGCTAGCATAAGGACATGGAAACAGCTGTCAGAAAAATTCCTGAATCAATATTTCCCTCCAAAACGGATGACACGGCTAAGGCTGAACATCCAAGGCTTTAAACAAGGAGATAATGAATCCCTTTATGATGCCTGGGAGAGATACAGAGAGATGCTAAGAAATGCCCCTCTGAAATGTTTTCAGAGTGGGTGCAGTTAGCATCTTCTATTATGGGCTTACAGAGAAAGCTCAGATTTCTCTAGATCACTCAGCTGGTGGATCTATCCACATGAGAAAGACAATTGAAGAAGCTCAAGAGCTCATTGATACAGTTGCTAGAAATCAGCATCTATACCTAAGCAGTGAACCTTCCATGAAAGAAGAGGCTAAAATAGTGACTGCTGAACTTAGTCCTGCAGAACAAGTTACTGAATTCAATCAGCAATTAGATTTTCTAACAAAACAGCTAGCCGAATTCAAGGAGATACTACAATACACAAGAATGGCTAATATGAATATGGAAGTGCAGTTGAAGCAAACAGAACAGCAGTTATCAAAACAGATAACAGAAGAGTGCCAAGAAGTTCAATTAAGAAGTGGGAAGACATTAAATACCTCACTTCAAGGCAGCAGGAAGCCAAGAAATAAACAAACTGCTACCCAAAATCCGTCTGAGGATAGTAAGAGCCCAGAGAGGAACAATTCTGGCGTTCAAACGCCAGAAAAGGGTGAAGGGCTGTCGTTAAACGCCCAACCCATGCTCAGTTCTGGCATTCAAACGCCAGAAACAGGCAAGAAGTTGGTGTTGAACACCCAAAGGAAGCTCAGTTCTGGTGTTCAGATGCCAGAAATAGGTAAGGAGTTGGCGTCTAACGCCACTCCAGCTTCCACCCCTGGCATTCAAACGCCAGTGGGGGATCAGACACATACAAGTGCTGATAGCAACCCCTCTAAAAAGGCTTTTCAACCCACATCTGTAGGCAATAAACCTGCAGCAACTAAGGTTGAGGAATACAAAGCCAAAATGCCTTATCCTCAGAAACTCCGCCAAGCGAAACAGGATAAGCAATTTGCCCGCTTTGCAGACTATCTCAGGACTCTTGAAATAAAGATTCCGTTTGCAGAGGCACTTGAGCAAATACCCTCTTATGCTAAGTTCATGAAAGAGATCTTAAGTCATAGGAAAGATTGGAGAGAAACTGAAAAAGTTTACCTCACTAAAGAATGCAGTGCAGTCATTCTGAAAAGCTTACAAGAAAAGCTTAAGATCCCGGAAGCTTTATGATACCATGCACATTAGATGGTACTTGTACCAAGAAAGCTATATGTGATCTTGGGGCAAGTATCAACCTAATACCTGCATCTACTATCAAAAAGCTTGGTTTGACTGAATTAGTCAAACAAACCCGGATATGTCTCCAACTTGCTGATGGCTCCATTAAATACCCATCAGGCATGATTGAAGACATGATTGTCAAGGTTGGGCCATTTGTGTTTTCCACTGACTTTGTGGTGCTGGAAATGGAGGAGCACAAGGGTGAAACTCTCATTCTAGGAAGACCTTTCCTAACAACTGGACGAACCCTCATTGACCTCCAAAAAGGGGAAGTAACCCTGAGAGTCAATGAGGACGAGTTTAAGTTGAATGTTGTCAAAGCTATTCAGCATCTAGACACCCTAAACGACTGCATGAGCATTGATATTGTTGACTCTCTGGTAAAAGAGGTCAATATGACTGAGAGTCTTGAATCACAGCTAGATGATATCTTTAAAGATACTCAGCCTGATCTGGAGGAACCAGAGAGAATAATAGAACCTCTGAAAATACCTCAGGAAGAGGAGAAACCTCCTAAGCCCGAGCTCAAACCATTACCACCATCCCTGAAATATGCATTTCTGGGAGAAGGTGATACCTTTCCTGTAATCATAAGCTCTACCCTAGAGCCACAGGAAGAGGAAGCACTAATTCAAGTGCTAAGGACACATAAGACTGCTCTTGGGTGGTCCATCAGTTATCTTAAGGGCATTAGCCCAGCCAGATGCATGCACAAGATCCTATTGG
This sequence comes from Arachis hypogaea, assembly GCF_003086295.3. Taxonomy (NCBI): domain Eukaryota; kingdom Viridiplantae; phylum Streptophyta; class Magnoliopsida; order Fabales; family Fabaceae; genus Arachis; species Arachis hypogaea. The sequence continues at coordinate 49,367,184 of NC_092042.1, read as the reverse complement.
AGGGTGACGCTAAGCCAGTGGTTCAACCACAGAGGCGGCTGAATCCAGCCATGAAAGAGGTGGTGCAGAAGGAGGTCTCTAAATTACTAGAGGCTGGGATTATTTATCTTATTTCTGATAGCCCCTGGGTAAGCCTTGTCCAAGTCGTCCCTAAGAAGGGTGGCATGACAGTGGTTCATAATGAAAAAAATAAACTGGTTCCTACAAGAATAGTTACAGGGTGGCGTATGTGTATTGATTACAGAAGGCTCAATACAGCTACCAGAAGGGATCATTTTCCTTTACCATTCATAGACCAGATGCTAGAAAGACTAGCAGGTCATGAATACTACTGCTTCCTGGATGGATATTCAGGTTATAATCAAATTGCAGTAGATCCCCAGGATCAAGAGAAAATAGCATTCACATGTCCATCCGGAGTATTTGCATACAGAAGGATGCCATTTGGTCTGTGCAATGCACCTGCAACCTTTCAAAGCTGCATGCTCTCTATTTTCTCTGATATGGTGGAAAAATTTCTGGAATTCTTCATGGATGACTTTTCAGTATTTGGAGACTCATTCAGCTCTTGTCTTGACCATCTAGCACTTGTTCTAAAGAGGTGCCAAGAGACTAACCTAGTTTTAAACTGGGAAAAATGTCACTTTATGGTGACTAAAGGAATTGTCCTTGGACACAAAATTTCGAACAAGGGAATAGAGGTGGATCAAGCTAAGGTAGAGGTAATTGAAAAATTACCACCACCTGCTAATGTTAAGGCAATTAGAAGCTTTCTGGGGCATGCAGGATTCTATAGGAGGTTTATAAAAGATTTTTCAAAAATCGCCAAACTTATGAGTAATCTGCTAGCTGCTGACACGCCATTTATCTTTGATAAGGAGTGTTTGCAGGCATTTGAGTCTCTAAAAGCTAAGCTGGTCATAGCACCAGTCATCTCTACACCAGACTGGACATTACCATTTGAACTAATGTGTGACGCCAGTGACCATGCCATTGGTGCAGTGTTGGGACAAAGGCATGACAAGTGTTTGCATGTCATTTATTATGCCAGTAGTGTTTTAAATGACGCACAGAAGAACTACACAACCACAAAAAATGAGTTACTTGCAGTGGTTTACGCCATTGACAAATTCAGATCTTATTTAGTAGGATCAAAAGTGATTGTGTATACTAACCATGCTGCTCTTAAATATCTACTCACAAAGTAGGATTCAAAACCCAGACTCATAAGATGGGTGTTGCTTCTGCAAGAGTTTGATATAGAAATAAGAGACAGAAAAGGGACAGAGAACAAGTGGCAGATCACCTGTCCCGAATAGAACCAGTAGAAGGGGCGTCCCTCCCACTTACTGAGATCTCTAAAAACTTTCCGGATGAGCAACTCTTTGCCATCCAAGAAGTACCATGGTTTACAGACATTACAAATTATAAGGCTGTGAGATTCATACCCAAAGAGTATAGTAGGCAACAATCAAAGAAATTGATCACAGTTGCAAAGTACTATCTTTCGGATGAACCATATCTCTTCAAGAGATGTGCAGACGGAGTAATCCGTAGATGTATGCCTAAAGAAGAAGCACAGAAAATCCTATGGCATTGCCATGGATCACAATATGGAGGACATTTTGGAAGTGAGCGAATAGCCACAAGAGTCCTCCAATGTGGCTTCTATTGGCCTACTCTCCATAAAGACTCCCGAGAGTTTGTACTTAATTGTGACAGTTGCCAAAGATCTGGCAATCTGCCTCACAGTTATGCCATGCCTTAACAAGGGATCTTGGAGATTGAGTTGTTTGATGTATGAGGTATTGACTTTATGGGGCCTTTCCCACCATCATACTCAAGCACTTATATTCTGGTGGCAGTGGATTATGTATCCAAATGGGTAGAAGCTATTGTAACACCCACTAATGATACTAAGACAGTGCTGAAATTCCTCCAGAAACATATCTTCAGCAGATTTGGTGTCCCTAGAGTACTAATCAGTGATGGAGGCGCTCATTTCTGCAATAAACAGCTTTGCTCTGCTATGGTTCGATACGGAGTCAGCCACAGGGTGGCAACTCCATATCATCCACAAACATATGGGCAAGACTGAAGTCTCTAATAGAGAACTTAAAAGAATCATGGAACGGACTGTGATTAACTGTAGAAGGGATTGGGCAAGAAGCTTGGATGATGCTCTGTGGGCATACAGAACAGCATTCAAGACTCCTATAGGGACCTCTCAATACTAGCTTGTGTATGGAAAAGCCTGTCACTTGCCAGTGGAACTGGAACATAAGGCCTACTGGGCAACCAGATTCCTAAACCTTGATGCCAAGTTAGCTGGAGAAAAATGATTGCTCCAGTTAAATGAGATAGAGGAATTTAGACTCAATGCTTTCGAAAATGCAAAAATTTAGAAAGAGAAAGCAAAAAGATGGCATGATAAGAAGCTGTCATCCATAGTCTTTGAGCCAGGGTAGAAATTTCTGCTATTTAACTCTAGGCTTAGATTATTCCCCAGAAAATTAAAATCCCGGTGGAGAGGTCCATATGTGATTACAAGTATGTCACCATATGGATACGTAGAGCTTCAGGATAATGATTCTAAGAAAAAGTTCATTGTTAATGGACAGAGAGTCAAACATTATCTTGAAAGCAATTTTGAGCAAGAATGGTCAAAATTGAGACTTGATTAAAGCTCAGTAATAGTCTAGCTAAAGACAATAAAAAAGCGCTTGCTGGGAGGCAACCTAGCCATTTTTGTTAATTAATTGAATTTTACAGGTTCATATTAATTATCTTCAAGGTAAAATAGCAATTACATGAGTTCACAGAGTTACAGAAGGATTCAGAGGATAAAACAGCAAAAAGAAGCTCACTGATGCAAAAAAGCTAGTAAGAGCTGTTTTGGGCGTTAAACGCCCAAAAGGAGCATTTACTGGGTGTTCAACGCCAGTAGAGATAGCCATCTGGGCGTTAAACGCTAGAAAGAAGCAACATCTGGGCGTTTAATGCCAGATTCGTAGCATCTTGGGCGTTCAGAAAAACGCCCAGTGATAAAGGATTTTCTGGCGTTTTACGCCAGCCAGATGCTACAGCTGGGCGTTAAACGCCCAGAAGAGGAGGTAAATTTATTTTTCACTTCAAATTTTTTCCATTTTTCATGTTTCAATTCATGATTTCTTGCATAAACATGTTACAAACTCTCATCTTTCAACTTCAATTCCAAAAATTTTTAATCCTAAACTTGTTTCTTAATTCTCCTTCAAAATCTTTTCAAACCTTTTTCAAAACTCAATTATCTTTTTAAATTCTTTTCAAATCTTGTTAAACTCTTTTCAAATCTTTTTAAACTCATCATATCTTCTTTTCAAAATTCAGATTTATCTTTTTCAAATATCTTTCATAACTTTTCAAATTTTAAATTATTTCCTTTTCCTATCATACTTATATTTTACAAATCATATCTTCTATCTTATCTTTTTCAAAATTTTTGAACACCCACCCCTTCCCTTTAAATCCACATTCGGCCTCCCTCCTCTCCTCCACCATTCGAAATTGGCTCTCCTTCTATCCCTCTCCTTTCCTTTCTTTTTCTTGAGGACAAGCAAACCTCTAAGTTTGGTGTGTTTATCCGTGATCACTAAACCAATACCCACTAAGATCATGGCTCCTAAGGGAAAACAAACCACTCCAAGAGGCAAGAAAGAGAATATTCCAAAACTACTTTGGAATCAAGGGAAGTTCTTAACCAAAGAACATTCAGACCATTACTACAAAATAATGGGTCTAAGATCAGTGATCCCGAAAGTTAAATTCGATCTGAAAGAAAATAAATATCCGGAGATCCAAGAGCAAATTCGAAACAGGAGCTGGGAAATCCTAGCTAATTCTGAAACAAAGGTGGAAAGAAACATGGTTCAGGAATTCTACTCTAATCTGTGGCAAACAGACAGGCAGAGAATAGCTGGAACCGCCTTCTATGATTATCGAACCTTGGTCAGAGGGAAGATTGTTCAACTTCACCCTGACAAAATCAGGGAGATCTTTAAGCTACCTCAGCTGAAAGATGACCCAGACTCCTTTAATAGGAAAATAATGAGAACAAATAAGGGCTTGGACGAAATTCTAGAGGACATATGCCTCCCTGGAACCAAGTGGATAACCAGCACCAAGGGTGTCCCAAATCAACTCAAGAGAGAAGATCTCAAACCAGTCGCCAGAGGCTGGCTGGCCTTCATTAGGAATTCTATACTGCCCACTAGCAACCGCTCTGAAGTCACCATCAAAAGAGCAGTAATGATCCATTGCATTATGTTGGGAAAAGAAGTGGAAGTTCATCAGCTGATTTCTTGTGAACTTTACACAATTGCAAACAAGAACTCCAACGATGCCAAATTGGCTTATCCAAGCTTAATCTCTATGCTATGTAAAGATGCTGTGGTGAAGATGTGAGTAACTGAGTATATCTCAGTTGAGCGACCAATCACCAAAAAGTCAATGGAAGGACAACAAGTGCAGGATGATCCCATCAAGAGGAAAGCACAGGAGTTCCTCCCGGAAATCCCTCGCATCTGTCACCAAATTGCAAGAAGCTATGGAGCAACTAAAGGAAGAACAGCAAAATAAAAATAGCATGCTTCACAAATTGCTTAAGGAATAAGAAGAGCAAGGGTGTGAACTGAGGGAACTGAAGCGCAAGAAGCTGTCTCTTGAAGGGCCAAGCACCCCACAGATTAAAGGAGCATCCACCTCCCAAAATAAAGGTTGTTGAGTCCTAATCTTTGCCTTAACTCTGTGATAATTGTTCTTATTAGGAATTTACCTTAGAAGTTATATATTAGTAGTAGTAATTAGTATATCTATTTTGATTTTATCTCCAATTAAGCTATAATTTTTTTCTCATCATCATCAAACATAAATAAAATAATAGATTTTTAGAATAAAGAGGCAATATTTTTTTTCGAGTTTTTAATAAGGAAAATTCTAATTATTTAGATGTGGTGGCAATACTTTTTGTCTTCTGAATGAATGCCTGAACAGTGCATTTTTTTTATATTAAATTTTATGAATGTTAAAATTGTTGGCTCTTGAAAGAATGATGAACAAGAGAAATATTATTGTTGATCTGAAAAATCATGAAATTGATTCTTGAAGCAAGAAAAAGAAGCAAAAAAAAAGAGAAAAAAAAGAGAAGGAGCAGTAGAAAAAGCCAATGGCCCTTTAAACCAAAAGGCAAGGGTGAAAAGGATCCAAGGCTTTGAGCATCAATGGATAGGAGGGCCTAAGGAAATAAATCCAGGCCTAAGCGGCTAAATCAAGCTGTCCCTAACCATGTGCTTGTAGCATGTAGGTCCAAGTGAAAAGCTTGAGACTGAGTGGTTAAAGTCGTGATCCAAGGCAAAAGAGTGTGCTTAAGAACTCTGGACACCTCTAATTAGGGACTTTAGCAAAGCTAAGTCACAATCTGAAAAGGTTCACCCAGTTATGTGTCTGTGGCATTTATGTATCCGGTGGTAATACTGGAAAACAAAGTGCTTAGGACCACGACCAAGACTCATAAAGTAGCTGTGTTCAAGAATCAACATACTAAACTAGGAGAATAATTAATACTATCGAAATTCCGAGTTCCTATGGATGCCAATCATTCTGAATTTCAAAGGATAAAGTGAGATACCAAAACTGTTCGGAAGCAAAAAGCTACTAGTCCCACTCATCTAATTAGAATCTGAGCTTCACTTAAAATTCTGAGATATTATTGCTTCTTGATTTTCATATACTAATCTAACTAAAACATACTAAAATCTATATGAAATCACCCCCAAAAAGCGTACAAATTATCCGCTCATCACAACACCAAACTTAAATTGTTGCTTGTCCTCAAGCAACTGAAAATTAAATAAGATAAAAAGAAGAGAATATGCAATGAATTCCAAAAACATCTATGAAGATCAGTATCAATTAGATGAGCGGGGCTTTTAGCTTTTTGCCTCTGAATAGTTTTTGCATCTCACTCTATCCTTTGAAATTCAGAATGATTGGCTTCTTTAGGAACTTAGAATCCAGATAGTGTTATTGATTCTCCTAGTAAAGTATGATGATTCTTGAACATAGCTACTTATTGAGTCTTGGCCGTGGCCTAAAGCACTCTGTCTTCCAGTATTACCACCGGATACATACATGCCACAGACACATAATTGGGTGAACCTTTTCAGATTGTGACTCAGCTTTGCTAGAGTCCCCAATTAGAGGTGTCCAGGGTTCTTAAGCACACTCTTTTTGCCTTGGATCACAACCTTATTTCTTTTCTTTTTCTTTTCGATTTTTTTTTTGAATTCACTGCTTTCTTTTCTTGCTTCAAGAATCATTTTTATGATTTTTCAGATCCTCAGTAACATGTCTCCTTTTTCATCATTCTTTCAAGAGCCAACATTCATGAACCACAAATTCAAAAGACATATGCACTGTTTAAGCATACACTCAGAAAACAAAAATATTGCCACCACATCAAAATAATCAAACTGTTATAAAATTCAAAAGTCATGCAATTCTTTCTTTTTCAATTAAGAACATTTTTCATTTAAGAAAGGTGATGGATTCATAGGACATTCATAACTTTAAGGCATAGACACTAAGACACTAATGATCACAAGACACAAATATAGAATAACATAAGCACTAAAATTCGAAAAAACAGAAAAATAAAGAACAAGGAAATTAAAGAACGGGTCCACCTTAGTGATGGCGGCTTGTTCTTCTTCTTGAAGATCCTATGGAGTGCTTGAGCTCCTCAATGTCTCTTCCTTGTCTTTGTTGCTCCTCTCTCATGATTCTTTGATCTTCTCTAATTTCATGGAGGAGGACAGAGTGTTCTTGGTGCTCCACCCTTAGTTGTCCCATGTTGGAACTCAATTCTCCTAGGGAGGTGTTTAGTTGCTCCCAATAGTTTTGTGGAGGAAAGTGCATCCCTTGAGGAATCTCGGGGATCTCATGATGAGTGGGGTCTCTTGTGTGCTCCATCTTCTTCTTAGTGATGGGCTTGTCCTCATCAATGGGGATGTCTCCCTCTATGTCAACTCCAACTGAATAACAGAGGTGACAAATGAGGTGAGGAAAGGCTAACCTTGCCAAGGTAGAGGACTTGTCCGCCACCTTATAAAGCTCTTGAGCTATAACCTCATGAACTTCTATTCCTTCTCCAATCATGATGCTATGAATCATGATAGCCCGGTCTATGGTAACTTCGGACCGGTTGCTAGTGGGAATGATTGAGCGTTGGATAAACTCCAACCATCCTCTAGCCACGGGTTTGAGGTCATGCCTTCTCAATTGAACCGGCTTCCCTCTTGAATCTCTCTTCCATTGGGCGCCCTCTTCACATATGACTATGAGGACTTGGTCCAACCTTTGATCAAAGTTGACCCTTCTAGTGTAAGGATGTTCATCTCCTTGCATCATGGGCAAATTGAATGCCAACCTTACACTTTCCGGACTAAAATCCAAGTATTTCCCCCGAACCATAGTAAGATAATTCTTTGGATCCGGGTTCACACTTTGGTCATGGTTCTTGGTGATCCATGCATTGGCATAGAACTCTTGAACCATTAAGATTCCGACTTGTTGAATGGGGTTGGTAAGAACTTCCCAACCTCTTCTTCGGATCTCATGTCGGATCTCCGGATATTCACTCTTTTTGAGTGAAAAAGGGACCTTGGGGATCACCTTCTTCAAGGCCACAACTTCATAGAAGTGGTTTTGATGCACCCTTGAGATGAATCTTTCCATCTCCCATGACTCGGAGGTGGAAGCTTTTGCCTTCCCTTTCCTCTTTCTAGAGGTTTCTCCGGCCTTGGATGCCATAAATGGTTATGGAAAAACAAAAAGCAATGCTTTTACCACACCAAACTTAAAAGGTTTGCTCGTCCTCGAGCAAAAGAAGAAAGAAGAGAGTAGAAGAAGAAGAAATGAGGAAGATGGTAATGGCTTTTGTTTTCGGCCAAGAAGGGGAAGAAGTGGTGTTTAGGTTGTGTGAAAATGAAGGAGTGAAGGAGGGTTTATATAGGAGAGGGGGAAGGGTGATGTTCGGCTATGTATGGGTGGGTTTGGGTGGGAAAGTGGTTTGAATTTGAATGGTGAGGTAGGTGGGGTTTTATGAAGGATGGATGTGAGTGGTGAAGAGAAAGATGGGATTTGATAGGTGAAGGGTTTTTGGGGAAGAGGTGTTGAGGTGATTGGTGAATGGGTGAAGAAGAAGGGAGAGAGTGGTGGGGTAGGTGGGGATCCTGTGGGGTCCACAGATCCTGAGGTGTCAAGAAAAAGTCATCCCTGCACCAAATGGTCAAGCAAAATCTCGTTTTGTGCCAATTCTGGCGTTAAACGCCGGGCTGGTGCCCATTTCTGGCGTTTAACACCAGTTTCTTGCCCTTTTCTGGCGTTTAACGCCAGTCTGGTGCCCCTTTCTGGCGTTAAACGCCCAGAATGGTGCCAGACTGGGCGTTAAACGCCCATCTGCTAACCTTACTGGCGTTTAAACGCCAGTAGGTGCGTCCTCCAGGGTGTGCTGTTTTTCTTCCTGTTTTTCATTCTGTTTTTGCATTTTTTCATTGATTTTGTGACTTCTCATGATCATCAACCTACAAAAAACATAAAATAACAAAAGAAAATAGTTAATTATAAATCATTGGGTTGCCTCCCAACAAGCGCTTCTTTAATGTCATTAGCTTGACAGAGGACTCTCATGGAGCCTCAGAAATGCTCAGAGCTATGTTGGAACCTCCCAACACCAAACTTAGAGTTTGAATGTGGGGGTTCAACACCAAACTTAGAGTTTGACTGTGGGGGCTCTGTTTGGCTCTGTTTTGAGGGGAGCTCTTCATGCTTCCTCTCCATGATGATAGAGGGATATCCTTGAGCCTTAAACATCAAGGATTCTTCATTCACTTGAATGATCAACTCTCCTCTATCAACATCAATCACAGCCTTTGCTGTGGCTAGGAAGGGTCTGCCAAGGATGATGGATTCATCCATGCACTTCCCAGTCTCTAGGACTATGAAATCAGTAGGGATGTAATGGTCTTCAACTTTAACCAGAACATCCTCTACAAGTCCATAAGCCTGTTTTCTTGAGTTGTCTGCCATCTCTAGTGAGATTTTTGCAGCTTGTACCTCAGAGATCCCTAACTTCTCCATTACAGAGAGGGGCATGAGGTTTACACTTGACCCTAAGTCACACAAGGCCTTCTTGAAGGTCATGGTGCCTATGGTACAAGGTATTGAAAACTTCCCAGGATCCTGTCTCTTTTGAGGCAGTTTTTGCCTAGACAAGTCATCCAGGTCTTCGGTAAGCAAAGGGGGTTCATCCTCCCAAGTCTCATTTCTAAATAACTTGTCATTTAGCTTCATGATTGCTTCAAGGTATTTAGCAACTTGCTCTTCAGTGACATACTCATCCTCTTCAGAGGAAGAATACTCATCAGAGCTCATGAATGGCAGAAGTAAGTCCAATGGGATCTCTATGGTCTCATTTTGAGCCTCAGATTCCCATGGTTCCTCATTGGGGAACTTATTGGAGGCCAGTGGACGTCCACTGAGGCCTTCCTCAGTGGCGTTCACTGCCTCTCTTTCCTCTCCAAATTCGGCCATGTTGATGGCTTTGCACTCTCCTTTTGGATTTTCTTCTGTGTTGCTTGGAAGAGTACTAGGAGGGAGTTCAGTAATTTTCTTGCTCAGCTGACCCACTTGTGCCTCCAAGTTTCTAATGGAGGACCTTGTTTCAGTCATGAAACTTTGAGTGGTTTTGATTAGATCAGAGACCATGGTTGCTAAGTCAGAGTTATTCTGCTTAGAACTCTCTGTCTGTGGCTGAGAAGATGATGGAAATGGCTTGCTATTACTAAACCTGTTTCTTCCACCATTATTGTTGTTGAAACCTTGTTGAGGTCTCTGTTGATTCTTCCATGAAAAATTTGGATGATTTCTCCATGAAGGATTATAGGTGTTTCCATAGGGTTCTCCCATGTAATTCACCTCTTCCATTGAAGGGTTCTCAGGATCATAAGCTTCTTCCTCAGATGAAGCTTCCTTAGTACTGCTGGGTGCATTTTGCATTCCAGACAGACTTTGAGAAATCATATTGACTTGTTGAGTCAATATTTTGTTCTGAGCCAATATGGCATTCAGAGTGTCAATCTCAAGAACTCCTTTCTTCTGACTAGTCCCATTGTTCACAGGATTTCTTTCAGAAGTGTACATGAATTGGTTATTTGCAACCATTTCAATTAGCTCTTGAGCTTCTGTAGGCGTCTTCTTCAAATGAAGAGATCCTCCAGCAGAGTTATCCAAAGACATCTTGGATAGTTCAGAGAGACCATCATAGAAAATACCTATGATGCTCCATTCAGAAAGCATATCAGAGGGACACTTTCTGATTAATTGTTTGTATCTTTCCCAAGCTTCATAGAGGGATTCTCCTTCCTTCTGTCTGAAGGTTTGGACTTGCACTCTAAGCTTACTCAATTTTTGAGGTGGAAAGAACTTTGCCAAGAAGGCATTGACTAGCTTTTCCCAAGAGTCCAGGCTTTCTTTAGGTTGTGAGTCCAACCATGTCCTAGCTCTGTCTCTTATAGCAAAAGGGAATAGCATAAGTCTGTAGACCTCAGGGTCAACCCCATTAGTCTTGACAGTGTCACAGATTTGCAAGAATTCAACTAAAAACTGATGAGGATCTTCCAATGGAAGTCCATGGAACTTGCAATTCTGTTGCATTAGAGAAACTAATTGAGGCTTAAGCTCAAAGTTGTTTGCTCCAATGGCAGGGATAGAGATGCTTCTCCCATAAAAGTCGGGAGTAGGTGCAGTAAAGTCACCCAGCACCTTCCTTGCATTGTTGGCATTGTTGTTGTTTTCGGCTGCCATTTGTTCTTCTTCTTTGAAGATTTCTGTTAGGTCCTCTACAGAGAGTTGTGCTTTGGCTTCTCTTAGCTTTCTCTTCAAGGTCCTTTCAGGTTCAGGATCAGCCTCAACAAGAATGCTTTTGTCCTTGCTCCTGCTCATAAGAAGGAGAAGGGAACAAGAAAATGTGGAATCCTCTATGTCACAGTATAGAGATTCCTTTAGGTGTCAGAGGAGAAGAAAAGTAGAAGACAGAAGTAGAAAATTCGAACTTATCAAAGAAGATGGAGTTCGAATTTTGCATTAAGGAATAGTGTTAGTCCATAAACAGAAGGATGTGAGAAGAAGGGAAGTAATTTTCGAAAATTAAGTAAAAGATTTTGAAAACATTTTTGAAAAACACTAATTGATTTTCGAAAATGAAAGTGGAAAAGAAATCAAGTGATTTTTGAAAAAGATTTTGAAATTAGAAATAAAAAAGATTTGATTGAAAACTATTTTGAAAAAGATGTGGTTAAGAAGATATGATTGATCTTAAAAAGATGTGATTGAGAAGATATGATTTGAAAAACATTTTAAAAAGATTTGATTTTAAAAATTAATGACTTGGCTATCAAGAAAAGATATGATTCAATCATTAAACCTTTCTCAACAGAAAAGGCAACATACTTGAAATGTTGAATCAAATCATTAATTGATAGCAAGTATTTAAAAAAAAATAGAAAGAAATTGATTTTGAAAACATATGATTGAAAAGATATGATTTGAAAAAGATTTGATTTTGAAAAACCTTGAAAACTTGAAAAAAATTTGCATTGAAAACAGAATCTTCCCTCTTGTGCCATCCTGGCGTTAAACGCCCAGAATGGTGCACATTCTGGGCGTTTAACGCCCAAAACACTACCTTTTTGGGCGTTAAACGCCCAACCAGGTATCCTGGCTGGCGTTTAAACGCCAGTCTGTCCTTCTTCACTGGGCGTTTTGAACGCCCAGCTTTTCTGTGTAATTCCTCTGCTGTATGTTCTGAATCTTCAATTCTCTGTATTATTGACTTGAGAAGACACAAATTAAAAATATTTTTGGATTTTTAATAATAAGGAAAAATCAAAATGCAACAAGAATCAAATAACAATGCATGCAACACCAAACTTAGTAGTTTGTATACTACTGACACTAATGAGAATGCATATGAGACACACAAAACACTCAAGTCAAGAGGAATTAAAGATCAGAGTGATGAAATCATCAAGAACATCTTGAAGATCACCAAGACACATGAATGAATGCAAGAAAAACAGAAACATGCAATTGACACCAAACTTAACATGAGACTCTAGACTCAAACAAGAAATATTTTTGGATTTTATGATTTTGAAATTTTTTTTTTGTGTTTTTCGAAAATTAAGTGGAAAAGAAAATAAAGATATCAAAATTCTTAATGAGAATTCCAGGAATCAGTGCAATGCTAGTCTAAGATTCCGGTCCAGGAATTAGACATGGCTTCACAGCCAGCCAAGCTTTCAAAGAAAGCTTCGGTCCAAAACACTAGACATGGCCAAAGGCCAGCCAAGCCTTAGCAGATCACTGCTCCAACAGCAAGATTGATAGAAATCAACAAGCTCTTGTGATGATAAGTTGAAACCTCGGTCCAATGAAATTAGACATGGCTTCACAGCCAGCCAGATTTCAACAAATCATCATGAAACTCTAGAATTCATCTTCAAGAATTCCGAAAAAAAAAATACCTAATCTAAGCAACAAGATGAACCGTCAGTTGTCCAAACTCAACAATCCCCGGCAACGGCGCCAAAAACTTGGTGCACGAAATTGTGATCAATGCTTTTTCACAACTCAAATAATCCCTAGTAATGGCCCCAAAAACTTGGTGCTCAATACCATGGCATAAACACAACTTCGCACAACTAACCAGCAAGTGTACTGGGTCGTCCAAGTAATAAACCTTACGCGAGTAAGGGTCGATCCCACAGAGATTGTTGGTATGAAGCAAGCTATGGTCACCTTGTAAATCTCAGTCAGGCAAACTCAAATGGGTATGGTGATATACGAATAAAACATAAAGATAAAGATAGAGATACTTATGTAATTCATTGGTAGGAATTTCAGATAAGCGTATGAAGGTGCCTTCCCTTCCGTCTCTCTGCTTTCCTACTGTCTTCATCCAATCCTTCTTACTCCTTTCCATGGCAAGCTTAAGCAAGGGTTTCACCGTTGTCAGTGGCTACCTCCCATCCTCTCAGTGGAAATGTTCAACGCACCCTGTCACGGCACGGCTATCCATCTGTCGGTTCTCGATCAGGCCGGAATAGAATCCAGTGATTCTTTTGCGTCTGTCACTAACGCCCCGCCCTCAGGAGTTTGAAGCACGTCACAGTCATTCAATCATTGAATCCTAGTCAGAATACCACAGACAAGGTTAGACCTTCCGGATTCTCTTGAATGCCGCCATCAGTTCTAGCTTATACCACGAAGACTCTGATCTCACGGAATGGCTGGCTCGTTTGTCAGGCGAGCACTCGGTTGTCAGGCGATCAACCATGCATCGTGTATCAGGAATCCAAGAGATATTCACCCAATCGAAGGTAGAACGGAGGTGGTTGTCAGTCACACGTTCATAGGTGAGAATGATGATGAGTGTCACGGATCATCACATTCATCAAGTTGAAGAACAAGTGATATCTTAGAACAAGAACAAGCGGAATTGAATAGAAGAACAATAGTAATTGTATTAATACTCGAGGTACAGCAGAGCTCCACACCTTAATCTATGGTGTGTAGAAGCTCCACCGTTGAAAATACATAAGAACAAGGTCTAGGCATGGCCGTGAGGCCAGCCTCCCAATGATCTAAGAACTAAATGTCCAAAGATTTTTCAAATACAATAGTAAAAGGTCCTATATATAGAAAACTAGTAGCCTAAGGTTTACAGAGATGAGTAAATGACATAAAAATCCACTTCCGGCCCACTTGGTGTGTGCTTGGGCTGAGCAATGAAGCATTTTCGTGTAGAGACTCTTCTTGGAGTTAAACGCCAGCTTTTATGCCAGCTTGGGCGTTTAACTCCCATTTTGGTGCCAGTTCCGGCGTTTAACGCTGGAATTCCTGAGGGTGACTTTGAACACCGGTTTGGGCCATCAAATCTTGGGCAAAGTATGGACTATCATATATTGCTGGAAAGCCCAGGATGTCTACTTTCCAACACCGTTGAGAGCGCTCCAATTGGGCTTCTGTAGCTCCAGAAAATCCACTTCGAGTGTAGGGAGGTCAGAATCCAACAGCATCTGCAGTCCTTTTCAGTCTCTGAATCAGATTTTTGCTCAGGTCCCTCAATTTCAGCCAGAAAATACCTGAAATCACAGAAAAACACACAAACTCATAGTAAAGTCCAGAAAAGTGAATTTTAACTAAAAACTAATAAAAATATACTAAAAACTAACTAGATCATACTAAAAACATACTAAAAACAATGCCAAAAAGCGTACAAATTATCCGCTCATCAACTCGGAATAGATTTTTTGGAGCTACAAAGGTCCAATTGACGCGCTTATAATTGGGTTGGAAAGTAGACATCCAGGGATTTCCAGAAATATATAATAGTCCATACTTTGCGCGAAGATAAACGACGTAAACTGGCATTTAACGCCAGTTCCATGTTGCATTCTGGCGTTGAATGCCAGAAACAGGTTGCAAGTTGGAGTTAAACGCCAGAAACAGGTTACAACCTGACATTTAACTCCAGAAATAGCCCAGGCACGTGAGAAGCTTAAGTCTCAGCCCCAGCACATACCAAGTGGGTCCCAAAAGTGGATTTCTGCACTATCCATCTTAGTTTTCTCATTTTCTGTAAACCTAGGTTACTAGTTTAGTATTTAAACAACTTTTAGAGACTTATTTTGTATCTCATGACATTTTAGATCTGAACTTTGTACTTTTTGATGGCATGAGTCTCTAAACTCCATTGTTGGGGGTGAGGAGCTCTGTAGCGTCTCGATGAATTAATGCAATTATTTTTGTTTTCTATTCAAACACGCTTGTTTCTCTTTAAGATGTTCATTCGTACTTAACCATGATGAAGGTGATGATCCGTGAAACTCATCACTATTCTCAATCTATGAACGCGTTCCTGACAACCACCTCCGTTCTACCTTTGATTGAATGAATATCTCTTGGATTCCTTAACCAGAATCTTCGTTGTATAAGCTAGAATCCATTGGCAGCATCCTTGAGAATCTGGAAAGTCTAAACCTTGTCTGTGGTATTCTGAGTAGGATTTAGGAATTGGATGATTGTGACGAGCTTCAAACTCGCGAGTGTTGGGCGTAGTGACAGACGCAAAAGGATCAATGGATCCTATTCCGACATGATCGAGAACCGACAGATGATTAGCCGTGCGGTGATAGCGCATTTTGACCATTTTCACTGAGAGGATGGATGGTAGCCATTGACAACGGTGATCCACCAACACACAGCTTGCCATAGGAGGAACCTTGCGTGCGTGAAGAAGAAGACATGGGGAAAGCAGAGATTCAGAAGACAAAGCATCTCCAAAACTCCAACACATTCTCCATTACTGCGTAATAATTACTTAATTTATGCTCTTTCACTTTTTACAATTGAAACTAAAGAACCCTATTGGTATCTTGACTAAGAATAATAAGATAACCATAGCTTGCTTCAAGCCAACAATCTCCGTGGGATTCAACCCTTACTTACATAAGGTATTACTTGGACGATCCAGTGCACTTGCTGGTTAGTTGTGCGAAATTACATAGTATGAGTGTAATTTTCGTGCACCACGACACTATATTCGTGGGTGAATAGAGTGTGCCCGGCACTATATTTGTGGGTCAATAGAGTGTGTCTGGCACTATATCCGTGGGTGTGGCAGAAAAGCTACATTTGAAAGGATGTGTCGGATTGGCATTTTTAGACCGACAAGTGATATCACGATCCAATAGGACAAGCATTCATCATATGTATCTCTTATGTGTTTGTTTGCTTTGATTACTTGAGTTTGTCTAATTGTATAATATGCCTACTTGCTTCTTGAATTACTTGTTATATATGAATGCTATATGTGTTTTACTTGCTTGCATTACCTGTAATTGTTTGGTGCGGAGGAGGATAGGTAGGCGATGGCGATAGGGTCGCTGTGGGATACAGCTGTGTAGTTTAGTATTAGTTAGAAATTTCCGAAGTTTAGATAACCATTAAGGCTTGAATATTCTGTATCGATGTGAAGTTCTAGGATTACCTTCGGCATCACGAAACCTTATATCTTACATTATTGGGCACTATTACCATACTGAGAACCTCCGGTTCTCATACCATATTCTGTTATTGTTTTTCAGATGCAGGTCGCAACACACCTCGGTGATGGTGACAGAGCGGAGGATCTTTATCATGTTTTGGAGTCCTTTGATTTTTTTTATTAGTACTCTCACTTTTGTATTTATTTTGCTTAGAGGCTTACTTTGAGAGAAAGTTTGTATAAGCTGTTTTATCTGTTTGAAATTCTGTATGTCTGTATATAACTAGCCAGCTTAAACTCCACGAGCGGCAGCTAGATCCCTATGATTATTATCTTTTGATATATCTATTCATATATCTCGGTATCTATACATATATCTTGTGCTTCGTCTAGTGTAGCTTTGTGTGAATGTTTTGCGCTTTTCGAACTCTGTTGTTGAGCTTAATCCTTCATCGGGCTTCTAGAATATATTATTTCTTTCTACATAATATGTATAAGCCTTAGAATTATCATAACCTTTGATTAACATTTGCTTTACGGCATGAGGTAAGGTTTAGGGTAATTAGCGTGTTACATAGTTTGTTAGTAGTTTATGATTTTGTAGGTGAATAATGTTGTTTTTGTTTGTAAAAATTGTTGTTCATGGTTGATAGTTTGAATTAAGTGTAATGTAGGAGTTTCTGAATCTGAATTATTATTGTGATGAATTGTTATTGCTGTTCCATTCTCGTTTCGATATATTTCAATTATAAATTGGTGTATTTTGAAAATTCTTTCGGTGCATTTTTAAGTTCATACTTTCAATTGAACCAGGGAAAATTTGAATTTGAATGTTATTTTGATGAATCTGTTTCGTTCCTAGTTTTGGTGTATTTTAGATTCTAATATGGTTTATATTGGAACAATTTCGGTGAATTTTCAGTTTCTGTGGGACGTTGATGAGCATCTTGTTCTAAAGGTTAGGATGACTTTTAACACGTTTGAATAGGCTGGAAGATTCTATAAAGATTATTATAAACTTGTAGGTTTTTCTACGAAAATTTGAAACACAAATAAGAAGGGAAATAAAATTAAGAATCAATTGATTACATATACTAGAGAGGAAAAATAGAAATCAACCATATCTCCAATTGAGAAGACAAATCCCTAAGCTGGATTAAATTATCCAGCAATAATTTATATACATATATTGAATGACATTGGTGTTTGGATAATTTCGAAGGTTGTGTTGCATCATTTACGTCTGTGTTATCCAAATCAAGCAGAGATGCTTAAACAACACATGCAATTAAGCATGTCTGTATGATGTACAATAGAGAATAATGAGAAAGCCAGAAGCAGACCAAGCAAAACATATCAATTATTTGTCGCAGTAGTAGAGGGTCATCATGAATTAAGTTTTATTGAAAAAGATGTGAGAAATTACATCACGAGAGAAGTGCGAAATGTTTCAGAACTAGATGATGCAAAAGAATTTGGGAAATACTTATTAAGAATGAAAGAGAAGAATCAAAATTTCTTTTTCGAGCTTGAACTCGAGGTTGATCAGTCAATTAAGATTGCTTTTTGGGCTGACGCAAGAAGCAGGTAACATAATGTTCTAGTTTATGTGTTTTTGGAAACTTTTCTATGAATATTTTTCGGTGTATGTATGATTTGTTTCTGTGTCATTGTATTCAGGTATAATTTGGTTTTTGGTTATTTCTTAGGGTGAATCACCATGGTCAATCAATACTTTTAGGATATTCTTTGATGAAAAACGAGGATATTCAATCATTCAAATGGTTATTTGAATGTTGACTTCGTTGCATGGGAGAAAATGCTCCAAAAGGCATTCTTACCAATCAATGCGCATCGATGCAAAGGACTATCGAGGCTTGTTTGCCCATAATAATTCACGGGTGGTGTATTTGGCATATCATAAAGTAGATCCCAAGTAAATTAAATGGCTACAAGCGACACAAAGAAATTGAACATGAGATGAGTCATGTTTGGAATTCTTTTACAAAAGAATCATTTGACAGGAGTTGGAATGATTTTCTGATGAAGTATGGTGTTGGGGAGAACAAGTGGGTTTTAGGTAATGGTGTCTTTAGGATTAACTGATGTTGTTACTTTTAGTGTGTGGATATTTATGTTCTTTGCTTGTGCAGTAGAGGTGTCAAAATGTATGTCTTTCGGTGTATTTTGGTTCTTATTTAGGTATTTTCTGATTTTTTTAGAGCTTTTCAAAATTGTTATTTATGAATTCAAGTTTATCTTGATCACCACTTTTGGGCTGGTATGAGAAGCACATAAAGGAGTGAGAGCATGCATGATTTTTTTAACAATTTTATTATGCATAACTGCTTACTTATCCAATTTGTTAAACATTATGATAATTGCCTAGGAAGTAAAGAGCAGAGAGAGAATCAGATACTGCAGATTTTTATACCGCCATACCGTGTGCAACAAAATTCTCAATAGAAGCTCAATTTCAGCATGTGCATACTCATGAGAAGTTCAGGGAAGTCCAAGCACAATGTAGAAGAAAGGTGGATTGCATCACAAGATCAACGCTGTCCGATCTAGGTTATACGGTATATGAAGTTGTAAAACGGGTTTCTAACTCAACACTCAACAAGTTTGCGGTTATATATAACGGGATATCAGCTGAAGTTAAATGCTGGTACTTATTATTGGAGTCAAGAGGGATATTATACCGTCAGTCTCTAAGTGCGTTAAGCTTTGAGCGAGTAAATAAAGTGTCTCCAAGATATATATTAGAATGATGGAGTAAGAACATAAAGAGGAGGCACATACATATCAAGAGCAGTTATGACGAGTCTCTATTGGAGCCAAGAAGTAGGAGATTTAATGATTTGGTATTTTAGTCACAAAATATTTGTGAATTTACATCAGAATCTGAGGAGTTGACTACGATTCTGCATCGCGCTTATGATAATGCTATGATTGAGATGCAAGAATACAAAGCCAAAAACAAAGAAAAATGATCGATATCTCACAAAGATGCTTGGTTGGAAGATATTAACGAGCTTCAAAGCCCTCCACAGGTGAGAAACATGGAAAAAGTGAGGTAAAAGTGATGTTCTTTAAACACGAAAAAATAGTTTGTTCATATTAATTGTTTTGCTAATATATTATTTACTTTTTGTAGATGAACCTTTTTATTGTGGTTTAGTAGCGCAATCAAATTCTAGCCATTATCATGGACATGTTATAAATTATCAATTCAGAGATTCAAGAGAATAAGATAGATTTTTTGGTGTTTTTTTTTAATCTATTTCGGCGTTCTTTGGCACAATTTCGGTGTAATTTATGTAATGTTCATTTTTTATGGAAATGAGGTTTAGTTTTTATGTTTTCTTGTTTTATTCTATTTCACCATGTTGCTGTTTGTTTTGAAATTAGTTTCTTCAATTATTTGATGGGATTTATTTGTTTTAAATATACAGTACACGAAAAATTCAATATTTATAGAATTTATTCAATGTTTATCTAAATAGTTTTCAGTTTATTTTGTAAGCAATTCGGTGTATTATAGAATTTATTCTTTTTTTTTTGTATTTTTTTGAACTTGTATTCATTCATATTAAAAGCATTTTAATACAGTAACGACAGATTCATAGAAGTTTAATTTTGTGATGAAAATTTATGAAAAGCTTGGATTGAATATTTACAAAGATATGTATTTGTTTGAACTATACATTGCACATACTATTCAGTACACAACCATTATAAAATTTTTTAACAATTTATAATATTCAAAATATTTACTATCAATATCTCCTGATTCAAATGTACAGTAAGGACTTAATAATGCAGCAGATGGCTTGGATAGTCCGATGGCTTCAGATTCTTGAATGGCTTTATCTCTGAGTTGATTTATTTCGTCAAATAGAATAAGTGAAGGATATTCTGCTGTGAAATGATCAACTTGTTCGTATAGTTTAAAGCAATTTGTTTATTAAACTCCGTTAATTTAGTAATAGAGAGTTATCTATTTTTAAAGATAGTTATCTGTTTCCAATTTTTCCATTCATATTTTTCCTTTTTGATCTCTTTTGGATTAATTATCTCCAGTCATTTCATCACATATATTGCACAATCGTAGCTAAAAAAAAATTAACACAAAAAAATACGACAGTAAGAGAAAACACAGTAAAATTTCTTAGATAAAAAGATTGATACCCTGTACGCTGCCCAACGATGTTAACATATGGTGCTTGGAATCCCTCATCCTTGTCCATCAAAGGTTCTCCTCCAGCAAACACCCTCATTTTTGAAACCATGAAGTCCTAAAAACAAAAAAAGCAAAATATAAGAAATATTATATTTAACACCTAATTATACGAAAATGAATAAATAATAACGTCACACAAACAACTACCAGTGCACCTTATTTCAAACAGAACTACACCAAAATAATATAATGATAACAACAGACAGAAACAAAAGAATTTATAGAGAAAATAGAAATATGTATCGGATAAATAACTTACAACAAATTTATTAAGTTTTGTTCTTACTTCCGAAGGAGATTTTTTGTGTTTTCGATCAAGAACATGAAATTTCTTATTTTGAACATCCGCTATCCATATCCACCAATGGTTCTCATAGCAAACTAGGACAAATATCTGAAGTTTGGCTAAAAAGAACAATGTTTTAGTTTAATTGGCACCTAATGAAGGAATTATTTAAGAAAATTTATAAATGAAAACTTTCAAAAGGATGTGATGCAAAGTTTTTCTTGTCTAAAAATAGGATGTAGTCCTTATAGTCTTCAATCTGAAATGACTTGTTAGTTTTTGGATGCTTGAACTTGCCCTCATGACTCCCCAATATGGCATTCTGCAAAGTTTTGAAAGAAATAGTTACAGCAAATAATATATTTTAAGAATACACCAAAATTTCAATGTACTATAGCTTACCACAATATCAGGGGAGAGACAGTATATGAGTTTTTCAAATCTTTGAATATTTTTTTTGTTCAGAAGTTGACACATTGTAGAGACAACTTATGAAAACAAAAAACCCAAAGTTATTACATATATAGCACAACAACTTATGACAAAATCATTAATGTTATTCTAGGAATACCAGATTTTCGATATATGAATCACCTTTTAAAAAATGCAAAGTGTATTTTGGTTATTTCCCGTTGAGATTCATGGTTCAACCTGAATATCGTCTCCTACTCATTAGTGCTTCATCTTCATAAGTCTTGATATTTGTGACTCAATGAAAGCATTTCACCTTAAGATTGTCTGTTATTTTCTTTAGCATCACCGGAGTTTCGAACTTCACAAAGACGCTCAGAGTAGGATGCACCTTTTTTGGTGGGGGACTTTTCTCCTTAGCATAATTTAATGCCGCTACAACCTCAGTATTCATCACCTCAACTAACTTTTTCAACTCTTCTACCAATATTAGGTTATCTTGAGATTTTTCCATGCCAGCTAGTGATTCACCCTCTTCAGTAAGTGTAGCTTCATCACTTGATTGAGTAAAGCCAAGGATAAATGATGGTGCAGGAAAGT
This sequence comes from Arachis hypogaea, assembly GCF_003086295.3. Lineage (NCBI taxonomy): Eukaryota > Viridiplantae > Streptophyta > Magnoliopsida > Fabales > Fabaceae > Arachis > Arachis hypogaea. The sequence continues at coordinate 49,345,497 of NC_092042.1, read as the reverse complement.
CATACTTCAATGCAGCATTGGTAACCATCAGTATTCCATCATTCATGGCTTGAGCGGGTAGATGACTGCATGGTGACATATAAAATATTTTAAGAATACATAGAAAATATTGAAAAAAAAATTTTAAGTAGAACTTACACATTAGTAGGAGCTACTTTCTCCTGAGATTCTTGTTGAGCTTGTTGAGGTTATTCTTCAACATATTCCTCTATCGAAGACTTTACAGCAGGTTTTTAAGATGGTGGAGGACTGCAGGATTACACAAAAGGAATTTAATTAATACAACTAAATAAAGTGTACCTCAATTCACACGAAATTTACTGAAATAGGAACCAAATACACTGCTATTTAAAAAGATATGCAACTCAACAAAATATGCACAAAATGATACGAGAATCAGTACAACAAATTTCTATGGACAAAATGGACTATTAGAAAATGCATCAACAAAGTCACTCAAAATGGACAAAATCAATATTATGTTGCTTAGTTACAACAAAAAGGGGACTGCAACACCAAGTGCACCTCAAATCAAATGCAATACACCAAAAGGCAAACCAAATATACCGAAACTATTAGAAAATGAATTTAAGGAATACTTACACATTAATAGTTTCATCTTTTATATATTCCTCTCTGGGAGAATTCGCAACAATTTGTTGAGTTTGCTGAGGGCTTGTGGTAGGTGTTTCCAAAGCAGGAGCAAATACTTGAAGTGGAACTCTAACATAGACAAAAATAAAAAAGTTAATATGGAGTAAATATTCAAGTACAAATGATTAACTCAATGAATAGAATATTGAAAGTGAATTAAAAAACTCACATGTCTAGTGGTTCTGATTAAGAATTAGTCTTTTTCTAAAGAATAATCATTTGTTCTTATGGATTATTATCTATTATTGCTTTCTGAACATGAGCTGGTTCATTCCATGATTCTTCTTGTTCTTTGAACCTAAAATACACTGAAATTATCTCACCACTACACCTCAAGTATTCAATAAAAATACAACTTCTATTTTATGAGAACTTACATAGTTGCAGTTTTTTTTAATAAAATCTTAAAGGGCCTTTTTTAAAAAAATATATGAAAATTAGAAGCAAATATAGTAGCACAAGAATTAAAGAAATTGTAAGAGAAACAGAAATTACATGTTATCACTTGATTGATTTACACTTCTCTGATAGCTTGTCTGTGTTTGAAACACAAGATCATTTTCACTTACCAAATTTATATGTGAAATTCTAAAGACAAAATAAATATTATTTAGTAAAACCAGAGTAATTACATCATGTTTCAACAAAGAAATAATTTTAGACATTGAATCTTACATTTGAGAAGAATCATGGTGAGCTTTTGTGGAGTGGAACCCAATTTCTGGAATATTTGTGGTTTTTTCATGCATCCTAAAAAAATAAATACTCATCAGGTAAAAAAAACACAAAAAAATTGACAAAATTCACCAAAAAGTAACACACACTTTTGTGCAGGCTTATAATTTATTTTCTGCAATCTTTCTTTTCTTATTTCTTGCATCTATACACTTCTGACAGTACATGTAAAAATTCTGTTAATAAATAAAATTTTGATGAAAAAGAAAACATAACATTACAATGACAGTTTCTGAATCTTACTCATTATCAGATTTAGTTTCTTTTTGGAAAGATGAATTCTGAGTAACATGTTTCCTTTTTTTGGATTCAATCCTGAAAAAAAATAATGCTTAGTCAAATAAACACAATAAAATTGACAAAAAAATACACCGAAAAATAACACATTTTTTTTGCAGGTTTGTAATTTTTTTCTTCATATTTTCTCTTTTTCTTCACTTCTGACACAACTAGAAAATGGATTAATACAGATAGATTTACAGACACATTTAGTCTTTATTACAGATAGATTTTTGGTTACCGACGAAATTACCGACGAATTTTGTCCCTATGTAAAAAGCCCTGTCGGAAATTATTTACCGACGGATTTTTTTCGTCGGAAAATTACAGACGAATTTTTACCAGTTACCGACGAATTTTTCCTCTGTAAATTCTCCATCCTGCAGACAGATTTTTCGTCTATAATTACAGATGGATTTTCCGAATCATCTCACACTCTGATTACAAACAGAAAATCCGTCTGTAAATCCGTCAGTAAGGTAAAATAGAATTTTTTTATTTTTCCAATTACAAAATAAACTTATTTTTATACAAAATAAATATAAATTTAATACAAAATTTTATCTAATTTGTATTCAAATATTTATAATATTTCAAAAAATAAACAAATTCATCGTATTATCAAACTAAAAGAAAAGTACTATAAACAAGCAAGTCAATATAATTCAAAATATATACAAAATGTATTGATACATCAACTATAATAATAAGTAACAAACATACATCCACAAAGTCTATTGAGTAAATTAAAAGTTGTTAATGGGTATCTAAAGGGCTCTAAATGATTTTCCTCATACTAGTAAATTAAAAGACCTATATTGCAAGCAACTCCTATTCAATTTTCTAATTTATTTGAACAATTTTCGCTGCTCTAATAATTAATAGATGAAGTTGGTGAAGGAGGTCCTGTGTTAATTCCACTTATCTCATCTGCAAAATTCACTTCATTTGCTCTTTTTGCTGCTGCTTCTTCTTCTTCATCACTGCTTTCCTCACAAAAAAACTTTGCCTTTTTGTTCCTCAATAAAAATGCCCAGAGTGAGAACATAAACCCTATTATTAATAAACTCAAATAAGTGATCAACAAAATGAAAATTGGTATCTTTAAATTAATAATATGCAAAATAACAAACCATATCAAGATTAGCTGGCTGAGCAAATAGCAATTAGTAATGAAGAAATGAAGCTCAACCAAGAGATGCACTATCATATACCAAGGGAAAATACAACTACACCCTAATACAATGGAGGCTACATCATGCTACATTAAAATGTACTCATTATGAGATAACATTCATGTGGTATAGACTAAAGTAAACAAAAAGCCAAAATCTAAGAAATATCATATCCAAAACTGAATGCCAACCTTGGCAAGGCATTGATGCGTGATTCTTTCAAGTAGATAGCACTATGGCCCAAAGCAGGGAAGCTCTCTCTAATTCTGATTTTAATTCCTACATAAGTCAGCTGGGTTAACTAACTCATGGACTAGTCTTCTAAATAGAGGGATAAAATATGAGTGTAATCCCACAAAAGAGTATATGATTTCCCCTCCATGACCCCACAACGTAAGAATTCAAAAAAAAATAAAAAAGAATCTGCAGAAATTTATATAGAAAGAAAACAAACTAACAAACCTCTGTGACAGCTTGTTTTCAGTTCTAAGCTCTATACTATCAGTATGGCCATTCCCAATTGACATTGCAAGCCCCTCAAACCCTTTCAGTTTCTTCATCAAATCCCGATCAGAATTTGCAGATTTTGGTGGCGTCTCCATACTTAGAGGTGTCCCAGTCTTCAGCATTGCATCAATAGAAATGAAACAAAAATTAATATCATTCTATGCCTAAATTAGGAACTGATCTCATAAACTATGAAATAAATTGCATGAAAGTAGCTAGACTTACAATAGGAATGACAGGAATAAATAGAAAATTTTCACTCTGTTTTCTTCCATAAACAGAGATCCTGTACTCAGCCATCTGAAATTTGATTTATAAATAGAAATGAATTAATATATAAGACACAAAAACATTAACAGAAAAAAGTCTATACCATGTGAGTAAGTTACCTGATATTTGCTAGCTTCAAGATCAGTTAAAACTTGCTTTGTTACTTCAGCCAGAAACCTTCCTATGAATGTGGGTATGTTTAAGCTATTGTGAAACAATAAAGCATCAACACTTTTAATACATTCGGAGTTTCTACAGCTTAAAAAAGTATACAATAGGCATCTTTCATAATCTTGAACAAACCTTGGTTTCATCTTTCATAATCTTTCAGAAAGAAGTGTAGCTTATCTGCCTCAGTTTGCTTCTACACCCTTCATTGTCACAATTAGGAAACCTAAATATGTATATATCTACTAATAGAGATCACCATGCTACGAGAGTTAAAAAGGGAAAAATATAACACAAATTAAAACAAGCAAGTAACCTCAAATAAGAAAAGCTTATACCTTCTTCTCTTCTTGTCAATTTTTGTTCACTCAACTGTCAAATAAGAACACATCCAAATAATTAGAATAAAGTAATAAAATTTGGAGAGAAGAATGTTAGAGAGAAGAAAATTTAACTCATAAGGTAAGGAATAAAGCTAAAGAAATGAATATTTATATAATAATAATAATAATAATAATAATAATAATAATAATAATAAAATCATGATTTATTATTTGTAGTGAATGCACACATGTGTACATATCATATCCATTTTGCAACTTGCATCATAAAATGCACAAATTTTTATGAAAGTAATAGGGAACATGTAAGTAATGTGAGCAGAGGCATATCCCTAAAGTTATAACTAAACTTTGGTGGTTAATAAGCCCTGACAATTAGAAATATTAAGCAGCAATTTATTTGGAAGATACTGCTTGCAAATTAATTAAAACATTGAGAACATGCAAAAAATTGATCATGATGTAGTGGAAGAAGCGGCAAATCAGAGAATGTAAACACAATGTCATCAGAATAGCACAAAGGCTGTCGCACAGCACAATATCTTCTATCTGTTCATTAACAAGAACAACCAAATATACTACTTCAGTACTATGTTATGACACTAAAATTTTCTATCAGACCTAGAAGATAACTAAACACTGAAGATGTTAAATATTTAAATAAAATAAATGCTAGTTACATGTGTAGGAGACACCTATGCTGGCAACTTCAACAGAAACAATACATTGAAAATGCAATAGCAATATATTTCCTGTAAAAAGTATGTAGAATAAACTTGGTTTACCATAGGCACTATGTAAAAAGTTGGTAAGAACGTGGAGTATGTCAATGTTGAAAAGCTATCATCAATTAAGTATTGAAGTCAAAAAAGAACAGAACAAATAAGAAGAATCATGTACCTCAATTTGCTTTGGTCAACTAATGCAATAGCAATATATTTCCCTGACAATATGAGAATGAAAATCTCTCTTCCACTAATTGATCTACACTGTAAAATGATGGAAAGGTTTGCTGACTAAATATTATAAATAAATGACAAAGTTGCTAGTGAATCAAATGTATCTAGTTGTTAGTTTCCTCAAGTCCAACAAATCTGGCAGAACACACAACTTTATTTTTTATTCTTTTTTTTTTGTGATAAAAACACCACTTTCATTTTCCTATTCTTATTAAAAGTGCAACTAATTTCCCACCATTAATTAGTTCTTGTTAAAATCTAAGTATAACAATAAACCATTAATAGAAATAAATTATCCTAAAACTTCTTTTCTTCTCCAATTATATTAGGCACAAAACGGTGGTTTAATAATAACTAACTACTTCAAGCAAGGAAAAATACTACCAACCACAAATGCAAACATTGAGAAAACTTACACCCAATTTCATAAGCAATTAAAGAGGAAAAGTACCTAAATCTTGTGAATTGGGAAAAGGAAACACAGAAAACAAGTTCCGCTCTTTTCCATCTCTCTCAGGAAATTCATCAAACACATAGCAAGCATAACAATACTGAAGCGAGACAATCTCTCAAGCATGTTCCTCTGACAACAATAACAGCACAATTAACAGGGAAATTGAAATTGATACCTTGAGAAGATCATTGGCTTCAAGTGTCTCAATGAAGGAGGTTGCAACATTGAGAAGCTCTTATGCCCCAGAAAAGAAGCTTTAATGTCCTAAGGAGTATCTTCTTTACTGCATACCTTATCGTGGGGATTCTCTGCATTATTATAATCAAAGTCTTATGTGAATAAATTAACATTTAAAATGTTATCTTTTTACTTTACATATTTTAATTTTATTCTTCACGTTTAAGATAGTTAAAAATAAAAAATAGGACGAATAAAATATGAGATAAAAATAGCCCAAACATTAAGAAAAAGATAAAAACTCAAAATAGATTAGAAAACTTTAAGACGGGAAAAAACAAGAGAGTAATGAATTAGCAAAGTTACTTTGAGTGCAAGGGCAATGGAAACCCCAACAATGAAAAGAAAAAAAGGCATAACGAAATCCGCCAAAGTACATCCATCCCATGGAGAGTGATCAATCTGAGGATAAGCTCCACCAGCATCGTCTACCAGTATCATCAACTACATACATATAATTGTCAAATTAACTATAAAAAATAATTAATACACTTAGCTTGTTGACTATATATTAACGAAAATGATTAGGAACAAAAAAAATCAACTAAAAACATTCATAACTTATCTTATTTAGTATTTATTAATTGTTAGGACAATTAATAAATATTATTTAAAACAAATTCTGACATTTTTTCCTGTCTTCCTAGAATGCATTATCGATATATTAATTAGTACTAACCACTATGGTGAGACCCCTAAATGCATCAAGTGTTGTAACCCGCTTTGTCTTCTTCTTAACACCAATTAGTTGTAAGAAATGGAAAGAAATAATGGGTGGGAAGAATAATTAATCAGTTGTAAGAAATGGAAAGAAATAAAAGTAAAATAGCATGACAACAAAAGAGAAATAAAAAGACAAAGCAGCAAAAGGAAGAAGTTACCCCTTTGTGTGATCATTACCTGAGAGAAATTTTATGATAGTTGAAATCACCTCCACAAAAGAAAACAGAGTTGCTTGAGGAATGAGATTCTGTTTTAGTCCAAGAAAATGAGCCTGTTAAGATAAAGTACATACGATGAATGATAAATTAGAATGCACCAGAACATGAGTATACTATACAAAGGGGAAGTCAAGGAAGCAAGACTCAAGATGAAAATCATAAACTATGTCTATTTTAGTTTTTGTCGCTTTCTGAAAGAGAAGGAGGTTGGGCTAGAATGAGTAGTAAACCTGGTTGTCTTCATTAAGGAATGTCACATTTCCATGATCTTCAAGCATTTAAGAAGCAAAGTAAGGCTTTTTTTTAACTATTTGTCATTTCTAACATCTTTGGTAGATAGATAACTATCCTCCACCCAGTACTGAAACGAAAAACCAATGGTTCTCTCTAATTAAATTAATCTACAACCAGATAGAGCTTCAAAACTTGAAATCAACTAGAACAAAAGACAAACAACTACTTAAATTGATTTCCTGAACATAAGGGAATTGCCCATATACGGAGTACGGACAGACACAACATTTGATCTTAGAGTAAGAAAGATCAGATAGCAAATAATAATATTCACTCTGTTTTATAATGTCCGTAAAACCTTTGCAGTTTTCTCAAGTTATTTCTTATAAAAAAAATATACTCAAATTATAAATTGAACTGAAAATACAATCTCACACCTTCAAATCCGACTGGCACTTCAAGGTAATTTCAAAGACAGCATCAAGTCCTCCAAGCTCCCTTAGTTTTTCCTTAAAATTTTGACCAGTCTTACATACAGCACCAGAAGTTTCTGAAAATAGATTCCCCGTCATTAAGAAACAATATCAACAATAAGAACTATAAAACAAACAGTTCAAAGAATCATTAAAACTAAATAGATTTGGTTATTCACTGTTAATTTCGTCTATTAAAAACATACAACATATCACAGAAGAATATCTTCAGCCAATAATATTTATAGAGTAAAATCTGGAAGGTGATATACACTACAATACTAGAAAGAGAAATGGAAGATAAACAAGCCATCTCGATGATCAACAATGCTAACCATTCCGGGCATAACTCTGGCATCTATATGTTGTTGTCAATCTGGAATCTCTTTTTTCGCTGATAGTAAAATAATTGATAACCCTACAACAAGCTCAATCAGCATCAACAGCAATAAGAAGATAGAAACTGCAAAGAAAAATTGATAAACCTAAAATTGGCACAGAAAAATTGAGCCCTAAGTACCAAAATCACAAAATCAGATTATACCTGAATGTCACTAAGGGAGCAAACGCGACAAGAGCGGTGGCGGAGAGAGCTCTGTGACGACGGTGATGGAGGGAGCAGACGCGACGAGAGCGGCGGAGGAATCTCTACAACGATGGCGACCAAGGGAGCAGACGCGACAAGAGCGGCGGCAGAAGTAGCTCGTGCGACGTAAGGGATGACAGAGAGATCGTGCGATGCGAACGGCGGCCACGGTGAAAGAAGCTCGTGCGACCGGAGAAGAAGCAGCTCGTGAGGAAGAAGCTCGTGTGTGAAGTTTGAATGAACGCGTGTGAATTGTGAATGAAGCTCGAGATTAGGGTTAAGTTAGGCTTATATCAATATTTTACGATGGAAAATTTTAAATTACAGACGGATTTTCCGTCTGTAATAATTTAATAAACGCATCCTTTTTATCCATTTAATTACAGACAGATTTTCCGTCTGTAATAATTTTCCACAAAAAAAATTAATTTTTCCTACAGAAATACCCATGGATTCTCTTTTCTGTCTGTAATTTATGCTGATTCATTTTTTTTGTTTCCGACAAAAAATTCCTATGAAATTTCGTCTGTATTTCTGTGGGATAAAATCTGTCAAAAATATCCGTCTGTAATAACTAGTTTTCTAGTAGTGTGACAATACATGCAAAAAATTCTGTCATTAAATAAATTTTTAACGAAAAAAAAGATGTAGCATTACAATGATAATTTTTGAATCTTACTTATCATCAGATTTAGTTTCTTTATTGAAAAATGAATCCTCAATAACGTGCTTCCTTTTTGGATTCTATCCTAAAAAATCAAACATTAATCAGACAAATTAACACAATAAAATTGATAAAATACACCAAAAAGAAACATATACCTTTTTGCAGGTTTGTGAATTTTTTTCTTTAATCTTCTTTTTGTTATTTCTTCCAATTCTTCACTTCTGACAATACAGGAAAAAATTTTGCTAATAAATAAAATTTTGATGAAAAAATAAAATATAGCATTCCAATGATGGTTTACTCATCATTAGATTCAATTTGTTTTTCGGAAGATGAATCCTCAATAACGTGCTTGTTTTTTTTTTGGACATCCTGAAAAAGAAAACAATCATTAAGCAATAAATACAATAAAATTAACAAAATACACCAAAAAATAATACTTATTTTTTTGCCATTCTTTTAGGTTATTTTCTTCTTTTCGGTGTTTTCTTTGAGTCATGTTTAGAATCAGACTCAGACTTAGCAACGCTTTCACTTTTCGAAGAAATAGTCTTCTTCTTTTGTGGGCTTTTTTGTACCTTTTTTTCTTCCTTCCTTTTTCCCTTCTTTTTGTCTTTTGATGGTTCTTTCCGCTGTGCTTTTTTCACGATGTCCTAAAATAGAAAAAATATTACTTTACATAATATATTTAAAACAAATACATTGAAATTTAAATAAAGAATTTTGTTGAATTACTATATCATCCATAATCTCAACTTGTATTCTTTCAACCAGCAACTCCTTACTCCAATATCACACCCACGGTTGTCTAGAAATTGCATGCACTGACCTATTCTTGTGAGTGGATTTATGAAAATATACAATTATCAAAGCATAGAGGCAGCCATCAATAGAATATTTGTTTTCCAATGTGTGCTCTCCAATGCCCTTGATAAGGAAGTTTGTAAAGTCCTAGATTTTTGAAAATTAAACAATAAATTATTTATAATTTATTTTATTTATTCGAGAATATATTTTCAGAGAATTGAGTACTTTTTTATTATTGATTTAAAGCTTTAGTAATTGAAAAATAATGAGAATTTTATATGCTTTAAATTTTCTATAATTAGATTTTGAACTTCATTTCATAATTTAAAGAAAATAAATTTGATTATC